>NC_090935.1:455238928-455934986 GCF_040938575.1 Ambystoma mexicanum
CTCTATCATCCTCCCTTCTTTGTATTTCCTTGTCGTTTCTGACAGTAATCTCCTCTTCCATATTGCCATTTCTTTTTCTTTCTCCTCTTCCTCTTTTTTCCTGTCGCGCAGTGCTGCTCTTGATACCCTTTCTGCTGCTGCCTTTAACCTTTCGGCTTCTCTCCTTTGTTCCTCAGCTCGTTCTCTCATTTTTACCAACTCATTCTTACCTTCTTTCCTTTCCCGTGCTCTCTCTCTTTCCCCCCTCTCGAGCTGCTTGATCAGTTCATTCTGTTCATCCCTTAATTCTGCTAATCGTTCCTCCAAGGTCTCTTCCTTTTGTCTTAACAGCTCTTCCCCCTTTCCTTTCCCCTCTTCCCCTTCCATTTCACTCTCCCTGCCATTATCCTCCTCCATTTTCCTCACCAGCTCCTTCTCTTCTCCTGTTAATGAACCTCGTAATTTTAATAGTATCTGCGCAGCTACCCACTCATCATTTCCTATGTCCGTAGTCTGCTCTTCTTCAGTCCTCCCCTCCCCTACTTGTATCTTCCCATGGGCTGATCCCGTTCTACTACTCCGCTCCCCTCCCGTGTGGCCACCTGTGACTGTATATGGAGGCGGGCTGTATGCCGGGATCGAGTACCCCTCAGCCGCCCTTAATTGTTCTCTTGCTATTTCCCCTAGTTCTCTTAAAGGATACAACCCCCCTCCCTCTGTTTTCACTACCTTCGCTAGAGGTATATCGTCGCTCTGTTCCTGTTTTATTTCATTTCCGGTTGAGTTGTCACTCTTTTCTCCTTCCCCTTGTCCTTTCCCCGTGTTCTGTGTTCCTTCACTTTCCTTTTCCCCATTCTCTCCCTCCTCCTTAATCTCCTTATCTCCCGTCGTTTCCCCTACAATGAACATTCCGTTCGGTCCTGGTCGGGACCCTTGGAACATCCTCCATAAGTTGAACACCTCCACGTGGTGCGTTAACTTCTTCCCCTGTATGTATTGTGCAGATGGTTTAATAATGAGTGGTGGGTATGTGGATCGAAGCTACCATTAGGCGGCCATGGTGTCGTCATTTTGTTGTCCGTCCCCTGTGTCCATTCTATGCTGTACTTGATCAATTTCTCCCTATGGGGTGATAGTGTTTTACATATGTGTTGCAGCAGGGTAGTGAGGGTGTTACCCCACCCCCCGATCCTGTCCCGTATGACATAGTAGCGGTCCACTTGTCACCCTTCCCCTCTTTGGTAGCGGTTATCTCACTAGCAGTTTACAATATACAGCCTTGTATCTTTACCTGGCCCCGTAAGTTTGGGGACTTGCGATAGTCCGCTAAGGAAAAATTAGTAAAATATAGTATTTACATTTGTATATTCTTTTCTTTCCTTTCTTCCTTTATACAACACCCTTACGGCCCCCTGCGGCCGAGGCGCACGTAGCCCCCTGCGGCTGCGTGCCCCTTGTGACGTTCCTATACCGCCGTCCTACTTTCACTCGCTCCTCCTCCCTCCTCTGCACTTGCCGTGGCCGGCGTTCTCCCTGCGCAGCCACGTACCTCCTTTCGCCTTCCCCCGATCAACTCATTAATGTTTACCTCCGTTTCCACGCCCTTAACACAGCTCTCCTCCCCGCCACTCAAAAATAAAAGATGCCTGGTTCTCGAGATGTCCTATGTAAGCCTTGCTGGTGACGTCACCGATCTCTTCAGACTACTGGTAAGTTCTTCATATATTCTTTAAGTCCAAAATACACTCGCAATCTACCCCCGTTAACCCCACAGCTGTATTCCTGTCACTCCTGGAACAAGGTAATCAATAATATAATCGGACTGCGCACGCTGCGTCGCCTCGCGTGTGATACGCCCCTCGACAGGAGGGCTTAGCCAGCCAATTATCTACCATATTGGGCAACTAGCTAGCTACCGCCTACAGGGAAACGTCATCTATCTATCGAGTTTCCTGCTCGAACAATAGGGATCCTCATCTACTCATTGATCAATAATTGCCAAATCGTAGGAAACCGCACACACACATCCTTACACGTGGTCGCGACTTAGGCCAATCAGTGTCTATGAGCGGCCGCACGTGATGTTTTCGTGCTCCGCCCCCCTTCTCTCCCGTAACGTAGCGGACTGCTCTCGCACTCGTCCGGCTACCATTCATTTCATTGCCAACACTAAATTATCAAACCTTCGCCGCGCACCTGTGCAACACCTCCCACCTCCCGTATTCAATTCCTCCCCCCTCCCTCACAATTCCACATTGCTTGTTGGGCGTGGCATACTCACCAAGTTCTCTTGATGCGGGGCCGCTCGACTGCGTGCACCCCTCCAAGCGGCTCGCCACCTCCCCTCGTCTGGACTACGTCTGGACACTCGCCAGCCGCGGGCGGGATACTTCTCAACCGGCTCCCGAGGGCCACTATCCGGATTGCGCCGTCCGGTCTTCTCGCAGTTCCGCGATGGTCCTGTAGTCCTCAAAAGGGGGCAGCGGCAGAGGGGGCCGCGCCGCCGGGCCTCCTCGCAACGGGAGTACTTGGAAAAATAAAAATAAAAGCGGACCTTAAACAGATCTCAGCAGTGCCTCCAACTTGTCGGGGGGTAAATTCTCCCGGGGCCGGCTGGGCCGTCCGCGGACCTCCGGGCAGGGAGGCCCCAACTCCTCCCGTATATCCCAAAGAGATAGAGTATGAGACACACGCAAGAAGCAAGGTGATTCTGCTGTTTATTAAACAAAATAGCAGGGATGGCCAAGGTTCGTACGCGTCCGTCCTGACACTCTCTCAGCAGCGTGGGGCTCGCAGGCCCTTTTTACTTTACCATGACGCGCTACTTGCGTCACCTTAGCAAAATTAGCAAAAAAACCTATCGCCACTCTGGATTGGTTCCCCGAGTGGTAGGGTTAGTATAGCATACATATAGAGGACGGGGTTATTGGTTAAGGGTCAGTCAGGTGGTATACTTGGGTTGTCCCTTCAGTTTGATACATAAAAATTGTTACATGAAGACCCCTGAGGATTGGTCAATGTTAATGGCGTCAGTGATAAGGGTCCCATGTTCTGATTGGTTCACCCGCGAGCCCCCCAGTCTGGGACCATCGCTGTTCCCAGCTCGCGGTGCACCTGTCATTTGCAACAATGTTTCTCTATGGGTATGTGCAGACAATGTGAGGATTTATTCATAAGCAGGAAGGCCGACTACCCCCACCGCCGCAGATGTCCGTTGAGTCACTTAATTGTATCTGCCTGTGTCTTGAGACGAGGGGATTCAGACGCCTTCTTCCTCCTGGGCTTGGCACCCTATCAAGTTCGGCTTGGTCACGTGAGGTGGGGACCGTGGTTGAGGCAGAATTCTAATGTTATATTTCTCACTGTGTGCCTGGCTTATCTTGCAGGTGCGACCTTGGCGTCGGCTTGCGGAATGAGAGTTTGCAACGTTGTGCCCTTGACTGTCTGCTTTCACTGGGCTCATTCTGCAGGGTCAGTAACCGAACCCTTGCTCATTTAATGTTCATGGAAGCTTTTGCTTGCGGCCTACTTGGGCCTGGTGCATGGGTGGAACCATTTGATGCAGAGCGCTTTAGGTTACGGTATCATATTGCTCTATCCCCAGTATTGTGTCTCCGTTATATTCCTCATTATGGTACATGGTTTTAGAAGAAGCGTGAGCAAGCCTTTTTAGATAAGTTCATTATGCGTCTTGCGTTTCTGCATTTGAGAAGCCTATGTTAAAAATAATAAAGATGCACGTCTGTGGGTGTGTCTGTCGCCTACGTCATAGCACTGAGTATGTTCTTCGTGTGGATTGGTGTGGGAGTGTCCGGTTTGTATGTTGCACGAGTGTGCTGACTGTTTAGCTAGGTCGTCATGGCATCTCTAACGATGTGTTGATTTGGTGCTGGATGGTTTAGTCGAGTACATCCATGCCGCAGGTGTCGGCATGTGCAGGGCAGGCAGGTGAGCATGCGGGTGGGCATGCGAGTGGGCACATCCGTATGTTCTTGTACCAGGGTATTTGGTCGTCTGGGAGATGGGCAAACTCCTCTCGTGGCGGGTGTCTGGGCCGTGATCCTCTAGGCCATGGTTGAGAGGGGATTGGTGGGAGCCTTTTGTTCACTTTTCCCACTTCACTGTCCTCTTCCTCGCTGCAAAATCCATCTGGAAATGCCAATTCCCACTTCATGCTTTTCCCTCCTACAGTCACTGTTCTTAAATCTATTAGATCCAAATCTGCGTACTCACCTTCTTCAACCTCAGCCCCCTGCGTTGATGTTGATGCCACCTCCTTGTCCTGGCGCGGGTACTTCCTCGCTCCATGCTCCATCCTCCTATCTCCTCTCTCCTCTTTCTTCTTCACCACTACCTCACCACCTATTGCCGTTCGTTTCCTGTGGAGCACTTCGAATACTTCCGCACTCCCCTTTGCTAGTATTCGTTCCTCCTCTTCCTTTCTTCCCCATTTTCTCCCTTCGCTTTTTAATATGCTTTCTATAACCTTACCTTCTTCATACTTTCCTGCGCTTTCACATATCATCTTCTTTTTCCACAGTCCCATTTCCCTATCATTCTCTTCTGTCTCCTCCTCCTTCCTTCTCATTTCCCTGTTCTCTGCGCGTGCCATTCTCTCCGCTATTGCTCTCATGCGCTCTTCTTCCTTCTTCCTTTCCCCCGCCTGTTCCTTCATTCTCGCCACCTCTTACTTATGTGTCTTCTTTTCCTCCTGTCTCTTCCTTGTTTCCTTCTCGAAGTGTCTGCGCTTCGTATGTTCCTCAATTCCGCCAACCTGTCCTCCAATATCCTTTCCTCCTCCTGTGAAAGATGCCCTTCTCCCACTTTACTTACCTCGTTCCCTGTTTGTGTGTCATCCACCCCTTCCTTATTTACCTTTCTCACTGCGTCCTCCTCTTCCTTTGTTAGTGTTCCCCAGAGCTTCAGAAGTGCTTGTGCCGCTACCCACTCATCTTGCCCTACGTTTGCAAAATTCCCCAGGGCATTCTTGTCGCCCCCCGCTCCTACCGGTGCTTTGGTGGAATCTACAGTACCTGCCGCCCCCATCCTTTTTTGACAATTGTCTGGGGGTGCGTATGGTGTGTTGCTGCCGCGCTGCTTCTCTAAGTTCAGTTATTGGGTGCAACCCCCTTCCTCCTTCTTCACTACCTTATCCATTGGCAAGTCCTCTGTCCCTTCTTTTTTAACTTTTACCTCTGCTACTGCAAATGATCCTTCTTTCTCCTCCTCACTTCCTTCAGCGCTGGGTGGGTTTTTTGTTTCCTTACCCATACACCCCCTTTCACCTTCTCTTCTTTTACCTTTTTTTCATCCTGCATCCCCTTCTCCTCTTTTACCCCCTGTACTGTAAACATACCCGGGTCCCCTGGTCTAGTTCCCTGGAACATCTTCCATAGGTTAAAAACTTCTAAATGGTTTGCCAATTTCTTCCTTATGTATTGTGAAGATATGTTAGCAGATAGCGTTGGGTAAACGTATTGAAGCTGCCGTTGGGCGGCCACGGTACCCCTACTTTGTTGTCTGTTCAATACTATACTTTATTATTTTCTCCTTGTGTGGTGACAATGTAGCACAGATGTGCTGGAGTGGTGTAGTTAAAGCATTTGCTCTGAACCCCAATCCTGCCCCTGCCTACGACCCATAATACGTTGCCATGTTACACTTTTATTTTTCACAACGTTAACCTTTTACCTGGCCCGTAAACTGGGGACTTCCGACTGTCTTCTGAAAAGGGAAAACACTTCTAATGTTACACTAGTATGATTTTGTTATTCCTATCTTTTAGACGTTACACTATGGCCCCCCTCGGCCATGGCACACAAACCCCCCTGCGGCTCTGTGCCCTGTGCGGTGTGCCTCTAGGCTGCCCCACCTTCCTGTGTCTCCTGTACTCGGCACCCCTTCAATTTAGCTCCTCCTTCTCCCGTCCCCGCTGTCTGCTCATGCCAATCCCTCGTCTTGTGCAACTGCTTGTCGAGCGCGGCCGGCGTTCGCCGTGCGCGGCCGCCTTTCCTCCTTTTCCCCCACCCCCTTTTTACCCCCTGTCCTCGACCACCCCCGAATGGATGCGAGATGGTCGCAGTGTCCTATACAATCCTTATGGGTGACGTCACCAACCTCTACAAGATCCTGTAAGTATGTAAAATTTGCAAAACCTTACAAATGCACACTATTTCTCATACTTTTGTCCCCCATTAACCCCACAGCTGTCTTCCCGCCTCGTCTGGAGCAAGATAACCAACAATAAACTGTTGTAATCAGACTGCGCACAATGCATCGCCTTGCGTGTGATACGGTCCCTCTCCAGAGGAGCTTAACCAGCCAATTATCTTCCGCACTAGGTAAAGAACCTAGCTACCCCCTGCGGGAAAACGTCATCTACGTAACGAGCTTCAACACTCAATTAGTAGGGATCCTCATCTATTCATTGATCTACAACGTCAACTCATAGGAAAGCCACACCCACCCTCTTACACAGGTGTCAGCGATCTCAAACCAATCCGTACTCTCCAACAGTCGTACGTGGGTGCCTGGGACCCACCCAATTTGCTTTGTGATGCCGTAGGGGACGGCCTTCGTGCCTGCCCCGCCATACCTCACACCTCTATCGCCGCTGACCAGTCAAAATCAATTTCCAAAAACTGCTACAACTGCCCGCCTCCCTCTTTACAATTCCTCCCCCCTCCCGCACAACATTTGGTTGCTAGTTGGATATGCCATACTCACCAAGTCCTCGTGAGCCGGGGCCACTCGACCGCGGGCACCCCTCCAAAGCGGCTCGCCACCTCCCCTCGTCCGGACCACGTCTGGGCACTCACCAACCACAGGTGGGATACTTCTCAAGTCGGCTCCCAAGGGCCAATGTCCGAGATTGCGCTGTCCGGTCTTCTTGCAGTTTTGCGATGGTCGTGCAGTCCTCAAAAGGGGGCAACGGCATAGGGGGCCGCGCTGCCGGGCTGCCTCGTTGCAAGAGGCCTGGTAGTTATGCCCTCAGGTTAGGTAGACCTCAAACAGATCTCAGCAGTGCCTCCAACTTGTTGGGGTGATTTCCCGGGGGCCGGCAGAGCTGTCCGATGACCTCTGGGGCTGGGGAGGCCCCAACTCCTCCCGCGTCCCTAAAGGAGTATGAGGCACACACAAGAACAAAGTAATTACTGCTGTTTATTAGAATAATGGCAGGGATTGTTCTCAGCCCGTATTCTTCTGAGGAGATGCTCTCGTCCTTAGAGGGGCTCGCAGGCCCTTTTTACCAAAGTGTGACGCGCTACTCATGTCACCTGGGAAAAATCATCACAAAACCTATCGCCACTTTGGGTTGGCTCCCCGAGTGGTAGGGTTAGTATAGCTACCTATATGAAGGGATATTAGTGGATAAGGATGGGTCAGGTGGTACACTTGGGTTGCCCCTAAAAGTTGCTACAACAAATTGGTTACAAGGGGACAATTGGTGATTTGCTAGCTGAGATGGCGTCAGTGAGGTGCCCCTTGTACTCTGATTGGTCCCCTTGCGAGCCCCCAAGCCTGGGACCATCGCTGTTCCCAGCTAGTGATGTACCTGATGCTGGCAACAATGTGCAACTATGTGTTAATGATGGACAATGGACAGGTCTTGCTAGTGGCTGATTATCGCGCCTTTCCCATTGGTGTAGGTGTCCAATTTGTCGCCTCGTTGTTGCAAACTGTGTCCCAGACGTGGGACCCTGGCGACTTTCTGTCACATGAGCTTGGCATTTTGTCAGTTCAGCTTGGTCACGTGTGGAAAGACCATAGCTGGAGCAGGATTATGAGCATTTGATTTGTATTTCGGCTCTGAGGGGCGCTTGGTGGTGGCAGGTGTAACCCTGGCACAGAGAGCGCAGCATGTGGGTTGCAACATTGTGGCCTTGGCGGTGAGCTCTCGTTAGGGCTCGTTCTGCGTGGTCAGCTCTTTGCTTTTCATCTTGGGAGGATTTTCGTCTGAGAGTCTGCTGCCTGGGGATTCTTGCTTGTGGCCTACTTGGGCCTAGTTTCTGGGTGGTGGTACATAATACATAATGTGGGTGTCGCAGGATGACAGAGTGTCATAAGCAGCATTATACATATATGATGGCGTCTCTATTGGTATGGGATGGCAAAGCATCTGCAAGCGTATACACGAGCTCTTCAGGCATCTTGCGTTTCTGCGGTGCGGTAAGAGGCCTATGTGAAAAATAACAATGATGCATGTCCGTGAGTGTGCCAGTCCCCCACATCATAGCACTGAGTATGTTCTTCGTGTAGATTGGTGTGTGAGTGACCAGTGTGCATCGTGGCACGTGTGTTCTTGTCAGTTGGCTATGTCGTCATGGCATCTCTAACGATGTTGGGTTTCGTGGTTGTTGCGTTAGTCGAGCAGGTCCATGCCACAGACGTGGACTTGACCAGGGCATGCTACTGGGCATGCTCCTCGTTTGTGGGGACCGTGGACACATGGTACCTGGTCGTCAGGTAAGGAAGTGAATGGGTCAAACTCCTCTCACGGGGGGGTGCTTGGGCCTCGATCCTCTAGGCCAGGGTCTGGATGAGAATGGGGGGAGGGTGTTTTCCCATTTTCCCACTTCATATCCAAACCATATCAATGTTGTATCACAAATATCTCCGCAATGTGAGCCTTGCTCATCTGCAAAAGGTGTATGTGTATTCCCAACAGCAAGGCTCTCTCTGCTCGTCCGAGCGTGACTGTTGCCCTGGGTCTGCCTCTCTTTGATCCTTTGTGAGGACATGTAACACCTTCCCCAGTGTGACAAACACTCCAGTGGCAAGCATTGATCCCTAACCAACCCCACTGCATATTGGCTTCACTTCTAATGGAGCAAGACCGCCCTAACTGCGAGTCACTCTGGTAAAGTGGACCTCACTGTGCTAAAGGATGCCTGAAAGTGTGTGCCAAATCCCCCCATGTTGTGAGCCAAAGACAAGGACTGTTCTTGCCGCTGGAGACCATGGAGTGGGATGCACATCTCGTGAGAGTTAAGACAACCATGCTTCCTGCACTTTCCCATCAAACTACTATGAACCATGACTTGAGTGTGTGCAACACTGTTTGAACCAACAGGACCCCCCCGAAGCTGACTTTGGCACTCGCTGACCTTTGCACAACAGGGACCACATGTTTGCGCAAGTTCGCTGCAGTCCCATGCCATCCGAAGCAGGTTGTTACCTTAACTCGAACAAAGAAGCATCACTGCACCTGCACAGCACAAACTACAGTTCAAACCTCCAGCCTCTTCATCACCAAATAAGTCGATGATTGAACCAATCCTGGTGTTCTTCCCAAACTGCATCTTTCAAGTACCATGTCAAACCGACTCGCCTTGCCCATTCTGACATCAGCCCATCTGCTTTCGAAACTCGACCTTCAAACCGAACAGGTTGTTGTTCACGATCCGCATTGCTTAACCATAACATTGAACCAGAGCAAGGTTCAGGTCAACCCTGACTGCTTTGACTGCCACATTTGAGACCAAATCCAATTGCCAGCACTGTGCCAAACAGCTTGCTTTGCTGGTGTCAGAACTGCCAGAAAACTGAAAGAGATTATTGCCTGAAAACTGCCCACAGTCCATTGTTGGACTTTAGCGACTGAGTATGTCCCTTTAATCCCTTTTTCTATAACATTGTGGTTTTGGTTGCCTTTTCTCCCCTTGTAACATTACTTAGAGTGCCGCTGTGGGATACATTTACCAGTCCAACAGAAATCCCTGCATCTCAGAACTGCTGGTTAGCAGTTACAAAAATAATGCCTGTGCTGTGTCTGCTGAGCACATATTCCCCATCATCACAAAACTGCATCTTTAGCAGTTGCAAAAATGATGGCTGCACTGCATTTGCTGAGCATATATGGGGCCAGATGGAACATAGAACACCCCAAGAATGGCTGCATTTATTTTAATCATGTGCACCAAAGAGAAAAATTCAAAGGCAGCCTGGCTCAGCGCTGCTAGGCTGCCAGGTCAAAACCTCCAACTGAAAAAGAAAAGGTTCTGTGTTTAAAATGACTTTGCACTGGTGCTATTTCCATCTTTCAACATTGCACAGTTTATTTCCAGTAAAATACTGCCATGTCCATCTATATTCAGGATTAACTCCATCAAATGAGTGCCATTCCTCCCTGAAAGGCATTGTGTGTCAAGTAAAATCTGTGAAGAGCAGAGAAATTCATTTCAGGCTATGCGGCCAGCGTTTACTCTTGCAACAAATTAACACAGTACGGCCAGCGTTTACTGGTTCAACAAATTAACACAGGCAACGATCTTCAAAAGAAGCTCTCTCTCTCTCCCTTTGTTTGGTGTCAGTTTCAAAGAACCCATTTCTTGAACATATCCCTGTGTAAAGAAATTGACCAGAGCTCTGAAAGCTTTCAGACAGCAAAATGCATGGAAAACTGCATTTTTGTTAAATGGATACACAAATAAAATGATCCCGTGTTACTTTGCTTTACAGAGAAATGAAATGATATGACAGCTAAATGGGAAAGAATACTGTAAAATGCCCAGAAACACAACTGTACATTTGGGGAAGAAAAGCTGCAAGACCAGTTTGGCAAGGCCTTTGAAGGTTTGAAAGGACCAAGGTTTGGGAATTCACAACCTCGTCAGACTGACCAGCATTTCTACAGCCAGGGACAAAGGATCAAGGGGAACTGGCCTTGTCACAAGGAAGTGTGAATTCTCTTTGACACCTCTCCTCAGCTTCCACTGCCTGGGATGAAAGAGCGTCATGGTAACCCTGTTGTTCAGATGATCAAGCAAAGGCATTTTGCTGGGGTTTGGAAAGACTGCCCACTTTTGGGAACAAAGCCAGAACACTTGATTTAAAAGACTTTTTATATTAAGACATTCATTTCCGCAATCTGAAAATGCAGTTATGTGAAATTATGATGGTTTTTAATGTAATGTTTGCACAATGAAAATGGGACTATATGGATGATCCTAGCATGTGGGGGATGTGAATGGCATTAAAGAGGCATTTCTGAGGAAAGCGTACATGACACAGATGTAAAAGTTGATGCTGTAAGAATATTCAATTCAACACTACAGCTAAGTCAATGCCTAGTCCTGGATACTGAATGGAAACCCTTATTGATATTTCTTTATGTCCAGTTCATGAGTTCTGGATGACTACCCCTATATAACACCCCTCTCTTGGAACCCCCCTGACCTCACTGAGCCAAGAAGTAGTTCTGTTTTGCAAGTTTAAACGGTTTATTTGAGAATGTAAACAATATATATATATATATCACACTTTATAATAAATTAATAATTAATATCACACTTCAGAACATGAGCAGTTAACAACAATGGGTAATGTTCTACTAATAAACTGATTTGATTACCCAGGAGTAGTATAAAAGATGAGGTAGCACGCTTGGGAATAGGAACAGAAGAATAAGGTGGTAGAGAATGCTTTATCTAGTTTCAGATGGATGCAATGTTGAATGAAAATGCAATACAGAAAATACTCAATATGATTTCAACAAAACAATGTAATCACTTTTCTCTGGCAATCCCCCCCCCCCCTTTATGCAATGTAAGGAAATGAAGAGGAGAGCACACAGTTTTTAGAAATGCAATCAAATAGAATTCAGTTCAATTCCCCCTCAGCAGCTTATACAACAATAGGAGTTTTGAAACACAGGCAAAATGCTTTGAATATGGTGACAATGCAGTGTGAAATATGCTGAAAATGCTGAAAATGCTTTTAATTCCCTTCAGGAGGTTCAGGGTGAGTGGTATCTAGTTAATATGAGTTCAGGCTCACTCTAGCAATGATTCAGGGATGGTTCTTAAGAGGCATACGAAATTTGAGCAGTTCAGGCAAAAGCTGCTGATTTTTACAGTAAAGGGCCAAATCGCAAATCGCGGCAAAATTGTTGGAAAGGTAAGATTCTAAGCTTTCAGAGGAAAGTTAAACCAAGTTCCTAGCTCAAACGGTTACGGAGTCATGAACGATTTTGTGAAGGTTGTTTTTTGGATTTGAAATTTTAAAAGTTCAAAGCGACAGGTTACAGTTTGCAGCTAGAAAATGACAGGTGACAGCTTTTAAAAATGACAGGTGACAACTTCTAGGAGGCAGTTCTGGTTAGATTAAAAAAGTTTGGATTAGATTATTTTAACTAAGAGATTGGTTCTGCACAGTTCTGCTAGGTACTCACAATATATTTTTGAAATAGGCCTTGCCACGGATCTGGTCAGGTTTTGGACTGGACTCCGGTTCTGGCCTCAGCGCTTCACAGTGATCTGGGTCAGCTCTGCTCTGCTGGTCTAGCCTCTCTGGATTCTGGATGTAACGCTGCTTTCTGGGTACTGCTACAGGTTCTGGAGATTGATGGATTTGAAGCCTGGATCTCTGGATGTGAAGTCGTCGGTCAGCATGCTCCGCAGCAAATGGAATTGAATGTCTCTCTAGCTTCCAGTGGCTCATTTTATGTCTTTTGAAAGTGGGTGTGTGTGCAGCTTCACTAGCCAGCCCCTCTCTCAACTGCCCATTGGTCAAACTTTCCGCACTGCTTTGATTGGGGGAAGGAAATGTGTGTCATGGTGATGCTGTTTTATGGTCTGCAGAAAGGATACTCCCCTGTCAAATTGCACACAAATGTATATTTGACCCAAATACATATTTGCACAGGTACACATTTGTTTAAAATTACATGCACCCATCACATATCACATGAGGTATACTCTGTTCAAACTCTGCTCTTCCTGGGGCTTGCATTCAGAAATGGCAACATTTTGTGCTTTTTAGTGGGTTTTGCAACATCGGATTTTTCTCCAGATTTATACACATGTACACCCCCCTCCCACACATATCTCAGTAACTTTCCAGGTCGCTAGCTTAAACACAGAGTATGTGGTGTCAATAAATAGCAGGGTTTTGCCCCAGAACATCACACAAATTCCCAACGCATCTTAAAACGTGCACAGAAAAATCACAAGAATTATGGTATCATTTAAATAATTTTGACAAGTCCGCACTGTGAGTTATACATCTTTCTTAGAATCATATTCTGGCCAACAGGGGTGTGTCTTTTCAGGTCACATGGTGTAGAAACCAGTTTATCCAGTTTCTGCCAAGCTCAGAGACCCTGCCCCTCCCAGCTTCTGCCAAGAGGAAGCTATTTTACGATTCCCCCAATAAACCATCTGCCTGGGCCCTGGAAGGCCCATTGTTCAAGAGGAAGCCATTTATGACCTCCCCCCAATAAACCCTCTGCCTGGGTCCTTTGTTTAGTCTCTAGCAGTCCATGGTAATTCAATCAGAGAGGGGTAACCTCCCCTCAGAATGCAGCCAGGCCTGATAACTGCTGTGGATCCAGTTTCACTCCAATTGGGGGGAAGTTGTCAGGCAGAATCCAGTTCCTTAAGCCAGGCCCGAGCTCATGTCACTTCTAGTTACCCAGTTTTCTGCATTCAAATAAAACTAACAATTTTTACACATGCAGCTAGAATGCTGATTCTAAGTTCAAAACTATGACATTTTAACAGTGACAAACTATGTGGCAGTCACAAGTCTGTCCCTCAGTTTATTTACACATTTCGATTTTTGGTAATTTTAAATCCAGTTTCAGTTTAAGCCGCTGCAGACCTGCAGAGCTCAGCCAGTCTTGTTATAAACCTTCAAGTCACTTCAGAATATAACTTTACATTGTATCCACCTCTCAGTAAGTCTTTCTTTGGCCTGCTTTGGGTTCATTTATTCAGTTTTACACAAAAGTCTGGTGGTTTTAAAACGCCGGCTTTCTGATAGTGGTGAATACTGGTAATGCAACCATTTTTGGGATTTATGAAAATGAATTCCCCACAGTTCTAGGTTGCTTTTGGCAATCAGCATTGCCATTCCCAATGGTTTCAAGCTATTGTGTGGGTAGCCCAATGGTGGTTTTAGGCAGTGCCCTTCTGTGTCCATAACATTGGCAAAAATGGGTGGCAGCCTATTCTTCATGCATTTCCCTGTGCATTTTCTGGGAAGCTCTGGCCATCATGATGTTTTCAATGCCAGTAATGCACAGTTTTTTTTGGTAGGGCTTGGATGCATGGGTAAAAACATCCCACAATGCAAATATGGCCAGTATTGATAGGCTTCTGTGTGTCCATTTTTAGAATTTTAGGGGAAATATTTTCCATAGAAATTGCAAAAGATTGCCAGAAAACAGCATCATACAAACTTGGGGTTTGGAAAGACATATTCCTTGTAAAATATGGGGTCTGCCTATCTAATTTTCATGAGGATAACAATTGTAAATATAAGGGTTTTTGTTTCAAAACTGATTTTGGCAAAAGTAACTGTGGTATAACAAAGGATATCATAAAACACACACCCTAAAACTGATGTCACTTCCCTGGGTTGAATCTGTTTACATGGAGGTGGTGACATCCACAGCCTGACCTATTCCATCTTAGAGGTAGGTCCCTGTTATTTCTTCCCACATAGTAAAAATCCTCTGATGTCACCCGCCTTATATAAGTAGGAGTCACAGGGAGATGCAGGACATTAAAAAGTCCCACGTTCAACATCCAGAGTTCCAGACATTCCACATTCACCCTGTAAGACTCCAGACTCCAGAGCCAGGCCAGAGGTAGCAGATCCAGGCAGAACCTCAGATCCAGGCAGAACCTCCTTTCCAGGCAGAGCCTCCTATCCAGGTAGAACCATTTATCCAGAATAAACCCTACAAAAATCCCAATAATTCAGGGAGGAAGGAAGAAAGGCTGCGTACCCCTTTGGGAGAATCCAGTGATGATACCTTTCTTTGCCCAGCTGATGCACCTCACTGTCCATTATGACCAGACTTCGGTTGTCCCGCTGTTTACTTAAAGGAGAGCCTGGCTTTTGTGCAGTGACCAGACCCTTGTCCTGCTGTCCAGAGACCCGGTTAGCTGTCCAAACTACCAAATTCAAGTGTACTTTGTAAGTATCACCCCTCCGCATTAACCAAAAAAGCTGCATACACCGCTCTGTTACCCTGCATTCTGTCCAATCCTATAAAAAATCCTATGAGTACCCTATTTAATTCTTAAATTGTTAGAATCCTCTGTGCATCCTGTCTTTAGCAAAATAAGTGTTAGTCTCCATGTGTAGCTTAATTCTTTCCAAATCATTTCAGCCCTTTGTGTAAGTCCTTAGTACTATTTTGAATTAATTAATGAATTTCCCATAGAGATTAACGCAGCGTTAATAGGTTAACCTTGCAAATTAACCTCCTTGTGGACTGTGTCTTTCTTCCACAGAACTGTCGCCGCCACAGAGAAAGCTTGTCCACCTACCCAGGAACTTTTAAACCTAGAAACCTGAATAAGGCAGGCATTCTCAGATATCAACAATCGGGCAGCAGTATAAAGATGGAATTGTTCCTGAAGGTACTTTGCACCAACACCATAAAAAGCATTGTGGATGATGCAGAGCGCCTTAAACTCAATGCAACAAAAAATAGGCATCCAGTGCAGGTGGAGTAGGACAGGAAAGATGCAGACATGCTAAGGGGCTACGGTAGCAGCCTTGGCAGTGGAGTTCTGCAATACCTGTAGCCTATTAAGAAGATAGTGGGGTTGAGCTAGTTATAAAGAGTTGTAGTAGTCAAGTATTCCAAGGATGAACGCTGACACAACAGGAGCACAAAGATGAGCTGACAACAAAATAAAACCTTCTGAAGAATTTTGAGTTTAAAATAAAAAATGTTGCAGAGCATGGTAACCTGGGCTTCTGTGTAAAGAGACACAGAGATTTTACAGCCCAGATCTTTAACCACCACAACTGGTGTAGGCAGCTGGCCCACAGAAGAGGGCCAGAAGGCCTGTATCCAGAGAGAAGTGGATGAAGGGGGACCCACCACCAAAACTTCAGTTTTATCAGCATTAAGCTTCTGCCAGTTTTGATTCAGCCAGCTATCCACAGACTCTAGACAGTCACGCAAAGGAGCAACTGCATCAGCCGCTGCCAAATCGAACCGCACGATGATTTGGGTATCGTCAGCATAAGAGTAGCAGTGGAACCCGTGGGACTGTATGAGCCTGGCCAAAGGCTGAATATAGACATTGAAAATAATGGGAAAGAGAGCAGAACCCTGAGAAACCCCACTGGTCATAGGCAGTGAATCAGATACAAAAGGATGAAGGGAAAATGATTGATAACGGTTACTCAAAAAGGACTAAAATCAGGACAGGGACGAGACGGAAATTCCAGCACTTGCCAGTCAAAGAAGCAGGGTGGGCTGGTCAGTGGTGTCAAAAGCAACCAAAAGATCTTAAACAATTAGCGCACCCACCTTACCCTGGTTTCACAAATGTGCAAGGTCGTCCACGATTGACAATAGCACCGATTCAGTAACACGCCCGGTCTGAAGCCAGATTAAAAAAAGATCAAAGAAGTTAGACTTGTCCAAGAAGGAAGAGATACGGGGAGACACCAGTCATTCCAGAAGCTTCATAAGAAAAGTTAAGACAGAAATAAGGCAATAGTTATTGGATCCAAGGTAGGCTTTTTTAGCATTGGAATCACCAAAGCATGTTGAAGATTAGAGGGGATACGAGCAGAGGACCGTGACTGGCTGACTGCGCCAGTGACAGCAGGAACAATGGTAGCCATGATGGTTCTCATAATGGTAAGAGGGATAGCATCAAGAGGAGAGGCTAACCTCGTCCTTTGGGTGGCATTGATAATATCTAAATAGGAAAAAAGAGGGACATCTGTCCAGGAGGACTGCTCAACTATATTAGGCACTGGGTCAAACTCAGTAAGAAAATTAACCATGGTGGATGCAATCTTCTGGTGAATGGTCAGAAGGTTTGCCATGAACAACGTGGTGAGAAATTCACATAAGGCTTGGGATGGGGTGTCAGGAGCCTCTTCAGTGGTAGTCGAGGAAAGTGACTTGACGAACTGGAATTTCTCCTTAGGTTGATTTAAAGCAGCCTCCACACGGTTAGTGAAGTAGAGGCAGATTGCCTCAAAAATTGCTTTGTGGTAGACAGCAATGGAGCTACGAAATAAGGTTATCATGTTAGGACAGTAACACGCCCTCCATTTACACTCTACCTGTCTACAAAGGAACCTGAGTCCACCCAATTGAGGAGCAAACCAGGGCCCAACAAGACGAGAGCAAGGGGGGTGAGGAATGACCTCAGGTAAGCAAGCGTATTAGCCGTAGCAGTGAAAATTCAAGTAAGGTTTTCATGTTCCGTAATGGCAGATGACGTGCACACATTTGCAATCTGAGCGGAAATCTCGTCAGAGTTAACAAAGCACTGTTTACGATACAATGGGCCACAGACTGCCTAATTAAGCAAACCACTGATATATTAGTAGTAAAAGGAACAATAAAGTGATCAGCCCATAGAGCAGCAGGGGCAGAAAGCACAGTGGGCAATTTAACTGAGGAGAAAATAAAGTCAAGTGTATTGTCTAGATTGTGATAAGGCTGATGGACCAGCTGAGGGAGGCCTAAATATTCCATAGCTACCATAAAACTAGCAGTGCAGAGATTGATACAGTAATTAGAATGTATGTTAAATCACCAGTGATGCATATATTGGCAAACCGCAGTTTTAGATTAGGAGCCAGCTCAATAAAGACCAAAGGAAAGGAGACATCAAAAGTAGGAGGGCAACACAATGTGAGCACATGAAGGTTCTGAGAGGCACGGAAGGGGCACGTGAACCAGCAGCGCTTCCATTTTCAGAGAATGCACAAAGGGCACAACCACACATATAAAAATATCAAGATAGATCACTGCAAGACCACCACCAGGCCTCGGAGAATCTCTATGCTGACAGAGTATTTTGCAATTAACAGAGAGTGCCTGAGCAATGTCTAGACCTGAGGTCTCCTTTAACCAAGTTTCAGTAGCAAAAAACACATCAGACTGGTATTCCTGCAGTAATTCATACTATTCATTGGTCACATGATATGATATGATATTTTATTCATAGCGCGCCCATACACAGGTTTTACATGGTCTCACATGGGACTACAATACCAGAGAAAGAAAGAACAGATTTCTCGGTGGCAGTTGGATTCTAAGCTACCTGGAAATGATTTAGAGTACTTGGATTTGAGCATTCAGGACAAGTGGGAAATCACGTTACAGTGCCACTCGTGCTCAACTTAAGCATAGAATATCACCCTTACCAGAAGATGCCACTACAACATTTGAGTGAACAATGACAAATAAAGAGCATTCAAGGCAGGGGTGTTTGCTATGTTGGTAAAATATCCCGGGCTACGCTAATGTTGGGACTGCCGGGACTCGGAGCTAGCTAGCCTTTTGGTTGTAGACCTTAAGGTTCTATCAGGCGGCGCTACAACCAAAAAAACCAAGGGCTATACTGCCCTCAGAACTCACCCCATCAATGCCACTGACACAAGGAAAACAACCAAGAAAGACATTATTGTTTGTTAGTTAACCGTGAAACCCCATCTTGTTTTCTTTTATCAAGTGACTCAGCAACTCAATGGGCAAACGACAGCTGAAGTGTTTTATGAGCGCACAGTGCTGTGAAGTGCCTTCTCATTGTTTCTCTTACACTCACCAGCTTCTTCAGAGTCATGCACTGAAACCACTGGTAATGGAAAAGAGGGCTCATTATGCAAGCCACACTTTTCATTAGTGAATGTAAGACAGCTAATATATTACATCTGTCGTAAGACCTTCTTTAACAAACCATACAATTTGTATTTTGTTTTGAGGCAGTGGCTGGAGAAAACACACGGATTCTCATATTAGTATTAAATTAATGGATTACCAGGGAACATGCCACACTTTTACACCTGTTTAAAGTAGGTGGATTCCATAGCAATCGTTGATTCAGTTTTACCAGGATTGTATTCTTTATGTTTCCATGATGTGGTTAAAGAGCGCCTGGGGACCACTTTGGTGGTGATAGTGCGCGGTACACATGTCCTTTAACATTAACATTAACATTAACATTAAAAAGTAAATAATTGCATGAAGGGGACCATTGCACTGACGTATCAATGGGCGTTAAATCACCTCTAAGTAGAATATTCTGCAAAGGATACAACTCAAAAGAGAATACAGATTGGAAAGTCATATGAGGCAGGTGAACGCCTGGCAAAAAAACTATGAAAGTACTCCGAAATAAATAAGGAGTGGAACATGCAGCCTAGGATATTCAAATGGGATCTAAATAAATGGTAGGGGATAGAGGGAAGAGCAAAAAAAGGGAATGACAAGAAAAGGGCGTACCAGGCATGATGCAAGCGTAGAACGTAGCCAGGAAAGCTACAGTTAACACTAGTGCTAATTCTAGACACCTACCTTGGAAACATTCAAAACAGTCAGGGGAAAACAGAATGCTATTGAAAATCATGCCCGGTTCAGTGAGCATGGAGTTTGAGAGGAACATCAATTGCATGAAAACTATAACCAAATGGAGGAGGACTTACAGGTAACTGTTGAATCATCTCCAGCCATTTGTTTTGCATGTTTTGAGCAGTGTCAGTTACAGAATGTTTTAATTGGATGGGTATAAATATTTCCCACAAATATTCAGGATCGACCAAGCACAGCGAGGGTGCCCAAAGCAACCAAGAGGAGATTGGGGGATTCTCTCCATGAGAAAATGTTTAAAGTATTGTGTTAAATGGGATATTTTACCGAACCTTTTCTTATAAAAAATTGGGTATACATCCATACAGTTTGCAATCGATTTCATTGTACACCAGTATATCCAGATAGAACACACTCACGATTTCTTTGAACATAATGCAAGTAAAAATACTATAAGAAAACATGTTCATTATCCCCCGCAAGCACATGGCAAAAGAAAAGTGCCATGCCACAGTACAAACACATTTCCAGACTGGCTGCATCAATGTAGGCCAGTACTGACACTTAAGAACACTCATTATGATGGCTTTGCCCTTGATGCCAGTAACACATTTCATGCCATAGTATGAAAGCATGTCCAATGTGGCTGCATCAATATAGGTCGAGATGGCTGCATAGGACCTCTCATCAGGCTGACACAAGAAGAAAATATGTTCTGAAGGGGTGCAGCAATTCAGGCTTGCCAGAATAGCCAAACATTATAACTCATCATGTTGGATTTACTTGTGATGCCAGTTAAACAATCCATGCAAAGCCAGTCTAGCCATATATTCATACTATGGCACAGTGCCATAGTCAAGAAAATGTGACCAGCACACGTGCTTCACCAGTGTAGGAAAGAAAGGCCACATAGGAAAACCTATTATGTTGACTTTGATCCTCGATGCCAGGAAAAAATGATGCCAGTCTGGGTATATTTCATTACTATGAATCCCAAGTGCAGGCCCTACCGCCTAGTTTATATCTGTTCTGTTGTTACCTCAAGAAAAGCGCCCCATTATGCATCTGTAATGTTGTATACCTCTGCAAAGCC
The DNA here is from genome assembly GCF_040938575.1 of Ambystoma mexicanum. NCBI lineage: Eukaryota > Metazoa > Chordata > Amphibia > Caudata > Ambystomatidae > Ambystoma > Ambystoma mexicanum. The sequence continues at coordinate 455,259,304 of NC_090935.1, forward strand.
TTCTGTTGTGTATCTATATTGATGTATATCTCTATAAAGTAAAGTTCTCCGTTGCTTCTCGATGCTAGGTCCGCGCTCAATAAATACCATAAAAATAAATAATAGGACGGGCTTGGGAGGAGACCATTGAGTGCTCTAAACCTGCCTCTCTGCAGCGGCTAACTATGTGATGACTGATGAGTGAACAGAATCTATTTAACCATCAGTTCTCATCACACAAATACAGAAAACACCCACCCACACATGCACCTAATCATCTCATTTAACTGAATCATACACACACACACACACACACACACACACACACACACACACACACACACACACACACACACACACACACACACACACACACACACACACACACACACACACACACTCATTATTATAATGGGGTGTGAATCTTTAACGTGATTTCATATATGCACATAATCTAATTTTTTTGAGGGGGTCTATTTATAGTTTATGGAAAGGGACTCAATAGGTCCCATACATTAAGAGGCGTGGTGTCCTAGCACCCATTATTGACAGAGATCCCATGGGTGCAAATGAAGGAAAGGCAACAATAACTGAAATGGCAATGAACAGGAGGTTTTTTCTGTAACACATCAGTAAAGCTGACAAGTACCTGAAGTCTTTTAAAAGCAGGGGCTTGGTAGACAGAAACCAGAATCACAGAAACATGCAAGCCGTTAAGAGTGAAAGGACTAGAAGTCACCATTCTGTGTATGTATGCAGGTGTGGACTGGGAACCAAAAGAGGCCCTGGAAATAATTTTCAAAGTGGCCCCATATTACGCATTTTCACCAAGCCCAACCCTTTCGCATGGGAAAATGTGGAAATGCAACACAAGAGAGGCCCAGAGTGCTGGGGCCTACCAGGAAACCTCCCATAGAACAGGTTATTTGAACAAATGTTATTCTCAGTTAAGGTGCTCTTACAATTATGGATAACTTTGTAATGCTTGGAATTTATCCCTAAGTTACCCAAGGTAATCAGGAAGTGGACCCCTTGTTCATTGTGCTGAAATCCTGTGAACCACATCCTTTGAATGTATTGTTGCCAAACGAGGAATAGCCAAGAACAATGATAACACATTTTGATGATTAAAAATTATAAGAACTGAATTATGAAAAATATTTTTGTATGCCCAAGAGCAATAGCAAGGAAAGGGTATCTCAGGAATAATTAGAATTACCTTTTTGGGTAAGGGAACTATTTTCTGGATTTAGTACATACAAAGTTATTCTCATATCACAAAAGGAAAGAACATCCACACTTAAAAGTGGAACATATATTTTCGTCCAGACAGTGGAATGGCTTTCTTTTTTTGCCCATTTTGTTACTGGAACTAGACCAGAAACATCCTGCTTGGGCAACTCGCACAGAGAATTCACTTTTCCTGCACTGGCGGGTTTACGCAAGAAAGGTAATATGCCTTCATCTGATTTTTTAATATAAGTTTTCTTTATGTACTTCTTTCTCTTATTCTTGCATTCATCCTGGCCTGATTTAGCTGTAATTAATCTCAATCATCACTATTCTCAGTAAGAAGAGGCTCTTTGGATTTCTGTTTGGTCACCTGTGAAGTTAAGTCTCGTAAACACCTCATCTTGGATCTTGTTTTCCTTCTCTATAGCCGACTCAATTTGATCATCTTGAATTTATATTATTTTTGTATGTGTATTTAGATCACATTGCATATTGCCATCAGTGCTTTTTCACACATTTGTTTGGAAGATTTAGGTCAGTCACAGAAGTACACAACAATTGGCGATTTCAGGTGGTTCTCTATCCATTCAATAACTTCTTTCACATGGTTCCCATTGAATGCCTTTTGCATGTCTAAATTCATTGAGGCATGCTTACCTAGTACATCCAATGAGGTGTGTCTATTTTGTAAAGGTGTAGTGTGCAATCGTACTTCCCCTCTGATATTGTCATGCAGCCTCGCTAATTACATCACACATTAGATCACACCCAGATTGATAGCAGGTGTTGAAGTAGAATCAAGATGTTCTGTGTATCTCGTGATTTTTCCTGTGAATCAGAAATTGTGCTCAAAGAAAGAATAGAATTTATTTTGACAGGTGGTGTCATATGTTATGAGAACATTGCAGGTGAGTCAAGCAAGGTGTTCATTGAAATACTAAGTCATAACAAAGATGTAACTGGAGCTTCCTGTAAACGTTGAGATTCATTAACAATACTTGGCAAATATTGCAGTGGACATGACAAAGGTGCTACCAGATGAGAGCAAGTTATTGAGGGAAAGATTTCAACATTTACCACACTGGATCGTATAGAGATTTTCTAAATGGTTATGCTTGCTCATCACCAAATTACTGAATTTCTTCAGAAAGAAGTCTATTGGTTTGCCCTTGTTCCCATTCGGGGTGCAAGTAGTGTGCAAAGTAAATCAGATACCAATTTAAGCACATCTTCCCTTGGGGTCCACATGAGATTGCTCTATCTGCGTACTTGGTAAAAGGAAAGATGAGCAGGGCAGTCTCGCTGCATTCACCTACAGGCAGTGGCAAAGGTATACCACCATTCCACATCATTGCACCAGTTAACTTTGCTGATTCACAGAGGTTCACATGCATGTCATGTCAGAATAGCATCTTTGCCTGAAGATCCCACAGCACACAGACAACGAATTTCTCTCTTAATGAATCAGACCATAATTGCCAAGATATTTGAACCTGTCAAAAAATAGCATAACATACACAGCAATAGTTGACTGTTCGATCAACATCTTGGTGTAGGTTTGGCAAAACACTGAACTTCATGTTCACTTTGTAGGTGTAGGGGAGGGTCAAAACATTGAAAACCCTACATGTATTTAGTAGACGTTGGAAGCCAAAGCACTAAAAACATCACCTGTTATGTTATGATATTTTATGACATGTTATTTGGCATTTGAATAGTGCCTACTTCCATTGGTGTTGCCTCAAAGTGCTGTGAGGTTGAATGCCCTTTGGAAGACTGAAGTCTGAGTTGAGAAATATTGCGAGGAGCGGTTCAATGCATGTGTGAATGTTTAGCCTTATTGAAGGTACATAGGAAATGGCTAGTACCCTAAGAGGAGCCCATAATTGTCAGGTGTGGGACAGGTGTTGTGTCAAGTTGTTAAGAGAGTCAAGTTATGCAAACAACTGGACTGAATTTTACAAGGGACTCTGCTGCATTCTATGGGTGGTGCCGCTCGGGCCAAGGGTGATGCATGTTTAAGGTAGGGTGTAGTCAAATAGTGTGCATGTTAAGTGTGTGCGGCTATGTGAACAGCTGGAATGACCGCCATGTGGCTCAACTGCTTTCCATGAAGTGCAGCGCACGAGTGTCATCAAAATGCAGCAGTGGGGAGGTTCACAGTAGCAAATAATAATTAATTAAGTCACAGGTTCCACGTGTCAGTGCAGCGCACCCCTTGTGCTGCTGCCAGAGCTCCAGTCCCCTCTGGCACACGCACCTGGACGCCCTTGTACACCCATAACCTTGATGTGACGTCCAGTCTTCATTCACACGTCCATCAGCCCTCCCTGTGCCAAGGTCAGGGAGGTGTGCCCAGGTGCCAGTCTACACATGCATCCACCACGAGCTGAAGCTGCCCATTATCCTGGCCCCGGTATGCTTATTTTTACAGCCGATAGGCACCGTGAGGGAATGGCTAAATGCCACTTGGTCAGTTAAAATAAACAAAGCACATTCCCCCACAGTTTTTAAACATTATTTTCCCCCTATCAATCAGTTTTGTTCATGTGTGTCACATGCATGTTAAATTTCCTTATTTAGAAGGGTGCCTCCAAAACCATTTCCGCAGAAATGTTGCCATTTCTTACTTTTTCCATGATTACATTTGTTGAGCTTGGGGGCCTCCAGGCACCGGTCTAAAAGTAGGAAAAAGTTATCCATAGAACTCAAAAAAGTGTTTTTGCAGGAACAAAAACTCAAAATGTATTCATGCATCCCGGCCGGGAAGATGAACTGAATATAGCCAACTTCACACAGCCACTGCGGGCTGAACATTTTAAAGCTACAAACAAAATATTAGCATATGCAAAAGAAATGTAACAAACATATCATCCTAATATTATTATTGGCTGGTCATCATTGTCAGTTACCATTTTGTCACAAAAAAAAGACCACCTACCTAACATGATCTCACCCCCTTGGTCAGCAGAAAATGCACTAATCCCATTTCGGGGAACAGTTCGATAAAGGGCTTGATTCTAATTGGACCTAATTAGACCTTGCTACTTCAGGCAACTGGGCCCGCAACTTCCCACCAAGACTGACCAATGAGCCGCAAACCAATATGGGACACACCTTTATTAATTTCCCATTCCTGCTGTGAGCACCTGCTCACTATGTAACTCATCGCCATACATGTTGCCAATCCTGGAATACCATCTTCTATTAACCTTTCTGTAATGAAGGGCCTTTTAGAAATAAGATGACAGGTCCACTGCTGAGCACTGCTCCTGCACTATCATTTCTTCTAATTTCTCCATATTATTCAGCCAATTTGACATTTGCTGCCTGAGAAATACTCGCAAATATTATGTATTCTCGCCCTATCTGGTTAGCGATCATTTACTGTTTGGGACTGGGTTTACGTCTCGTGACCCAATTATCTCATACCCTTCCCACTCGCCCTTGAGCGCTCAGCCTTCTTGTAGGAATGCACCAAATTCAGTAAAATGCTCCCAACTAACAACTAATTCATTATGATGGCCTATCAGCCTCTCTGGCTGTGGCCTACTCAAAAATGGCAAAGCTCTTGTGCATTATAACTAATATCCCTACAGGCACAATGCACAATAAATCAGTGCTATGCGTTACACACAATCTTTTTTTTAATTTGTTTTTATTGAATTTGAAACAATATCAACCCAAACTGGTTATCATCATCAATACAGTGTTCATCAATTTCTCACAAACTTCCTTCCCTCCCCTCCTTCCCTCCCAAGACCACATTCACCCCTGTGAGTCAGCCACTGGCAGGCTCCGGTTGCGGGCTGCTTGCTTCATCCGTGATAGTGTCATCTAATTTTGAATTGAATAGTGACACCGTGAGCCCCAATCACTGTTTTAAGTCTTCACTGATATCTAGTTTCTGTTCTCGAAGTGTGTTCTCCCATGCCCGGATTCCGCCTTAGCCCACTTGTGGAGGTCTTCCCACCACTGTGCCACTCCTGGGCTCTTTGTGTCTTTCCACCCCATGGCGATGCGCCTCTTTGCCAGTATGTACATCAGATCCTTTAGTTTACTCAATGGTTTATTCTTCCGGCTTTTTTATATCTTCCCAAGATGCACGCAGCAGGGGTCTGTACATCCAGGACAATGTCCGCTTCTGCCACCTTTGCAGCTATCTGTGCCCAGAAGGATTGTATTTCCCGACACCCCCAAAACATGTGAGTCATTCCTACTCTTGATTCTCTGCATTTGGGCCATTCGTTAGCTCCTGCCCCCTTGAACCTAGAAATCACTTCCGGTGTAAGGTACGCTCTGCTGGTGATGAAGAACTGTGTGAGATGCAATCTGGTGTTTCTAGACACCTTTTTGTGATAGTGGGTTATGGCTTCCCATGGCCCAATTTGTTTTCCCATTTAACTTTACATTTGATCTCTTCATTGGTCATACTGTCAAGCAATATCTCGTAAAGCCTCGAGATTTTATGGCCTCCTTCTGCGACATTTATTATGTTCTCAATAATTTTGTGTCCTGTTTCTTGATTCTTGATGTCGGGCCATCTCACCATGAGCCTTTCCAGTACCGCTCTGTGAAGCAAGAACTGTCCAGCAGGCAGTCCTGTGGTCTCATGCAATTCAGGAAAAGAAAGGATCCCCTGGTCGTTAACTAGATCTCCCAGCGTGGCCACCCCATGTGGTCCCCACCCAGTTCTTATTTCCCTTTGTCCCCAGGATCTGGCCACCATGGTAGCTGCTATGGTGATCTGGGGGGAGATTGGGTCTTTTACATTCACCGTTCTACAGACCCATTTCAAAATCTAGACCCCAAGTTTCACCAAATAAGGGCAGTTTGCGCTAGCCGGGGCCCGGAGCAGATGCCTCACGATCATTTGCAGAATGGCCGGCTGTAGAAGTCGCGTGTCCATCGTAATCTCATCCGCCATCCATTTCGCTACGTGTCGCAGTTGTCCTGCCAAGTAGTATAGTTCGAAATTGGGGATTTTCAGGCCTCCCTTTTCATAGAGTCTCTGCAGTACTTGTAGAACAACTCTGTGCCTTCCTCCCTGCCCAAGGAACCAACTGCAGAGCTTCTCCAGGTCCTTAAAGAACCGTGGAAGAATGTTGCATGGAACGTTACCAAAGCAGTGAAGTAGTCGGGGCAGCGCCACCATTTTGAGAAGACAAGCCCTTCCTGCCACTGACAAAGGCAATTTACTCCAGAAGACCATTGATTTCTCCAGGCCCTCTTTAGCTGTCAACGTGTTCAGAGTGTGTTCAGTCTTGGGGTCATGGTGATACCCAGGTATTTGAAGGTGGTGGTCTTCCACCGGAAGGCCATGGCCCGGGAGATTCTCCACTCTCTCCGCTCCCAGGGCAGCTAGGGGAAAGAGGCATGATTTTTCTTTATTGATTTGGATCCCTGCGTATCTAAAAACCCATCTAGTGTTTCCAATATATATGGTAATATGTGTTCAGGGTCGTTAAGGTATATTAGTGTGTCGTCTGCATACATTGACATCAAATGGGTTACCCCGTCTATTACAATGGCCCCCAAATGGGTTACCCCATCTATTACAATGGCCCCATCTCCATAATCCTGTCGTAGATAAGAGGCTATCGGTTCAGTAGCTATGATATACAACATGGGGGGAATCTGGCATCCCTGTCGTGTACCCCTATGTAGCAGCAAATTTATCAGAGTATGTTTTATCCGTGCACACCCTGGCCATAGGGTCTGTGTTTATGAGTTTGGTCCATTACAAAAAAGGTTAGTCCAATCCCCATCTTCGTCATAGTGGCAAATAACCAGTCCCAACTGACTGAATCGAAAGCTTTAGTGGCGTCAAGAGACGCCACTGCGCATTTTCCGGGTTTGTCATTGGTGCTGTATATAGCATGGTGTAGTCTACGCACATTTTAAGAAATGGTCCGCCCTGGGATGTAACCCGTCTGATCTAGGTGGATCAATAGTGGGATCACTAGTGCCATCAGAATCTTGTTGTCTTGATTTAACATAGACAAGGGCCTGCATGAGTCGCACTCCTCGCCATCCCTCCCAGGTTTTAGTAGTGGGACAATTACAGCCTCTCTCATGGATTCAGAGAGGGTACCTACGTCGTACGCAGTATTGAACACCCTGGCAAGGAGTGGTGCCAAAATGTCATCATACGCTTTGTAAAACTCCCCTGGGAGCCCATCGATTCCTGGTGCTTCCCAGGATGGCAGGGATCTGATTGTGACCAGAACCTCATCAGGGGTGATGGGTTCATCTAGGGCATCAGCCACTTGCACATCCAAGGTGGGCAGTTTGATAATGTCAAGGACATTGTCTATTTCGGTATCTTTGGGCGAAGGGGTGCTGGCATAGAAATCTGGTAGAACATGGAGAAAACTGAGTTGATTTAGGTTTGTGTGTGTACCACCCCACCCTGCGGGTCACGGACACTGCATATGGGCACCCTAGGAGCTTCTCGCTTATACAGCCAAGCCAGTAATTTTCCTGGTTTGTCACCTAGGGCATTGCTCCTTTCAATATGCTTCGTGTAGCTAAGTTTAACCAATTTTTCCCAGTATGTCAAGCAAGCTTGCCTAAGCTCCACTTCTTTTTTCAGGCGTTCAGGGTTTGTACTAGCCCCCATTTTGAGTTCTCTCAATTCGTTTTCAGTGTCTGATAAAGAGGTTTCAATTGACCTTTGGGCTCCCCCCCACCGCAGCAATCATTTCTCCACTAATAACGACTTTGTATGCCTCCCAGACAGTGCCAACGTGTCTCACGCTTCCTGCATTTATCTGCCAGAATTCCTCCATGCTTTTTCTAATCTGTTCGCGAAAGGCTGTATCTAGCAAGGCTTCGCTACGAAGCCTCCATACAGGTATGGGGGGTCTGGGTGCACACACTGGCCAGGTGATCAGGAGTGAGGCATGATCTGATAGGACCCTTAACAAGTATTGTTCATCTCCGAACATGGCTTGTTGTTCCTCGCTTACTAATATATAGTGAAGCCTAGTATAGACAGAATGCAGGGGGGAATAAAATGAGTACTCTCGGTTCTCAGGATGCTGTTCCCTCCATAGGTCTTTTAGTTTGAGCTGTTGTGTCAGTGCAGCTAGTATCTTAGCGGGTGGGGATGGGTGAGTATGCTTATTATCTTATCTGTCCTTTCGGGGATCCATGGTGCAATTGTGATCTCCGCCCCATATTAAGGTACTGTTCCTGAAAGGGCTAAGACGTTTGTAAAGTGAGCGAAAAAATCTGTGACGTCATGATGGTGCCGTGTAGCAAGGCCATCCTTCCTTCATTATCGGTTTTTGAGGTGATGATTTTAAAAGGGATGGTTGGATCAACCCAGATCTGGACCGCCCTGGCGTATGTGGAGTATGTGGAGCCTATCAATGTCCCTCTCTAGGTCCTCACCAATGCAGCTTGTTTATGTATGTCTAAGTGGGTCTCTTGCAGCAGGGCGATTCCGACCTTGTTTCGTTTTATGTGTGCATGGATTCGGCGTTGCTTAACAAAGCTGTTCAGTCCCCTGACGTTCCACGTCATAATTCTGATCTTGTCAGCCATAGTGTATGGAAACCCAAGTGTTTATGTGGGCGAAGCATCTGGTGGCGTCTCGTCCGGATTTGACGATCATCGTAGCTCTGGGTTGTCTAGTCCTAATCTTTTTTGTTCCCCCAAACATTTTTCCAACTCCCAACTGCCTTCCCTCCCCCAACTTTAAACACCCCTGTAACAAAACTTGTCCAGCGGGGTTTCCCCTGTTATGACTTCCCCGTTTCTGCTTCATTTGACCCTGTACGAGTCTCCTGGTGCTCTACGGGCGGGTTAACTGTACCCACGCAATTTCTGTTGGCTGAAAAGGACTGCTATTGTCTGCTCTCCGTTGGGAGCAGGCCATCTCCGGCGTGGCTCCAGTAAAGCATCGATCCCACTGTACGTGGATATGAGGTCCATCTGTTATTTATGTAAACTTAGTTTAGTCCTAGCAGTCATAAAACTCTCCTTACTTGTGATCTCACCAAGCAGTCACTAGCGTGTGCCAAGACCTTTGGCCTCAAGGTCCTGGATCTGTTCTCCGTCCATTCATTCTCTGGCCTCAGCTGGTGTTTCAAAGAGGAACGAACGATTGTTGTGCAGCACTTTCAATCTCACTGGATATAGAAGCATATATCGTAGACCTCCCTTTTTCAATATTGCTTTCGTGTAGATGAATTGTGCCCTTTTCATTTGGACTTGGAAGGTATAATCGGGATATATGGCGATCTTCGCAGAATCCCTTTGGATCTGGCCTCCCGTTCTCAAAAAGGCTAAAATTGTTTCTCTATCCTTATAACTGAGCACTTTAGCAAGCAACGGCCTGGGAGGGGCTCCAGGTGGCGGCCGCTTAGTAAGGGCCCGGTGGGCTCTTTCGATAGTAAAGCCCTGTGACAGTTTCTGCACTCCAATCTCTTGTATCAGAATTGTTAGTGGGATCAGTTCCCTCAGTTCCCTCGGGCAGGCCCAGGATCCTAATGTTATTGCGGCATGCACACCCTTCAGCTTCTTCAGCCCTATCTTCTAAGTGCTTTACCTTTTGTGTCAGTTCATCGACATCCTTCGAAAGCTGGGTTTTGGTCTCTGTGTTTTCTCGAACCTGGGTTTCGAGCACTTCCATCCATCTGGCGATGTTGCAGACATCTTGTCGCAATAGGCCCAGGTCTATGGCCACTGCACCGATTTTGTTCTCTACAGTTGTCTGTAGCTTCCTGATAGCCTCTAGGATTAGTGAATTGCCCGGCTCTGCCGTAGTTTCAGGAGTCACGTGCAGCGCCTCTACAGTGCCTTTTGGGTTGACTTCAGGTCTTGCTGGCCCACTGGCCGCAAAGATTTCCATAGTGGTCTGCTTTTGTTTGGCTTTCGCCCCCCTCGAGGACATCACACCGAAGGTAAGGGGCTCGATAGGCTCTGAGTGCCGTGGTGCATCCCCAGCAAGTGCAGCTCAGCTGGAAGGCAGCGTCATCTTCCCTCAATCGTTGTTGGTTCTACCGTAAAGAAGGCGCATGCAGCGACGCCCAGGTAGTTCTGGGGTACTGGGTATCACTCGGAATGACCCCCTAGATTGAGCAGTATTTGCAGTGTGGATATACGTTGCAGCCTTGAGTCTCACTTTAGAGGTGGTGTAAGTTCATCCACTCCAGCGAAGCGTCCACGTGTGTAAGAAAAAAAAAAACACCCAGCCGCGCTCTGCGTGTGGAGCTGACTCGGGAGCAGCAGGCAGCCGCCGTGAGGCAGCCCGCTACAATGAAACCCTGCAGTGGACCGGCCTCTAATTTGTATGCACCGGTTCCCAGCACAGCAGGTATCAGATGCTTTAATTAAGCTCTGTTTGGGTAGGTGGTAACTACTGGTGTATAGGCACCCTGCCCAGCCTCAGTGCCCACTATGCCTGCTTTAGATGACTGGAAACTGCGCTGTTCCCCCCAAGGTAGAGACTCATTCCCGACAGGCCAATTTATGTGTTTGGTTGTTATGGGGCTGGAAGCGCTGGCTCCAGCACCAGTTTCCAGGCTGCTTTCATGCACTCCCAATCTCAAAGTTCACAGCGCTGCTCTTGCTCCGTCTGTGTATGTACTCAGTCGTGTTACAATAAGGATTCCCAGATGGGGATCGCTAGCCCCACTGTGGCCCAGGCGCAAAAGTTTCCGGCTCATCTGTGTTGTGAGGAGCCAGCAGTGCCCCCGAGGTGCAGGGAGTAATGATCCAGATAGGCCTCTCCTCCTCACCAGCTCCTCACCTTGCGCCTGCAGCCAGCCAAGTCTCCTCCACCCTCGCAGCTTAAGTTCTGTGGTCATGGCATCGCTGCAGCTTCTCCACGGGGCCCAGTCACCACACGCCTCACCTCAGGCACCGTTCCCTCCAGGCTTGCCCACTGCACCCCGGCTCAGCGTCCGGGGGGTCGGGCTGCAGAACGTCTTCTCCAAGCTCCTCCCTCAAGGTCTCCCCAAGCCGCGGTCCCTCCACGGTGCCCCTGGTCCACCAGTGTCAGGCGGCACGACCAGGCTTCCCCTCTTCAGTTACTCTGACTCGGCAGTAGCACACATCGGCTAAGTGCTTAATTGCTCAACCAGTTCTCAGTTCACCCCTCTTCTTGTCTGGATTCGCTGCCACCGATCAGCACAGCACTGCCTCAGTCCATCGTGACTCGGCTGCCATTTTCCAAACGTCTCACCCGCTCCGGATCTCACGGTGCCATGCACCCGATAGGGCACTCCGGGCCACGAAACTCAGGACAGAGCCTCACAATAACTTCTGCAATGGTTCTGGCAAATTTTCCGGCGTTTAGATTTTCAATTCAGCATAATTCAACAGCGTATCATGGTCACATCTCTGGAGCTCGTGTAAAAAAAGGCCAAAGGGCAAACAGTGCAAGTTTTCGCCATGAAGAAATATATACCTTGATGATCTGTATCTTTATTTGTGTCAGATTGTGAGAGTGTAACTACGTGCTATGCATCATATATCCAGCTGTCATGTTGCCGGAAAATGTAGTGCCATGAGCTTGATTGTGAGCAGGTGTGCTATGAAATGTGCTGTGCGTTTTATTTGAAGTGTGATGCATTTGTGAATCCAATGCCACGCACTATGTGTTTTCTGCAATTATGGTGTGCAAGCAAAGTGTAGTAAGCATGGTACCATGCAGTGTGCTGCATGCCGTCCACAGACGTGGGTCAATGTGCTACATACAAAATAATATGATGTGTCCTCTATGTGAGTTGCAGTGCATGGAAGGAATACAATGTTATGTGCTGTGATACTTGCAAAAAGCAAAGCTACAATGCAAAAATGCTCTGTCTTATGTAAAAAGAAATATACTACTGTGTGATTTGTGGTGTTCACATTGGAGAAGCCTGAATAGTTTGTGGGCATCTCACATGTCAATTGATTAACAGTGATCTCTTCCTTTGCATGGAGCAGGCACAACTCTCAAATTGATTGCAACAGGAGGAAATGTAATCGTGCATGCAACTCCTGCGCACTTGCATCAGGTGCCAAATGACCGAGTTCAGGGGAATAAGGAGTAGATTGAGCTCCCATAAACTGAGACACAAACGGGATAAGAACTGACGTCAGATAAGCTGGAAAGAGAGCAATACACACATTCTTGACAACAGAGGAGAGTAAAGAACAAAACAAACATTAAGGTGCATTCCCTGATTCAAGATCAAGACACTAAAACCTCTACTTTGATAATGCCCCGTTTGTGAGGTGTTAAGGATTCCAATCGGGCATCACACACCAGACCTGGACCTTTGACCTTAGCCTAGGAGGTAGCGCACAGTTAAAATACTTTTTCTTTATTTCCTACGAATTCGGATTGGGCTGGCACCCAACCCGACTCACACACCCTTTGACAAATATCCTGGGTCACAATGGACCTTGAACCAGGCCGACGGGTGATAATACAATATTTATTTATTTTAAATTCATGAAAATGACAGAAATGTAATATTGGGCAGCAATCACCAATGGGGTGATAATTACAAGCAAAATTATTAAATACACTTAGTTAGACCTTCTACTGTAACGTATATAAAGCACAAATTAATGGGAGCAATTTTACTGTTCAGGTAGATAACACCCGAGTTAAGATTTCCCCTTGCAATGCTCCCTCAAACCCCTATTAATCGAATATTAATTGAATAAAAAGGAGCAACATGGAGTCAGGTATAAGAGGCAGCAAACAGAATTAAAATCCGACCTTCCCCCACGAAATGAGAGGCAAAATCGAATTCTAAAAACTCTTGCAATTGAACAAATAACACTCAGAGTTTGTAAATAATGACATTACACGTGCGGTTGAATGATATAGCAGTAGCAGGGATGTCAGAACACTAGCAACTACAAGGCAAGGTACCAACAAAAGCATACAGTTCAAAAATCAACTTTAAAGTGACAACACAGTGCAGTCAAATTTGGGTGTGTTTTAGAAAGTCTCTTTTTTTTTTGGAAAAGGTCAAATTTGTGCGAGTTTTTCATTGCACTGGGCCCTCAATTGTAACCTACTAGCCCAGTCACTGTACCATACCGCTGTGTTTGCTTATTTCTCAAACTGCCCCTTCTCTCTACCTGCCTCATCACTTCCTCTCATCTCCACCTGTACCCTACTCCCCTCCCTTGGCTATTTTGCCCATTTCTCCTTCTTCACCTCTGATTTGTACCCCTCCCCGGAAGGTCTTTAATGCTTGCAACCTTCTTCATCTTGCCACGCTCAACACCTGCTCTGCTGTAAAACATTCCTCTGACATCTGTCACCTTCTAGAAGAACTTGACCTTGATGTCCTTGGTGTTAAAGGGACATGATGCACTGACAGCTCTATCACGACCTTTGACACTCTCCTCCCTGATGGCTACAAGATCCTCTCTGCCCCCAGATCCACCTGGCCCGGTGGGGTTGTAGCCTTGATCTTCCCTGAGTGGATTCCTGCCTCTATCATCCCCACTCAGACTTACTCCTCTTTCGAATGCCTTGTCTGTAGGCTCTGTCTGTCTCTAAGTCACTCTATTAATGTTGCTACTGTCAACCGGCCACCTAGTCAAATCACCTCTTTTCTCTCTGAGTGGGCAGACCTCTCCTCCGCCCTCCTGGTCTCTACCTCCCATTTCCTCCTCCTTGGTAACCTCAACATCCATCTTGATTCTCAATGTTTCTCATCTGCACTCTTTCGTGACCTCTGTGATTCACTCTCCCTCTCTATCCAGCCCGTCTAACTCTGCTGGACACACACTTGATGTCCTGATCTCCTCCGGCCTCCCCCTATCTACTCCCCTTACCACTCCTCTCTCCTGGAGTGATCACTGCCTCCTCTCCTCTCATCTTTCCATCTTTACCCTGCAAGCTAAGCCCAATTCAAGATTGCCACCCACCTTCTCGGACATCAGGCCCATGTCACACCCTGACACAGCACTGTCTCTGCTCTACTCCTCTATCTCTGCCACTTTTGATGCTCTTGCCCCTGTCATGAGGATCCATTTAAAGCCCAAAGTCAAGTGCAATTCTTGGTATGAATCTGACCTAGCTACACTTAAACATAAGTGTAGGGCAGCCGAGAGTAAATGGAGGGCTTCTTCTTCATCCTCTGACAAGGTGCGCGCTATAAATAATAAACAAACAAACAAACAAACAAACTGGCCTACCACCTGCTCCAAAGGCAATACCGACTCTCTGTATGCACCAAGAAGTGAGTCCACATTCAAGCCGATGTCTCTGTGGCATCTAACAACTCGGCCAAACTTTTTAAAATCTGCAAGTAGCTAGCCAACGCTTCTGCAGTATCCACCCAACCTCTCACCTCTCAGGCTCTTTGCAATGCCATTGCTGCACACTTTGTCTCGAAAACCCACTCTCTCTTCCTCTCTCACTCCTCACCCCTCTCCTTCTCTGCTTGCTGACCTACCCTCAGCTAACCCCCTCTCCCTCTTTCTCCTCCTTTCCTCTCCTCTCCCCCGATGAGGTCGCTAGATAAGTTAGGTCCATCCCTGTTCCTCTAAAACCATTAAGGACCACATCAATACCCTTGCTCCAGCCCTTGCCAATTTCTGCAACCTCTCCTTTGCCTCTGGGTCTTTTCCCTCCACTCTGAAGCACTCCCTTGTGCATCCTCTCCTCAAGAAACCCACAGCTGATCCTTCTTGCCCGGATAACAATCGCCCAATTTCCATAACTCCCTTTTTGGGTAAGCTCCTGGAAAAGCTTGCCATCTCTCAGCTTAACCATCATTTTGACTCTGTTGGCTCTCTCCACAACCACCAATCTGGCTTCAGATCGGCCAGAAACACAGAAACTGCTCTCCTGAACATCCGTGAAGACCTGCTCTCCAACCTTGACTCTAGCATTCCCTCTGTTGTTATCCTACTTGATCTCTCCTCTGCTTTCGACACAGTCAACCATACCACCCTGCTCAATCGTCTCTGTGACAACCTGGGTATCACTGGTCAGGCTCTGGCCTGGTTGACCTCTTTTCTCTCTGATCGACCCTCCCAGGTACAACTTGGGTCCTTCCTATCTTCTATCTCCCTCTCTACCTGTGGTGTTCCCCAGGGGTCTAACCTCTCACCCTGGCTTTCCAACCAATACATGGCAATTCCTGCATACTGCATTTCCATCTTCTGCTCAAATTTCCAGTGCTATGCTGATGACACCCAACTCATTTTCAAGCTTCCTTCAGCCACCTCCTCTCCTTCCTTCATCTCTGACTGTCTCATCGCCATTCAAAATTGGTGTGCCACCAACGATCTCTGTTTAAATGCCAACAAGACTGAGATCCTCCTCATTGGTACAACCTCTCCATCCTTTCCCCTCACTCTCTGGCTGGCCTCCCTTAGCCCTCCTACTGCCAATACCTGCAAAGCTAAGAGCCTCTGGGTCATCTTTGACTCCACACTTTCCTTCCACCCACACATCTCTGATGTCTCTAAAAAGTCAAACTTCTTACTGCACCTCCGTAGAGGTACTCTTCCTTTCCTCATGTTTCCTCAGAAGCTGACTGTCTCCCAAGCTCTGATTCTCTCTAGGTTGGACTACTGTGACAGCCTCTTTCTAAACCTACCTGCCTCCACTCTCCGCCCTTTACAACTAATCCAGAACTGGACTGCAAGACTTGTCCTTGGACTCAAGCCCTGGGATCGTATCTCTCCTGATCTGAAATCCATGAATTGGCTCCCAGTGATTGCAAGGATTACATTTAAAACCCTTTGCATTGTCCACAAGACTTTATTGGGGCCTGGGTCCAAAATACCTTCAACTATCCCTCCGTAAATACCTCCCCTCTCAAGCCCTTCACTCCTCTACCTCTAACTTCCTCAGGTTCAGTTGTTTTTCAAGGAAACGAGCCGGAGGTAGATCTCTGTCTTCGGCTGAGGCCTCCCTTTGGAATTGCCTCCCTGCCACATTGAAACTTGAGGAAAACCATCTACAGTTCCGGGAGCTCCTCAAGACCTTCCTCTTCTCTTCTGCCTTTGACCCGCTTCTCCCCTGCTGATCTGCCCTCTCCCTCAGCACTGTGCACCTGTCCAACCCCTGTATTTCGGGCCCAGGTACCTGCTCACCGTGCCATCCTCCTGCACTGCCTCCAGGCCACCCCTTGCACTGGGGCCTGTATCTGTATCCATACAGTTCCCCATCCACTTTTCTTCTGCACTTATCTGATATACCCTATCTGACTAACCTAGCACCTTTGCCTCTCACAGGCTGCACTATCACCGCTAACACCCTATTTAATTATTTATTTACTTCTATTTATTTTGTTCTCTCCTATGCTCTACACTTTCCCCTTTTTCCCTTCCCCATGCTCTTTCCCCCTTTTCCCTTCCCCATGCACTTGCATGTTCTCAATGTCACTGGGCCTAGTAAGATCGTTCTTTTTGCTTCTCCCCTGTTTCCCTCCCTTCGCCTGGTCGCACTCTGAAACACCTGTGTATGAGTGTGATATAAATAAAATGTCATATCATATCACAGCCAAAATCCCACACATAGAATTTGGACTGTCTTACTTTAATGGGTGTAAATGTCAAAACAGTTTGAAAAACGGGTGAAATAGACAGAATCAAAATGTGTTTTTTTAGGCTGGGTGATAGATGCACATCACAGGGATAATATGGAAGTGAAAGAGTGACTTTAGACTGGAGGAGATTTTCAAAGGGAAAGTAAATTTGGTTTTAAATATAAAAGCAGTTAACAGAGAAAATCGGTTTGGAAAAGAAAGGACAAGTTTCACTTAAACTAGATTTGGTAGCTAGAAAAGAGAAATGCCACCCATGAATAGAAAAGTTACACTGCAGTTGTAACCCTTCACACAATGAGCCTCTTTTCAGGGAGAATTAATTTATTTAATCAAAATAGGACTAATGACTTCCAAATGACTGAAATGAAGGGAAGTGTGGCACTAACACTAGGAAAATCAAGGACAAGATGCACAGAAAATTCTGACAGTTTTCAACAAGTTATCAGGGTATGGATGGGATTACTAAGAAGGTACAACCAAAGCAAGGGGCCGCATTACGAGTTTGGAGGTAGCCATGTCCTTAATAAGGGCATGGCTACCCCCAAATTTGGGTCCAGGTCCGGGTTCCCTGAATGGGGAAATACCGGGCCATTCTGACCTTGGAGGTCCCGGTATTTCCCAATTCAGGGAACCCGGTACATCCCCATTCCCATTGAGCCCTGACAGGGCTCAATGGGAATGGGGAGGATGCTAACAATGGGCCCATTAATGACAGGCCTGTTGTTAGCATCCAGGTCTGCTTGCGGGACCCGCTAAGTAGCGGGTCCTACAAGGAGACCTTGTAATGAAGCAGTAGAGGGTTAACGGGGCCAGCAGCTCTACCGGCTCATTAACCCCCTACTGCCAGTGTCGTAAGGATGCCCAAGATATCAAATTGGGGTATATTATGTGTTGCTATGGGATGGGGAGATACTCACAATCAGCACTGGAGTTTGGTATTTGGGACAGCCAACCGGGTTTCTGGACTCAAAGGATCTGGTCATGCCACCAAGGCTGGGCTCTCCTAGCAGAAAAGAGCTGGGCCTGTCTGGTCTCGGCACAGCGGCATGCAGGTAGTGGGGCAAAAAGCCGGTCTGGGCACAGGGTACTCTCAAAAGGGTACCACAGCTTTTCCCCCTTCTTCCTGAGTTAGTGGGATTTTGTTAAGGGGTTTAGTTCTGAAGGGTGGTTCTGACTGGATACAATCAGCTATGCTCTGGCCTGGCAGAGTAATCTGGAATCTTGGAAGATGAAATGTATGGATACGCAGGAGCTGGAACATTCAGAAGAGTGTGTGTCCTTTGTCTCTGTGACCTTCCCCTTTTTATGTTATGTTATGTTACTTTGCATTTATATAGCGCGGGTTACATCACAGGATTTATTGTTTGGGCAGGTTTAGGCTGGACATGCCTCTAATAACTGGATAGGTCAGCCTATGTGTGTTGCCTCCTTCCTAGATGCAGATTGGACTGAAGGAGGGAACTCAGTTTTATGGTGTGTGTTTTTTGAGGTACAGAGTCATCCCACAGTTACATTTGCCAAAAGTCAGTTCTGACCTAAATTGCAAATTTTTACTGTTGTGGCACTCTTGCAAAACACATAGACAAATGACATATTTCATACAGAGCATGGCAGGCCAACTCCCAGGTCTGTACGACATTGTTTCGTCCCTCTAATAATCTTTCGCGCTTTTCGGCAGGAAATATTCCACTTACAAGGTATACAGGTGTACCTATTATCACAAAGCATGTTTGCATTAAATTTCAAAGTTATCTCATGAACACTATGAGTGACAATATTCTACCTTTTGTGTCCCAAACATGCTAGGGAAAGCCACAATATCTTGTTTTAATGCCGCCCAAATCATATTTAAAGTGTTAAACTCTCGCATTACTGCTTTGTCCGGTTGCAGCAATAAAGCCTTAAAGTTTATTAATTCAAAGTAGTCTTTTGCACCAAATGGCCAGCATTGTCTCCCAAATAAGGACATAACTTCCAAGGTTGCTCTGGAGTTTGCTTTGAGGCTCCCCATTTGAAGTTGAGGGACAGTGCTGTTCACAAAGTCACACCTAAGTGTCTTAAAAATCCTCTGTCTCTTGGCTGCAGAATGCCAGAAAGTCTGATGAGTGTGTTACATTCTCCCCCTTGGTCTATTCATAGTTTCCAGATGCTGGTCCTGTTGGGGGAGGCAGGTCTTGTTCCCAGGAATCAAATGTCCTTTGTAGCCAGGCCAGGAAAACCTGTTCTGTGGCTTCAGCACACTTATTTATTTATTATTATTTTCTTCTGAACCGGAAAGCAAACTTTGGGACTTAAATATCCTACATATGTTTTAAGACAAAACCCCCATCACATTCTGTGCAAAGACAGTGCCTTAATTCCATAATTTACTTTCAAACAGTCATTTCCTTGTTTGTAAAAAGCAACAATATTTACACGTGGTGAATCTTCCTTTTGCTGTCACTTCCCATACGGTTTTCTCTTACATCTAGATTCTAAATATTATTTGCAGCCCTAGTCAATTTCTCATACACAGAAATCTGTTCAGGAAAAAAGGTCCACTGAAACTGACATAAGCACAGAGATATAGGGCTTCTTTAGAAGAGTTTAGCTATGATATTTTGTTGCAAAAAGTCATTTTTCCATACGGCTGAGAGTGATGTTTCTTTGTTATTTCACAGATCTTGCCTGGCACAGCCTGTCATTCATTGAGAAATGCCCCCTCTTCCTGAAGCACAACCTGAATATAGATGGACATAGCTGTGTCACACTGAACAAAATTGTGTCCTGTTGAAAACGGTGGACAAGAGCATCTGGGCGCAGTCATTTTAAATGTAAAATATTTCCTTTTTCAATGTGAAATTTTGAGCTAGCAGCAGAGCTTTGCTGCTTTTCATTTCTTTTCTTGGGTGCACATAAGGAACTCACTGGCAGCCTTTCTCAGTGTGCTCCCTGTTCCATCTTGCCCAATAGGTGCTTGGCAAAGACAGCGCAGCCATCATTTTTGTAGCTGCAAAATGCAGGTTTGATGCACGAGAATGGCGCTCTGCAGAGCCAGCGCAGCCATTTTGATGGTAACTGCTGAAGTGCAGATTGGTGTTGGGGGAATTCTGCTGGGTGGGTAAATGTACCCCACAGAGGGCACAATGAGACAGAAGTATAAACCAACTTGTTCTGCCTCTTTGTCCTCTTCATTATTTGTGGCATTGTAAAACCCATGTAATTGTCAAATGCAAGCACTTTGTGCTGAATGCATGCTTCAGACACTCCCAATTAATCAATGTACAGTAATGTTCATACACAGTCCAAAATTACACATTCAAGGGGTGGTTCAGCTTAGCAGACATCGCATAAAGAGCATCAACTCCTCCGTCAACAGCACCCACATAGCAACCATTACATTTAATAACAATTATACCATAAGAAGGTGAAAAGTATAGGGCCT
Source organism: Ambystoma mexicanum (assembly GCF_040938575.1). NCBI lineage: Eukaryota > Metazoa > Chordata > Amphibia > Caudata > Ambystomatidae > Ambystoma > Ambystoma mexicanum. The sequence continues at coordinate 455,279,467 of NC_090935.1, forward strand.
ATCTCAGCTCCTCCATAAAAGTGTCTTTTTAGGGAAGTTGGGTACCAATCTGAGCAGATTATCCTTTTGTACCCACACTGAATTCTTCACAAAAAGAAAGGGGGGCAGGGCAGCTTCTCTTCTTCCAACTGCCGGAAATGAAATATTGGCATCACCGTTCCACAATGGTACACCGAATAATCTCGTTAATTCACAGATTTTCATATTCCCTGCCAGAACATCATCTTTATCTTCACAACCCATGGCACACAGACAACTTTTTTCATTCTCTCACTGCACCAGTCCACCATTGCTGAGGCTTTTAGACCTGTTGTTAAATATTACAAAAGACTCAACAAATTCTGTCTGTTGACAGTAAATTGTGCTCTAACATTGGCAATAGATTTTCTGCGCTATTCCTTTGTAGGAATCCATGGCTACAGGTGACTCCTTGGCCTCATAGATCTCGGCACGTAAGTTTGAGTTGGCACTAGGTAATGCAAGCGCCAGTACCATGCTTCTACATCCTTGTTCTGGAAGCAGTGAGAATGTCAATAGTGTGAGACAGGTCACTGTTGTGTCTGATCCCAGAAAATAAGTGTAGTCAAATTCAGATTTGAAAAAGTCTTTCATTGCAAGAAGGAAGGGATAACAATGGCCCCTCAGGCACAAGTGCAGTCACCCAGGCAATTCACTCCAATTAACCCTCATTATAAAACCAATAGAAATGTAATTGTCAAATATTTCCATAGAAAGTTCTGACTAACAGTTAAGTATCGCACAATAATCAGACAAGGCTGTGAGAACCCTGTGTCATCACACTGAGAGACACAATAGTGCAGACTTCTCAGCCTCTCTGACTGGGCTAGACAGTGCGCAGCATAAAGTAAGAACGCAGTTGACATCCATCAAACAACAGACAATTTGTGATCAAGTCACAGATTTCTTGCCCATCATTAGGAATTGTGTAAAACGCAAGCCGCTGCGACCCCCACAGGGAAACAGGGTTAGGGTCCATGGATTGGATAGGTTGTGGGAAGTAGGAAAACCGGGGCAAGGTTCTTGGATCAAATCCTGTGATTCTATCTTGCTGCTATGCTGTGATGCCACATTGCTTAATTTCAGCAACTCAATACTCTCACTCACATAAAAGCTTTCACACTACACTCTTCCACCCACTTCTTCAGATGGGCTGTACTCAGTTAAGAACCTGCACTGAGATATGCCTCTTTCAGAGGTAGGGGCGTGCCCACAAGTGCAGGCAGTGCTGTATTTCCAGATCACACCTTTAACACAATGAAATCACAATCAATAAATAATGAGGCACCTTTGGTGCTTCCACACGTGATAACAACAATTATGCTTTGCTATGCGCACCTGCGACAGTGAAACAATCATGCACTGCTGTGCTTTTGCTAATGTAAGAAAGAAAGAGGGGCACTTAGCTCTGGCTTCCTCAGTGCTCGTGCCGCTCCGTGGGTTGTCCAGGAGTTCAAGGCCCTGTGGTCACGGGGCACCAGAACGGCGTCAATGCCTACCAAAGGGGAAAATAATTAGTGTGTGCCCTTCAGCTATCAGCGCTGCTATGGTTCATTAGAGTTCAATTAGTTGGTTAGGGGTCTCAAAAGGCATGAATGCTGAACGAGCTGGTGATGAGCCACATACGGTTAGTATCCAGATGGTCTTAGCATTCTGCTATGATTCCCCCATGTGTGGTCTCCCAGGGTTCTCCGAACTGTCACTGCGGGAAAACAGGGGCCCTTCCCAGATAGATTTGTATCATGCAATCAAGGGCTATCAAATGGCATGCTCCGTTCCCATACAAGATAGTCAAGCACTTACCTTTTTGTTCCGCAGGGCCGAAGGGATTACTTCAGGTGAGGACTGGCCCCGCGTAAGGCTTTGAGTCGGGAGCGCTTCGGGAATGCGCCCGCTCGGAGGAATTAGCAAGCGAGAACAAACTTTCAGATCTCACGCATGCGCATAAGTCATTCTGTGCATGCGCGTTGGCTTTGGCATTGGCTTTGGCGTCGGCCCATGCGTTTGCAGGCCCTGTGTGCATGATTGTTCATTAGAAAGTTCACAGGCTGCTGGGGCTCTAGTTACAGGGGGCAAGCCTGCTGGGAAACATGGTATTTTCCTGGTTTTGCTCCCTGTGGTTCTCTTATGCTTCCTCCCAGCAGATGCCAGCCTGCCACACCAGACACATCTACAATAAGGGCAGAGATGGCATCTTCTGCATGAAACAGTCCCCACAGTACTTGCAATCACCCTGCGCCTATGATTTATGACAGTAATATTCTACTATACCACGAATCAGCAAAGCACAAAACAGCAGCTGCATAATGAAATTTTCCAGTGGGCTACCTAGTTTATGGAAGGTATCAAGAGATGAACAACCCAGTGAAGGACTCTACCATTGCCAAGAACTATTGAACAATGCACCTAATTCACAAAAACATCTGAACCTAGTCCAATTAGCACCACAATCAGCTTTTAAACAGTGGAAAATGTAAGTAATCTGACTTTCTAAATTCATTGCGGTCACCCCAAGAGTTCAACGACTCCACAGCAGACCAAATGCCAACTGTGTAGTAATGATTAGCCTCTTCAATTCTGGACTGCAAGCAGTCAACGTGGCCATTTTCACTTGTTCAGTTATCTGCGGAATACCTAAGTTTCCCCAAACTAGCGTGGCATGTAAAAAGGTTTTTAGTTCTACTGGGTCTAATGCCTCAGGCCTCAGTAGGCACTTCCCTGAAACACAAGTGAGAGAGCTTGAATTCATTAAAGTGAACAAATATCTTAACATCGAAGGGCTGCATCACATGTTTGGCAGTCCGAAAATAAGTGTGCTGGTAGCAATGTACTGCCATCCTTTAGGGATCGTCAAACTAAGAGTCTGCCGTTAGGGGCACAGAACTCCCGACAGGCCTGACCTGCTGGGAGTTCAGGCCCATTCTGGCAGGCTTTTCAATGAAGCACCAGAACCATTACTATCAGTGCCGGTGCTCAGGTTTCCTATTCCTATTGAGTCCTATGTTACTCCATGGGAATGGGAAATAACCGTTCCTCTGCCACCTATGAAATCCTGGTGGCACCGGGATGTCAGGCGGCAGAAAAAGGTGTTACGGGGTCGGCGCTAGCCCGCCGCCTTCTGGCAGGTTTTATTGCTGATCCCGTAATGAGGCCCTATGTCAGGAAAAACAACAGGCCAATTTCTTGCAAGACAAAACAACATATTTGTCATGTTGAAGATTTGCATGCAAGCTAGTTACAGTCACATGGATGGAGGAGCATGAGGACATGTGGTGGAGACTTTGACTCAGACAGATAACAAAAGTAAATATCATTTTTTCTTCATCCTCAATTTACATAGGTCTACCATCACCACCCAGCAGGGTCACCAGTATCTGGATGATAGTACCAAACTCACAATCTGGAAGTTCTGCCTCAATTTATTTGGCTCCACCAGCCAGCAGGGCCTCGCTCTGAGCACTAGTACCGTGCACACAAACAGGAGGATCTGCTACAATGTATTTGTCTCTTTCAAACAGCAGAGTCGCTCCCTGAGTCCCAATACCATGCACACAAACTGGAGGGTCTCTCTCAATATATTTTTCTCTGCCATCCAGTGGAGACTCTCTAAGTCCTAATATCACAATTACAGTGTGGACGTTCTGCCTCAATAAATTTAACCCTACGAACCAGTGGAACCACTCTCTGTGTCTTCATACACGCAGATGAACTAGTGTTTCTGCCTCGATTCATTTGGATCTACCAACCAAAGGAGCCACTCTCTTAGTCCTAGTACCATGCTCACAATCTGCAGTTTCTGTTTCAATGTATCTGATTCTAACCCCAGCAAAGCCACTGCCGCCTGTTGTGCCTTGGGTGTTGCAGGCACACGTGGCAGTAGTGACCTTTCGGTAGTTGTAGCCAAATACATCTTTAAAACCTAGTTTGGGTTTTGTTTGTTTATTTATAATGCACGCCAGACCTGAGGGTATCAGGGCGCAGAAGATAAAAGAAGGCATTCAGCTTAGCTACAAGGTGGCATAAGGTACAAATCAGGATACATTTGCATGTCCACCCTTTTACCTCCATCTTACCCAGTCACCTACAAGCGTGTGTGGCGAATGGCATCCAGTATTATTGTTAGGTGTAGCTTCTCCTGACTGAAAGAGGACAGGCAATGCACGCAGTATGTGCTTGCACTCATGGCATTCGTTCCTGTCAAATAGAACCACATCCTGAACTCAGCCATGATGGTTGATGGTTCTATTATGTCAGGATGTGCTGGGCTATACTTAAGGAATCAGGAAGACAGTCTGGACCATATTCAGGGGCAATGGGGTCACTTTTTAGAGGATCACTGGCAATCAACTGGAGTGATGTGGTCATTGTCACCTCTGGAGAAGGGTGCTGCATTAGCTGCGCGTGTGCTACATGATGTGTGCTTCTAGAACACATTATTCCTGCAGAGCCTACACTGCTTGTACATGGAAGAGGCGCCAAGGTATTCTTACTCTGATGTAGTGTTCCGTTGAGAGTTATCACCAAGCTTAGAAACATCGTTCATTGGTACAAATGAACTAATTTACAGTCAGGAATATTACCGTTTCATGGTGCTCATATAAATATTTATTTCATAAATCGCCCGCCTCCAGGTCTCCAGCATCACTATTACACTTTCAAATGTGCACTTAGGAGGAGTATCTAACCTCGGCGATGTTCTCTCTGCGTTTTCTTTTTTGATGTGTTGCTGTTTGCTTTACTCCATATTGGGCCACTACATTGCCAGCCCAGTGTTCCTGAAGTGTAAACGATATCATTAATCCTATGGGACGTGGTACTCGTGGCCACATCCAGGGGGTATTTTCATAATACATGCAAGCTTATTTATGTACAAATTTTGCTGAACATTACACTTGACTGTAGACAAGAGCAAAACAAATGAGGGAAACAATGTTTCTCGGTAAAGGACGACCTGCCACATGCACTGTAGAGGAAGAAAGTGTTCCCCTTCCTGGTCCACACAAGAGGCGATTTTTACATCAGGTCTTGTCCGGTCTTGGAAATTGGAGATGGGAGAAGTTATGTTTTGGGGTGTTGACATACCATGTGCCACTTGTGGGTCTTTATGCAGGGTCACTTACTCAGAACCATATTTCGTCTAGAACAATAGTCTAAACTTTTGGGGATAATGGAAGGTAACAGAAATCAATTAAACATTCAGACATTTCATGAAATGTGCAGGGGCCGTTCATCTGTCCCTGTGCGACCTAAATGCATGCTTTCCTTTGTATCTGTATAGTATGTCTGCTCAGAAAAGCGGCGAATCTTTGCCAGTTTATGTGCACACACAATGAGACTTCAGGAGACTATGAAACTGGCATATCCACAAACGCATCTGCACATGTGTGTGTGGTATGGTATAGTGACTTGTAAACCACACATGGCCCCTATTGATGTTGGCTCTTAAGCATGGGGATGAATCATTGGAAGCAGCCTAGTGGAAGGGACAGGAGCCCATGGCTGAAAGGAAGGAAGTGATTGATGATGGAGTGAATCTAAGAGGAGAGAAAGTACTGCAGAGTGGGCGCCAAGATGGAGAAAGAGCCTCCTCTGTTCCATTTAGGATGGGCCGAGCATTACGCATCAGGATGAGGGCAGTTGCAGTTCACAGTTTATTGATAGATACACACACACATTCCTAAGGAGCCAATGAAGGCATCAAATTAGAGGTAAAGTATAGGCAACGTGGCACATGCTGACAGTCACTCTGGCCGCTGCATTTTTAGGTTCTTGATGACATCTGATCGGGTATGAGTGCTGCCATAGTTACCATTGGTAGATACATGTGTACATTATTCTATGGTGGGCAAGTCAGTATGAAGGAATATATCTATTCTGTGATCGAAGGCATATCTATAGCTACCTTTATGAAAATGTATGAGTCAATTGTCAGTTTCTAAACCTAAATTACGAACATATGCCAGTGTTGTTGGGAGAGATTACATGCTGGAATGATAGCAGGGGGACTTCCAGAGATCTGCATCATCACCAGCAATAGGAACATTGTTCTTGTAGGTGCTAAGGTGTCACATGTGGTTCTCACTCCATGGATCAATAAAAGGGAAGATCGTATTACACAGATCCTGATCCCATCGGTGTACACTATGTTTAACCGCAGCACTGGAGAAAAACAGAAAGTCAAATGAGTATATGAGACCCTGGACCGAATATGGATGTTATATTTTAGGAAGGACACTGTAGAGCCTGGAGAGACTCTGCATATCTACAGACTGATCCAGGAGGGTGACCAGAGGGTGATGAGGACAGCCAAGCACATGCTCTACTACGTTTTCAAACAAGATGGTGCGGTCAACATTGGTAAATGCAGCTGATACATCAAGACTTATGGGCCAGTGATTTCCCATGTTGCATGACTTCATATTACATATTGCTTACCCAATTAGCATTAGAAGTACTGCAAAATGCAATATCTCACATAATAAAAAATGAAATTAGAAAACATGTTATAGTAAAATATTAAAGAAATAACAACAAAACAGCAACAAACGACGTGGAAATGTCAGATTCTGGTCACCATAGTGATTATTGGGTTACAACCTACTCAACAAGGATAAAATAGTAACACATTAACATTCTGCACCTCTCATGTTGAATACACACATCCCAATAGATTAAGGCTGCCTTTATGCATGCATGTAATACCCTATACTACACATTCCAAGTTCTTGATGAAAAACCTGGAATTGTAAATATGGCAGCCAACAAGAAATGCTGCCACAGTCTTCGGGGTAAGTTGTAGTATTCAAAATACAGGAAAGTTGCTATGCTGGCTGGCTACCAACTTTAGAAATGCATTCGATTATCTATAAGAATTTGACAAACATTCTTAAAGAAGAAGATAGTGTTGAAACTTTCCTTTGAAAGCTAAAAGCTTCACTGCAAAGCATGGTGCATCACCTGATTCATATACCAAGCACATTGACCTTCTCACATGACATGTACGGTCAGCTTGGAGTGTCAGAAGTGCCATCACTGTGGCACTTAAAGTTCTCACTGCACTCATATTATACTCCATGGGATGTCTGTAGTGGATCAACAAGGACACTTTTGGGATCAATCAACTATCCATTAGAAAATGTGTGTGGCAGGGCACATGCATTGACATATACAGTACAAGCAATATCTAGCTACCCAGAAGGAGCAAGCAACAGTCAAGGGGCACTACTGCATGGTCAACTTACCACGCACCCTTGTTGCCAATGGCTGCACGTCTACACTTACGCAATCTCCTACTTTAACAGGCCTATTTAAATACCTCGGTGGATACAACAGAGTTTGGGTAGCACACACATGCAATGCACATTGTTTAATGGAATGCTTTGTTACTTGTGAAGTACATTTGTGCTATGCTACATTGCATTGCTAATCTTATCCAATTTTTCAAAAACAGAATTGCAATGTGCGTGTATTTGTGGTATTTCTTTTAGAGCCAAAACTGCAGGGCAATACTCCTTCATTATGGTACAGGTATCTACTTGGCCCCTGTCACTTCGAAATACGTGTTTCTTGTGACTTTCTTTTAAAATATATTATTTTGTAATTTAGATCCAATGAACTCACTCTATATGTGTTATGTGTTTAAATTACCTTTTGATGACAGAGGGCTTCACAGTATGAAAGACAGAAAATGAACCACTCATGCAATCATAACTTTGTGTCTATGACATAACAGGTGACGCAGCAGACTGGGCATTTCCCATTATGGTAGGGATATTTTGCACTCTCCGCACATATTATATACACATGTGGGCTAGATGAGAAGTGAGAGTGGCGAAATGATCTGCAATGTGAACAGAGTGGTGTTAATCCAGAGACCGATAGCTACTGTTGAAACCCATTGATATATTTCCTATGTCTCGTAATTTATGTGTGCCTTTTTAATGGCAGGCCATGGCACTAAATTGAATACAAGTGGCAAAGATGGGAGGAACCAAGCAGTATAAATCATCTTAATGGAATAGAACCTTCATGTAACTCATGCTGAACGTGATCACTGTCAACCCAGTGTATTGAGTAGGCCAGATGTTTTACCTGCGCTCCACTCTTGCCTTTACAGAAGAATGACTGTGAGAATTAACTGATGAAGCATAGCCTAACTCCAAATTGGAATCTACTATAAAATCAAGCAAATTAACTTGTATTATAACACAAATATTGAGCTAAACCCTCAAAGAAAGCCGAAGAAATATTATTGTAAAGATGTTTAATAAAAAATCAATTGGATACGAGTGGCAAAATGGTACCTCACAATCAATGTGAAATATGCAAAAAGCCGGAAACAACACGCATCCTACCTTACCACGTTTCCAGAGGTATCCTGATGAAAACGGTACCTCACATGTATGAGTGCACTTACCTGGCAGAAAAGAAAAAGTGTCAACCATCCTCAAGTCCAGCAGCAGTCCCAGGGATCCCGGGCACGATCCCCAATCAACCTGGAGTGGAAAGCTCTAAAGCAGCGCAGCCAGAGGTCCAGGATGGTTGGGGGGTGATGTCCCCAGCCATGGGCACCTGTCTCCCATGTGGGTCAGTTGTTCCCAAGTCCAGTGGCAGTCCCAGGAAGCCCTGGCAGGGTCCCCATCCCTCACTGGAGGGGATAATTCCAACAGAGCAGAGCCAGAGCTCCAGAATGGTCAAAGGGTGATGTTCCTAGACAGGGAAAAGCTGTAATGTGGCAGACCAAAGCTCCAGGACGGCTAGGGGTGCTGCCCCCACCCATGGGTGTCTAGCTCTCACCTGGGCTGACCGTCTCGAAGCCCAGGGGCAGTCCCAGGGAGCTCTGGCAGGGTCCCCATCCCTCCCCAGAGGGAAAAGCTGTAACGCAGTATGCCCAGAGCTCTAAGATGTCCAGGGGTATTGCCCCAGTCTTGGGCGTCAGCCTCGCACGTGGGTAGACCGTACCCCATCGGCACAGTCCCAATCCATCCCAGGAGGGAAAAGCTGTAACGCGGCATTGCCAGAGCTTCAGGAAGACCGGGGTCTGCTGCCGCCGGGCTTGGGCTCCAGTCTCCCATGCGATTCGACCGTCCCCAAGTCCAGGAGCAGTCCTAGGAGACCCAGCAGGGTCCCCATCCCTACATAGAGGGAAACACTCAAATGCAGCACAACCAGAGCACCAGGACAGTTAGGGTGATGTGTGTCTATCATCCCCAAGTCAGCGGCAGTCCAAGGAAGCCCCGGTAGGGTCCCCATTTCTCACTGGAAGGAAAAGCCCCAACACAGCCCAGCCAGAGATCCAGGACGATCAGGGGTGATGTCCTGGCCATAAGTGCCTGCCTCCCATGTGGGTCGACTGTGCCCAAGACCAGTGCCGGTCCCAGGGAGACCCGGCAGCATCCCGATCCCTACCGGGAGGGAAAGCTTGAACGCCAGATCTCCAGAATGGCCAGGGTGATGTCCCCGCCATGGGTGCCTTCTCCCATGTGGGATGATTGTCCCCAAACCAAACATTGGTCCTAGGGAGGCACAGCAAGGTCCACATACCTCCCTGGAGGGAATTCATATAAAACAGTGAAGGCAGGAGCTCTAGGATGGCCGGGGGTACTGCCCACGCCCTTGGGCACCAGTCTACAATGTGGGTCGACTGTCCACTGAAGCGTCCCCATCACTTTCCGGAGGGAAAAGTTCTAACGAAGCACAGCCAGTGCGCCAGGATGGTCACGGGTGATGTCCCTGGCCATGGGCACCTATCTTTCCTGTGGGTCTATCACCCCAAGACCAGTAACGGTTCAGGAAGCCCCAGCTAGGTCCCCATCCATTACTGGAGTGAAAAGTCCTAACACAGCGCGGCCGGAGCTCCAGGACGAGCAGGGGTGATGTTCCTGGCCCTGGGCACCAGTCTCCCATGTAGGTAGATCATCCCCAAGTCCAGTGGCAGTCTCAGGGAACCCCAACAGGGTCCCCATGCCTACCCAGAGGTGGAAAGCTCTAATGCAGCACAGCCAGAGCTCCACAACGGTCATCAGTGATGTCCACGGCAATGGGCACCTGTCTCCCATATGGGTCGATCATTCCCAAATCCAGTGGTGGTCCAAAGGGAGCCCAGCAGGATCCCCATTCCTACCCAGAAGGAAAAGCTTGAACATAGTGCAGCCAGAGCTCCAGGATGGTTGGGTGATGTCCCCAGCCATGGGCGTCTGTCTCCCATGTGGGTAGACCTTGCACACGCCCAGGTGTGGTCTCCCAGGGTGCCATGGCAGGGTCCCAATCGTTTCCAGAGGAAAAAGCTCCTTAAGTGCCCGTCTCAAATGTGGGTTGACCACCCCAAAGCACAGCAGCGGTCCAAGGGAGTCTTGGCAAGGTTCAGATCTCTCCCCGGAGGGAATAGCTGTAAGGCAGCGCATCCAGAGCTCCAGGACCGCCAGGGGTGGTGCCTCCGTCCTTGGTCGTTCTCTCTCATGTTGGTCAAACATTCACAAGTCCAGCCATGCTCCCAGGGAGCCCTGACAGGGTCCCCATCCTCCCCAGAGGAAAAAGCTGTAACACAGCCCATTCAGAGCTCCAGGATGGCCAAGGGTGGTTCCCCACCTGTGGGCACCTGTGTACAATGTGGGTTGACTGTCCACAAGTCCAGCCACAGTCCCAGGGAGCCACGGCAGGGTCCCCATCCCTACCCAGAGGGAAAAGGTCTCATGCAGTGCACTCAGAGCTCCAGGGTGGTAGGGCGTGATGTCCCCAGCCAGAGAAATGCTGTATTGCAGCATGGTCAGAACTACAGGGTGGCCGGTGGTGCTGCTCACAGCCTTTGGTGTCTGCCTCTCACATGGGTTGAAAGTCCCCAAGCCCAGCAGAAGTCTCAGAGAGCCCCGGCAGGTACACCATCCCTTCCTAGATGGAAAATATGTAACATGACCAGCCCCCTCATGCCCCCAGGTGTTACACTAACAATGTAGTAGAATGTAGTTTTGCCTTCCTTGTGGGCAAATGGGCAAAAAACAGCACTCATATGCCTGCAAAGAAGGCAAAACAACATTGTGCCACCGTTGTATCTTTTTTGGGGGTGGGGCAATATTTTTTGCGGGGATATTAACACATGGAACCGGGAAGTTGGACCTGGCGGGGCCCCATCTGGGTCCAGACCCTCACTTTGCCCCCCGCAGGGAAGCAGAAAGGATTTGTCTCTCCTTGGGGGGTGGTTGCTGATAGGGGCGGGCCCGCAGACATGGGTCCAGCCCCCTGATGCCCCAAGTCTGCCCCAAATAATAGTTTTTTTTGGCTTCCTTGGGTGCAAATGGGTGCAAAACAGCAAAATATCGTGCCCCCTTTATTTGATCAAATGTTAGTATTTTACAAGGAAAAAATAAAGATTGCAAATCAACTGCGAGGTCTAGTATATTTATAAACAGAACACAAATGTTTTTAGATTGTCATTATTTGTACAAATGGTTTAAATTGCACATTTATGTTACATTCTGTTATATTTATGTTACATGGGACAGGAATGTATGCAATGTGGCTTTTTCTATACTCTGAATCTAGGCTGTGCATGTGGTTCATCCAAACTGTATGTTTGGGCAAGTGTCCGATTTCTTGAAGACAGGCATTCATGTTTCATTAAACAATTTGCATTTTGAATGACTTCATATCTTTATCTCATATAACTTATGTTAGGCACAACACAAATAATGGCATTGCTTTCAAAGTGAAATTGACTTGCATTGGCTCATTTACAAGTTAAGCTGGATAGCTACTTGGATTGACATTGATGGATGGATTGCCAGCTGGTAATGGCAACTTCAGAGGAACATATGTTTGCACAAACAATGAACCTTGACCTGGCTGAGGGTATCTTTGTATCTTTCCATTAAGGAGCCTATTAAAAGGGGGTTTTATTTTTTAAGAAAGCAGACATCTTTGTTGAAATTAGGACCCTAGAAGCATTCATAATTTCAAGTGGACTAGTACAGTAAAAAGTGCATCAAAGAAATGCATCTAAAATAACAAATAATTAAATACTTTATCAGTGCTCATTTTTTAGCGCCTTGTTCTATTAAACACCAAGACTAGATTTGAATTCATTTGAATGGTCCAGTCACAAGGATGTAAGATCTATATATGAAACTGTGACAGTTATTGATGAATTGTCATATTTTATTAACTTTTCCTTCCACGCGGCTACAGAAATATGAAGGATGTTTATGAATTCAGAATGGTTTGCTTTTCTGACTCTATAGGTATTGTTACTGGCATAGGTCCATACAACAGACTATAAGGAAAAGACATTGTTCAATCCAATTTGATTATCATTTTTATGGCAAGGGCTAACTCACAGCTAAATACATCCCCTTATGACACTTATGACATTGTCAAATACATAGATAAATATATTGTGCCAATCAAAGCAAAGAAGATGATTATTGTGGGTATGAGCAAGTGAATATAAATTTGTGTGGGTATGAGCAAGTGAATGTAAATTATCACCTGTCATGTCCAGTACAACAGTGTTATGCCAAATGATGCTGCATGGTTCTTGTTTGATGTAGGTGATGGACTTAAAAAAAACCTTGGAAGACCTTTTTCAGGAGGATATGAATGCAACAGCCTTTCCCAAGATACAACTAGATTGAGTAAGATTGATTTGGGGGCAGGAGGAGGACAGAAAGGAAGATCAAAACTAGTGGACTTGTATTGAGCCGGTAATGTTACTACCTCTCCTGGGCCTTTACAAGGCAAGCCAAAACTGACTACAGTAATCCTACAACATTTAGATACATGTCCCAAAAATAAGTAAATCCAAGATAGTAATTTAGCATACTTTGTGGCACCCTGTTTACCAGCTATGTCATTAAAGTGAGACTTAGCCTGCAAATTAAACCTTGTCGAAGTATGTTTAAAAAAGAATGACCTAGAATTTTTTGCAAGGAATAATATATTCTCTGCCAGTAACCAATTATTATTTAATTCACCTGGTTTATCAAGATCAAATTATAGCTGGGTTTGAGAGCATGGTGTATAGCATGCCTCACAGATTTTCACTGATTCATAAACTGTTTGACCTTTGAAAACCATAGTTTAAATAAAAGAAAAACAATTTGTAAAGTTTTCTACTTCTAAAAGTAGATGAAGGAGATTAGTTTCGCCTCTTTTTTCCCAGGAAAATGATGTCAATTTAAGTTGCCAATGCCTTTTTTTCCAGAATTCTTCCTTTGCTCAGAATTCTGCCTTATGTGGACTCAACACTAATTAAAGTAAACTTGTTGATTCCACTTCAATTTCTTTTGTAATGCTATTGCTTCTTCTAAACCGCTAACTGCAGAGGTATCAAAGTGCATATCCACTAGTGTGGTTGAAATCATTAGCAAAATCAGATATTGATTCGATTATAATGTCATTTTTGAGTGACATTTTAATGCATTGAGATCTTTTACTCTACAAAATAACAGGTTCTACCCTCAACTCAAGCCGATTTAATCAGTGTTACCAAGTCAATCCTAAAGATATTCTTGTTTCTATGAGCATGCTAGAAACCAATGTTGTGCATGTAATATTTTAAAGATGTATTAGCCCTAGAATAAGAAAGTAATTTGTGAACACAATATTCTTTCTCTGATGCTTTCTCTGTTGCCAACACTTGTCCATGGTTTCAGAGTAAATTAAGTGGATTTTTGAGTTGTAAAATATAATTTAGAAATGGGTTTTGACTTTTCAATGTGACAGCAAATTCCAATGAATGACAGTTATCCAAACACGACAAATTATTAAGGAATTCCAGTGCTGTAACATATAAGAGGATAAAAAAACAAAATTTCAGTTGGCTTTAGGAGAGGTATGGACTACTGGGATTAATGGTCTCATTATTAATGTGCATATTGAAAGCACTTGTAAAAAGGGTGCCCCACCTTTGTACCTTACCCGTGTAGATCTAACACAAACTTTTGATATGGTTGATAGATCTCGATTGTGGGACAATTACAAATAAATGGGTGTTCCTGGTTCCACTACTGGCTATTCTGATTCATCTACATACCAGCACATTCTTGAGATTGAGGTTGGCCATGAATGGCACCATGACTGGGGGAATTCCAACAAGCAGGGGGTTTAAGCAGGTTTGTGTGTTGGCCCCTTGCTTGTTTAACTAGTATCTATTAGACCTGGGGGTTAGTTTGAACCCATTGCTTTTGTTATGCCTAAAATAGCTGTGGAGCAAATAGCATGGTTAAGCTATGCATATGACATCCTTTTTATTAGATCAGACCCAAAAAGGGCTGCAGAGGTTAATCTCTCCTTCAACAACTAATTATGAATGCCTTAACAAATAACTCAACTAAAACTAATGTTAGTTTTTGACAATAGGCATTCTCCTTGACCTCTCCTCTGGTTTTGACACAGTAAACAACAACATCCTAATCTCCTGTCTCTGTGATACCCTGGGCATCACAGATCAGGCCCTGGATTGGCGTGTGTCCTTTCCCTCTGACCATCCCTTCCATGTGGAACTTGGATCCTTTCTCTCTGCTATTCCCTCTCTACTTTCTGTGTCCCTCAGGGATCTAATCTATCCCCCTGGTGTTTCAATGTCTACATGGCCCCTTTTGCCAACAAAATCTCTGCTTTCACCTCCAACTTTCAGTGCTATTCGGATGACACACAGCTCTCTCCTTCGGGCTAGCCTCTGCCTCTTTCTCCTCCTCGCTCATTCCTGATTGTCTGTCCGCATTTCAATCCTGGTGTGCTGCTAACAACCTCTGCCTTAATGCCAGCCAGACAGAGATCATCCTCATTGGGGCACCTGCTCCCTATTTCCCACTCTCGCTGGTCCCGCACCCCAACCCACCGGTGAGGCAAGAAATATGGGGTCATCTTCGACTCTACTTTCCCCTTCTCTTCTCACATCTCGGACATGACCAAAAACCAGCTACACCTCATCAGAGGTGTTCTTCCTTTTGTCACCTTCCCCCATGGGCTCACTGTCTCCAGAGCCATGGTTGTAAATAGACTTGACTATTGCAACAGTCTCTTTCTCAATCTTCCTACTTCTATACTCCGACCTCTTCAACTTATCCGGAAAAAGAAACGCAAGACTTATCATTGGCTTCAAGCCCAGGGACTGCATCTCTCTGGTGCTGAAATTTCTCCACTGGCTCCCCATGGCTGTAAGGATCTAGATCAAAATCCTCTGCATAGTCCACAAGGCTTTCTGGGGCCTGGGCCCTTACTTTCTGCAACAATCTCTTACCAAATACTCTCCTTCTTGAGCCCTTTGCTCAGCTTCCTACAACTCTCAGAGGATGAGACGTTTGACCAAACAGAGATTTGGGGGTAGATCTCTATCCTCTGCTGGTGCCTCCCTCTGGAAAAGCCTCCCTACCTCTCTTCATCTTGAGCCAGACCTCCTCAAGTTCCAGAAACTCCCCAAGACTTTCCTCTTCTCTTTCTCTTTCTCTCACTCTCCACCCTGCTAACCTCCCTCTTTCAGTTTGTTTCCCTCTCTTGTTCTCTTCCTCCCTGCTCATTTAGCTGATTGGTCACCTGGTGCACCTTCAGAACCTCACAATTCCCAGACTCACCCACCAGTTCTGCACCTGCCGCTGGGCCTCTGCACTGTGCCTGGTGCTAATGTAATATGCCCCATGATAGGGACAACCACTGTGCACTTAACCCAGGCCCCTGCTGGACTGGGTGCACGTGTCCCCCTCCCTCTCCCTCGCACTTTCTGTTCTGCTCACTTACTCAACCGTAAATGTTCTAGGCCCAGCAAGTCTGTTTATTCAGCCCTCCCTCTTGACTCCCCCACTTGCTTTGGTCATGCTTGAACTACTCATGCATAGGCGCATTGGATGACCAACCACCAAGCAATCTGAAATGTTCACCAGACCAATACAGTAGTTCATGATCTGTATGTTCCCTTCCCTCTCCCACCCATTTTTATTTTCTCCCCTCAGCCTGTAAGTGACTCCAATCAAGCAATCCCACTAATTCAGTGCCTTGTCTGGGATGCCCAAGGGAAGCCCTTATTTATGTATTTTTATGGAAAGTTATAATCTGGATGATGAACCTTGTATAACACCCCTCTCTTAGAATCCCCCTTCACCCCACTGAGCCAAGAAGTAGGCTTGTTTTGCAAATTTAAAAGGTTTATTTGAAAAATTAAACTATATATATATATATATATATATATATATATATATATATATATATCACACTTCTATAAATAAATTGATAATGGATAGTACACTTGTGAATATGAGCAGTAATCAGCAAGAGGTAATCCTACAGTAGCACAGTTCTTGGTTACTTATGAATAGGAACAGAAGAATGAGGTGGGAAAGAATGCTTTATATGGTTCAAGGAAACACAATGATGAATGAAATGCAGTACACAAAATAACTTGATAATGTAATCACTTTTCCTTGACAATTCACTCCCCCCCTTTATGCAATATAAGGAGATGGAAAGAAGACACACAGTTCTCAGGAATGCAATCAAATATAATTCATTTCCCCCCTAGCAAGAGGAAAACAGGTATGAGTTTTAACACAAGCAAGATACTTTGATGTGGTTGCAATTAAGTGAAAACTATGCTAAAAAGGCTTTTAATTCCCTATAGGGGGTGCAGGGTGGGTGATATCTAGTTCATATTAGCGCAGGCTCACTTTAGCAATGCTCTATGAGTAACTAGCATGTTAAAACGAATTTTAGCAAAGGAAAGCAAGGAGCTGCTGATTTTTACATGTGGCTGAAATTGTGCAAAATGTCAAATCGCAGCAAATTTAATCACGTGCGTTGAGCGTAATTGCGGAAGCCCTGTAAAGAGTAGCAAGTCGGTTCCTTGGAAAGCCTAGAATCTTAGCTTCAAGATGGAAGTTAAATGTCGCTCCTAGCGCAAACGGTTCTGGAGATACGGACGATTTTGTGAAGGTAGCTTTTCGGATTTGAAATTTAAAAGTTCAAAATGGCAGATGACAGTTTTCAGCTTTAAAAATGACAGAGTGACACAATTTTTAGGAGGCAGTTCTAATAGGCTAAAATAGTTTGGATTAGATTATTTTAAACTAAGAGATTGGTTTTGGCACAGTGAGTACTCACACTATATTTTAGAAATAAGCCGTCAAGGTCTGGTCAGGTTGGACGGCACTTCTGGCGGGTGGTTCTGAAGTCCCGGCTATCTGGGTCAGCTCTGCTCTCTGGGTCTGTCAAGCACCGGTTCTGCTCACAACGGTCTGGTTTGCGGTTCTCTCTGGTTCCGGATACAGCACTGCTTTCTGGATACTGCCACAGGTTCTTGCAAAAGTTCTTGGCAAAATAATTCAAACAGCTCGCCCGGCTGTTGAATAGTTTGTGTGGTTTTGAGGCCTGCTGAAGAGGATTCAGCTTGTGGATTCAGGCCTCTCTGCTACAAATTCTGGAGTTAATTTCTGCTACAGGTTCTGGAGATTGATGGATTTGAAGTCTGGATCTCTGGTTGTGAAGTCTGAAGTCTCCCGGCAAAGCGTCCCGCAAGAAAGTGGAAAGTGAATGTCCCCACCTGTCCTGCACTGTCTGCTTTCATGTGTTTAGAAAGTGGGTGTGTGCGTGGCATAACTGAGCCTGCCCCTCTCTACTTGTCATTAGCCCAATTCTCCCCTCTCCCATGATTGGGGGAAGGAAATGGATTGTCATCATGATGAGGTCTGTTTATGGGACAGAGGATCCACCCCTGGTCAATTTGCCCACAAATCTATATTTGATTCAAATACATATTTCCCAGATACACAAGTGGTTGACATTAAATGTACATATTACAGATGAATTAAGACAGGTCTCTGTTCAAGCCCCATGTTCCTGCGAGCTGGGATTAAGAAATTACAACATTTTGCGCTTTTTGGTCGGTTTACCAATATCGGACATTTACCAAAAATTACACAAATGTGCGCAAGGAGTATGGACATTAATTGATGAAGTGTCAGATTTTTAACATGCAGATATTTGGAGTAAGACCCTATTTTCCGCTAGCAACCCCCCAGAATACACCACAGGGTCCTAACACCTCTTAAAACGTGCACAGAAAAATCACAAGAATAATGATATTACTTATATAATTCTGACAAGTCCGTACTATGAATTATCCATTTTTTTTAAAAATTATGTTCTGGCCCAAAGGGGTATGGTTTCCCCCAAGGACATGGTGGAGTTTCTGGTTTGTCCACTTCCCCCAAGCTCAGTTTGCTCTCACCGGCACTGCCCCTCCCAGTTTCTCCCAAGAGGAAGCCATTTACGACCCCCCCCCCAATATAACATTTGCCTGAGTCCAGGACAGGGCTTTGTTCAATTTCCTGCAGTCTGCAGGTACCCCTCCCTTAATTCAATTAGAGAGGTGTGATCTCCTTTTGGTGGGGGCAGCAGGATGCAGCCGGGCCTAGGAAGAGGTGTTGAGCCAGTTCAACTCCTGTCAGGGGTAGTTGTCAGGCATAATTCAATTTCTTTAGGCCAAGCTTCAGCTAAATGTCCTGTTTGTTCCCAGTTTAAATCAAACTTACAATTTTTACACATGCAGCTAGAATGCTGATTCTAAGTTCAAAACCATGACATTTAACAGTTGCAAACTATGTGACACTCAAAAGTAGGTCACTCATTTAATTTAAACATTTCGATTTTAGTGGTTTTAAATCCAATTTCAATTAAGCTGCTGACATCCACAGCTCAGCCAGTTTTGTTATAAACATTGTTTTGGGCTCTTCATCTTTCCAGATTTAGTATGCACGCAAGAATTCATTCTGCCACATGTCTGCTGGTGTTCAGTGAGATTTTTGGATATCTCGCAATGTTTGAAATGGGCAATTTGAGCTTGCATTCAGAGAAACAAAGGTTGATTTTTAAAGTGATTTTTAGCTAACAGGCACTGCTGTTTTTCTCTTTGGCACCCCATTTCACCCATGGCTCTTCTGTCCCAGCACGCTCGCACAGGTGGGTGGCAGGTCAGCCGATTATTTCGGTGTGTGCACAACTGCGCAGTTCTCCTGGACTCTGGGATGGAATGATGGGCAGTGACAGCTCATCCCCACATCTACCCAGTCTATTGGTTCAGCATGGGTCAAAACCCTTGACAAACCCCCCGCCCGACTGCGCTTTGATTGAGTCGAGGGGAAGTCGGGTGCAAAGGATGTTTTGAGCCCTGAGCTTGTATGTCCGCATTTTCTTCTTCCAATTCTGTAGATGGCACAGTCAGCATCTTTTCCTCCACCCAGTTTGATCGATCGGTTCTCCTCGCCGGTACTGATGGGAATATTGGGCGGTACCCTGTGCCCCTCGGATCTTTGCTCCCGGTCCCCGGTCGTCCTCTTGGCCAGTCTCCAGGTTTTCTTTCTCCTAGGACGGCAAAGCAAAAGCTGCAATACCTATTCATAGACATTTTTCCACCACTATTGATATAGTGGGGCGACATGTACATTTTTTACATCACGAGAATAGATCATAGCATTCTTATTTTGAAAAACAAGATATCATCATGAAACATTTTTTTTTCCAATCATAATATTTTAGAGACTATATGTGGGATATTTTAAGATGGGAACTGAATTAATCTGGAGCGGTCCCCTCTGGTATAGCAGAGGACTCCTCCAGTTGCTGCAGAGTGTGCCTGGGATGGCAACACTTTAGCTGATTTATATGTACCCACTTGTCTTCCCCTTCCGCCAGACTACCTTTGGGGATGCGGATCTTATACGCTACAGGGGAGATCTTGTCTATAATTTCAAACGGTCCCTTCCATGTAGGCAAACATTTTCGCTGTTTGCCCTGGTTCCTTTGGAAATTGTATAGATAGACCTGGCCCCCACCTCATATACTTTCCTGGTGGTTTTCAGGTCGTAGTGGGTTTTCATGCTATCAGCTGATCTTTCTAGATTCCGCTGAGCATAGGCAAAAGCATGTTGAAGGTGTTTCCTTAAATTCTGCACATACTCATGAGTTGTGGAGGCATTTATCAACGTCTGCTCTTGGGTCCTGTAGAGCAAATGCTGGGGAAGCACCATCTTGCGTCCGGTCATCAAATGGTGACATTTTAGTTGCAGATGAAGGGGTAGATCTGATGGCCATTAGGACCAGACGGAGTCGGATATCCCAACTTGGCCCAGAATCTGCCACAAACTTTTTTAAGATGCTCACAATGGTTCGGTTGTAGCGTTCTGCTGCCCCAGAGGAAGCTAGCCGGTAAGCAATATGTAACTTACTTTTGACCCCAAGTATCTCCCACATCTTTGTCATTACCTCGCTGGTGAAATGGCTACCTCTGTCTGACTCAATCCTTTGAGGTAGACCAAAACGGGAAAAGATATGGTTATATATCATCAGGGCAGCTGCTGTTTCTGCCTTGCAGTTTGGGGCCGGGAGACATTCCACCCACTTGGTAAACAAGCATGTAACGGTCAACATGTACTTGTTTCCTCTAGACGAGCGAATTACAGGGCCTACAAAGTCGAATTTGCAAATCTGACCATGGCAGTGTCATCCCCCTCTTTTGGAGAGGCGCACGGTGTGTGAGGGATGCTGGCTGAAATTGTGCACACACAAGACACCCCGTCAAGAATTGGTCGAGGTCCTGCCCCATGTGTGGCCAGTATGCAACCTCTCTTAAGATTTCAAGTGTTGTATGAAACCCCCTATGACCGGCAGTGGCCGCATCATGGGCGTGACTTAACATCAGGCTTCGGAATGAGGTAGGAACCACCCACTGATCATGGCCAGCTTGGGATTTCCTTATCAACAAACCGTCTTGGAGTCCGAACATTTTTGGACATTTCATCAACACTCTTAGGTCCTCTTTCCCAATGTAATCGGTATCCATCAGGGGAAAGTTCTCAGGGTCCTCAAGGTGTTGGTAAACCTTACCAATGATTGGATACCCCTTCTGAGCTGTAATTAAATCAGCATCAGGGGTCTCCTTACTCCATTGGGCAATTGAAAGATCATTGTGAGCATTTGTCTGGGACCTAGTGATAGCAGTGACCTGGATTTCCCCCAACAGGGACTCTATTTCTATTAGCTCCCCTTGGATGGCCCCGGTTTTGGCCAGCTGATCAGCTATGTCATTTCCAGTTTTGTCTTGTCCCTCTACTTTGGAATGACCCTTGATCTTTTTCCAGTAGATGGTCATCCCATTCGATGTGACCAGATCATCAATATTTTGGATTAGCTTCCCATGTTTCAGGGGTTTGTTATTAGCACATAACATGCCTCTGGTTTTCCAATTGACCAGGTGCTCCACGAACCCGTTCATTACATATTCAGAATCTGTGATTATGACCAGTTCGTGGAGTTGATGTTGGACAGCAGTGAGGATGGCCTGATGCACAGCCATCAATTCTGCCACCTGACTACTTCGGGGACCAATTTTGTATCCAGCGGAGGGTTCTGGAAACACCTTCACCCATGCATTCCCTACGCCGGCCACCAGTTCTTTCTCCCCATTGTTGTCAACATGGTAAGAGCATCCATCCACATAGACAGTGGGCATTCCCTCACACTTGTCTTCTTCAAAGACTTTGTGTGGGGAATTAAGGTATGCCTCCATGTTGCCCTTGATTTTTAGACTTTCATCCTCGAGACAGTTTTCTCTGGCACCGTCATGCAAGTCTGCCAGACCTTGCGCGAGGGGACTCTTCTTGTTTTGGCCATATCTGACCTCCACAGGAAAACCTTGCATTGACAGAATCCAGGAAGTAATTCGGGAATTACTCACATTTCCGGCCCGGATTCTGTCACTTTGGAGATATTGCAGGGCTGGTGTGGAGTCTCCACTATGATGTGTTCCCCCTGGATAAACAGGCCGTAATTCTTCAATGCCCACACCATTGCCAGGAGTGTCTTCTCACAATCGTTGAATTTTTCCTCCACAGAGGATAAAGTTTTGCTCGCATAGGAGATTACTTTATTGACCTGGTCATGCTTTTGGTATAATACTGCCGTCAAGCACGTATTAGAAAACCCTGTCTCCTGGAAGAACTCCTTGTTTCTGACAGGGTACGCTACACATGGCGCTTGTGAGAGGCTTCTCTTGAGTTGTCTTACTGCCTCGGATTGTTCTGGACCCCATTCCCACTTGACCGCCCCCTTCAAGAGATGAATCAGGGGTTTGGTGATCTCTGCGTAGCCCTCAATGAACTTTCTGCTGTAATTAGTCAGTCCAAGGAGGCTCCTTAGTTCCCGCAGAGTTGTGGGATCCTTCAGCTTCTGGAGTGCTTCCACTTTCTTTTCCTGGGGACAGAGACCCTGAGGAGTAATCTCATGCCCCAAGAAATTAACACGGGTTCTACACCACTGTGCTTTCTGAAAGGAAAGTTTTGCTCCGGCGGCCCTCAACTGTGTCCGAACATAACGGATCTCTGCTATGTGTTCCTCCACAGATGAACTTTTGATGAGGACATCATCTACATAGGCCAGGTTACCCCTCGCACCCAGGTCGGGCATGGCCTTATGTAGGAAAATGTTGAATTCATTGCCGGAGTTGAGGTATCCAAAGGGAGTCCGGGTCCATGTGTACTGCTGGACCCCAAAGGTAAAAGCCAGTTTGTATTGGTCCTCCCTACAGACAGGCACGGTCCAGTATCCATTGGTCAGGTCTATTGCTGTGAATACCTGTGACCCCTGAATCTGGGCCAGCCCTTGGTCAATGTAGGGCAGAGGCCATCGGGAAGTATGGACCCGTTTGTTGAGCTCCCTAAGGTCGGCGCAGAGTCTCCACTGGCCGTTTGGCTTCAATATTCCCAGCACCGGATTATTTAAGGTGCTGTGTACTGGACGGATTATTCCCCGGGACTCAAGGTTCTTAATTATTTCAGTAAGGGACTCCATGGATGCGAGAGGCAAACGATATTGCTTCACAAACACTGAAGTCATTCCAGGGTCCATGGGAATTGTTGTGGTGTGGATGTCGGTGCGACCACAGTCATATGAGTCTACCGCAAAGAGATCTTGGAAATCCAAGAAAACTTGTTTCAACTTTTGCTTCCGTTCCAGAGTCACGCAGGCAACAGCTAGGTTGACTCTCTCTTCCACCATCTGCCTGAAGCCTGGAAAGACTTCTGGTTTTGCTATCTCACCGGCCTCCTCCAGCTGGGTGGAGAAGTCCCTGGTCAGAGTGCTGATTTGGACTGGAGACTTCAGGTGGGAAAGGCAGCCCCCATGGACCTGGAAAATCACCTCATTCCTCCTGAAGTCACAAGTCACATCTTCCTTACCATAAGGGCAAGAAGTGTACACCAGGAAGTTCCCCCCATGCCGGGTGAAAATCCTGTCTGGTGTTGTATTGTCATCACTGTCACTGTCAAAACAGTCCTTGTGGATTTGTCCTAACAGTTCATTACCTAAATCAATGGAGAAATGTCGGTCATCAACCGCCATTCCAATGATGGTGCCTGCGGCTAGAGTAATACTCTGTGAGTCGCTGTTATCCACCTCTATTGGAATGGTGTCATGTTCTATGTTGACTAATGGTGTTGGGTTTACCCCTAACCCTTGCTGTTGGAGAGAAGCATTTAGATGAATATAAGCATGAGGGTTTTTCAATTTTTGTCCTCTTTTAACATTCACTTCCAGGGAGAATTGTCGGGTCCTTTCTGGGATGGTGACTTCCTCTTTAATCTGAATTTCAACTGCATAAGGTAGCAATTGAGCTGACCTAAATGCTTTTTCTGAATCATCAAAGCCCATGGGATTATCCGCTAATTAGGACCAAGCTTTGAAGTTTATTAGGTCCAAACTAATGGCAAAGCGATTGAGAATGTCGCTGCCTAAGTAAAAGGAGGCAGTGAGGTCTCGTACGACCCAACAATTATGGACTATGCTCTTGTTGCCAATGGAGATTTTGAGCATACACCTGCTTGGCAGACAGATGTTTGGAATTGGGTGCTTCCAGGTCCATTTCCCATTTGTCTATCAGTTTGAATGTGGGAATGGCTGGATCTTTTGGGAGTTGGCGGAACATGGCTTCGCTGATGAAGCTCTTACCGTTGTTCACACACACTCGAGCGAGAACAAAGTCCTTCCCTTCATTTAACTGATCAGGGATGAACAACTGATCTCCAATTTGCTGAATATCAGCCAGGCTCTGAGCTGATTTCACATCTTTCTGGACTATAGGAGTGTGAGTTTCTGATTGTGGATTAGTAAAGAATTTCAGAGTGTTTCCTTCCAGTGTGGAATACCACCTTAAACTGGAAGGAAGGTTGATTTTCAGAAATAGAGAGGACCCCCCCATCACCAGTCTGTTGTCCTACTGCTATTACTGTCACGTCTGGAATTTGGTTGTTCTGGAAGTGAAATTCTACTTGGTCAGATTTTTGTTCAACCATGTGGCAGGTGCCATTTAAACTAACATGGTTGACACTCTGTTTTCATTTTATTGGTCGCTAGTCTGGGTCCAGAGGACCTTGTTTACACAATCTATTAGGGGTGACAACCTTCTCAGGAGGTCGCTCCCTAGTAAACAAGGGGTGCCCTCTGGAGTCACTACTATGACCGGGTGTTTCAACCTGTGACGCCCAATTTTAATGTCCAAATCTGCCGTCCCCTCAATGGGAATTTCCTTCCCGTCAAAGTTCTGGAGTAGTCCAGGAAGAGAGGTGAGAGGAATACGATAATTCTCTCCCCTTCCTAAATTCAGTTCATCAAAGGCCCTTCTGGACAGAAGGGTAGCTTGAGATCCAGTGTCCACCAGCGCTGAAATTGTACCCTGCCCCTGTACTTGTACCGGGGCATAATATCTTACCTCCTTCTCCTCAAGGGGGCACAGATAATGCACATTTTTGGACAACTGGTGGGCCAATTTTCTGGTTTTGGATATTGCAAGAGAAGAGATTTGGGCAGAATGCTGTGGAGAGCCTTGGGAATCTAAAAGAAAAAGTTGGCAACTGGAGATCAGAGCCATTGTGGGATCCCCTGGTTCCGGTTCTGGGCCGCCCCTCCTCCCCTTTTTGGAGGCAGTTACCAGGATGGGTTTGAACCAGGGGATTTCTGCATTGTAGGTTCTGGGATGAGATGATGGGCGGCGGTAGCTCAGTCTCCATATCTCCCCAGTCTGGATTGGAATCCCTTGGGACCCATTTTTCTTTGGGAGGAGTTCCCCCATCTCTAAAGGAGAAGATACTTTTCCCAGGATCCTCAGAGGATCCCTCTCCCTCAAATTGGAAGATCTGTACCTCCTCCACAAACTGGGCCTGTTTGGGTACTTTGTTTCTCCTACCCTCCCTCTGCTCCTTTGGAGGCAGACTTTCAGGGGCAGGAGATTTTGTTTCCGGTTCCTGGGTTTCCAGGGGCTGTTTACAAGTGAGGAAGGAAGCTTCCTCCAAGGCTTTACACCCCCCTTCCCTTTGTGCCTCCTCCCTGGGAACTGGTGGGTTATCGGGGTGCTGCCCCCATCATTGTTCTGGAGCACCAGGTCCAGATTTTGGGGCGTTCTGTGCTGGCATGCCCATCTGAGGGTTCTGTTGCGCTCTCAGCATGTGAACCAGATCCCGTGCCATTTTTTGGACCTGGCGCTCAAGTTGTGAAACCCGCTCAGGCTGATACAGGGTTCTGTTTTCCCCCCTGGGCTGATCCCGGGAAGGGTAGCTATCCCTTCTCTGGTAATACCCCGGGTTGGGAAGATTTGGGTACCCCTCCACCCTTGGCCTCCCCTCTCCCGGATTAGGTTGTCTGGGCTCAGGGAATTGGGGAAAGAAGGATGGATGATTTTGGGGCTGGAAGTTGGGTGGATACCTGGGGAAAAAATTCTGCCCAGGGTTTGGTGAATTTTTGCCCTCCTGGGGGAAGTTAGGAGGGACATTTCCTGGGTTAGGTGCTTAGCTGGATCCCCCCCCCCTTGGGCTGGAGGAGTCCACACATAACCCAGGATGGGTTGTTTTCCCTTGTAGCAGGGACTTACATAATCAGGGGAGCGAGGGACCCCATTTGTGGGACTACCTCCTTGACTCCCTGTCTGTGACTGGCCAGAGGGTTTCTGGTGTTAGAGTTATTTGGTGCAGGCAGATTTTTAGGCTCCCCCATCTCCAAATCTAAAACGGGGGCAACCTTTACCTCTGCCACCTTGGCAGCAGCAGGGGTGCTGTTGGTTTTGAGGTTTTTCTGCGCATTATTTTTATTTTCTATGGGCTTCTGCACCTCATAGATCCGGGTAGCCTGTTCAATGACCCAGTCTAGTGACCTCTTCTCGTGAAAATCTCTCACTAGCTGGGTCATGATGTATTTGGGCAAGGCATGGAAAAAAGTATTGACAAACTCTTTGCTGTCTGTGCGCACCCTTTTGGTGGTCTGCGCAAAGGCACGCTTCAATTCTTGCACAAATTCTTGTGGGGCCTGATCCTCCCCACATTGCAAATTGTAGGCTGTCTTGTGAGCCTCTTGGGGATTTCTATGAACAGAAAAATGTTTCAAGATGGCCGCTCTATATGCGGACCATCTTGAATGGTTTCGATCCTCCAGCCCTGCAAAGAAACTGGAGTATTCTGGAAAGAATGTCCATTTGACGTACTGGATGCAGCTACTGCTGTCCTTCAAATGGAAATTCTCCATCATTTGCTCATAGAGCTCCAAGTGTTCCCAAACAGAATACTTGGCGTTCTTATGATAAGGCGTGATGACACTCCTTTTTGCCTTTATTTGTTTCAATGGGTCCTTAAGCAAGGCCCTTTTTGCCTTATTGGCCTTTTTGGTTCGGGTAACCCTGGTCCATTCATCCTCCGACTCAGAAGCACTGCTCCCAGAGGTGCCCGTCTGATCTTCCAGGTTTTCCCGGATTCTGCGAGCCTGGGAATGGCTGGCAGAATGTGGGAACCTGGTCTCCTGTGTCCTGTGACGCTCAGAGGAGTCTTCAGATCCCTCCTTGCAGCCAGGATTTGATGGGTACCCCCCCACTGACCTAACTGGGCAGAGGTTTTCAGGATGCCCTTAGTGGGCCTACTCTCCTGGGGTTCCCCACTAAATTGCACTGCGCTTGGGTGCCCATACCCGGATGCCCGCCCCTCCATTCCTGGGTGGTACTGGCCTATGAGCCCCATACTTTTAGCTGGATAGTAATCTGCCATCCCTGTGGCCCCGTGCTCATGTGCGCCAGGGAACATGGGGGTGGCAGAGTCCAGGGAAAGGTAGAGATGAAGCCCTCTGGTACTAGGGCTCCTGAGGTTATGCTCAGGCGTTTCCCTTTCCCAGCGAACTTCATCTCTATCAGCCCCTGCTCCCTTTTGCAATGCAAGAGCCTGGGCTTTCAGCTCCTCAACCAAGGCCTTACTCGACTCTATCAATCTCTCCTGCATGGCTACCTGTTGCTGGAGCCTATCATTGTGCTGGCAGAGAGCCTCATTCTCTCTCTGTGCCTCATGATTGGTCCTGGAGTACTGGGCCAGTCTTTGCTGCAGGAGGGTTACCTCCTGCGTCCCATCCCTACTGGCCTGCTCCTTTCTTGCCAGAGCCTCTTCCACCCTCCTGGTGTGCTCTAACAGGTTCTGATGCTCTTTTTGGAGGTCACCCAGCCCCTGGAGAGCCAAGTGATTTTCGTCAGTTTTTCTTTTTAAATGGCAGACTTCCTGGCCTAAGGTGTCCCTTTCCTGACTAAGAGTCTGCATCTGTGCCGCCAGGTCGTCCCTTTGCCTTTGAAGGGCACCAGCTTTCTGGCGCTCCTGATCAAACTCTGCCTGGGTATCCAGGTCTTTCAGGATCAGTTTATTGCTCTCTGCCTTTTTCCTATCTGGGTGGCTTTGCAGGGTGACTACCTGCTTAGCACATGCCGTATTGAAATCTAATTGTTGCTCCAGCTTTTTCTGGCTCTGCAGTAGGGAGTCCAAACCTTCTTGGTACTCCTTCTGCAAGGCCAGAAATCTGGTATCCTGGTCAGACTTTTCCTGCTGCAGGATCCTCATGTCCTCTTTGATTTTAATGAGATACTGTCTGCTCTCATTTTCTGACTTCTGGCTTCTGTGCATCCTCTCCTCAGAAGAGACCAGGTCAGATTGGGCCTTCTCTAACGCGATCTGTTGCCTATTTGACAGATCTTGGCCTTCAGCACATTTGTCCTGCATGGCTCCCATATATAGATACAAATATGCCGCTATCCTAACCATCTTGTCGTGTTCATCTTTAGCTTTAGGAGCCATGTATAGTTCACTCAGGGCCACATGTAAGGGACCCTGATCTCTCCAGTATTCTAACCCAGTTGCAGTGACCTGTTGTGTGATTGCCTGCAACCACGCATCCTGGCCCTGCTCAGTCCATTCACCTCTCACAAATAGCTTATGTAAGAAGTGCTCTCTGGCTATTTTGATGTCTACCAGTGTCGTCATTCTGGAATTTGAGTTCCTTCCTGACTTACAGAAGTTTGTATTTTATTTTGCGAAACAGACCGTTTCCTTAGAGTGTTCCTTTGAGGGGTGCTTTCACAGTGTAAAACAGCGTGGTGATCTAACCGGATATGTGTATCAGGTCAGTTGACACACTGTATTAAGCTGCACAAGTGGTAACTCTAATCCAGAATATCCTGGCTACGAGCCCCCATTGTGTAAGTGACTCCAATCAAGCAATCCCACTAAGTCAGTGCCTTGTCTGGGATGCCCAAGGGAAGCCCTTATTTATGTATTTTTATGGCAAGTTATAATCTTGATGATGAACCCTTGTATAACACCCCTCTCTTAGAATCCCCCTTGACCCCACTGAGCCAAGAAGTAGGCTTGTTTTGCAAATTTAAAAGGTTTATTTGAAAAATTAAACAATATATATATATATATATATATATATATATATATATATATATATATATATATATATATATATCACACTTCTATAAATAAATTGATAATGGATAGTACACTTGTGAATATAAACAGTAATCAGCAAGAGGTAATCCTACAGTAGCACAGTTCTTGGTTACTTATGAATAGGAACAGAAGAATGAGGTGGGAAAGAATGCTTTATATGGTCAAGGAAACGCAATGTTGAATGAAATTCAGTACACAAAATAACTTGATATGGTTTCAACAAAAGACAATGTAATCACTTTTCCTTGACAATTCACTCCCCCCCTTTATGCAATATAAGGAGATGGAAAGAAGACACACAGTTCTCAGGAATGCAATCAAATATAATTCAGTTCCCCCCTAGCAAGCTTAGAGGAAAACAGGTATGAGTTTTAACACAGGCAAGATACTTTGATGTGGTTGCAAATAAGTGAAAAATATGCTAAAAAGGCTTTTAATTCCTTATAGGGGGTTCAGGGTGGGTGATATCTAGTTTATATCAGTTCAGGCTCACTTTAGCAATGCTCTATGAGTAACTAGCAGGTTAAAACGAATTTTAGCAAAGGAAAGCAAGGAGCTGCTGATTTTTACACGTGGCTGAAATTGTGCAAAATGTCAAATCGTGGCAAATTTAATCGCGTGCGTCAAGCGTAATTAGGGAGGCCCTATAAGGAGTAGCAAGTCGGTTCTAGGTTCGTTGGAAAGCCTAGTATCTTAGCATTAAGATAAAATTTCACTCCTAGCACAAACGGTTCTGGCGATACGGACGATTTTGTGAAGGTAGTTTTTCGGATTTGAAATTTAAAAGTTCAAAATGGCAGATGACAGTTTTCAGCTTTAAAAATGACAAGAGTGAAACGATTTTTAGGAGGCAGTTCTAATAGGCTAAAATAGTTTGGATTAGATTATTTTAAACTAAGAGATTGGTTTTGGCACAGTGAGTACTCACACTATATTTTAGAAATAAGCCATCAAGGTCTGGTCAGGTTGGACTGGACTTCCGGCGGGTGGTTCTGAAGTCCCAGCTATCTGGGTCTGCTCTGCTCTCTGGGTCTGTCAAGCACCGGTTCTGCTCACAATGGTCTGGTTTGTGGTTCTCCCTGGTTCCGGATACAGCACTGCTTTCTGGATACTGCCACAGGTTCTTGCAAAAGTTCTTGGCAAAAAAATTCAAACAGCTCGCCTGACTGTTGAATAGTTTGGTTGGTTTTGAGGCCTGCTGAAGAGGATTCAGCTTGTGGATTCAGGCCTCTCTGCTACAAATTCTGGAGTTAAATTTCTGCTACAGGTTCTGGAGATTGATGGATTTGAAGACTGGATCTCTGGATGTGAATTCTGAAGTCTCCCGGCAAAGTGTCCCGCAAGAAAGTGGAAAGTGAATGTCCCCACCTGTCCTGCACTGTCTGCTTTCATGTGTTTAGAAAGTGGGTGTGTGTGTGGCATAACTGAGCCTGCTCCTCTATACTTGTCATTGGCCCAATTCTCCCCTCTCCCATGATTGGGGGAAGGAAATGGATTGTCATCATGATGAGGTCTGCTTATGGGTCAGAGGATCCTCCCCTGGTCAATTTGCCCACAAATCTATATTTGATTCAAATACATATTTCCCAGATACACAAGTGGTTGACATTACATGTACATATTACAGATGAATTAAGACAGGTCTCTGTTCAAGCCCCATGTTCCTGCGAGCTGGGATTCAGAAATGACAACATTTTGCGCTTTTTGGTCAGTTTACCAACATCGGACATTTACCAAAAATTACACAAATGTGCGCAAGGAGTATGGACATTAATTGATGAAGTGTCAGATTTTTAACATGCAGACATTTGGAGTAAGACCCTATTTTCCGCTAGCAACCCCCCAGAATACACCACAGGGTCCTAACACCTCTTAAAACGTGCACAGAAAAATCACAAGAATAATGATATTACTTATATAATTCTGACAAGTCCGTACTATGAATTATCCATCTTTTTTTTAAATTATGCTCTGGCCCAAAGGGGTGTGGTTTCCCCAAGCACATGGTGGAGTTTCTGGTTTGTCCACTTCCCCTAAGCTCAGTTTGCTCTCACAGGCACAGCCCCTCCCAGTTTCTCCCAAGAGGAAGCCATTTACGACCTCCCCAATATAACATTTGCCTGAGTCCAGGACATGGCTTTGTTCAATTTCCTGCAGTCTGCAGGTACCCCTCCCTTAATTCAATTAGAGAGTTGTGATCTCCTTTTGGTGGGGGCAGCAGGATGCAGCTGGGCCTGGGAAGAGTTGTTGAGCCAGTTCAACTCCTGTCGGGGGTAGTTGTCAGGCAGAATTCATTTCTTTAGGCCAAGCTTCAGCTAAATGTCCTGTTTGTTCCCAGTTTAAATCAAACTTACAATTTTTACACATGCAGCTAGAATGCTGATTCTGAGTTCAAAACCATGACATTTAACAGTTGCAAACTATGTGACACTCAAAAGTAGGTCACTCATTTAATTTAAACATTTCAATTTTAGTGCTTTTAAATCCAATTTCAATGAAGCTGCTGACATCCACACTCAGCCAGTTTTGTTATAAACATTGTTTTGGGCTCTTCATCTTTCCAGATTTAGTATGCACTCAAGAATTCATTCTGCCACATGTCTGCTGGTGTTCAGTGAGATTTTTGGATATCTCGCAATGTTTGAAATGCGCAATTTGAGCTTGCATTCAGAGAAACAAAGGGTGATTTTTAAAGTGATGTTTAGCTAACAGGCACTGCTGTTTTTCTCTTTGGCACCCCATTTCACCCATGGCTCTTCTGTCCCAGCACGCTCGAACTGGTGGGTGGCAGGTCAGCCGATTATTTTGGTGTGCGCACCACTGTGCAGTTCTCCTGGACTCTGGGATGGAATCATGGGCGGCGACAGCTCATCCCCACATCTACCCAGTCTTTTGGTTCAACATGGGTCAACACCCTTGACAAGCCTTTGTCAAGCACTTCACTAGTAGATATGCCTCTAGCCTAGTATGTTAGTTATTGTTGTTAGATCATTCAGAATCTTTAAGGCCTAAGCATGATGACTGTATTCCTTTGTTCCCTTCCCGCATTGAAGCATTTTGAAGCACTTCTCTTGTGTATAAGTGCTTAACAAATAAACAATTACTATTAAAATTACAGAAATAGTTATGTGCTTTAAGGGTCCTAGGACCAAGTCAGAAAATATTTGTTGGAAGCTAAGGGATGTTGAGCTGGAGGTTGTCCAGACTTTCAGGTATTTGGTTTTTTTTCTCATAAATGTGTCTCAACGAGATGTTCAAAATGCTGAGCTTTATGAGACAGGTGTCCAATTCGGGATCCAAATGCAACTCATTCCCTGAAAGTATTGTAGGTTCGCCTTGGTTCCCCTTCTCAAATGAATAAACTTAAAGTAATCCCTGCTGTTTTGTATGGTTTAGAGATCAGTTCCCTCTCTGAAGATTTTGATTTCACTAAATTGGAGGGGAAACTTTAACGTAAGGTGCAACAACTCCCTAATTGTGTCCCAGCTTCAATAATAAGGTTTGAATTTGGATTGATTTCTATTCACAATATGGTTATTTGGAAATCAATTAGTATGTATGGAATCATACTTATGGGAGTCACAAACAGCTTATGTTACATTCTACTTTCTCAGCTGGGAAAACCAGACTGTGGCTGTCTCGTGATCTTTAAAGACAAATGTCTCAAGGTTTTGACAGGGGTAAATATGAGCAGCCAGGACCTAGTAACGAAACCGAAGGGGATGAAAGAGTAATTCTATGAGCAGGATTGGACTTGTGACAGCAGTAGTTCCTATGCATTGAATTGCGATATAGGTTTAGAAAATAAGAGAAATGGGACCATTCATTCTTATAATAATAAATGTCCAGATAGTCCTTATTTAAGAACTTTTTTGAGACTTAGGCTCAATCTGTTGAATACACGGGACATTTAGTTTTATAGGAAACACTAGCTTGAGATTAATTGTGGCTTCCGCTATTTAGACATAACATCTATGAAGCACATTTGTATTCAATGTCCGGTTTTGCAATCTACCAGGCAGCTAATGTTTTCAAAATGTGTATATGATCGAGGATGGCTTAATAAGGATGGCTTTTGATATAGAATTATTATTGGGAATAACACAGCACTTTTAATTGCAACGGTAAACAGTTTAGCTACATTTAAATTAATTGATGATTTTTAATGCATTGAAAATAGGGCAGATCCTACCTGCCCGAAAATAACCACAATAAACCTGGTCAACTTAACCTTATACCGTACCTCCACACACCTGCCCTTCAAATATAATATAATAATGACAATAATATTTCCTATTGCTTCAAATAATCTGACAGGACAACCCCCTATAAGCCTACCAGTCAAATTGCGTTCTAAATGCAGCACTGCGTTAGCCACCATCCAGATTATAAATATCAGACTTCGCATTCTCGATAAGAGGGTTCAGTCCTGTTTAAACTGTGTGCCTTTTAGCATTCCTTCAACCATCAACTACAACATAATCTTCAACACCGTTTTCACATGCATTTAATTCGAAAACATATACGTTCATCCAAATGAGCACCATTGCGATTGCCTCACCTCAGAGATTTCACTTGGTCACATGCACATCCATATGTCTTCAAGAAACCCTCTCCAACATTCACATCAGCATAAAACAATGCATAGTCAATACACAACTCCATTTTAGGATCAAATTATTGAATTATATCTTTTGGCTAAAGCACTGCGCCACCCACATCCACATCTGGATGTCCAACACTTACCTAAGACCATCCTCTATAAACCCTTCAATTAGTCTTGGGTGGAGAAATTGAATCTCTACATATTTCCTCTGTCAGTTACTTCTTGACTCTGACTTCTTGGAGCCTCAAATCCCTAAGAAAACAGTCATCTTGGTACGAACCGTAATCCTGTCCAAAATAAAGCCTTTGCTTCATAATTTCAGATTTCAGAACCTCAACGAAAGTTCAATTTGACTCTCACCTAAATATTGGCAACTGTACCTCTTGCAGATTTCCCAACACCACTGTTGCTTTCCTGGAAGTCATAAACCACCCTGTAGCTTATATTATTGAATGGCCTTTCAGGTCTTTGGTATTATCTCAATAGCCTTGTTTAAGACATGTAAAATTGTGGGACGCAGACGCAACACCAGAAGCAGACATCAGCAAAATGGAAAATAAGAGTAGACAAAAGGAAAAAAGAAATGGGATTCTCTATTACACCTACAGGTTTGCAATGATCTAGTTTTACTCTCTCTTCTGCACATTATGAACAAACGGACAACTTTGCTCTTAAAGTAAAATGTTATAGAATATTCATCATAGATGATCCATTTTCAACCCCTACTGGAACTGCTCCTCTCTCCCTCTTTATGATTTGTTTCTGGAAATCACTACCAATACTAAACTATTTTACAGTTTAGCCCTAAGATTGTATCTACACTCCTCAACTGAACTCCACTGTGTTGCTTGATATCCATGTTCATGCTATATACCTCATCTATACACATAGACACACACACATGAATGCATTTCTAAATAGCAGCATAATCGTGGATAACAAGGATTTCAATTGACATTAGCCATCACTAGTGTTCCCTTTAAAAACGTGTAATAGATGCATGCCTGGGACTTTTGGGCAGATGAATACAACATATACTCTTAGGTCTTGCAATTGCAAATTATTTCTATATCAAATAACCCATCTACTTCTACAACCATAAATATTCTTATGAGTTTTCAAATGCATTATTCTTATTCAATACTTGCAATCCATTATAAGATTTTTTTTTTTTAAATTAGTTGTAATAACTACGCTCAATAAGGTTTTGTGTCTTTATTGCTAATAAATCGGTCTTCGTTCATTTCCAAAATTCGGGATCATGGCACTCTGACAGTATACATAAGTTCATGATTGTGATCTGTTTCAAGGTTTGAAATATCTCACAAGCTTTACCATTTGTGTAAACATCTGGAGACAAAATGTTTGATATATGTATGGGTTGGGCACTTGAATAGCCATACAGAACAAGATGTGCTCTAAGGATGAAAACACAAGCTTTCAATATATGTAAGTGCAACATAACCATGTGCCTTCTGATTGGGCAATGCATTTCAATGGTATTCCATGGCATACTTTTGATAGTCTTCTTTGATTCTAGTGACAGAAGTTGTGATGTGTTCCTATGATTCCTGTGTGACTTTAAATGTTCTCACAGAGATGCACCGCATACCACCAAAGGAATTCCCCAGACTTTCTCAACGTATTTCTAATGTTCTATCCTTGTGACGGAGGGGCAAATGTGAGGAAAAGGAATGTCTAGAAACAAAGCAGTGTTAATTGGACACTAACACAACGTTTTTGTTCTGTGTAGGTTGCAGATCATGGATGGCCACGAGTGTATATCTCATGCTCACATGTCTAAACAATCATATCACACATGAGGTAAAATTGATCACTTCTATACAAATGTAAATATTTTTTTCCTTAAAAAGTGTGGCATGGAGAGCCATGTATGAATTAAAATGTGTCCTCGGACATGGTGTGCAGTTTCCCCTATAGTAGTGCTAATCTCTGCCTAGTCACTGCACATGTGAGAAAAAATGTGAGGAAGAGGATCTGTAGTGGAAAAAACAGCGGCTGTGCCTTGGCCTTCCACACAGATATGATATGATATGATATGATATGATATGATATGATATGATATGATATGATATGATATGGAGGGAGAAAAGAGGGAAAACAGACACTTATCCTACTAGGCCAGGTGTCATACAGATCCGCAAGTGCATGGTCAGGAGGAAGGGGGAACGTTCGGGGGGAAGAGGGAGGGGACAGTGCAGTACATGGGATAATAGAATAAATAACAATAAGTAAAAGTAAGGCCAGCAGGTGGCAAATGCAAGGGTAAGTGCAGGCAACATGAGTCAAGTGCTGCTAATGGGACTGTAGGGATGCAAAAAACAGTCCCCAAGTGCAGGGGTTGCCTGGAAGGTGGTGCAGGTGTGCAACTGGCAGGGGACGGGACCTGGGCCTGAGATCAGAGGCTGGCCTGGTAACCAGTGCAGTTTCAGTTTCAGCCAGGAAGACAGCTGGGGAGAGGAGGAGAAAAGGCAGAAGCAAAGGGAAAGGTTTTGCGGTGCTTCCGGAACCGGAGAAGGTTCTCCTCAATTTTCAGGTAGGCCGGGAAGCTGTTCCAGAGGGAGGCCCCAGCTGAAGACATCTACCACCAACTCATTGCTTGGAGAAGCGACTGACCCTGAGGCAGCTGGAGGCGGATTAGCGAAAATCTCGAGAAGGAAGGTATTTCGGAAGAGAGAGTTGAAAGTATTGAGACCCCAAGCCTCAGAAGGCCTTGTGGACAATGCAGACTTAATCCTCGCAGCCACTGTGAGCCAGTGCAGAGATTTCAGTCCTGGAGAGATACGACCCCTGGGCTTGAGGCCAAGGACAAGTCTCGCAGTCCTGTTCTGGATGATTTACAGAGGGTGGAGAGAAGAAGCAGGCATATTTAGAAAGAGGCTGTTGCAATAGTCCAGACTAGAGAGAACCAGAGCTCTGGAGACAGTGAGCTTCTGGGGGAAGGAGAGGAAAGGAAGAATACCTCTGAGGAGGTGAAGCTGGTAGTGTGATTTCTTAGAGTTGTCTGAGATGTGAGGAGAGAAGGAGAGTGTGGAGTCGAAGATTACCCCAAGGGTTTTAGCCTCAGAGGTGGAAGCAGGAAGAGAGCCAAGAGAGGCTGGCCAGTGAGTGACAGGAAAGGAGGGAGTGAGTGTGCCGATGAGGAGAATCTCGGTCTTACTGGCATTAAGGCAGAGATCATTGGCGGCACACCACTCCTTGATGGCGGACAGACAGTCAGACATGAGAGAGGGAGAAGAGGTGGCTGAGGGTAGCCTGAAAATGAGCTCAGTGTCATCCACATAGCACTGGAGGTTGGGGCAGAGTGTGGCAATGTGGTGGGAAAGAAGTGCCAGGTATTGGTTGAACAGACAGGGAAAGAGGTTAGACCCCTGGGGAACACCACAGGCAGAGATAGAGATAGAGGAGAGGAAGGACGAAGTTGATCCTGGGAGGGTCGATCAGAAAGTAAAGAAGTCAGCCATGCTAGGGCCGGACCTGTGATCCTCAGGTTATCACGGAGATGGTTGAGCAGGATGGCATTGTTGACTTTGTCAAACACAGATTAGAGATCAAGTAAGATGAGGACACAGGGGGTGTTGGAATTAGGGTTGAAGAGCAGGTCTTCCGGATGTTCAAGAGAGCAGTTTCGGTGCTTCTGGCAGCTCTGAAGCCAGATTGATGAACATGGAGACAACCAACAGATTCAATGTGAAGATCGAGCTGGGAGATGGCCCAGGAAAGGCGTGATGGAGATTAGGCGATAGTTAGCTGGGCAGGAAGGGTCGACAGAGGGTTTCTCAGGAAGGGGGTGCACAAGGGAGTGCTTCAGGGGGGAAGGGAAGACTTCATTGGCAAAGGAGTGGTTGCAGAAGTCAGCCAGAGCATGTGCCAGGGAGTCAATGCAGTCCTTGATGGTTTTGGAGGAACAAGGAGGAACCTGTTTTGACAAAACGTTCATAGATAGGACTTGTCTAGAAACCTCACCTGGGGAGAACAGGGGAAAAGCAGAGAAGGAGGGAGGAGAGGTGGCAGAGGAAGGGCCAGACAAAGAGAAGGGATTAGTGGAAGAAAGGGGAGAGGAGGAGTGAGAGGACAGGATGTCCTGAGTTTCAGAGATGAAATGAGAATCCAGTGCCATGCAGAAGGCCTAGGAGGGGACAGGAGAGGTAGATACCTTGGCAAGATTGGCCAGTTCCTTGCAGATTTTGAAGAGTTCAGCCAAGTTGTTAGATGCTGCAGAGACACAGGCTTGGATGTGAGCTCTCTTCTTGGTGAGGACAGAGAGCCCTTATTGCCTGTGGAGCAGACGGCAGGCCAGTTTGTCAGAGGATGTACATGAAGCACGCCATTTCCTCTCAGCCACCCTGCACTTGCATTTAAGGGTGATGAGGTCTGAGTCTTACCAGGAGTTGCACTTGGCTTTGGGCTACAGGCGGATCGTCATGACAGGGCAAGAACATAGGGAGTATCAGATATAGCAGAGTGGAGCATGGAGAGGGCTGTGTCAGGGTGTGAGTCAGACAAAGGGTGACGGGGTGAAAAAGTGGTGGCGAAAGACAGGGATAGAAAGGGGAAGGTCTGAGGAGATCAGAACAATCAGAGTATGCCATGCAGGGTGAGTCGGGCCAGAGGGGAGAATAGATCGTGAGAAAGAGTCACAAAGGTCACGAAAGAGTCCAGAGGAAGGACAGGACACATCCAGGTGGATGTTGAAGTCTCAAAGAAGTAGGAGTTGAGTGGTCGAGACCAGGAGAGAAGAGGAGAGGTCCGCCCACTCAGAGAGGAAGAAGGAGATCTGACCAGGTGCCCAGTAGATAGTAGCCACAGTAAGGGAATGGCTATGAGAGAGCAGAGTGCCTGCAGACGAGGCATTTGAAAGATGAGTAGGCCTTCGTAGGAATAACAGAGGCAGGAATCCACTCTGGGAAGATCAGGGCTACACCCCCTCCAGATCAGTTGGATCTGGGCTCGGAGAGGATCTTGTAGCCGTCAGGGAGGAGAGTGTCCAAGTTTGTGACAGAGCTGGCCGTGAACCATGACTTGGTGAGACTGAGGACATAGAGGTGAAGTTCCTCCAGAAGGTGGCAGATGTCGGAGGAGTGTTTGACAGCTGAGCGAGAGTTAAGAGTGGCAATATGGAGAAGTTTGCCATCCTTGAAAGACTTCCAGGGATGGGTACAAATCAGAGGTATGCCCTGCAGAGGTGTAGAAGAAGCCCGAGTGGGGGCAGAAAAGGAAGGAGGAGAGGGCAAGGTAGCCAAAGAGGAGGCAGCAGGGACAGGCGAGGAGCAGGGGACAGCAGGAGAAGAAAGGAAATTGATGAGGCACGGAAGCATCTATCAAAGAGGAGAAGGTTGGCCTGAGGGCCTTGGACCAGGATGGTACCATTCACATAAATATTAATGATGAACTTAGAGGAGTGGAAGGACACCAGGAGGGCCTCCCACCGGGTGCCACCATTAATGGGAGACATAGAGAAAGGAGGGAGCACAGAGACCAGTCTTGTTGTAAACTTCCATTTTCAGGCACTGTGATCTGGTCCATCCTGGTTAACTCCATAGGACTGGTATCTACCATCAAGGAGTCAACATTTGGGCACTGACCACCCGCTTCACCGTATCTTCCCTGCACAGTCCGTATGTTGAAAGCAGCACTTCTCAGATCAATGTCCAGCCATCCTAGACATCTTTGGGGCATTGTGGAAAAAAAGAATGCCCCTCAAGAATGATTATCAACTTGGCTGAAAAGAGGAGCATATATTTAATGTCTCTATTTCATAGTTCCCGCTTTACCGTCCTCAAAGTATTGATTTCGTTTCTGGACCTATCTTGATAAGTCAGGGAACAGTAAGACAGGGATAACTGATCTATCACTACTGTCACATCATCCTTAAGAGTGGAGATCATAACCTCTGCCTGCTGCCTTCGTCCTATCTGATATCTTCCTCAGATCTGCTTGTAGTTATGAGATGTTTGCATCTACTTTGCCAATTTTGGTTCCAACACCACCCAGCTACTTCTGATCTCCTCCAACATCAGTGACAAGAGAGGTTCATCTTTCCTTTGTGAGGTTGCTTGTGCTCCCAGCTGCTGGTCTTCTGATGTTCTTTTTTGCTTGCTCGAGGCCCTGTGCCGCAGCCTAGCTCTCTCTGAGGTGTGATGAATCTAGTGAGATCATCCCAGAAACCCTGACATCATCTATTCTCATGTGGCTGCGGGAAAGGTACCCGCTTCCTGTTCCTGACCCTGGGGTTAGTAGTATGCGGGAGGATGACATGGAGGGTACTCACATTGGGGGGGGTGGGAGCTCTCTCTAAATGATTCCCATAATGTTTCTAAAATGTTAATGGCTTATTGTGAAACTGACAATTTTGATCTAAAAAAAAACAAGAACACTATGTACTTCGAAGTCCCATAAGACGAGGAAGGGGGGCTCAGCGTCCATGAAGTGTTATGATGGGTCTAGCTGTTTAATCGGAAAGCATTTGAGTGGACCTTTAAAAACGTAAAGGACTTTCAGGAGCGAGAGCAGCAGCAGGGAGAAGCCAAAGCTAAAGTTGGTGTTGTGGCAACAGCAGGACGCTGTGTAGGAGATGTGGCAGAAGTCGGGAAAACAGCCACACAGAGGATGCACAGCAGGAATCTGTGCTGAAGCAAGCTATGCGATGTGGGAAAGAAGCTCCCGGCAAGCTGTGAAATTCTCCATCATTGAATTTGCATCAGACAGTGTGCAGAGCTGTGAGGGCTCCATGGAAGGTCGGAACGCACAGCAGCAGACAAATAGGAGCTGTCAAAAGAAGAAGTGGCCCCAAAGAGATACGCACCAACACCAGCAAGTCAAAAGGAGACAATAAGGCATACTTGTGAGTTGGCCTGAAGCAGGTGACCCAGGGGCGCTCCGATGGACACTGCAAGGTGAGAATAATCATTTTCAATACCGCACAATTGAATTAAGGCAAACTTGGTGCAACTCTCCTACTGAGGAATTTCAAACGGGAGACAATTGCAACCGGTATTACCAACACCAGAGAATAGTGATACAAAGGCAAATTGTCTACAACTCTGCCAGAAAGAGATGTCAAGTGTCAGACAATTGTTTCCAGCATTGCCAGCAGTCAAGAGGTTGCACAGACAGAGAACCAAGGTTTCAGGAGT
The DNA here is from genome assembly GCF_040938575.1 of Ambystoma mexicanum. NCBI lineage: Eukaryota > Metazoa > Chordata > Amphibia > Caudata > Ambystomatidae > Ambystoma > Ambystoma mexicanum. Next base: position 455,320,026 of record NC_090935.1, read on the forward strand.
AAAGCCCTCCTTGTATAAGAGACCAAGGGAGAGAGAACTGTAATCTGCATTGCCTAAAGCCAAAAGAAAAGCAAGTGAACGATTATCCTTTTGTGGAATATCAGTTTGGGAAGAAATGTAACATTCTGTTAAGAGTTAAACAACTATCAAGAGAAGCAGTCATTGGTTCAAATCTCCTCATTTCTGGTTCTAGTACGGAGCGTTTTGAACAAGCAATACCACAGAGTACACATTGTAGTAGTAGTAGTAGGAGTTTTATCCTGGCAGGCGAGTACACCAGGAAAGGGACCAGTTGTAGTTAGTCCTGGCAGGCGAGTATACCAGGAAGAAGAAGCTGATTCATCAAGAAGGCACTCTAACTGATTTGATTCTGACCTATACAGGTGTCAAACAAGGGTGCAATCTTGCTTCAATGCTTTTTAATCTCTATCTATGTGACTTGGATGCAGTTTGGGAACATGAAAATGCTTTTCCCATTAGGCTTGGTCTGCTTCGCCTTCATAGGCGTGTCTTTGCAGACAAACTTATATTCTTTGATAAAACACCATATGGTCTGCAAAACAAATTGAACATCTTCTCCATCTATGCCCAACAATACAACTTACATGCTAACACAGGTAAATTGAAAATTGTAATATTTCTGGTAGGACATTGAATGGCTCACCAATTGAGCATACTCTTGAATTATGCTATTTGTGATACAATCTATGTGATGCATCATCAAATGTAATGCAGAAAAATTCCTTAATTCAGAAAGCAAGACCTCTCATTTTGTAATTAAAAATCATAAATGGAAAGTACTGTAAATTCTCAGTTATCCCGGCCATCGAATCTTACACTCTCAAGATCGAATTAATCCTTGTATATCAGCTGGATATGTGCCTCCTTGATAAAGACAACATACTGGATTCTTTACAAGGGCAAATGTGGAAGCACACTTGGGAATGGCCAATTCCTTGCCTAACTCCATTATAAGTCACAAATTGTTCCTTTTTTCCTTTTTTTCTAGTTTCCCCTGGAGACAATTAAACAACAATGCAAGAATGTTAAATCCCCCTCATAATTCTCTTCATGAAGACCTATCAAAGATGCTTCTTGATGCATATCCAATCTATATCTTACAGTTTGACACAAGAATGAAACACCTCTTGAACCCGATTAATCTTACCTCATAAGATCTTATCATACGTTCAGCTTACATAAAAAAAAAAAAATATGAGCTTGACTTGTCTCTTACCATTGACACACTGGGAGGGTACAGTATGTATCAGGAATATGCCTGTTTCACCAGAAAAAAACTGCCATATTAAATTGCCTATCCATCAATACCCTATCAATCCAAGTCAGATAAAACAATCTCTCCCACCCTAGATTGCTTTCATAGATTTCTCAAAATCTTTTGACCTGGTAAATAGATCTAAACGATGGCAAAAATTAGAAGCATGGAAGATACCTGATGGGTTATTGCAAATAATCATTGCTTTACATAACCAGAACATCTATAAAGTTAGATTAAATGTACAGGGTGATCTGCCTTCTAACATTCTGATTGATAATGGCGTGAGACAAGGGTGCCTCCTTGCGGCTCTATTATTTGATTTATATCTTGCAGATCTAGTCCCTTCCTTCAAAAGTACACCTTTGTTACCCTCTTCATTCGAAAATGTAAAATCCATCTTCTTGCTTATGCTGGCGACATAGCTCTAATAGATAACACCCCATTGGGTTTAAGAAATCTACTCTCAGGATTAGACATATACGCCCTAGACAAGGACTTAAAAATAAATCCAATAAAATCATACATCACTATTTTTTGGAAAACCCAACAATAAGTCTAACAAATTTCAATGGCATTTAGCGCAACTATCTAGTCCTACAGTTAAGGAAGTCAAGTACTTAAGATTTAATCTCAGAGTCCGGCCGTCAATTCAACATCTTACCATAGAGATGGAGTGGAAGGCCCCTCAATACTTGTGCCAATTAAAACAACTCCTTGCTACATTCTGTCAATTTTTACTGGTATCCTGAATAAAATTGTACAAATTAAATAGTTCCAGCTCTTTTCTATGGAATGGAATGCACTGCTTACTCATGTAACATCGATTGGGATCGTGTAGAAGGCTGCATATGTAAAATAAAAACACCATCTCCCCCTCAATCATTAACAATAGCTAAATTAAGATATGGCCTTAGTTTACACTCTATTCAATCTCAATATCACTGGAAGGTGTTAATCTTGTGCAGACTTATTCTGGTTCCCCCAGAGCACACATTATACAAAGATGTAGGTCAATACACTAATTCTCGTAAAAACAGCATCCTAAATAATATCCAAGATGATGCTCTTAAGATCATAACACAATGTGAGTGTTCTAGTCAGACACTCATTGAAAACCCTGACAAAGTCAAAAAAGCACTCATGCGCACAGATTGGATAAAAAAAAATAGCGTCAATCGGGAAATATATAAGTCAATACACTAATTCTCGTAAAAACAGCATCCTAAATAATATCCAAGATGATGCTCTTAAGATCCTAACACAATGTGAGTGTTGTAGTCAGACACTCATTGAAAACCCTGACAAAGTCAAAAAAGCACTCATGCGCACAGATTGGATTAAAAAAATAGCGTCAATTTGTCATCTAGAACATATGAAACATTTCCCCTTGTGTGAGAAACCCATCTGTCACCTTAAATTAGAAGGTTTCCCAGTCCCTTGTGGCAAAAATAATTAATGCGTTTCCGACTGAGTCTGACAAAGACCAATGAGACTGAAAGAATTTGGAACAAACTAGATGCTTCGAGGGGGGAATGTAATCTTTGTGGAGAAGGTTTTACTCAAGACATGCAACATGTGCTGATTGTCTGCACAGCTACCCTCGCACTTAGAAATGAATACTTTGTAAACTTGGTTGATCATTCTTTTTGGATCTCGACCCAGGATTTTTGGCTAAGATTAATGGCTAGGAAATGCATTTCATTATCAATTGCTTTGTTGAAACTATAGCATGAATTGAACTTTATAACGTTACCATCACAACCCTTCAACAAACCACATCAGAAAGATTCCTGTTAAAATGCCAAGATGTACTATTGCATATGCTAATTGATTGCCTTGATTGAAGTAACATAATATTCTTATTTTAAATTATTATTTAACTGATTCTGTTTTTATCCTATAATTATGATATTCTTGTTTTGAATCATTTAAATGTACAAACTGAAAGTGCATTTTTCTTTATTTTTAATGTTTCATTTCATTTTGACTAAAAGCACAATACAAAAAAATAAAAATAAGAATGCCAAGCTTGTCGTATCTCCTATGCTTTCCATGCGATAAAGCTCAGGCCTTATTTATGAGGTTCATATTCAATCAATGTATACCAACAAGTGCATAAAATATTGGTATTCAGGCACTATCCCAAATTCTGGAATGTGATGCTTTTTTGGGCATGAAGAACAAATTGAAACCTTAAAACATCTTTTTATTTATTGTACATACTACGAAAACCTCAAAATTGTTACCCCGAGTAAAGTTAATATTGGGACAACTATTTTCTCCAGGGAACTTCTTTGGCAATGATGTATTTGGGGGGGTCACTAATTTGCTTGTTCTCGCTCTGGTTCGCCTTTTAAATGTAATCAACGTTGATTTAACTTCTTTTCGAAAATAATAGGAGTTGGGAACAATGTTTGATATGCATGATAATGGTAATTGTGTCACATCTCACCTTTGAATTGGTATATTGTGAAACGTCATTGGTCTTCTATGTTTGCAAAATGTTGTTTTACAGTAGAGAATTCATAGCAGGAGGTCCTTATGGCCAACACAATGTTGATGGAACCCGTGATCACACTCAAATGTAAATAGTCATTGTACAAAAACGTGAACATAAAAAATTGTAATAACAAGCAAATTATCTCTGCAATGAAATGTTTATATCATGTGAATGGAGCCTTTTGTGCACTATTATGCACGTAGAATTTGTCTTAACAATTTTTATAGAGAATGTGATTTTAATGTGAATTTATATGTTTTGCATGAGGATTTTAAACTTATGTTTGTAAAGGTTTGCACAAACTAAATACAAATCATTTTTTTTAAAGAAGCTGATTTAAAGTAATGTGGTTGTGGTAAAAAGTTGTGGTGGAAAGAAAGTGTTGACATCACCTTTTCTTGATAAACTGTTGCATTTCAGAAAGTGATTGTTGAACCATCCTTCTAAAGTGTTTCTTTTGAAAAGGAAGTATGATGTAGTAACAGGTGCTTGGCCTTTTGAGAAATGAAGATTTGCATTTGATTTGTGAATTTATGTTTGGAGGGGAACACTTTTGTTTTACCAAGCAGGACATATTTGGTGGGAAAACACGTTTTTGTTCCAAAAGGAGGTTTTGGAAACATGAACAAATGCTTTGATTTGTGAGCAAGCCTTTGGAAGAGAGATAATCACTTTGCCAAGTGAAAGGACATTGTATGAAAATGGACTTTGGATGCTATATTGAATGGAACTTTTATTTCACTGTTATTTCACAGAACTTTCTTAAAATTGAACTTTGTTTGAAATGTTCCTGAATTGATCCATGGGAAGGGAACCTAACACTGGTCCAAAGGATTACTGATCACATCCCTTGAGTTTGAATTGATATGTTTTTTTATGGAGTTTAACACAGCCAAACAAACCTTCTTCTGTGTTCTCCCCCCTTTCGTCACCTGAGGGTGCTAGGGGGATCTGTGTATCATTGGCGTAGTTTGCATATGTGATGCCTAGTGAGTCGAGGATGCTGAACAGTGGCCTGGCAAAAATGTTATACAAGGTCGGCGAGATGCTCTGGGGGACAACACATTGGATGGTGTTAGGGTGTGTGCTGGCTAGGTCTGAGAAGACTCTCATGGCTCTCCCTAGGAGGAATGAGGTGATCCATGCTGTAGAGTTGGGAGGGAAGTGTGCTGCCGTTGAGAGCTGTTGGCACAGGGTTTTGTGGTCATCGAGATCAAAGGCCGCCGAGAGGTCGAGGAGGAGTAGTAGGGCTAGTTTGCCAGAGTCTCTAATATCGTCCATTTAGTTCTTGAGGTCTAGTAAGGTAATAATACCCTAATAATAATGCTCTCTTAAAATGGTCTCCTGTCAACTTTAAACTTTACGTGTGTAGAAAGTAGATCAACCAGTTGCCTTCTCAGAGCTCTTGTATTTCTATTTTCTTCATCAAACCCTGCTGATCACAGAACTGTGCATGTGCCTAAAATGAGGAGCAGGTAGTCTGCACACATAAGGAGATGCAGACTATCTATCCAAGACATGTAATCAAAAGCAACCACCAAACAGAGGGGGCTAGAGAGCCGTCCAAGATGGCGGCCTCCCTGTGAGCTCTGCGGAGCTCCCCTAAAATCCTGACTAATCGAGGCATCTGCGATGGGCAATGTGTATGCTGCCACCCCCAGTTTGTAGCCAAGACGATTCTGAACGGAACGAAGTACCTCTTTCGTCGAACCTCGGACGCTGGGTCCCGATTCCTTGACGACGAGAAACCATCCCCCACCCCTGTCCGAGTGGAGCGTAGGCACGGGCCGGACGCGAGGCGGTTGGAGGCGGGGCGGGCCGAAGGCGGAGGAACATCCTGCAGAGTCTCAGAGGAGCCATCCCGAACGAACGCCGAAGGCCAGGTACGCGCGCCCCGTGCACCCTCGTCCATACACCCCGGGGTGATATCCAGCCTGTGAGAAGGCGCGAGGCGCGGGGGACCGCAAGCCTGGGTCCACACGAGCCGACCCGGGGCCTCCAACAAACGGGCTGCGCAACCGATAACCAGCTGTAGACAACGCCTGGATCCGGCGTCACCCCCGCCTCCACAAACTCCTATCCAAAAGGGGAACATTGGGGGGAATCCCCACCGGTGGCGGCGCAACAAAGCACGGATCAACCGGGCCTACTTCCCGTTACCATCAGGGCCCCCGCAACGCGAGCATCAATGGCGACTTCAAAGAAAATGGACAGAGCTCAAAAGAAGCTAAACTTTGAGGGCAGCTCCACGACCAAACCAATCACCTCAAATGGTAGAGCGCTGTCTCCCATCCAGGCCACGGCCCAGGACGAGGAGGAGGCCCACGGGTTCGACATCAGGGAAATCCTCCTAGAACTAAAAGCCGGGATAGGCGGTCTTGGAAGCAAACTCGACACACTCTCCTCCAAGGTCGATCTGCTCCAGCATAGGTTAGACAAACACGCTGATAGACTAGACACAGTCGAGCAGAGGGTGTCGGACCTCGACGATGGGGCAGTGGCCCTAACATCCAGAGTGGCCTCCCTAGAAGCGCAAATGAAAGCGGTAAACGCCAAGAACGAAGACTTGGAGGGCCGCTCCCGACGCAACAACATCAGGATCGTTGGAGCTAGGGAACAACAACTTACCATAAAAATGGAGGACTACATTGAGAAACTATGCGTGGACCTCTTCGGCACGGACATCCTGTCTAAATTGTTCGTCGTGGAGAGAGCCCATCGAATTCCCAACACCAGACCGATCCCGGGGGCGACTCCTCGCCCAATCATAGCGAGAGTGCTCAACTACAAAGACCGGGACGCCATCCTACGGGCGGCCAGGGAGAAAGGAGATCTTCAGTACGACGGCGATAAGATTCAGTTTTTCCCGGATTTCTCCCAGGCGGTCCAAGTGCAAAGAAGATCGTTCACGGCGGTAAAGCGCAGGCTTCAAGAGAACCAGATACAATACGCCATGCTCTACCCGGCCAAACTCCGAATCCAACACGAGGGTAAGACCCAGTTTTTCAACTCTCCAGAAGAGACAAGCGACTATCTGGACCGCTCGGGCTGCAGGCCCGCCTCCTCCAACGGAAGGCCACAAAGGGGGGAGAGACCGAGAAGAAATCCACCGTAAAATTCGCCCACAGGGCACCCAAGGGGACAGCTTGTGACTGCATGGCTGACAAGGGAAGACCACCGCAGCTCACTATCGAATCCGGGGAAGGGAGCTAACCTCCTCTTGGAGGGCCACTTGCGCCCCGAGCACAGCAATGCAAGTTGTTTTGTTACTATGGGACTGTTTACCACGGGCCAGTTGGGGGTTGCCCGTGCAGGGGAGGGAAGTTAATTCAGCAACGCCGCCTCAACCCACATACCCCCGATCCACGACAGTCATGCGAGGAACTATATACCTAACAATCGCCAAGTCTTCCTGGCTCCATCCCCGAAAGCGACCGCAGCCAATTCCGCGGGCCCCGGCCCGACAGGATCACATCGACACGTACAGATGGCAGCGACGAAGTTGAAAATCGCTACCTGGAATATACGTGGTGGCAACCAGCCCACGAAAATGAGGAGAATCCTTCAATATCTGCGGAGACACAAAATTAACATTGCAATACTCCAGGAGACTCACCTGCTGCCCTCGTCGGAACAACATTGGGCCAGATCATGGGGATGCCATCGGTACTTCTCGTCTTACTCATCGTTTGCCAGAGGTGTGGCGATCCTGATCGATAAAAGGTCCAATTTTAGCTTCATCGAGTCAAAGAAAGACATTGAAGGGAGGGCCCTAATGGTGAAAGGAATAATCGCAGGAAAGGAAGTGGTGGTGGTCAACTCTTATGCGCCAAACACAGATGGACCTGATAACTTTAACTGGATAATGTCCCACCTAGCCACAACCGACGCGTCGACTGTGGTGTGGGGTGCCGACCTCAATACCACACTGGACCCCAGGCTCGACAGATCCCACAACACTTCAGGTAAACCGTCTAAAGCCAGTACACAGGTTCGAGAGATTTGTCGGGCCTTCAACCTTTCCGACATGTGGAGAAGACACAACCGGGACAGCAGAGACTACACCTTCCGATCAGCGGTACACAACACCAGTTCTAGAATCGATTATATCCTGGCATCTTCCCATAGCCCTTTTAGGTGGAACGCGTGCCAGATCCTACCAAGGTCCTACTCCGACCATTCGATGGTGGTGTTGGAGACCACTCTAGCGGGCGCAGCAGTGCCAGGCCTCAACTGGAGGTTTAAACCCGGTTCACTCACAGATGCCGTGTTTGCAGCAGAACTGCGACAAGAAATAATCTCCTTCATAGACACCAACCAAAACTCGGTCGACTCCGCATGCACCATTTGGGAAACATTCAAGTGCTTTGTAAGAGGAATCTGCCTGACTAAAGAAAATGGGGCACTAAAACTGATCCGAAGGGAACTGTCCAACATTGAGGACCGTTTGAAGGAATTGGAACAGAATCTCCTCAATACCCCAGATCCATGCACCCAAGCCGAGCTTAAAAAAGAACTCTTGAAATTTAAGGAGACAGCAGACCGTGAACTGAAGTTCCTGGGCCGTAGACAGCAGATCAGGCAGTACGGAGAGGGGCAAAAACCAGGTGCACTGCTGGCCCGACTATTAGCGATAGACAAAGTCCCACCCCATATTGAATGTGTCACAGACGCGCAAGGACGGAAGGCCTACGCGGAGGAGGAGATCTCCAACGCCTTCCGGGAATTCTATCAAGACCTGTACAGCTCAAAAGGAGCATCAGATCCCGAAGCGATACGAGAATACCTCAATGACACAGAACTGTACTGGGTAAGCCAAGACTTGCGCGAACCCTTGAACGCGCCCATCTCACTTGAAGAAATCCAGACAGCAATCAAATCTCTACCTAACACCAAAGCACCCGGTCCCGATGGGCTCAATGGCGAGTTCTACAAGGCACACATGGACATAGTGGCCCCCCTCCTCTTGCAGGTCTACGAAGAGGCGGTGGGTCGAGGAGCACTTCCCCCCACGATGCGCGAGGCCAACGTGATGATGCTGCATAAGCCCGGAAAACCTACAGAGAACTGCACCTCGTACAGGCCGATCTCACTGATCAACCTGGACAACAAGATCCTGGCTAAAATTCTAGCGGCCAGACTGCTCCCTCTGATGCCGGCACTGGTGCTGGGTGACCAAGCCGGGTTCATCCCGGGGCGCAGCACGACGTTCGGCTTAAGGAGGTTGTTTGGTGTCATCGAAGCCCTAGACCCGACACAACAGGCAATAGCAGTACTGCTAGACGCCGAGAAGGCGTTTGACTCAGTGGAGTGGCCCTTCATGTTCGCGACACTGAGGCAGATGGGTCTGGGTAACTTCTTCCTGAAACTGGTAGCTCTGATCTATAACAAACCACGCTCGTACATCACACTAGGGAACACTAAATCATCGGGGATCACACTAGAACGCGGAACGAGACAGGGTTGCCCACTTTCGGCCCTTATCTTCGCCCTGGTGATGGAACCCCTAGCCTCGAGGTTACGGGCCGAGCAGTTAGAGCGAGGGTTAAGACTGGGTCCTCACAGGCTAATCGTCTCCCTATACGCGGACGACGTCATGTTGTTCGTCAGCGACCCCCAAGTCAACCTTAACCCCGTAATGCGAGAGGTGATAAAATTTGGGTTGATGTCAGGACTGAAAACCAACCGCTCCAAATCAATAGTATTCCCCCTGACCCCTTGCACCTCAGAGTTCGCCGACGACCATGGTTTCCAATGGGAAACCTCAAAGGTGCGCTACCTGGGGATCAAGATATCACGTAACCATCACGAGATATTTAGAGACAATTATGGAACCACACTGCAGATATTACAGGAACGTATTCAGAGATGGAAATCACTCCCATTGACGCTGTGGGGCAGGACCTCACTGACGAAAATGGTTATTCTCCCCAAACTCCTATATCTCTTCACAAATATCCCCCTACTTCTCCCCAAGTCCTTTCTGTCAAAAATCAAGAGCGCGATCCTAGAGTTAATATGGGCGGGGAAGCCTGCTCGGGTGGCATACAACACACTCACTTTACCAATATCGAAGGGTGGTCTGGCGCTCCCCGATATAGAGAAATATTATTGGGCGGCTCAGGCCTAATTCCTGAGCCACTGGTACTCAACCCACTACATAAGACCACATGTACAAGTGGAAAGAGCCCTGGCCTCCCCCAATCTACTAACCGCAGTCATAATTAGCCACATCCCTGTGCCGCATAAAACGCTGAACACGGTCCTATCCACATATGCGATATGGAAGAAGATAGCTAGTGAGTACGGTGTGGCTGTACGATTCTCCCCCATACTACCTATAAAATTTATCCCCGGCATCCCACTCACGAATGAAAAGGTATTCCTGTTATGGGTAGACAAAATAGGAGTAAAAACGCTAGGAGACCTCTTCCTAGAGGGCACCTTTCTGACCCCCCAAATGGCCAGGGACAAGGGAGGGAACACATCCTTGGACGTCTTTCTCTATTTCAGACTCCGTCACTCTGTACAGGGGCTATTCCCCTCATTCCCAAAGCAACCCCCCACATGGGAGCTGCTTCATAACACAATATTAGCACAAGGAGAGGGTAGACTGGTGTCAACCCTGTACAAAACCTTGGTAAGTGACACAAGAAAGCTCCAACCTGAGGTGCAACGCAGGTGGGAATCGGCTTTACAGGAACCAATTAATGAGGATGACTGGGCCTACATTCTTCGACAAACCCAAAAAGTAGCGCTAAATTCTCGCTACAAACTAATCCACTTCAATTTTGTGCACCAAACATATTACACACCCGTCAAAAAACGCAGGCACCACCCAGAGGCATCGGCTCAGTGCGAGAGATGCGCTTGTCCCAACGCCGATTTTCTTCATTTGGCATGGGTCTGCCCCGGTATCCAGCAATTCTGGTCCTCCGTTATACAAACAACATCTGAGATTATAGGAGAGGAGATGACCCCCCTGCCGCTGGGCCCGCTTCTTGGCCTCACAAGACATCTGCAGCCAGCATCACGCAAGTTAGCAGCACTCCTCATGGTACTAGCACGAAGAAGAATAGCCATGTCATGGGGCAGGGGCCCACTCACTAGAGTAGCTGACTGGGAGAAGGATATAACTTATTGCCAGGATATGGACACCGAATTTATTCGTACGCTGCCTCTACACGCACGCCCTCCTGACATCTGGGGACCATATATCACCTACCTGATGAACAAGTCTGTTACCTCAGACTCAGATAATCCAAACGCCCAGAACACGTGTCCATAGGAGAGAGAAGCGGGAGGACAAGGCGAGAAACCTTCCATTCGACTAAGGCGACGGTCGGGAACATTCAGAGACACTGTGGAAATGGGAGATGGGGGGCGGAGGGGCGGGGGAACTGTTGTTGGGTATTGCATTCGGCAGCTCCCTGTTGGAGCTATGCCTACTGATTACTGTAAAAAATATAAATAAAGTTTTGAAAAAAAAAAAAAAGCAACCACCAAAATGTGCAGACAAAAGTACAGCTATGTCCAGGTTCCCTACTCCTAGATGGTTATTAGAAGAGGCAACACCAGAAGCTGAAATCAACAGATTGAAAACCACTGAAGCATTGAACCTTTTAACATTAACGTTGACCCTCCCCATATCTAATGAGGTTACTAGATGCCTTATATGAAGCTGTGTATGCCACAATAGATGTTCGGAAATCCTATCTATGTAGGAAGTGGGAGTGTATCACCACCAAATATTGGCAAACACGGACACTCTGCTTCATACATGCTAGTGTCAAATACTCACCTGCCTTAATGACTTTGGGTAGTGGTTACAGATCATAGCAGACCCTGCTCCCCACAGGTAGGGACAAGGCCTATGTTAATGGCATTGTTGGTGCAGTCTCCTGGCCTTCCACCTGCATAATATTGCCTCTGTCTCTGCTGAGATAGAAGTACCAACAAATCCAGCCACCTCATCTTCCATATACGATACCACCACTATGTTCACTTCAGTTCCCTTTTGCACCATCCACTCAGCTGTAATTGTTTGCACCCAAATCATGACAGCCTCTTTCTGCACCATCTCTAATCTTCTCGTTACGCCACAACCTCTAATACCACCACCGGCAGATATTTCTTCTCCTGATCACATTCTGAAACTCAAATAATATGAGAACCTTCTCCTTCACATCACTTCCGGCAGAAAATCCATTGTTTGCACACCAGATGAGTTCATAATGAATGACTGCTGAATGCTTATTATAACTGATCCATTCACACCAACCTTCTCTGCATATGAATAGGCCCCAAGGGGGTCAAAAAATTTCTCTTTGATCCTGCTTCGTTTGACCGAATCCAAAAATGAAAGTTAAATAATAATGTGTTTTACATAGAGTTTTCTTCAAAGTAGAGCACTTCTATTAATATCATTGTTAAGCGATTGAAATCGGTACTCATTGTATAGACATGGAATAGGATGAAAGGCGAAATAAGGTTCGCCAAGATGTACCCCTGTGACCTTCATATTAACCTTAAGTCTCAGATGCAAGCACCCAACTCAGTGAGTTATATATCACCAGCAAAATGAAAGTAGACTTAACATAAAAACATGAAATATCAACATTTAAACCAAAGAAAGGAAGCAGTGAACATTAAGGATTAAGGCAAAACATTAAGACGTTGAGGGAAATGATGGCAAAAGTTTATGGAATAGCATGCATTAAAGGTAACTAAGAAATTATAATTAACAAACTATGGGAAGGTTTTATGTACAAAAAAAAAACATTACAATGACAAAAAAACAACTCCAAACAACTCTAAACAGAGGCCTGATTTCGAAATCGGTAGTCACCAAAATGTGTGGCTACTGGGATGGAAAGTGTGTGTCTGTGTCAAATCCTAGAAATGTTGCCTTGCTGAATGATTACAGAATTGAGCAACACAGTTCTCTGGCATTGCATGTTTACAATACTTCCTTGGCCAGGATGACAGAGCTGATGTACCGTCTGCACATTTTGGTGACCTCCGATGGTCCAGGAACGTGAGGTTTCCCCGATCGCCCTGGCTGACCTGCTTTTGCGGCACTAAATCAATTCCCCAACCCCTGAGCCTGACATTATCAAAACATTCATATTCCCCGCCTCTCTCCGTGACGTTACTGTGCTTCGTAGGCAAATGCGCCCCATCGTCTTCTGCGCGACTCCACACAGAACCCGGAAACCAACACAGATCAACTCACAACACAGCGCGCCACAATTCGGAATATGAAACTGTACTTTAAAATGAAACAGCAACACGGTACATTTGGTAAAGTACATTTATTTGACATTAAATGTTTAGAGAATATTCAGCAATTGCCATATGAACTCCGAAAGCCATTTATTTTCTTTTATCTGTATCCGCAATAACTGTTCCGTTTCATCTTGAGTCAGGCGCTGTTCCTTAATGGTACACAGGGTGTTCATTTTTGTAAAAAGAATCACTTTGGAAGCACGGTGAACCACAAGGCTGTTCCATCAAGAAGGCACTAGGCCAGCGTAAAGTTGATATGTTGCTTCTAGCCACTAGTACAGCATAAGGCCATGTGGGCCCTTGGCGATCGTCCCATAATATGGTGATCGTGCTCCAGTTGTTGACACAAAGCTGCAGGTGTCTGCTGAAGAATCCATCCGCCGGTGTCTCAAACAGATGGCAGTGGCAGAATGGGATCAAATACCTGTTATGAAAACAAAAAAATTATAATTAGTCTCACTAGCCGAACTTCATTAATATTACTCATTTCATTGATTTCGGCCGATCAGAAACTATTTGCTTGCAAGGATAGTTCAATGGAGTATGTTCGTCTCTAAAAATCAATGCGAAAAGTAACGAGATAAATCGAGGCCAACACACAATGATAAACGACAGTTAGTCTACATGCGTGAGGAATGATATGATATATGATATGGCATTTGTAACGCGCCTATACTCAAGTGTTTCTAGGCGTGACGAGGCAGGTGGGGAACAAGGGCAGACAGACAACGATCCTACTAGGCCAGGTGTCTTTCTGATCACGCATGGGGAAGGACTGTACATGGTTAGTTGAATACAAATTAAATAATAGGGCCAGCTGGTGGCAAGTGCAAGGTAAATGCCGGGAGAAGGGGCTGAAGGATACAGAGACAGTCCCGTAGTGCAGGTAGGCAGTGCAGGGAAAAGTGGCTGGGCCAAGGACCGAGATCGGTGAGACCAGTGGACCTGCATGTCCATGTGCCCACTACGAACACGTTTTACTTGCTTTTCCTAGCTCTTCATTCATTCATTTATTCATGCATCCATTCATTAAATCTTCATTCCGGTATAAAAGCGTGTAAAGATTTACTTACATTATATTTGAAATTTCCATTGTGTCTCTTCGTAATGCAGTCTGTAAAACGGACCGTGCTCTTGACAACGATTTTTCGTATACTGAACTAAAATGAAACTCGGTCTAGTTTCTGAATTTTCTGCCTTATCGTCTCTTACGTTATTGCGCACTCCCTTCAAATGTAGTTCTTTCGGCATGGTCCCTGTCTCAAGGTCAAAAAACAATAGACCCTTGTACTTCCAGTGAGACTTGTGGGCCTCATCTGGGCGCTGTCCTTTGCATTCTTTATTTGCAACATCACGTAGTATAGGCATCTGTGAGAACTTGAAGTTTAGAATCCGTCTATTTAGTGCACCTCAATGTGCAAATGCGAACTGGCTTGTCTCCCAAATGCCACGGCCCGCTTGGCTGGCGCGTTCTAAGTGCCCCAATTTTGTCCCCGTTGTCTGCGAGCTTTGCAGTCCAAATTGAGACATTTAATTTTTTGCGGAAGGTCAGGGAAAGTATAAAGTACCACAGGAGTTGAGTTAAAAGTGAGATTTATTATTTGTTTGTTTGTTTTATTATTTGCAATATGCAAGCCTCCCCTCAGTTAACAGTGCGCAGCATTTACATTTACATGAGATGAGACATGAGAAAAATATATACATACACATATGTGAGGTGAATAGAGAGAATTCAAAGATGACACCCAGCTTGTTCGCCACCCATGATGGTGAAGGTAGGCGTTAGGTTTACAGGTACACTGTACAATAACATTTATTTACAAAAAGACAATCGTATTGCAATTATTTAAACCGGGATTTGTACTTCACAATCAGCTGTGCTTCAGGTGGGCATGGCACAGTCGCAATGTTCGGTGGCAATGGATCACTGCTCTGCACAGAAACGTCCAAAATTCCATATCTGTGCTTCTCTAACACAGCAACAATAAGGCCTTTCACAAAGTCGAACTGCATTTCATCATAGACTGGTTTGATTACCCATTGCTTACTTCGTTTTGAAAACACCTTAGTGTAGCGAGGCATCCTTACTTTACCCCTAGTCCTAGATTGTTCACGTCCGACATTGCTGTTAAAGGCCAAGACCGCTAGTAGAGTGCGATGTTTCAAGCCCCGAAAGCTAAAATGCAAGCGCTTTGGCCTGGACTTTAGCCACATATTGTGGAACACCTCCAAATCTCCTGTGTGACAGAATTCTGTCAGTCCTCTCAAATCTCTTGATAGAGTTTTGTCGAAAACAATCTTCTCAATGGCTTTGTGTGTCGGTGAAGATGGAGTCAACCACTTCTTCTTCTGTGCCTCCTCTGGGGACAAAGGGCCATGTTCACATTGGTGGAAATGTTCATTTGCTGTCCAGCGGTGAACGTTGGTACAGTGGTGCATCAGTGACCGCCATTTTTCAAGTAGTATTTCCACTGACCCCTCACAAATTTTTGAGCTCCACCAAAGATGGTTGGTGATAGAATGTGACCGCAAAATACTTTCAAAACCTTTTTTTTTCCCTGCAGCTGAGATTTTCTGATTTTGATTTATTTAGCAAGATGCCATACGTCAAATTGATGTTTAATATGTGGGAACTGCTCTCTCATTGTCTTGGCAATTGAAACGTGTCTATCCGTGGCTATGAGGTCAATGTGCATTCCCCTTGATTGTAGATATTCCACTGATCTTATAAATCCTAGTTTCTCCATGGCCACTGACGATGTACATTGTGTTACCTGCACGACCACCGAACTCACAATTTTCTTACTATCCATGTCCTGAAAGTGGTTGGTGCAGTACTTGGCAGAAAATCCAGGGCTGTCGCACTGTCCATCGCCGGCTAGCCTGAATCGTTTGCCTTCAAATGTACTTGCTAGAGACAATTGTTCAATTTTCCAAGCATCACTAATGGCCGGAAACAGATAATCACGTTGGTATATGTAGTACAGCACTTTAGAAATGAAATGGAGTCCCACAAACTGAAGGAAAGCCTCTAACTTTCTAAAACTGGAGCCACTAAAAAGTGATGCAGCTGCACACAGTAGATTGCCTGCTGGCAGTTTCCCCAGCATCGGTTGTGAAGACCATGAGAACCTATGATTTAATCTACAGGCGGCATTTATTTTGACGTTACTGCCTTTTATTTGACGTGTCCCATTAATCAATGGCTTCCCACATACTTTCCCTCTAATGGAATGCACACATTTCAGCATACTTATAATTTCCATCAAACAACTGTCGAATACAATGTATTTGCTCTCTTTCATTAGACTGTCATCCTGCGTCAACGTTGTTTCGGCCTGTGACGTTGTGGAGATTTCAACACATTGGAAAGTAATATCGCTGATATCAAGTTCTGATGCGTCTATGGATGCTGCGGCTGGTTCATTCTCTGTCATTTCGACATCTATTACTTCAACATTGATGGGAGAACACAACAATGTCGAAAGGTTTTTTTGGTGGCACATTTTTGGAGGGTGTAGATTGTGTAAATTGATCTGCAACTACTTCAGAGCTATCTTCAATACATTAAATAACATCTTCTTGTGGTGGTGCGGTCGCACTGTAGCTATGGTCCAATGCAACTTTGCTGTAGTCTCCAAAAACAGTTAATTCATGTTCTGGCCATTGGACATGAGCATCTCGAGCCTGAACACGCCTCGCCTCAATTAATAGTTCCTCCATAGTGTACACGGCCTGGCAAGCCACATCTCTCATTCGCTTCACTGCCTGTGTGTATAGTTCTGACACCCACGGGTAACTGGAGGAGAGATTGGAAAAGGGATGTTCAGTTTAAACACAAGATGGAGTGTAGTAGAATTGACTGGAAAAAAACATAAACTAGTCCCCAGCACAAACATTTTTTTAAAGTTATGAACTGTTTGTAACTAACCTTTTTTTTTTTTTCTTTGCAACTTTTTTGACTCGACCTTCAACATCTGCACGCTGTAGCTCCGATTCATTACCGCATGTCCTCCCTTCCTCTTGCGCTGCAACGACTATTTTTTCTGTATCCGCATAGACAGCACGGAATGAGGCTCCATCGTCTTCCTGAAACATAGTACTTTCATTACTATGTATCAAAATATTGTTAGCATAAAACACGCGTGAGGACGAACACACAGGTACATCTCAATAGCCAAACACAATTTAAACATTGTGTGCAACAATCAAACGACAAGTATTCGACAAGTGATGATCTATTTCGATGGAACTGTCAGTATCCATACCTCTGGCTCTGCATGGACTGCCATGAATGGTTGTATTGGAGAGGAGGCATCCGCATCTCCCTGAAACACAGTATTTGCATTAGTATGCTTTTCAATATTGGAAACACAACACACACGTGGGGTCGACGGCACAGGTACATATAAAGAGATAACCACAAATGATGCATTGTCCAAAAGAATCAAGGAAAATCCAAATATGATTACATTTCATCGAATATTTCAACGATTCCTTTACATCTGCATCATCTAAATGAGATGTTGTGATTGTGGTGGAAGCTCCGTCGTCTCCCTGAAACACAGTACTTGGATTAGTATGGTTTTCAATATTGGAAACATAACACACACTTGGGGACGAACGCACAGGAACATATAAAGAGATAACCGCAAATGATGCATTGTCCAAAAGAATCAAGGAAAATCTAAATATGATCACATTTCATCGACTTATTTCTCCGATTTATTTACATCTGCATCATCTAAATTGGATGTTGTGATTGTAGTGGAAGCTTCGTCGTCTCCCTGAAACACAGCACTTGTGTTAATAGGGAAGAAAGTATAGCAAATGGAATCACGTTATATGATCACGCATGATGGAGCTGTCATTATCCATACCTCGTGCTGCTGAAGAATATCTATGGATGTTGCAAATGTAGTGCGCACTTCCGAAAGCTGTTGCGCCGATTCGTATACGCATGGTCCCGCTTCCACTTGCCCTGGAATTACTTGAATGTCAGGCTCTGCATCAAGTGCAGGGGTTGACGCTCCATCAACTGCCTGAAACATAGTACTTGCATTAGTGAGGATTACAATAGTGAAAACATAACACACACCTGGGGTCGACAGCACAGGTACATATCAACGGCTAACCACGAATTAAACATTGTGTAGAACAATGAAACAACAAGAATTCCAGCTCTGATGATGACGCTCGATGGAGCTGTCAGTATCCATACCTCCTGCTGTTGAAGAACATCTAGAAATGTTGTAGATGTGGCGGACGCTTCAGCATCTCCCTGAAAGACAGTACTTGCATTAGTATGGATAACACTAATTATAACTGAAAACAAACACCAGTGGACGATAACTAAGGTGTATATTAATTGGAAAGCACTAACCAAACATTTGGTAAAATGATTAAACGATAAAATAAAAATATTACTTGACATGCATAAAACAGGTCTGTAGTGGATTAGCCTAGTAAGATTACCTGATACGCGCTAGATGTGGTTGATAACTGCGACCACGTCAAGGATGTAGAATGTTCTTGCTTCAGATTCAAGGGATAGTCAAGAAGTTGTAAAGGTAAATTAATGATTGATAATGAAATGCCAATATTAAAAATAGCCATGTAAGGCCACAGAATAGTTGCAAAATGCTCAATACAGCACAGTTCCCTGTTCCCATATATATACATTGCGTTTGTGGGTTATGAAATCGTAAAAGAATATATTGGTAAATGTCATTATTCAAAAAACTATACACTCATATCAATATCGAAATTATTACAAGGGATATAACACCTACAATATCAATTAATCCATTCGGATACCTACACACTACCGCAAGGCCTAAAGCTAAATCCGGACACTTCACTCACCGGTGGCGGAATGTGGACGAATAGAGTGGGGGTAGCGTTTTCGAGCAATTTCCGTGTCGTTCGCCGTTTATTCTTTTTTGTTACCCAAGATGTTGTGTACATGTCCAAGGATAAGTGCCGGCTGCAGATGCAGTATCGATCACCCCTCTTGTCCTGTAAGACTTGTTGGACTCTACTTTCCAGCTCATCCAGTGGATATCCGCAATGTCTGACCCATTCTCTTATTCAATCAACAGTTTTCGGGAATACATGCATTGTAGTGCCTTCAGATTTAGCATGGGTCTTCGAAAGGGGAACCGCTAATCGAACAGGCAGGCATTGTTGATAAATCTGAAAAGTAAATATCGACATTATTATACAATCTTCAAGAATAAAGATTTGATACAAAAGTAAATGAATCATACAATGATCAATGCAAGGTTTGTTTTGGTCGCAGGAACTATACCAGTTCATTATGTGCGGCTTAGTATTTGCATAAGTTGCAGAAATGTATAAATGATTTGACTAAAAATTGAACATGTGACTCATCCCTTGGATGTTCTGTATTGCACGAGAAGGAAAAATGCTTACATTATAGACTGGACCCCTGAAGGGTGCAATTCGATGACAATAGACACAGATGAAAATAAATAGATCTATTGATAGCATAGCAATGGAAACTCAAGTCAATAGCAATGAGACCAATGAACCCAGCACTATTGTGTACTCAACTTGCAAATAGATAGAAATTTAAAAATCTGCAAAATATGACTAGGATACATGGCCTTACCTTGACCAACAAACAGTTGGATTCAGCAAGCAGAGCAGTATGTTGCAGGAGAATAGGTGGGTGGCCACATGTAGCACACTGATGGGTTTGCTCTAAGCGGTCACAGAAGTTCATGGATAGCACGACGACGAGCAGATTAGCGTAGATCTCAGTGGTTGCACGTTCAGGAGTTGACTTGTAAAGCACAAAGATGTTCTCATGAGACATATCAAATGGTTTATAAACAATTAGAAACAGGGGTGTGTTTGTGAATGAATGACGTATGTATGTCGTGGTTTTAGGGGGGCGGCCTGCTTCAAGGGGAGGCCTGGCTGGAGACACGGGGTCTGAGGAGGCCATGTGACCGATGGCCCCTTGGCATGGGACACCTTTTGAAGTGTACATGTAGTTTGGCACCTTGGCCTTTCGCGTCCTTGACAGTGCGCATCCACTGGCGCGAAGCGCCTTTGATAGAGGGTGGGTGGGATGGATGGGCCTGGGGCGTGCAGATA
Organism: Ambystoma mexicanum; assembly: GCF_040938575.1. Lineage (NCBI taxonomy): Eukaryota > Metazoa > Chordata > Amphibia > Caudata > Ambystomatidae > Ambystoma > Ambystoma mexicanum. Next base: position 455,340,218 of record NC_090935.1, read on the forward strand.
AGGCACAGGAAGACTGCTGAATGGAGACACACTTATGTGGATTGCAGGGCGGCGGCCTGCTTCAAGGGGAGGCCTGGCTGGAGACACGGGCTCTGAGGAGACCATGTGACCGATGGCCCCTTGGCGTGGGACACCTTTTGAAGTGTACATGTAGTTTGGCACCTTGGCCTTTCGCACCCCTGCCAGCGCGCATCCACTGGCGCGAACCGCCTTTGATAGAGGGTGGGTGAGATGGATGGGCCTGGGGCGTGCAGATAAGGCACAGGAAGACTGCTGAATGGAGACACACTTATGTGGATTGCAGGGCGGCGGCCTGCTTCAAGGGGAGGCCTGGTTGGAGACACGGGGTCTGAGGAGGCCATGTGACCGATGGCCCCTTGGCGTGGGACACCTTTTGAAGTGTACATGTAGTTTGGCACCTTGGCCTTTCGCGCCCCTGACAGCGCGCATCCACTGGCGTGAACCGCCTTTGATAGAGGGTGGGTGGGATGGATGGGCCTGGGGTGCGCAGATAAGGCACAGGAAGACTGCTGAATGGAGACACACTTATGTGGATTGCAGGGGGGCGGCCTGCTTCAAGGGGAGGCCTGGCTGGAGACACGGGGTCTGAGGAGGCCATTTGACCGATGGCCCCTTGGCGTGGGACACCTTTTGAAGTGCACATGTAGTTTGGCACCTTGGCCTTTCGCACCCCTGCCAGCGCGCATCCACTGGCGCGAACCGCCTTTGATAGAGGGTGGGTGAGATGGATGGGCCTGGGGCGTGCAGATAAGGCACAGGAAGACTGCTGAATGGAGACACACTTATGTGGATTGCAGGGCGGCGGCCTGCTTCAAGGGGAGGCCTGGTTGGAGACACGGGGTCTGAGGAGGCCATGTGACCGATGGCCCCTTGGCGTGGGACACCTTTTGAAGTGTACATGTAGTTTGGCACCTTGGCCTTTCGCGCCCCTGACAGCGCGCATCCACTGGCGTGAACCGCCTTTGATAGAGGGTGGGTGGGATGGATGGGCCTGGGGTGCGCAGATAAGGCACAGGAAGACTGCTGAATGGAGACACACTTATGTGGATTGCAGGGGGGCGGCCTGCTTCAAGGGGAGGCCTGGCTGGAGACACGGGGTCTGAGGAGGCCATTTGACCGATGGCCCCTTGGCGTGGGACACCTTTTGAAGTGCACATGTAGTTTGGCACCTTGGCCTTTCGCGCCCCTGACAGCCCCCCATGCCTGCGCGCATCCACCGTCGCGAACCGCCTTTGATACAGGGGGGTGGGATGGATGGGCCTGGGGTGTGCAGATAAGGCACAGGAAGACTGCTGAATGGAGACACACTTATGTGGATTGCAGGGGGGCGGCCTGCTTCAAGGGGAGGCCTGGCTGGAGACACGGGGTCTGAGGAGGCCATGTGACCGATGGCCCCTTGGCGTGGGACACCTTTTGAAGTGTACATGTAGTTTGGCACCTTGGCCTTTCGTGCCCCTGACAGCCCCCCTTGCCAGCGCGCATCCACCAGCGCAAACCGCCTTTGATACAGGGGAGTGGGATGGATGGGCCTGGGGCGTGCAGATAAGGCACAGGAAGACTGCTGAATGGAGACACACTTATATGGATTGCAGGGGGGCGGCCTGCTTCAAGGGGAAGCCTGGCTGGAGACACAGGGTCTGAGGAGGCCATGTGACCGATGGCCCCTTGGCGTGGGACACCTTTTAAAGTGCACATGTAGTTTGGCACCTTGGCCTTTCGCGCCCCTGACAGCCCCCCATGCCAGCGCACATCCACCGGCGCGAACCGCCTTTATATCAATATATAGTATATCGTCTTTAAATCAATGATAGCATATCGTTGCTTATCAATAACAAATGCCACATACCGGAGATTCTTGTGAGCACAGACCCACACTTCAACCGGTGTATTATAGTGGTCAATACCCAAGGCCTGTATAATCCAATGGTAATTGTTAGTATAGACATATGTGTGACTTTTATAGAGACATAACCCACTGAAAGACTTTAAACAAGTGTTATTTAGTGCATGCATTATCGAGAATATGTTATGTTAGCTTAGATAGATAGTGACCACCCTGCTTCACAGCGACCAGACCTTCACCCATTCGGAGCACAGATGTCTGACGTCCATCCTTGAATGGAGACACACTTGATTCATTTAAAAATTCGAAACAACCGTTGTTAAAATATATGTGGTGTTTTATTTTGTATCTTATTTTGATGACACAAAAATACAAGACTTTAAACATTGTACAGTTCAGGTTGCAGCACAGCGAGAGAAAATCCCCTGTACTGACCGCTGTCACTTGGGAACGTTTCTCTAATGGCACGAACGGCACAGGCGGGTATCACTCTTCGAACGCGGTGCCCAAGCCTCCCGTGGAGCCACCATGTAAAGGAATGATAGGCCACCAGCCTGTACCACCTGTGAAAAGGAATGAAACAAACTGTTTTTAAATGACCAAGATAAGTTTAATAAACGTTTGTTGTCAATGACAATTCTTGTAACTAATGGCATTCTGCACGGACAAATGCTATCTAGACAATGCACACTATTGAACGACTTACATGCGTTACAATGATATGTAGATGTAATTTTGGATATAGTAGAAGAACATGAAATAGGAGTGGCATGACAAGCAGAGTACACTTACTCGTTACTCGGATTACGAGGATGAACAGTTGCGCGAAGTTCGTGCATAAGCACCATCATTATTCTCAACACGGCCCGTGTGAGGCAGGCTGCCCCGAAGTCTGGCAGCTCGGTGATGCATTGCGATCATGGCTCGCCTTCCGAAATGTAGGCAAGACAAACTGAGTTTTCTGCAGCAGCAGTTCTCCTCCTCGGTCGGCATTAGCTCGCACCGATTGCATGTGCACCAGGTGGAGACGCCGTCCATTCGACTAGGCCCAGGCTCTTCATCTGTTGATTCGTCCTGCCAACTGCCGCCCGAATCCCCATCGTTTTCGCGTGCTTCCCTTTCCAGTAGTTCCTCCTCGGTATACTCGGGCTCGTACATGTAGGGCATTATTGTAGCCATTGTGTGTTAAACAAACTAAAATAATTTATAGCGGTGGTACTGGTATCTGTTCACATGGGCTACAAGCAGCGAAGGTAGCTGACCGGAGCACTGAAACGAGTCACAGAATACTCAAAGTAACACAGAGAGAGGAATGGAATCGCAAATCTGCTGCTGTGTGTTGTGAAACGGTCTGTTTATACTTATTGAGGAAAGAGGCGTCCTGCCATTTCCATGGCGACACGTCATTAGCTGAAGCGCAGCGAATGTTGACACGAGACGTGCTTTGGCGTTAGGAAATGGGTGGTACGAGTCTGCTGATGACAGGCTCAGGGGCGGGGGAATTGATTTAGTGCCACAAAAGCAGGTCAGCCAGGGCGATGGGGGAAAAGATAGGATTATCAGAAAATGGCGGCTCCCTGGTGCTTGTTTTCACGTGCGTTTAATGGACAAAAACTCGGATAAGGTCCATAGGAAAGTTTTCTAAAATCGAGCCGCTTAGGCTTAAAAAAACATGGCCGACTCGTAGGGACAATAACATTTTTTACTAGACCATGCCTTTAATTACATAGAGAATCCTCGCGCACGGACCGCCAGACCACACTGACTATCGCAGAAGGTCCCAGGCCGCCATACCCCCCGTGTTAAGAACTACCACACCACTCGGAGAGGGTAGAGGAGCAGAACCAGCGTAGACTACGCTGCCTATTCGATCAAGAAGGCACACATGTTGGTGCCCTTATTCTAGCCCTGAGGAATGTGGCCTGCCAACATAGTACCACAGAAACGGGTCGGCTATAGAACAATCTGACCTAGTGCCCAATACTATCTGCACAGTCTCAGCTCATTCCTGTAGAGGATCCCCATATTTACACACCAGGGGTCCCATACCATAAGGAAAACCTCATGAGAGGAACCTATTGAAGAACGCTGTCTTCCTTGTTTTGAGGAAAACCTGCACCTGCCAATACAGAGTAAACCTATTAAAAAATACTATGTCATTCATCTGCAAGGCAGCAGACGCATGTTGAGACCAAGGTGGTCCAACATGTGCCTTTTAGCACGTCACAGTGCATCCTAGACGAGTTTGAAAACCCAGCCAGAGACACAGGCTTCTCTTAACCTGGTCTCACTCGATAAGCTGTGTGTTTTTTGTGTGACTACGACATTGGGCACATCACAGTTGGCAATCCCAAAACTGTCCCTTGTGTTTTGTTTAGTACAGCACAATTACACACAGGAGTGGCTCTGGAAACATGACCTCCTCTCCTGGGCTCGTCAGCATGCATATTGCTACTACCCATGCTGTATCCTTGTTGGCAGATAGTTTATGTGCTGTTGTTTTGATGCATGTTTACCATATATTTTCATGTTTATCGCCATCGTGAGTAGGAAATGTACTTGTTGGTGCACATCATGTTTGCACTTTCTCTATGCAATGATGGCCCCCGCTTTCGACATTTCGGGGCTGGGGGTGGCATCAACATTTAGCTATGTGGATGCCTTATTGTCTGTGAATGCATGGACTTCTTCTGTCTTTTAGTTCTAGAACGATACTGTGCAGCTTGGAATGGCGGGAGTTACTCCCTGTAGGTATAGATGGATGCAGAGAAACATTGTTCTCATGGAAGCATGCTTTTCACTTAGCATTTGTGCAGTGGACTTCTTATATTGCTCTTCCATCCATGTGATAGTCCATACAATGGCCATACAACGTCGGAACGTTGAAGTGCCATTTCCCATACTCTATACGAGGTTTTTAAGGGGATTTCATTTCCTGATGTACTCGTGGGGGTGTGCTGAAATGTTGTAATCCACTTGTTTCCATGCTAAATCACCAATGTGGGCATTTGTCCTGGATTGTAATTGGTAATATGTTCATGTTGTTCACAGTGTTAGAAAAAACACTTTCTAGTACGCTACTCAGTCAATACAATTCCTCAATCTGGCCGTTCCTATCTGTCTCTCTCTTCCTCTCTGCAATTGCAGATCAGCACTGTTCCTCTTTCCAGCTTAGCAATTCCCCCCCCCGCCCTCTTTTGGGGGATTTGATTGGGTGTCTCCAACTGCAATGCATTGCTGGGTGATTCAGCATTGGAGTCGGCATAAGGGTAGTCAAGGAAACTATAAGCAGAAATTTCGAGCAAACTGGAAGCTTATTTTTAGGATATTTAGTATGTCTATTTTTGACTTTTGCTCTGATATACTTGACAACCAAATCTTACTAATACAAGATAAATATCATGTGGTTCAGGGATACAGCACACCTTCTAAATTCCAGCTAGGTATTGTTTTCATGAGCCACTATTGGTTACATCCTACACATGGGGAAATCAGCATGAATGGATTTACTGTGTTCTGAGAACCTCTTGCACCATCTTTACCTTTCACATCTCCATTTGCTTCAATGAGAAATAGGGCAATGGTGTAGAGGGGCAACAATCCATTATTTATTAAATGTGCATTTTTACTACATGTGCCTCAACTTGAAATGGTATTGGGAGGAGCTGAATGGATTAATATATTGCAAATAAAACTTCCACTATGCTATATTTCAGGATTACATAATTGGATACATGATACATGGCCATGTTCCTTTATAAAGTCGCAGAATTCCAAGGTGACATGCAATATCCTTTTTTTATGTACTGTAGGAGATGTTTTATTCCTTATAATACATGGCAATACCCTAGTCCCCCTTTATTACCTGGTCTATGGTTAAATGTAATTTAAGAGAACTTCCAGTTGCTGATACATATAATAAATGTAGACTCTGTTGGGATTTTAAAATACACACATAAAGGAAATACAGCTTCTAAGGTGATCCACAAAAATATTTTAAGCAGTTTAAACAGAGTCCAAAAACAATTCAAATTGTTTTACATTTTTAATTCAAGCCTTTATAGACATATAAACTATAATATAGGTATCACAATATTTCGACAATATAGACATAACAGCAGTACCGGAACAACATAATTAATGACATCGAGTACTGATACAATACTAATCCTAAAATGCTATAGTTCCTTTAAAACATGTAATTCTCCCCAAACATAGCTTACATTTCGTTTTTTTTAAAGAAGCAATAACATGCAGATGTTTGCTGTCATGTGTTAAACCCGGGCTGTGCACTAAATTAACATACACACATAAACAGTTCCTTATCAGTATAAGGCTGTAAAGTGGCAGAGACAGTGATTTTATAAAGGAAGAGTTTGAAAACCTTATCACACCTTTAATTAATCTGGAGCGGTTTCCTGAACACACCACAGAGCAGGACGGGGATCGTAACACCAATTATAAGTCAAGGAACTAGGACACAGATTTGAAGCAGAGAATTGCACTAAGCAAACCATGGCTGTACACAAGAGTTACAAGAACATGACACGTTTGAAGGCTTCATGGCCATGGAATGTAAACTATAATAAAACAACAAGCATGGCAACTCTAATGATACACCACGCCTATTAAATGAAGGACTAGCAGATGTATTATTTGCACCCCGCCTTTAGAAAGTGCAATGGGCGAAACTAGACTAACATGTCCGGATAACAAGTCACTATGCTACTAAACCACTGCAAGTTGTGATGTAACAAAGCCGAATTTGTATAATAATTTGAATAGTATATAAACCGATGACGTGGCTTATTTTGTGATTTGCGCTGTTGCGCTGTTAACGAGGGGGTCTTTTTCTAACACCTTTAACTAATTGCTGCAGTGGCAGCTGCAGTTTTTAGTGCTGGCTCAGGCAGCAGGCATTGTGTTGTCACAGCTGCAGTGTAAGAACTGTTTGCAGAGCAGGAGCGATGCCATTTTATTCTATCTGCCCCAAGCATTGCCTGACCCGGTAAAGCCCAGTGCCCGTCAGGGTTTATTGCTTAATTAATATTCCAAGTTGCCAAGGAGATCTGTGACCAAATAGAGAAATGAGACCAATGGCCGAATTCTTTAATAAGGTCATGCAACTCCTAGGTGGCTTGCAATATTATTTTTGGTTTACGGTAAGGGGTATTTTATGCCGTATAATATACATTGCCACAGACAGTGATCCATTTCAATAACTGGCACCTTGCTTCATCTAATGCGAGAAATCATCCATGTGCTGATCCATATAATCAATATTGAATCTTTTTGCATTTAAAAATCCAGTTGGAAGCTCCTAATGTCTTGTAGAAAAATAATGTAAGAGATTTAATAAAATGCATGAAAACACGTTTTCATTTTGTGCTTTAAAATGTGTAATAACATGCAGGTTCTTGCTGTAAAGTGTCACAGAGCACTAGTTCACAAGCAAAAAACATAAAACGTGTGTCACAGCATTTATTAAGTGCGGCTGTGACCGCTGGAATTTGCTCTCTGCTGGCTAACGCAGCATGCATAGTTATGTCGCGAATGAAGCAAAATAATTGATTACAGAACAGTCGTGATGTCATTTTCTTTTGAAAGTCAGTTGTGAGGTCACAACCAGCCGGTAATAAGAATATTATTTCTAGACTTTTACAGGGCAGGTTGCCATGTGTTATAACAGAATTATGAAGAGCACGACTTTTCCCATTTGGAATCTGACAAGGTAGTTTAAGTGTAGACATTGATGGAGTATATGGAGTGAATGTAAGAGTGGCACAGTATGCGACAAACGCATTACTTAAATAGTAGCATTACGTTGTTATAAAATTAAGGTGATCCAGACCCAGTCAGCCTCGCTATACAAATAGTTTGGTGCAGATTCTCAAAATATCAGTGCATGCACCCAATATCTTGCACGTGCAGTTCGGCACTTGCAAGTCCCTGCTAATCAAAGTCTTTACATCTTCAGTCATCTTCGGAAATCATTGTGTCCATATAATGCAGTCATTAGTCTGGGTCAACTACGTGAGTGGGGCCCTGCTTTGTGGCCTCCACCAACATCACAACTCCCGACTCAATTTACAAAGATGGGCCTCAAACGGCATTTTTTTCACCTTCGAGCTGACTAGAAAATTATTATTTATTTATAGTAGAAAGTATTTCCAGGCGGCACAAGAAAAAAGAGGGAGGGGGGAGACAAAGCAGAGCACAACAATAGCGGTTCTACTAGGCCCTGTGACATTCGGATCGTCCACGTGCAGTATTAAGAAGTGCGGGGGGAGGAGAAGGGTCAGAGAATAGGCTGGGAGCTGGGGGAGGAGAAGTGGTGAAGGAAGGGAGCCGAGGGGGTGGGGGGGTGGCTGGGCAAGGCAAGAGCTACGGACTGCCCAAGTGGGCTAGTGCCAGAGGAAAGTAAGGGATAGGGTGATAATGCCAGGGGGCAAGTGCCAGGGGTGGACTGGCCTATACGGAACTCTGGAGATTTCCCGATGGGCCTCTGCACCCTGGGCCTCTTTTCTGTGGTATTTCCAAATTTTCTCATAGGAAAAGCATTGGGCTTGCAAAAAATGTGTCATTTGGGGCCTCTTTGAACTTTATTTCCAGGGCCTCTTTTGGTCCCCAGTAATTATTTCCAGGGCCTCTTTTAGTTCCCGGTCCAGCCCTGGCAAGTGCTGGGTAGGGCTGCGGAGGGGAGACTGGATGTGGGAAGCCTGAACCCAGCAAGACTCATGGGGGACCCAAGCATCCAGTCATGGCGGCAGGAGAGACAGAAGGGGGAGGAGAAAAGGAAGGTCTTGAGGTTCCATGACATTAAATCGCCTGCAAGTTCATCCCGTCATTTTAACATGCACATTCCGATATTGTTCATCTTTTTTTTTTTTTTTGCGGGGGTCCCCTCTCCCACACTTATTTTTGGCTATTGCCTACCCGCCCAAGCCCTTACCTGCCCTTTCCCACCCCCCCTAAAAAATGTGATGACCATGTTCGTTGTAATATGCACGTTAAAATGCCAGGGGATGAAATGCAGGCGATGAAAGGATGTCTTATCGGTCTTGAGGAGCCTGCAACTTAAGGAGATCTGGCTCAAGATGGAGAGGGGCAGGAAGGCCATTCCAAAGGGAGGCCCCTGCTGAAGAGAGAGATCTACCTCCCACTCTCTGCTTGGATAAACGTCTGATCTGTGGAATTGAATGGTAAAAGGGACAGAAATGTGAGTGCCCATTCATGAAAGAGAATTCTTTCTGGGGTTGCGTTCCCCTGCACCTGAGATCGGGCATGGAATCAAATACCTAAGGGAATGAGGTGAAGGACTTTCAACTCGCTTTTCACTCGCTATCTCCTCGCCTCGCACAGTCATGTTGCATTTTATTTAGGGTCTGCATTGCACATGGCAACTGAGCCCTGGGCGTGCAAAGCTTGTTTGCCACAGAGTGAATAGAGCTTCCTTCACCCGAGAGCTTGAACACACCGGTACCTCTCAAGAAAAGAGGAAAGTTGTGGGGTACTTTATGGCGTTGTTGTTTCATAGCAATGCTGAAAGAAACAAAGACTCTGCATGTTGACTTCTCCTTTACCACTGATTAATTGCTCACAACAGGGACATAAACACTCAGGACATCATTAGGATAATGAATATCAATTAAACAGAGGAAGTGATCAAAAGCGAATGTCTAGTGGAAAGTATACGCTGTTCACAGCAGCTCACCTTATCAGCATCAGCCACTTACCAACATGAAGAGTCATCTCTATGGTTTATGAGCACTCGGTGGGCTTGTCAGTATCTGTTTGTGATAAACATTGCTATGAGAGTAGTCACGCTGCCTATTTTCTGACATCAATATAATGAAAAGGAAGAAATGTGCGCCAAAATAGATCATTGTGTTGGTTTGGGAAATAGTCTCAAGTGTGAACATATTGCACACATACATGAATGAGAGGAGGGATGCTGTGTCTATACTTCTTCTAAGTGTGAGCCATGGTTATGTTTGCTTGCTCTGAAGTTGAAAGACATGGGCAGCTATGGATCACTTAAGTGTACACATGAGGCTGAGGCCACAGCAAACCCAAACTATACAGGGTAAAGGACAAGTGATAAGTAGAATACACAATAACTACAAAACACAAGATGAGAACCAGTGCAAGAAATGTACAATAAAAAAAAATATTATAAAGGTTGATTAGGCACACATATATGGGCTGCAGAGAAAATGTGGGTGGGGAACAGAAAGCCGAATATTTCAAAGAGAAATCATTTATTTGAAAAAAGTAAAGAATTAACCTTCTATTTCGTTACCCTGTTCTCCTTGTCCTGCCTTCTTTATGGGACTAGAAGCATGCGACATAAGCAGAGATGAAGCGCAAGATAAGTTTCCTTTCTTCTTCTTTCGTTTTTCGTTCTGTTTGGCTATTCTTATTCTGTGAACAGTTCTTCCACTGTAGCCCCCTCAAAGCACACATCTCCAAGTCATTTATTTTTCTGTACTGTATCCTTTTCAGGATAGGCCTGTCATGCTGTGACGGATTGACTACTGCCCTAACAGTATAGAAGATTAAGTAGTGGCCAAACCACCAACGCAGCCTTCACACCACCTCTACTCTATTTAAACAGACACATCAAACAACTATTAAAAATGCTGTGAAAAGCCCTAACTGTAAATGAAGACAGAACATGCTGAACACACATGTGTGAGCACAATGTGAGCACAATGGTTACTTTAGCACAGAGGAAAAAGGCAAACATTGCAACAATGTTCTATCTAAATATCGGTTATTCAGGAAAAAGATGCAACAATGGATTTAGTCACTAAGGCCCCAATAATAGACAAAGGGGCTGGGGGATCCAAATAGTACCTGAATCCAGTTGTTAGGTGGTTCAACAGGGTTGAACCAGGCTTCCAGACGCAATGCATGCGGATGAAACCAGGTTCGAATGTGGGGAGTTGCGTTGATTTCAGTCAAGAGTGCTCCTTGCGGTTTGGAGGTTGTGTCAAGCAATGCAGGTTGATGTGTCAGGAGGAGTGGTTCAATGATTGAGCAACGTTTGAAATGATTAATACCACAGGTTTAGGTCAATGAGTAACACTATGCCACAGCAGTATGAGTCAAGTTTGCATGTGAAGTACTGGTGGTTCAATGCCTATTCGGAAGACGCAGCAATTCCAAATTGTCTGCAAGCTGCACTGGTGCACTGTTGCTCAAGACGAACATGTGCTGTGTTATGCTGAGGTGATGGGCGTAAACCTGGTTCAAAGGATCTAAGCTGTAGTTCGAAAAAGGAAAGAAAAGCCAACCCAAAAGCAATCTGGAGGGACCATACTTCATGCCTCCTTCTGCTCTCTGACTGTCCTAACTCTGGTCCTCTCTCGACATTCCGCTTTAAATGCACTGAGACGGGCCTTTAATATTGAATTGCTTTTTTTTTTTAAAGCTTGGTTTTCACAAGGTCTTTTGGTGGGGGCTACCTGACAAGTTAATTTACCAATCCTCCCAGAGAGTCAGCAGAGGCAGGCATCCTGCCATTTGTCTCATTCACTAGACTGACAGTTAGGTTTCCTGGAACCCTCATAGAATGTCATAGCTGTTTTCAGTTCACAGGTTTGACACTGGTATTATCCCAACATGATGTGGATTTAATAATTATGTGAATTCCGAATTGGTCTCTTGTACCCCAGTGTTCATATGGATGTATAGAATCTGGCCAGATTCTAGGAGGTCACCCTAAGTATAATGAACAGGGGAACCCTGAGAGGTCAGCCACAACCCCATCAAGGTAAACATGGAAAGCAGGCAAGGCTATTCTCAGGAGAGCATGAGTGTGGGGTCAGGAGTCCACAATGAGTCCACAAATTGAAGCACACAATAATTCAGTTTAGACAGGAATGTGTACAAATATGTATTCTAGGCCTTCACACACTAAAACATGAAACTAGCATATGGTATTGGGGTGACTGTTAGGTGAAGTTTCACTTACTGCTATTTTAACTCTATATTTGTAGACCCCCAAAACTTTTGCTTTTGTTTCAGCCTCCTGTCCTGACTTCTGCAAGTGGAGAACAGCTTTCAGCTGTACTCCACTGAGCTTTTGCTCATCGTTTTGGGGAAAATGACTTGTCCTTCTGACAGCCAGTACTGGGAAACTTTGTTTCACTTAGTCTTATAACTTAGTCTTATAACTTGTTGTCTTATAAATTGTTCTTATAACTTTGTCTTTTAACTTTGTTGCACTTTTGGCAACTGTATTTCAGTGTATTGCTGTACCGTGCACCGGGGTCCTTGCATTTTCGGATCCTAGCCATGGACTAAGTATTTTTTGGTAACTGGACAATGTGCCTAGGAGTAGACTGGTGGCAGCAGAAGCTTTCTTATGTATTTGTATTAAGTTTTACTGAGGCACACTGCTCTTACCACATTTGGCTCATGACTGTGTCTAGTGTTCGTTATGGTCAGGCCACAACGTGTTTTGTCTTCTCCTTTGGCCATTTTGTCTGTTGTCCTTCCACCTGGTCTTTGTGAGCTAGGGAGTCCTTATTTGGGCATGCATTCAACCTCAGAAGCGGGTGCTTTTTGTGGGCTAATGCATGTCATGTGTGTGGGTCCCCAGGAAGTGGGCTCGGACTGTCCGGTTCCAATCCACACTACTGGTGCCATGTTGTCTGGTGTGCACGAAAGCCTGAGAGCTGTAGTGGTCCCTGATTGGACAACTGATGGCATGCATGAGTTGGTCAAATCACTTAATTGGCCAGCTGGTCACAAGCCCATCCCTGGACTTTGACCCCAGGGTGAGCAGAGGGCGGTGAGTAATCATAACACTTAACGGTGGCCCCTAGTTCATCCAAACCCTTTTTAGGCAAGATGGATCCCTTGTAGACCTTGCCTTGGCTTGGGTGGCCTACCCTTCCTAAAGCCATCCAAAAGTTGGGGAAAGCTTTGTTATCCGCATCAGATTCTCTTCTGACTCTTGAATCTGAATTTTCCACTCTACAATATCCTCTTCTAACTTTTTCTCTGGACTTATAAAGCTAGTGATATCCATTGCTGGATTTGGCCATTGCAATAAAGTGTGTCTGCTATCCCTCCTCACAGGTTTTTGTGGGAAACTACACTTTACTGCATTGACCGACAAGTGACTGTACATATATTGTACATAGTGTGTGTTTAAGTAGTGATATTACTGTGTGTTCCTTTATTAACTTGTGTTTGTTCTGGGCCTAGTACATTCTGTATTTTTGATATTCTACTGTCTAAGGGTTCTTGTCATCCTACTGTGTGTGGTCATCCAGATCCTAGGTCACCCAAACTACTCCTGAGACTGAGCCTTGATTGCTTTCCAAGCTACCTTGAACTGACTTGGCTAACTTCACAGAAGTGTTCCCTGTTTCACTAAAAAGAGGGGGTCTCCTGAACATCTGTTCACCAGAGCAGAATTCAGTAATCCATTCTCACAGTAACTGCTTCTACAAAATTGAGGCTGTCAAACTGCGGCTTGTGCCAGTGGCCTGTGCAACTCCTACAGAGAACAGTGTCCCCTGGGAACAGAGTTACGGGTTTAAGTACAGCTGCTGGATCAACTTGCTTGTTTTCTTCACCAGTCTCATTTGACTCCCCCTGCCGCGCTCAAAGCTGTTGAATCAAAAACTTAATGGACTCAGTCTTAGCAACCAAATAATCATGCATTCCAGTTCCTAATACATTAGCAACATGTGTGTCAGTTTGAGCTCGAATGGAAGAAGCAAGGGGTATGTGCATACAGCGTCCCGTCACCAGCTCATGTGGAGTCAGTTCATGGACAGAGCCAAGCTTGTTTCATAATGCAAATAGGGTTGAATGATGGCAATGGAACCAGCTTTTCCGCATGGTCACTTTTAGCTTGGCTATTCGTTCCTTGAGGTGGCCATTGAGGCATTCAAAAATGTAATTTGCTTGTGGGTGATAAGTGGAGGAAAAACCTGTGTCTAATACCCAACAAGAGAGTAAAGTGCTGAAATACTTAATTTACAAAATGTGGCCCATTATCAGATCTGAGCACATCGCACACTCCCCACCTTGCAAATACCTCACGTACAAGGAACTTCGCGACACATGTGGCACCATGATGTGTGCATGGACCTGCTTCAATCCATTGAAAAAACGGACAAATGGCTACTAAAATGTATCTGGAGTCACTACAAATTTGGAATATATTTACATAGTCGATATGCAAATGCTGAAATGGTCCAGTAGGACTAGGTATTGCGCCTCTCATTGTTCAGTGAACTTCTCACACATTAGAAAGTTTCTGTTAAATTCGGTGATGTGCTCAGCCAGACTAGGAACAGAAGATTCCTCCGAAATCATTACTGTAAGATAATCTCTCGATGTATTTGTGTGATGCAATTGATCTAATGCTACTTTGAGTAACCCTAGTGGCATGATTGGTTTCCCAGTGCTGTCCTGCAGTCACATTGCATCTTTAGTGGACAAGGAGCCCCCCCCCCCTTTTGTTTTCATAATTCTTCTTCTTCTGGTGGTGCCCTTCCTGTGGTTCTCTTATTTGAGCTATGGGCTGTGTACTGAAGCGCTCCTTCATTACCATATTGCCTATACGTGTGTGTTTATTCAGCTCTGTCTGAAATTCAGATATTTCTGGGAAAAATATGCTGCCCTTGTTTCTTCTAAATCCGTGGCCTTGTTACTGCATGAAATCAAATTTGCACCTTTAGTGTGCATTGCACACTTCTCCATGGTGATGGCGAACAGAGTTAAAGTGCATTTAAGAGCCTGTCCAATAATGATACATGCTGCACTGACATGCTTTCTATGCGTAATAAGCCACCCCTCTTCCAATGTAACAGTCCTGCATGTACAGTTGACGGCACGTAGGTGGAGTCAGCATACACCGTTACCACCTCATCTTCATGTGCTTCAAGCGCCAAAATAAGCACTACCAATTCTGCTGCTTGTGCTGAAAAATGCACTGGCAGTCTCGCACTTATCCCTGTCTCAAAGCTGTCATTCATTTTTGCTTTCACTACTGCTGTCCCAATACGTCGTTCACCCGTGTCCTGGTCTATGGAAGATGACCCATCAATTAAGAGAATTGCCCCCTCCCAGGACATTCGCTTTAACATGTAACATCTCATCATAGTACACATTGTCTCCCTACTTCAGTGGCTCTGTGTAGTTAATGTGCTTTTGGGCTTTTCCAAGATAACCACACTGCACTACAATTGTAATGCTGGCAGGTTTCTCAATCGCGAAGGCTGCTGCTACCAACACCTGTTTACATGGATGATGGCCTCTCCAAACTGGATCTAGGATCCACTGTAAAATGCCAGCTGTCATCACTAGTCTGTTTGAATGAGAACATAGAACAAATTCTTCATTATAATCAGGAATCCCTAACCACGTGTCCTCTGCTTATTTCTAAGTTCATTTTGTCAAAAGCAACTATCACCTCACCTATCCAGGCAATGTCACTGTTTTCTTTAAGTGCTTTTAAAAGTGACCTCACAGTTGTGCTATAATCAAACACTCTTGCCCTGCAATAAATACAAAGGCCTTAAAATGTATGTAATCCTTTGACTGTACCTGGCCTGGGTGTCTTCTTAATTGTTTCTGCTCTTTCAGGTTTTACTTTCCTTCCTTCCTGTGATATTACCTTAACTATATATAGAACTTCTTTCTGACAATATTGCATCTTCTCTTTGCCAGCCTTGTAGCCTTTTCTGCTAATACGATCATCAGCTTTATTAAATCCCTCCTGCACTCTTTTTCTGTGTTGCTGCAAACCAAAATGTCATCTACATATTATATCACTGTGCTTTCAATTTTACACTTCCCAGGTCCTCTCTTCTCTCACTATTGCTGGCTCTAGCTCTATTGTGATCACTTGCCCTTCTTCCTCATCCATGGGTACTTCTGGTCTATAAATAAAATTCAGTTGGCAATCATAATACTCTACCGTGTAGTCTCGGAAGCCATGCTAGCAGAATGTGTAGCACATAAAGGAATACTTCTGGGTCTAATGGCATGCCCCTTTGTGCTTTCTGGCCATAGAATGCTGTTATGAATTATTTTGCATTTATATAATGGACCCCTGGTGTGGAACATATTATCGCCTAGTCAGTGAATGGAATTGTCATGTTCAACTTACTCATCAAATTTCTCCGCAATATGTTCACTGGTGTCTTGCAGGAATAAAATCCTTGCATAGACATTGCATGTTCTCCGATAGTGCTTCTATTCTATTCTATTCTATTCTAATAGATTTTTGTAAAACGCCAACTCGCCCACAGTCCTCAGAGCGCTAGACAGACAATGCAACGAAAAAAAGAAGCAGAGATTACACTGAGTTAACCAACCAGACAATGGGTGGATAAAGGGAAAGAGCCTAAATACTGCCTCCATCAAACATATGGGTTTTCAGGGCTATCCTAAATTGAGCGGACAACAGTAATTGTATAATGGATAGTGGAAGGTTGTTCCAGACTTTTGACCCCCGGGAATCAAAGCTCAAATCACTGTATGTCTTCAGTTTAAAGTGTGGTAGTTATAGTAAATCCCTATCACTGGAGCACAGGGTGATAGGTAAAGAGTGTGTAAAAGGAACCATAGTTGTCACCCCAGAAAATTCTTGTGTGTTCATGGCAATGCCTGACATTGAATCAAAAAATAGGGCTCCTGGTGTGGAACCTATTCTACCCAGGAGGGTTAACTAGGAAAACAAAAGATACAAATGAATAGGTCCAAGGATGCTAGGCTCAGAACAACACCTCCACATGTATTATCAAACTCTGCATTGCTAAGGAAGGAATCACTCTTCAATAGTATGTTGTAGAGATAAATCTCATTTTTTATATTAAAGTTGTGTGCAAAAAGACATAAATCCAACATTTAGAGAAATTAAGACATCAAAATGGTTTGCTAAAACAGAACAATCAGACAAAAAAATATATAATAGGTGTGTGTGCCTGTGGCAATATGTTAAGTTCCATGGTGCCACTGTATTCTGTTGTGTAGGTGCTTGCATCTGCATCAAAACCTGCTGTGCCTGTATTGGAACTTACTGTGTTTGCATTGGTGCTTGTTGCATTTGCATTGGCTTCCCTTGCTCTGTATGTTGCATGTGTTGTGCTTGTGTGTGATACTGCATGTGATCTTGGGCATAATACTCAGGTGGCGCTGTGCTATATGGTGGGGATATGTGTTCCCCTCTTGGATTGGCTGCCAACGAATTCTGCTGCATCTCTCCTCTGCTTCTGCATACACGAGAAATGTATCCCATCTTACCACATTTCGAACATTGCTGTGTCTGCCCTCCAGAATTGGGTTGCCCTCCATTAAATTCTCATCCCTGTGGAGCCTGAAATATGAACCCTCTGGGTGCACCGCCTCGTGGGATATAAATGTATTCCTCCCTTCCTGCAAAATTCCCCTTAACTACTTGTTTTGCCTGTGGTGCTCCGTGAGTAGCAAACCCTTCACCTCCACTTGTCAATACTGCCCCTTGTAATTGTAATTTTAATTGTTTATTTGTAAAGCTCGTATACACAAGTGAAGTGCTTCAAAGCACATCAAGGTGGAAAGGGAACAAGGGAATAAAGAGTAATTATTAGGCCTTGATGTTTCCGAATGATCTGACAAAAAAATGACTAGAATACTAGGCCTGACGGCATTACTATTAGTTAAGTGCATGACAGGAAGGAAGGCAAACAGGGTAGGAGAGGGAGAGAACATACAATCCATAAATTACCGTACTAGACCAGCAACGTATCAGATAGTGCAAGTGCATGACAAAGAGTGAGGTGATGGGGAGAGAAGGAGAAGAACATACAGAAACAAAATACTACCATACTAGGCCAGGCGAACTAGGCCTAGTGCATTCTAGGTACGCAGACAGGAAATGAAAGGGAGGGGAAGGGGAACAAGTGTGCACAGTCAAGTAATGCCCTAGGTTAAGTGCAGAGAGGTAACCCTTCTCATGGAATAAAAACTAGAAGTGCAGTAGGGGTGAGCAGAGTGCAGAAGCCCAGGGTCAAGTGCAAAGACTGGCGGGGAGCCTGGGACCTGTGAGGCTCTGTAGGTGCACCAGGCAAACAGTCAGCAA
Organism: Ambystoma mexicanum; assembly: GCF_040938575.1. NCBI lineage: Eukaryota > Metazoa > Chordata > Amphibia > Caudata > Ambystomatidae > Ambystoma > Ambystoma mexicanum. Next base: position 455,358,175 of record NC_090935.1, read on the forward strand.
AAATTGAGCAGAGTTACGGAGGAGAAGGAGAGAAGGAGGAGGGAATAGGGAGGAGTTTAGCAAAGGAGAGGGATAGAGAAATAGGAAGAGAAGAGAACAGTCTTGAGGAGTCCCTGGAACATAAAGAGATCAGGCTCAAGATGGAAAGGGGCAGGGAGGTTGTTCCATAGGGAAGCACCAGCAGAGGATAAAGCTCTACCCAATCTCTATTTTGCAAAAGTGGCTCACCCACAGAGAGTTGGAAGAGGATGACAGGAGGGCTCTAGAAGGAGACCATTTAGTGAGTGGGAGTTGTATATAGTGTGGGCCCTGGCCTCGGAAAGCCTTGTGGACTATGTAGAGGGTCTTGAACTTGATCCTTGTAGCCACAGGGAGCCAGTGGATGGAATTCAGTCCCATAGAGATGCAGTCCCTGGGCTTGAGGACAAGGATGAGTCTTGCAGTTCTGTTTTGGATGAGTTGTAGAGGTTGGAGTGTAGAAGTTGAGAGATTGCGAAAGAAACTTTTGCAGTAGTCCAGTCTAGAGAAGGCCAGGGCCCTGGAGATGGTAAGCCTATGGGGGAAAGTGAGAAAAGGTAGTCTACTTGTGAGGAGGTGCAGCTGGTAGTGGGTCTTTTTAGAGATGTCCGAGATGTGAGAGGACAAGGACAGAGTGGAGTCATAAATGACCTCCATATTGTGGGTGAGGGCACAGGGCCAAAGGAGGTTGGCTAGGGTGAGAGTGGGAAGGTGGGAGCAGGGGTCACAATGAGGATGGTTCCGTCTTACTGGCATTAAGACAGAGATCGTTTGCAGCAAACCAAGACTGAATTGTGGACAGACAGTTAGAAATGAGCAAGGAGGAGGAGGCCGAGGGTAGCCTGACAGAGAGCTGTATTTCATCTGCATAACAATGAAAGTTGTAGGTGAAGGCAGAGATCCTGTGGGCCAGAAGTGCCATGTAGACATTAAAGAACCAGGGGATAGGTTAGATCGCTGGGGCACCACAAGTAGAGAGAGTGCTAGCAGAGAGAAGAGACCCAAGTTCCACCTGGGAAGGATGGTCAGAGAGGAAGGAGTCAAGCCATGCCAGGGCCTGATTTGTGATGCCCAGCGTATCACAGAGGTGGGAGATCCGGGTGTTGTGGTTTGCTGTAACGAAAGCAGAAGAGAAGTCACGAAGAATGAGGAAAGAGGAAGAGTTAGAGTCAAGATTTGAGAGCAGATCTTCACAGGTGTTCAGAAGAGCAGTTTCCATGCCTCTGGATGCTCTAAAGCCAGACTGATGGTCATGGAGACAACCAACAGATGCAGTATGGAGGGTAAGCTGAGAGAAAGCCAATTTCTCCAGGAGTTGTCCGAGGAAAGAAGTTATAGAGATCGTGCAGTAGTTTGCCAGAATGGAAGGGTCAGCAGAATGATTTTTGAGCAGAGGGTGCACAAGAGAGTGCTTGAGAGAAGTGGGGAGAAAACCTGTGGCGAAGGAGAGGTTACAGAGGTCTACCAAGGCTGGAGCAAGAGTGTCAATGTTGTCCTTGATGGTTTTGGAGGGGACAGGACCACCTGTTTGGAAGAGGCTTTCATAGACCAGACTTGTCTAGAGACCTCCTCGGTTGTGACAGGGGAGAGGGAGGAGAGAAGAAGGGGAGGGGAGGCCAAGGTGGGCCCAAGGGATGTTGGTTCATGATTGGGTATGAGGAGAGGGAGGACAGGATGTCCTGTGTTTTGGCAGTGATGTGTGCAGCCAGGGCCGAGCAAAGGGCCTGGATGTGTGCAATAGAGGATGACGCTGCAGTAAGATTGGCAAGTTCCTTGTAGAGTTTCAAAAGTTTGGCCAGGTTTTTAGATGCTGCGGAGATGCAGGCTTGAATATGGACCCTCTTCTTGGACTGGATACTGAGTCTGTATTGCCTTTGAAGAAGGTGGCAGGCCAGCTTGTCAGAGGGTGTACCTGAATATCAGCCATTTCCGTTCTGCTGGTCTGCACTTGTGTTTAAGGGCAGCCAGATTGGAATCGTACCAAGAGTTGCACTTTTTGGTAGGCTTCAGTCAGACCCTCATGACAGGGGCAAGAATGTCGAGTGTATTGGAGATAGAGAGGTGAAAGTTTGAGAGGGCTTTGTCAGGGTGGGAGTCAGCCGCGGGAGTCGAAGGACAAAAGTAGGTGGAGGCAAAGGAAGACACTGACCCTCTTTTGTTTGGTTGGAAGACCTTGAAGGTGGTCGGAGGTGCAGGGTGTGCCGGTGCTAAAGGAGAAGAGAGCTTTAAGCGTGAAGAGAGTGATTGGTCCAGGAGAGTGAGGTAGTGAGAGGGATAGGAAGAGGGATGTCTGTAAAGATGAGAGCATCCAAGGTAAGCCCAGCGGTGTGTGTCGGACCTGAAGGTAGAATGCAGATAGAGAGAGAGTCACATAGGTTTCGGAAAGGTCCTGAAGAGTCGGGAGGGTAAAGATGAATGTTAAGATCCCCCAGCAGGAGGAGTTGGGGAGAGGACAAAAGAGAGCAGAGGCCAGGTCCGCCCATTCTGAGAGGAAAAGGGTAGACTTCCACTGAGAAATTCAACAGTTATTTCTCTCCTCATTTAGCTTCCTCCATTTTCCTGTCCACAATTCTCTTTCTGTCTTTCTCTTGTTTTAACCAGCAGTGGTGAAATATTTTCAATTGAATCTCTGACCATGGCTTTGTTTCCATTCCCACAGCCTTTTTCAATTTCTCTGCACTGCAACAGGCAGCCCCATGCATAATATGTGTTGAAAAATTGTTATGCTTTTGTTCTGTGGTTCTCTTGTTTCTAGCTACCACTTTTCCTAAATCTCTTGACTATAGGCAGCCACAGCCGCATCCACATCATCATGCATCTCATGTGTTATAATTGCACTTATATCTCATGAATCTGGGTACTGAACCCTAAGTGCTCTCCATACGTCAGCTCGACAATTATTAAAAGGTGCTCTGTTGTGAAGGGTGTTCTGGGCTGTCACTCCAGTATAGCTTGCCCATTTCCAAATGTCATCTACCCACTCTCCTAATATGGCAGCAAGTAAGATTTTTATGTCAATTTGGCTAAAGTCCTTCCCGCTGTCATTCCTTTAAATTCACAAAAATCCATTTATCTACTCCTGGTGTCAACTATGGCAGCTTACAAACTAAATTGGTTTTGTTAATTTATGGGCATGCAACATATTGTGGCTGTCCTCCTCCTTTCTCTAATAAAGGGAACTGTTAATTCCCACACACTTTCCAAGTGAAGTTGCACTCTTCGCCTTTAAAACTGTGTCTGTCATGTTAATTTTCTTTCATCCCTACAGGTTTCTCAACTTATTCACATACAGGGTTTCTTCTTCTAAGCTGCTTGATCACATTGTGAATGTTTGGGATATTCAATGGGTTTTGGCCTTCTCCTTTATGGTTCCTCCAAATCTAACCACCCTATCTCTTTCCCTATCCTCTTGCTTGTAAAAGGGGGTTGTGCTGCATCTTCCCCTTTCCCCATCTATAAACATTGTATCATCACTCTCGTCTCCTTCATCAACTTCACTGTATTCAAAATGGAATCTTATGAGGGGACTTGTTATATATGTTCTACTCCTCACCTCTTCCACTGCATTCCTTTCCCCGTCTTGAAGAGACCATCCTCTGTTTATCCTTGTACTACTTGTGCCAACCCTTCTGTTTCTGTACAAATTGCTAACCCTCCTTCACATGGCTTCTACCGCTCCCTCATCTGGAAGCAAATGCTTTTGAAGTATCTCATCCACTTTTTTGTGGCGTATTTCTAAACTCCTTTCTCTTTCTCTTAGTTCTTGTCTCTTCTCTCTCTAACCGAGAGCGTGCGTTCCCTGATAATCTCATCTATTTCCCTGTGTCGTATTGCTTTCATTCTTTCTATATCTAATTGTTTCTCCTGCTCCTGTTCTTCCTCATTGTTCCTTTCCTTTTCCATTTTTGCATCTCTCCACCTTTCCGTTTCTTTTTCCTCAGCCTGTCTACTCTCCTTTTCTCTGTCTGCCTCTCATTTTCTTTCTCTCTTCTTTTCTTCTTCCTACGTCTTATCCCTTTCTCTTGTTTCTCTTTATCATGCCCTTTCTTTTTCTTCCTGGTCCCCTTTTTTTTTCTTTTTCTTTTTCCTCTCTTTCTCTAATGTCTTTTTCTATTTCTTTAAAATCATCAGTGCTCTTTTCATCTAACTTGAGCATTATTTGTCCTCGTACCCAATTATTCGGGGCAATCATCACCGCCCCTCTATTGCCCTGAATGTCTCTTTGTCTCCCGACCTCCTTCTAGGCCTCTTTCAACTTTGCCTGCAGCTTCCATCGTTCGCTACATTCACTGTGTATGGACACCTCTTTTTGCAAACTTATTTTTTCTTTGTTTATAACATCTTTACTGCTATGCGCGGGGAGCATATGTGGGCTCAGTGTATCCTGCCACTGTTTTTAATTCTCGTAGTGGGCATAATCCCTGCACTTCAGAAGATGGATACTACTCTGGGGAGGGCAGGGAGGAGCCGTGGGTGTTGTATCCTCCTCGTCATGTTGATCGAGAATCCATTTTTCTATAGGCGTTTCCTCTGTTTCCTCTCCAAACACTTTCCATGATTTCAGAATGGCCAGTCGATTCTGCAACTGTTTCCCTTTATACGCAGCATGTAAATATGGTGTCATGTGTTGCAGTACTGACTTCGAATGAGTGCTTTCCTATGGCCAGGGCATAAACTTCTTGCCCACAGTGCCCCTCACCCATTGGGCATGACACTTAAGGATTTAGTCCTTGTACAGACCTAATGCTTTACATAAATATCTCCCATGATAATATATCACAGTTACAGTACACACCAGCAAAGTAACATATTCAACATGAAATTAGTTTAGACAAAAAACTGATATTTTAAGGAAAGATTGTAGTGTTTTGTCGTTACCTTCTTATGTGTGTAAAAGGTGGCCAAAATAAGGATGCACACATACTTTACAAGACATTTTGTAATGACAATTACATGAAAATTAGTATAGTTTTTATTAAATATTTGTATATTTTAAAGGTGTAACCTGTAATATGTATTGAGATCTCCACATTAAATAAACATGTGTGTGGCTATTGCTTTCGGTATGCTTCCATGCAAAGATCACTGTATCAATCACTTGCTTAGACTGCATCTGTGTCTACAAATCTGCCTAGTTTAATTACTATTTGGTGGTTTTCTGAAGTACCACACATTCAACTGTTCTACTTTCAAGACAAGTCTGCACATTTACTGTTTGTTTACACTCTGCACTTAATCTAAAATTAAATATTTAAAAAGAAGATACTTTTTCAAATATAGAAATTCAGTGTTGCAGTATACATAAAAGAGAATTGTCAGTAACCATGTGTGTAGGTGGCCAACATAAGGACACATATACATTTTAAAATAAGTATTTTAATGCCAGTTTAGAGATATTTGGTATGCTACTAATTAAATGTTAAGGTATCAGGAAAAAGGGAATCCACTCTCCATCCTGGTTCACTGTTGTTGTCTTGTTTCAGTTGAACCAGCAGCAGCTTGAGGAACATTGTAAGATGTAACTACCAGTTGGTTGAGTTCCAGAGGTACTTCAGAATTACAGTTTGCCATTTGGTTGATAAGTTCAGGAAGGTATTATGCAGTTATATTCAAACCTCTGTGTACATGTAAATATTAAAAAAGATGAGAATGTATGAAATAAAAGATTGAATGATGAAGTGTATATTGGAGAATGTTGTCATTAACTTCTTATGTGTATAGGTGGCCAATATAAGGACACATACTGAATTTATGAGAAGTATTGAAATAACATTTCTAAGATAGTATATGTTGTAGTCAATATTCATATATTAAAATACAGGGTAATTTTTAGTGTCTACCTATTATTTTAAATAATAGTTTGGCTAGACATTAACAAGCTTTACACTCAAAAACATAATTGTACAATGTTGGCATTGTTATATACCTTTTTGTATAACTGATGACATAGTTAGGTTATATGTCTCAGTTTCCTTATTATGGTTGCATAAACTACTCAGAAAATTGATGTATTGAAAATAAAATGTGTACAGACATGACAGTTTGGCTTTGAGTCTACACTACATAGTGGTATGATGTTTTTATTGTTCATATGTTCCGTAAATACAATGTTAGTTGCTAAAGTGGGACATTAAGTAAGAGACAACTTTTTGAAAGCTTTGTCTGCAAAACTGCCTTTGGCATGTGCACAAACCAATGAAATTGCTACAAACCCATTTGGAATTTGCTGAAGCAGGACAAGTTTCACAGTAACCTGAATGCTTAGTGCAGCTGCACTACCACTGCAGTGTAGTTTTACTTCATTTACTGACCCTCACCCTCAAAGCAACTCCTCCACACCACTTTCCATTCCCAATCTAACACTCCTTACCTTGACTATAGTTAAATATAGAGTGCATATGTTTGTCATTCATTGCTATAAAAATGGAAGTGGAGCTACTATCAAATGTATGACTTTCGTTTCCATGGCATTCCTGACACTCTCTAGTTGCCGTTGCAAACACAGCAGCGCTGGAGAGAGGTATTACCATTTTTAGAGTTTGCTTTAGGATGCCAATACCAATAATTACACATTCTGTGGGCTACATTGAAACAGGAGCGGGAACTGTAGTAGGGTCCTTTCTTTGGTTGAGTCTGTAATTTGTGACCCATGTTGTTAATGGCTGATGTAGTCATGTAATGTGGATTTATTGCAAAATTAACATCCTCAGAGGTTGTGACATCCTGTGAGGTTCCTGCAAACTCAGACAGAATCTAATTTGTTTCTGTACATAGTAGTGATGTTTTTTAGGAAATGTAGAATGAAATCATGAATATTAATAATATAGTTTTGGATAACTAGTATTGTAAAAATAGAAAACAGATTAGATGGTAAAGCTCGAATTAATCACAGATCTTAGTAGAGTGAGCAGAGGTTTTTTTCTCTCCAACAAGATGTTTTGTCCTCTACAATAACATGGTCAATGGTCACAACCTTAATTGGTTGAGTAGTAGGGATATAGTGAGTATTCATACAGTGTTATTGTGAAAACACATCGTTACTACTGTTTTTAATACTTTAATTCTGACATATCTTCCTTTTTCTTTGACATATTTGTTGATGAGTAAGCTGACGAAATGGAGAAAACATTACAAAGTTAGATAAGAAATATTGCAAAATATAATTTGGTTTGTGATTTGTTTTTCATCAATATGTTTGCAAATGAAGTGCTTGATTTTTTTTCTAAGTATTTTTAGACAATGTGTCGCAAAGACAATTTTTAAACTATGGTATAACAAAACCTTTGAAACTCATGCAAAACACTTAGTTGCAGCGACGTTAAGGTGAGCAATACATTGTAACAAAACCATTGAAATGCTGGGAATTTTTTTTTTTTGTTGCAGGGACATTAAGGTGAGAACCTAACACAACAAAACCTCCGAAATTCAGCTAAAGCCACCTTACCTTTGTGCCCCCTGCTGCGCAGCCTATGACCACAATCATGCAATCACAGATGACATCACGGATGACATGAAAGAGATGTCGTAAAGCAGATGATATATCCTGTGCACCGTAAAGTCAGAAGACCCTGATGGAGGATGAGGAGTCCAATAAAAAGGGTGCTACAGTTTTGGTGATAATGAAAAGATGCACACTGAATCTTCCTGCTATTATAGAGGAGGAGTTTAGGAGGATGGGGGAAACATTGGTCATGGAAGGTCTGCCTGTCTGTCAGGGCAATTTTGAATGTGGTAGTAAATCATGGCATTATGCTTTAATGCCTTGGTTACCTCTCTGCGCCATTTTCCAGCACTGCCAAGGCAGTGGTGAGGCACAGAGCGCAGATACGTTCTGTGCCATGCTGACCTCCTCCATCTTGTATGTGTATTTTATTTTATGCAATCATGAGATTTTCTTGTCGGCATAAAGAAATGGAAAAAGGGAAGTGTATACGTGAGTTTACCTCGCTCAACAGTTTTATCCCACCCTCTGTTTTATGAATGTTTAAAATTGCATGCAGGTAATCCAACAGCACATAAGTGCATGTGGTGGAGGTCCCTTGCTTACAATCTGCATATCATGAACAATAACAGAGAGAGAGAGAGAGAGAGAGAGGGAGAGAGAGAGAGAGAGAGAGAGAGAGAGAGAGAGAGTGTGTGTGCGTGCGTGCGTGCGTGCGTGCGTGCTGCCAAATTTCCTTGAGCTACCATGACCTTAGAGCACACGCATTCCATGTTGTATGCGGTGGTAGGGCATACATTCCATGTTAGGTGCAGTGGATGCAAATGTGTCCCATGTTTGGATTTATAAACTTTAATTTATTTCAGGGATCTTTTGCTTTTCACAGCTACAGTATATGGCTGGAAATATCACTATTTAGTTTGGTCTTAAAAAATGAATATCTGAGTTTGTCTGATGCGATTTTTGTTTTTTGTTGCAGCATGCACTAATTCATTCTCAGGTCTATGTGTGTGGCCAGATCGCGAAAATCAAAGTTGAAATTGCTAATACATGCAACCCCATTCCAAAAAACGTTTTTTTTTTTCAACAATTATTTTCGGAACGAAAATGTTGATGAACAATTGCCATATTAGGATCTGGCTAGATCAGTTCCATCCAAAATTTCGAGAACTTTGATGAAGGAGAACAAAGGTTACATTAGAGACATCCAGCGCCGCATAATAATGTATTTTTCAATTTGTATACACCACTCCAAACATTTGCTAACCTTTCGATTTATTCACCCAGCCAAGCTCACCACAATTCACTCACCAATGCATCCATCCATTCACTTAGCCATCCACTAGGCCCTTTCTTCATGCACTGCACTTTACGCTTGCTTTCTCATGTATTCATACATTCACGTACTAATCCCTTCAGGCACCCATCCATCAATCCACCCAGTCATGCATCCGTCCATTCATTCAATCTTGCTTTCATTCACCCATTCATCAATTCACCCAGTCATGCATCCGTCCATTCATTCAATCTTGCTTTCATTCATCATAAAAGTCATTTCCTCACCCATACATCCCTCTATCCACTTGCTCACCCAGCCATGCACACATCACTTGCCTAATTATAAGCAAGCACACACTTTCAATTACGAAATGCTTGATTTTGTATTGTGATTGTTCACATTTTATAATAATGCGAAAGGAATTAGAAGTGTAATATAGGGTGGATCGAGATCTACATTTTCAAGTAGAAAGGAACAATGAAGAACAGTCATACAACAGTATGCAAAAAAGGGTACTTCATTTCAATGCGCTGCAAAATAGAAAACCAGGGATTGAATAAAAGGCTCCTGCACCGATGTGGAAAACTGCCCAAGCTCCATAAGGAGCAAGGAACACACTGGCAAAAGGAGAGTAAATACTATTCTGCGTTGCTTTAAAAAAATCAGCAGGATGCCAGAAACTAGACATGAAAAGACTGTCGGAATTCTAGTCAACATTTCACATTTTGAAATGAAGTGACAAGTAATTACCTCAATGCCAAGAGGAGTTTTGTGTCGCTAATTATGCTCATCCAATTCAAAGAACAATAGCGGTTTCACGTACACAATGTGAGAAGATTGAATTGCAGATTTGATAATAACACAGTTCGAAAGCAGTCCAACCCATGTGAATAGCAGACAAGGCAGTGATACAGTTAGAAGAAATGCATCTGATCAGCAGTGAAGAAGAAGGCAGCGCAGAAGAAATGATGAAAGGAAACATGTCAAATACATGGAGAACCTTTGAATTACTGCAGCTTCACTCCGTTGTCCTTCCATTCGATAATAAAAATACATGATCAGGATAATCATAATACTCTAAATAATAATAATACATATATGTTTTTTAGGTAGTGCGTTCAGCGGTAATACTTGACTTCTGTGGCAGATACTCAAAACATGTTTTTTTGCACAAGTTAGTTATGCATAGGAAATGTGCAAGAAAAATTTGCACATGATTCACAGATATGTCTTTCTATGGCATGCATAAGCACACAGATGGTGCAGCAAATGAGAGCAAAAGATTGAGGATGGGCAGAGAACATTAAAGGGAGCCAAGCAGGGCATGCAAAAGTGAAATATGCATCAAAAGTGGGAACACATACTCAACAAACCCTGGGCACAAAATGAGAGCAAATAATTTGCACGAGAAATGCCCATAACCAATGCTTCATTCACAAACTGGAATACATGTTCCTTAAATCTGAGCAAGGAAAAGCATGGAAAGAATATGAAGATTGACAGTGTCCATCTTTGCAATGGCAGATGTGGTGGTAATGTGGATCTATGTGTCCACTGTGCGCCCATAATATTTGTTGATTATTTTATTGTTACAGTTGTTTTTAGTTCAAAGAACCTTTACAACTAAATACACGTTTTCTTTACATAAATACTACACAGACAGTAAAACCTCATTCATTCAACCAATTACAACATGCATTTGTCATATTTCATAAACTACACCATATATTTCCAATCATTAACTATTCATTTTCTTCTATCCATCTATTCTTCAAATAATCTTAAAATCTAGAATGTATATAAAACAATTCATCTCCTATCACTTTACTCATATCTCGTAATAAACATCATGTTGTAGGCATACAAGTTCAAACCATAACATATGTCACAGGGCATGCTGTCATTTCATACATTAGCATGCTTGAGTCCATCGTCCAATGACTAAATTATTGTCAAGATTGGCAATCAAGCATTAGCAAACGGATAATAGAATATACATTATGCTAATTGCTACTACAAATACGATTGCTTCGCCTAGTTTTAATTATCATTTCAGCTGCAGTCCACAATTTAAGTAGTGCAATGACCAATGATTCACTGGATGTATTTAGACAATTTCAGAAATGCACTGTAAGGCTACTATCATAACAATGCACATACCGCTCGCATGTGCGCATATATACTGGTGTTAGAACCGGACACTCAGTTAGAATATGTCTGTTTCTTGATTTTCGTCTACCTTAAAGATCCTACAGTATCGTTGGTCATTGGACAGTTTCCACTGTGAACCATACGTGGCCCTAACCGATGGTTGATTTGCTCTCATTGGTAACTGGAATTTACAAACTTTAGGATTGGATCAACGTATTAAATACCCTTGAGGACAAATATATTTGTGAACAATTCCAGATAGATGCTTGTATTTATGTAGATCACTCATCTAGATCATATTTTTTCATATAGAGAACATTGTTCTCCCAGTCTTTTCTCTCCACTCAGACAATAGACCAATGTACTTCAATGTATAAATCATTACACATGCCATCATATCTATTGGTTGCTTTGGTCTTCTTAAGTTGCATTACATCTTTCCCAATGATGCGTAGCATGTGGCCCACAGAGTGGCAAATGGCTTTCCAAGGAAGGAAACCTTGTTGCTGCAGAATAACGACTTTCAAAGAAACCAGACCAAGGTCTACTCTAATGTACTGTATGGGACAAGATGGTGGTAAACCAAGTACATTACACCAAAAGTAGCCTTCAATGTTATCCAGCCATAAAACATTTTTGATGGCAAGGGCTTCCATCCCATAAGCAATCAGAGGTATAACCCACTGCTTGTACAGTATCATGTAAGTATCCTGCGTAGTGCAATAAAAAAACTTTGCACAAGTGTTGTTATTTATTTTGCTCTTTGCATTTTACTTTCTATTAGAGCTTGGTCTCCGACTCGGCTATTCAGAATTGTTCCCAAGTACCTATATGATTCTGTGTAATCAATGGTTCCCCAGGTTAGTGCCATTTTGGGTCTATGTATCTTCTTGGGCACAAAAAGCATTGCGATTTCTTTAAATTAATACTCACACTATGTTCATTTGTAAATCGTCCTAATTCTTAAGATCAGCTTCATACCATTAAATGTATGATCGATGATAACAAGATTTTCTGTATACAATAATGAAGTAACTCTAGTCATACCAAATTTAATTGGACAATTAGCCTGTTTTTCCAGTCATTTTATTAATAAGGCTAAGTAGAGATTGAATAATTGGGCAGCAAACAAACAGCCTTGTTTTACTCCTTTATTAATTTGAAAGGGCCTAAACAATTGACCTTCATTATCCAATCGAATTTGGGTAGTATTATTGGAATGAAGCTTCACCAATATTGCCAATAGCCATCATTTTGGAAACTTCATTTCTGATAATATCTCCCATAATTTAGAATGACAGACCCCATCGAAAGCAGAGCTTCAGTCGATGAATGTGACATAAACAGAAGGATTAGAGCCCAATTTAGCTTGTGAGGTTATAGCATCAAGGAGGCAGATGTTATACATGGTGCTGGAAATGGATCGGAATCCAGATTGAAAAGGGTGAAATAGCTGGTTTTCATTGACCGAGCTCGGCAAGTGGTCCAGTACTATGGCTGCAAATACTTTGCTGGTAGTGTCCAACAGGGACTGAAGCCGATAATTTTCATGTGCAGATCTCATGCCTGCCTTAAAAAACAGGAATTATGATGGAAGTGATCCATGAAGTGGGTATCATTTTTTTATTGACGTACTTTTATGTATATTATCCAAGACCAGATGATGGGAGCATGTTTGATGACTATCGAGGCCAGCCCATTAGGGCCTGGTGCTCTTGAGTTTTTCAATGTATTAATAATCATGAGGATGTCTTTCCTAGAAAACCTTAGTTGCCATTCTTTCTCTGTTGTTTCTACATTTGTAGTAGGCAGGTCAACATACATAATACTAGACAAGTATTCTACCCATTTATCCTCTCCTATCGTATTTATTGTTTTAGAGATAAAGTTACCTTAAACTTTATTAAGCATATTTCCGACTGACCCAGTATCACCCTTTTGCAATACACCAATCATATTTTTCCATTTTGTGTTTCATTTCTCAGCTTTTCTATGTTTTCTTGCGCAGTCTCTATATTTGTTATTCAATATTTTCTTTTTGTAAATAAATTTGTACATGGGAAAACATGGCTTTTTTTTGTTTACGAAGCTCCATGCGATGGCTACGCTTAGCCACCAACAGCTATCCATCGTAAGATATGTGCAGCTTTTCCCATTTACAACAATAGGGGGGGCACATATGGATGCTACTTCTATTGTGGTTTTCTTTATCAAAGATTCGATCTCATCACACTTCATTATATTAATGTCTTACTCCAAGGTTTGAATCATTAACCAAGTCTTTCTAGTCATTTTCTTGATTTTGGAGACATTGCATTATACTTTAGTTCCACTATTATTTACCTCAATATTTATAGGACCCCTATCATTGTTACTTAAATTATCTATATTCACATTAACATACATAAGGGAATGGCCACTATGTGGCATCTGTGCGACTTCACAATTATGTATGTATTAATACATTTGGGCATTCCCACATATATAGTCTAGCATGGCAGATTTACTACAACATTATTGCCAAGTAAACTTTCCTGGCTTATCACTTCTTGTTCTTCTATTTAGAAACCATAGATCCCATTCCATCAAAATGTTGTTACCATAGATACCATTCCATCAAAATGTTGTTCCACACAACACCCCTTTTATTACACTTGGACTTAACCCTAACATTTGTTGTTTCAACATTGGCAAACTTCATATTCATCTATGTTATCCCACATATGGCATTAAAATCACCACCCAGGGTCATCATACTGTTACCCTCAATTAGGAGCCAATCAGTAATTATTACATAAATGGAATCCTAGGAGTTGCTGATTGAATTTTCTAATTTATTTGGACTGCTAGCACATTGTCACACACGTCATTAGTTACCATTTCAGTAGCCTCAAAATCATGACTGACCTCAATTAAAAGACCACCATAGGGTCTACCTTTTTCTCCTTTCATAGCATTACATTGGAATTTACAGTGGGAATCAGTATGATAATCCGCTAGCAGCCACGTTTCCTGCAACAAAAATATTGGAAATGTTATCAGCTGTTCAGGAGATGCATCAAGGACAAGAAAGTGTGCATGGCCTCTTGTATTCCATGGTGCAATCACACATTCTCATGGTTGCAATTTTTCTAGCTGGTCAAACAGATTTTTCAACCATTTCCAACCTGACTGATTGTCAGTAACATTATCAGCTTGGACACAAGGTGTACATATAGCCATAATGTTGGGTATGCAGCAATGTTCACATTGTAAAGAAGCATTTGGGTCTGCTACTTCTTTATCCAACTCATAACCAAGACAATCCAAGGATTCCTCTTGGGATCGTATCAATGCGGCAGTAGCGAGTAATTCACAGTCTATTAAAGATACAGCACAGATAGCTCATTTCAATGGCAGTATAAATAAGTCACATGAGTTCAATGTTCTAAGTGCTGGAATTTTGGTGAATATTCAACCAATACAGATCTATTTATCGGTTGCTTAGGTTTCCTGTCCATTCTTTCACTTATTGTTACCACTCTGTTGTTTAGTACATTCTTAGGTCCATCCCACAAGTTACTTGTAACATGTTTATCTACATTGTCCACATGTGCAGGTCTAACAGGATTTGAAGGCTTTATATCTGTATTTGTATTAAAAATTTCATTTTTTGTCAGCTTCAATCACAAAGTTGTTACCCTTTCCCTATTAACCACAGGTGATTTTGTTGTGCTTTGCTTGCGGTCTTGTAGCAGACAGCTAGTTAATGTCCATGTTTTCAATGATAGCCTTTTTTTTCCAGTGTTTTTGTTTCTGCACACGTCTAGGGTTTTTTTTTTTTTTTGTTGCATGGCCACCGTCAATGTCACAGTGGATTTTAATGGATGCACTTGTTCTAAATCTCCGTTTTCAATACTAATACAATCCAATCTCTTTGCCTTTTTTTGTTTCCATTTCTTTGCTTTCTGTCTAATTTGCTTATGTGTGGGGTGTGAAAGTGGTGATTCTGCTACGTTATAAGAACTGCAGGAATCATTTAGATCCACAATAGAGGGGCCCCCACTATTTGGACAGATATATTAGCCTTGGACACCACATGATTTGATTTGATTTTATTTGCTTATGGAGTGCGCTGAACCCTGAGGTAGCTGGGCGCTTGACTTGGCAGGCGTTACATACATGCATACATCTTTATACATATACACTGTACAGTAAATACAATAGTCCCTGCAGTATATGGGCGCTTGAAGGATTGTTAATTTTACATACAGGTTATTTACCAATGGGGTGCAATGGTTACAATAGCAGATGCAGATGCATACGCAGATAGAGTATTATTCAAAAAGGGGTGAAAATAAATAAATAAGAGGTGTGGGTGAGGTATAATAGATAGGGTGTTGGAGTCTGGGTGGTCATTAACACAAAATATATAAAGATAGATAGGGTAGTCATTATATAGTACTTACAGAGATGTACATGCTGTGGTTAGATAGATGTGGCTCACATAGGGGTGGATTGGGTGAGTCAGGATTTTACTTTGAATCTGAAAGCTAAAAAGGAGTGTTCATCTCTTAGTGGAGGGGCAATGTGTTCCAGGTTTTGGAAACTATTAGCGGGAAACTGGATCTGCCTGATTTGTGTAGTCTGAATTTCGGAATATTAAGGCAGTGGGCGTATTTGGCTCTAGTTGGTCTTAGTGAGGTTTTCCAGGTACATTTATCGGAAAGTTTATCGGACAGATATTTCGGGCCTGTGTTGTTGAGGTATTTATGGGTGATCATCAGTGTTCTGAAGATGATTCTATCTTTTATAGGGAGCCATTTGGCAGTCTGTCTGGCTTGGGTTCCACTATTAAGATATTAAGCTGAAACATTCGGGCCCTAGGGTCCCCAATAAAGGTGTGGAAGGTCATCCCATATGCTCATATGCTAATAGGTTGGGTGTAAAGATTCTATACCTCCAAGAAACCCATATGTTTGGGCACCAGATCCAGGGTGTGGCTCCGGGTTGGAGTGATGAATAGTACTATATGTAGTACTCTAATGGAGCGCGTGGGCTGATGATACTAATACATTGCTCAATTCCATTTAAGTACCATGAAATTGTAAGTGACATATAAGGCAGGTTCATATTTGTGCATGGGATCTTAGGTATCCATAAGGTTCTTTTACTCAATGTATATGGACCCAACATAGATGACCCAGATTTCTACAGGGCTATGTTTAGTAAGTGTGCCAAATACACAACAGCACTGGTGCTCTGTGGGAGGATTTTAACACTATACTAGACCTGCTGCTAGATCACACTTCTACAAAGACCAATGCTGCTCTACCATTAGGGCACAATCTGAGGACCTGGGGCTTGAAGATGTGTGGCGTGCATTGAATCCAACACAACATGGGTACACATTCTACTTTACGGTGCACAACATGCACTCATGAATTGATATATGGTTTGTTACACAGAGGATTTTGAACTGGGTTTTGGATTTTCAGATACTCCCCAGAACACTGTCAGACCATTCTTCGATCCTTTTAACTATACATGTGCCCGGGAGGGCAGAGATGAGAACACAATGGTGATTTAAACCAGCCGCCTTAGAAGACACTGTTTTCAGGTTGAATATGAAGGAACACATCACATGCTATTTTGAAAACAATGATGGCTCAGTTACTACGCAGGCTGTATTGTGGCATGCATTCAAGGTGTATATCAGGGGCATTGCCATCTCTACAGAACGCTGGGCATTGCGGGACATTAGAAGAGAATTGGGGAGGTGTGAGTGCACATTATCACAATTGCAGCAGAAATTTGCAGCTCACCCATCCAGACAACCAGATTAGATATTAAGACAAATTTACGTAGACATCGTGACATAGTGAACAGGGAATTGCCCTATTTTGATAGGCCAGCAGCTGCACAGCGGATGGGGAGGCGGACACACAGGGAACATTGTTAGCATTCACAGTTAGATCCAACAAAGGATGCCCTCATATCCCTTGTGTGAAGCGACCCGATGACTCTGTGGCAAATTAAGACGCTGACGTAAATAATGTGTTCTATGATTTGTGTACAGCGCTGTACACCCCAAAAGTGGAGAATACAGCCACAGAAATCAACGATTATCTGGCTGGGATTCCCACGACTCTTCTATCAGCCAATGCACAAATGTTATTGGAAGAACCCATAAATATAATTGAGGTTAAAAAAGCTATTAAAGATCTACCGAAGGGGAAGGAACTGGGATCTGACGGCTCAGCGCCAAATTCTACAAAGAATTCATGGACAAACTCACCCCTCGCCTGACTCAGGTTTGGGGGGAAACACAGGAAACGGGGACCCTACCTGAGTCGATGCGCGAAGCCATCATTATTTTGCTACTTAAGCAGGCCAAGGCTGCAAATGACTGCAGGTCTTACAGGCCATTGTCATTGAAAAACACTGACACAAAATATCTGGCAAACATCCTTGCTTCCTGACTAACTCCATTGATGCCACACATGGTACATGAGGATCAAGCAGGCTTTATACCCGGGAGGTCAACGGCATTCAATCTACGCTGGAGGTATAATATTATAGCACAAATACTGCAGAATAGCCAAGGAGTAGCGGTGGCCCTGGACATGCAAAACAAATTTGACACAGTATCCTGGCCCTTTCTAATCAGGGTAATGAACAACTATGGATTTGGGTCTAATTTCATAAAACGGGTGACAATGTTGTTCTCCCAACCATATGCAACAGTATATGCTAATGCTGTGTTATCCTTCATAATACAGCTTGATGGGTGAACCAGATAGGGGTGCCCAATATCAACCCTTCTGTTCGCCTTGATCATAGAACCATTAGCAGACCTGATCTGAGCTCAATTTAATAAGGCTGGCATTCATATAAATGTCCGACCTGAACTAATTACATTATACGCAGATGATATAATGCTATACATGAGAGATCCAGAACACTATTTTCAAAGTATATTAACTGTGGTCCTAGAGTTTGATAGACATTCTGGCCCATGCCTAAATAGCGGTAAATGAGATATATTTCCATTGACGGATTGCACACAGGAACCCACGGTCACCCTGTGCCATTGCTGGTCACCCTTGAGTATAGATACCAGGAGATAGAAATAGCATGTACTCCTGCTCTGACCAGAACTCCAAACTATGATAGCAATATGACAAAAATTGCTACCAAACTGGAAAGGTGGAAACTCCTCCCCATACCTGACGGGACAGGTAGCACTAGTTAAAATGATGATTTTATCTAAATTCCTGTACCTCTTTAGTAATATAGCACTGTGGCCAGGGAGAGCCTTCTTTAATGACTTAGCCAAGATGTGCTGCTCATTCGTGTGGAATGGATGTGTCAGAATAAAGTGGCAACACCTCACACTGTACGAAACTGGCTGAGTCTCAGCTCCTGACTTTGAATTATATCACTTGTCAGCGCAAGCATACTTCGCAACATACTGGCTTGTGCAGGGTCCAGGGCCACCACACGTGAGATTAGAGAGATTCCAGGCAGATTCTGTTCCAATGGTACATCTACTTGCAGGCAACAAGTATCACTGTGCACACCAGCTGGACCCAGTGGGCGCTACACACGCGGCGTGTGGAAGGCTAACGCTCTGACCCAACAATGCTGTATTGTATAATAAAGCAATGCCAATATGGGTCTTGACAACCTTGAACCCCTCTCGAGATAAAATGTTAGCGGCACACTGGAATTTTGTGGGTGTAACAGCACTGGGTGATTTGTTTCATAAGGGTAGCTTTATCACATGGGACGTGACTAAGACACATATAGGTGACACATTACTCAAGTGGTTTCAATATTACTGGGTCATTACTGGGTCCTCTCAGTGGTAGCAGCAGCGTGGCCGGGGTTCCCATCAGAATCAACATCATACCCATGTCTCCTTACATCAAGTCACAACTGGTGGGGAAAAAAATCCATTTTGACATTATACAAAATCGCACAATCATCCCCAAAACCATGGTCCGCAGCTATCAGGGGCAAATTGGAAAGAGATCTCACCACTTCCATTACAGATATACATTGGACACAGATATGTAGCATCACGAAACAAGTATCCTTGAACTCCAGATATAGATTAGTACGGTTTAATGTCCTTAACAGAGCATACTAAATGCCTGTGTGGCTCAAGAAGCTGTTTTCCTACTCAGAGGGGAAGTTCCCTAGATGTAGTGATGTAGGTACTAACATATTGCATATGCTGTGGTATTGCCCTGCTTTAGCTACATACTGGGGAGCTCTATGTCACATGGTTGATGAAATAACTGGTCATTCCCTGGACTGGACCCAAACTGATTGTGTGTTGGGATACACTAAGAAACTAAACGTGTTGCAGCGCAAACACGTCAATCTAGGGCTCTTATTAGCTAAAAGAGCCATTCTTATGCGATGGACATGGAAAGAAGCACCCTCACAAAAGGACTGGCTCCATATGGTATGGGCTAAAGATAATCTAGACGTGCCCACAGCCCGGCCTAGAGATATTTGGGCTCATTTTCCATCATACCTGAATCATGAAAATGTGGGGGATGGAAATAAGTGATCAACTCTCTGCCAAATCTATACTTGAAGTAACTATGGAACCAAACTAAACGTTCATAATGTTGACAAAATGTACTACTATCATGTGCAATAAATTTAGTTTTAAAAATAAATAAATAAACTTAGGGTGCACATCATTTTGATGTTTGACAGTTTTAATGACCTTGCTGCTATTTTCTCTCAGCCAACCCTTTTGATTTTCAAATATTTCTTATGTCACCTGCAGAAGTACATATGTTTGGATTTGTTAGGCTACTTTTTAGCAGGTGTTTGAAGGTTAGCTTTTCATTCTGGCATTGTGTCCTTCCTTCAGGTGCATGCATTTCACATATAAGGCCTAACTTGGCCTTTCCTTTCATGTGCAGGGTCTATCATTTAACCCCAAATATCCTCCCCCTGCTATTTTCCCTGATTAGTCATGGGAAAGATTAGGGGAGAGTGGGGTTTTCCGAAGAAGTAATTTTCCTTTGTTAGAAACTGGCTGGCTCATTTTTCCTCCTTAGGGAGTGGGTGCTCTAGCCTCCACTTCCATCGATTTGGTCATTGGGGTGTGGGATGGAACCTCCCTCTTCCCCCCAGGTTAGAAGTGAAGGAAGTTAGTTATCTAGAAATAGGAAGAAATGAGAGGTTCACTACTTTTTACACAGGTTTCCCCAGAAGATAGAACATAGCATTTGAGAGTAAGAGAATTACATAGAAATAGACATAACATTTCAGACCATAATCATAACACATTTGTTCTTAACATTTCCAAATAATATTAAAGTACTCACCTGTTATAAGTCTCCATCCAGTGTCTTTATCCCTCAGTCATAAAGCTTGTCTGGGATGACAGCTTTTCGACTGACTGGTGTGGACCCATTTCTCCTCCATCTGTTCACCTCTTGATATGCAGATCTTGTAGGCAACAAGTGATATTTTATCTACAATTTCAAGATGATTGTGAGCATCCTAAAGACGTTCATGGCAGACTCTGGACCCAGTTGGGACATTTGATTACTGCTTGTCCTGATAGCCAATAGGTCTACACCATCTTCTGCAACAAAAATCTCTCAATTTGAGCTTCTGACTAGATGGAAAATGATGTTACCTCAGCATCTGCTCTACAGAACTCAGGAGCAGAAACGGATCAATGCATCCACCACTCATGAGTACATTAAATATTTAAGGAAGGCTTCTTGATATGATATATGATATGAAATGGCATTTGTAACACGCCTATACACAAGTGTTTCAAGGCGCGACGAGGCAGGGAGGGGGGAACAAGGGGAAGACAGACAACGATCCTACTAGGCCAGGTGTCATTCAGATCGCGCAAGTGCAGGGGTAGGGGGAAGGGAAAAAGTGCAAGGGGAAGGGCAGGGGGGAAGTGCTGATCAGGGTAAGTAGAATAAAATAAATAAATAATAAATAAGTAGGGCCAGGTGGTGGCAAGTGCACGGTAAGTGCAGACAAGTGCTAGGAGGGGGGAGCTGTAGGGATGCAGCGACAGTCCCGCAGTGCAGGGGTTACCAGGGAGGCAGTGCAAGTGGAGAGTGGCTGGGCCAAGGAACCGAGGTCGTTGAGAGTGGCCCAGGTGCAGGTTCAGTGCAGTTTCAGTGAAGAATTTAGCAGGGGAGAGGGGGAGAGAAAGCAGAAGCAAAGAGGAAGGTTTTGAGGTGCTTCCGGAACCGAAGATGGTTCTCCTCAAGTTTCAGGGAGGCAGGAAGGCTGTTCCAGAGAGAGGCCCCTGCCGCAGAGAGAGATCTACCCCCATCTCGTTGTTACGTGAAGCGGCTCACCCTGCGGGAGTTGGAGACAGATGAGCGGAGGTCTCGGGAAGGAAGATATTTAGGAAGAAAGAGTTGAAGGTATTTAGGCCCCAGGCCCCAGAAGGCCTTGTGGACAATGCAGAGGGTTTTGAACTTAATCTTCGCAGCCACTGGGAGCCAGTGTAGAGATTTCAGTCCTGGAGAGATATGGTCCCTGGGCTTGAGGCCAAGGACAAGTCTCGCAGTCCTGTTCTGGATGAGTTGCAGAGGGCGGAGAGTGGAAGCAGGCAGATTAAGATAGAGGCTGTTACAGTAGTCCAGCTTTGAGAGAACCAGGGCTCTGGAGACCGTGAGCTTCTGAGGGAAGGAGAGGAAGGGAAGAATACCTCTGAGGAGGTGCAGCTGGTAGTGTGACTTCTTAGAGACGTCAAATATATGAGGAGAGAAGGAGAGTGTTGAGTCGAAGATGACCCCAAGGTTTTTTGCCTTGCAAGTAGGAGCAGGAAGCGGGCCAAGAGAGGCTGGCCAGAGCACTGCAGGGAAGGAGGGAGTTGGTGTGCCGATGAGTAGAATCTCAGTCTTACTGGCATTAAGGCAGAGGTCATTGGCGGCACACCATTCCTGGATAGCAGACAGACAGTCGGAAATGAGGGAAGGAGAGGAGGAGGCCGAGGGTAGCCTGAAAATGAGCTGGGTATCGTCCGCATAGCACTGAAAGTTGGGGCTGAGAGTGGCGATGCGGTGGGCAAGGAGTGCCAGATACTGGTTGAACAGCCAGGGAGAGAGATTAGATCCCTGGGGGACACCACAGGTAGAAAAAAAGATGTCATAGAGGAAGGACCTCACTTGGACCTAGGAGGGTCGATTGGAAAGGAAAGAGGTCAGCCACGCCAGAGCCTGACCAGTGATACCCAGGTTATCACGGAGACGGTTGAGCAGGATGGCATGGTTGACAGTGTCAAATGCAGAAGAGAGATCGAGCAGAATGAGAACACAAGGATTGTTGGAGTCGAGGTTCGAGAGTAGGTCCTCACGGATGTTCAGGAGAGCAGTTTCCGTGCTCCTGGCAGCTCTGAAGCCAGATTGATGGTCATGAAGACTACCAACAGATTCAGCATGGAGGTTAGGCTGGGAGATGGCCAGTTTCTCCAGGAGCTTGCCCAGGAAGGGAGTGATGGAGATTGGGCGATAGTTAGCCGTGCAGGAGGGGTCGGAAGAGGGTTTCTTAAGAAGAGGGTTCACAAGGGAGTGCTTAAGGGGGGATGGGAAGACTCCAGAGGCGAAAGAGTGGTTGCAAAAGTCAGCCAAGGCAGGGGCCAGGGAGTCGATGTGGTCCTTGATAGTTTTGGAGGAGCAGGGGTGAACCTGTTTAGACGAGACTTTCATAGATCGGACTTGTCTGGAAACCTCATCAGCAGAAAAAAGGGGAAAGGCAGAGAAGGAGGGAGGAGGGGTGGCTGCAGAAGGGCCAGAGGAAGAGCCAGGAAGAGATGGAGGGAGATGATAGGAGGGGAGTGTGGACAGGATGTCCTGAGTTTTAGAGGTGAAGTGAGAGGCCAGTGCAGTGCAGAGGGCCTGGGAGGGTATAGGAGAGGTAGAGACTGCAGCAGAGTTGGCAAGCTCCTTGCAGATTTTAATTAAGGCTTCCAACTTCTTTGTCTGGGGATTAAGACCCTCAGGGGTGATCGCGTGCCCTAAGATGTTCACTCAGGTCTTACACCACTGTGCCTTCTGAACTGACAGTTTTC
This sequence comes from Ambystoma mexicanum, assembly GCF_040938575.1. Lineage (NCBI taxonomy): Eukaryota > Metazoa > Chordata > Amphibia > Caudata > Ambystomatidae > Ambystoma > Ambystoma mexicanum. The sequence continues at coordinate 455,381,125 of NC_090935.1, forward strand.
CTCTGGATTTTGCAACTAAGTCAGAACATAGCAGATTTCTGTAATATGTTCATCCAGAGTTGAGCTCTTGATCTGAACATCATCTACATAGGCCAGGCTTCCCCTTTTACCCAAATTGGGCATGGCCTTATGTAGAAAGATGTTGAACTCATTGCCAGAGTTTATGTATCCAAAGAGGGTTAATGTCCCTGTGTATTGCTGCACTCTGAAGGTAAAGGCAAGCTTGAACTGGTCTTCCCTGCTCACAGGTACTGTCCAGTAGCTGTTTGTCAGGTCAATGCCAGTGCACACCTTTGACCCTTGTATACTCTCCAGGCTCAGATCAATGTAAGGAAGTGACCATCTTGACATGCAGAAATATTTGTTCAACTCCCTCTGGTCTGCACATAGTCTCCATTGGCCGTTTGGTTTGGGTATCCCAATTCCTTGGTTATTAAAGGTACTGTGGGTTGGACCAATTATCAAACAGGATTCTCCGTTCTTGATAATCTTTGTGAGTGACCCCATTGATGCAAGAGCTATCCTCTATTGTTTTCCCAAATACAGGAGCCATCTCAGGATCCATGGGTATGGTGCTAGATTGAATTAATGTGCTTCCACATTCATATGAGTCAGTGAAAAGATATCTTGTAACTCCAGGAAGGCCTGTTTCAACTTTTGTCTCTGCTCCTCCATCTCACAGGCATCAGCCAGATGTATCCATTCTTCCACCATCTACATGAAAGGAAAGACCTTGGGCATGGCAATTTCAGCAATATCCTCCAGTTGGGGGGAGAGATCTAAGAACAGAAAGAGAACACCAAGAAATTCCCCCCATGCCTAGTAAAAGTCTTTTCTGGAGGAATACTGTAGCTGATGCAATTTCGATGACCAGAATGCTTTTTCAGTGTTGTCAAAGCCCCTGGGGTTACACCCCAGTCATGACCAGGCTTTGTTATTTATTAGGTCCATATTGATTGCAAATCGGTTGAGAATGTCATTGCCTAAATAAAAGGTGGAAGGGACATCTCTCACAACCCAACAATTATGTTCTAGGGTTTTGTTGGCATTGGACATTTTTTAGCATACACACGCTAGGAAGGAGTTATTTAGAATGTGGGGTTCCCAGGCCTAATTCCCATTTATCAATCAATTTAAATATGGGAGTGATCTGATCTTTGGGAGTTTCATGAATAATCCTTTGCTGATGAAGCTTCTTCCATTATTCAGGCACACTATGGTGGGCACCAACTCATCCCCATCATGTTTTTAAATGGGGAAAAACGACTTGTTGCCTTTTTTCTAAATGTCCCTCAGACTTTTATCTGGTTATTCATTGACTTGTTTAACGGGACTCAAAGTTCCTTCTGATTTTGGACTGGTGTAACATTTCAAGGTGTTCCCTTCCAGTGTAGATTGGCACTTAAAACTGGTAGGACGGTTAATTTTCAAGAATGTATAAGGGTTCCCAAAACCAGTTTGTTCTCCTACGGAGATGATGGTGATGTTTGGGACCTGGTTATTCTTGAAATAGAATTCTACTTTCTCAGAGTGTTGGTCAATTAAATGGAAGGTACCATTCATGCTGACATAATTGGTGCTCATGTTTAATTTTATGGGCTGTTTCAGCTGGGTCCAAGGGACCATGTTTACACAGTTGATCAGAATTGTATTAATTTATTTATTTATTCAGATTTATTTAAAGCGCACGTCAGCCCGGGGGCATCGTGGCGCTGTTACATGAAGACATAATCTGGTTACAGAGGAAGGAAGATGGTTACAGAGCAAATTTCATTACAGGACACATTACGTAGCAGACGTAAGAGAGCAAGTGTAGGTGACGGGGAGGATTTTAGTTGAATAGTGTAGTTTTGAGGGACTTGCAAAAGGAGTATAGCGACGGTTCTGCTCTGAGTGAGTTGGGGAGGGCATTCCAGAGCTTGGGTGCTATGTGTGTGAAGCCAATGCCGCCGGCTTTGGCTCTTCTTACAGTGGGTACTCGGAGTTGGTTGGCATGATGGCTTCTTCTAGGACGGGTAGAGGAGTTCTTGTTCTCGTTTCAGATAAGTATGGGGGTGCTGTATGATTGATGCACTTGTGTGTGAGAGTGAGAATTTTAAAGTTGATTCTTTCCTTGACTGGGAGCCAATGGTCACGTCTTCTGGCCTGTGAAATATGGTCAGTTTTGGGGCTGTGTAGTGCAGCTCGGAGGGCATTATTTTGCACTATTAGGTTTTTAGTCGATGTGCCTGCCAAGAGGGTGTTGCAGTAGTCCAGTCTGGCCCCTATAGTTGCTCTGGCTGTGGAGAGACGGTTGGGCGTGGTAAGGCAGGGTTTGATGGCATAGATGAGTTTGGTGGAAAGAGCAGATGCTGAGGCGATGGCGCTGGTTTGTTTGGTCATGGAGAGTGTGGCGTCTAAGTAGACTCCTAAGGTCTTGACGGCAGTGGAGACAGGTATGCTAATACTGTCAATGATCATGTGATAGTAATCGGGGCTGTGTTTAGCTAGTGTTTCGCTGGGGGCTAGGATAATGATTTCGGTTTTTTCTCCGTTTAAGCAGAGACCATTGATAGCCATCCAGGTTTGGATGGTGGAATAGATTTTGAGGAGGGCTTCTGAGTCTTGGTCGTAATCTTCGCAAAGGGGGAGGAGAACTTGCGTGTCATCGGCGTAGTTTGTGCAGGCTATGTTGAGGGAGTCCAGTAGGTCAAAGAGGGGTTTGGTGAATAGGTTGTAGAGGGTCGGTGCAGTGCAAGACCCTTGTGGGACTCCACAACTTATAGTGGTGGGGGGGCGCTGGCCTGGTCAGAGTAGACTTTCACGGCCCTACCTTCAAGGAAGGATGTGATCCAGGTGGTTGCTTTATGGGAGAAGTGAGTGGCATTGAAGAGGTGAGATGTGAGAATGCTGTGGTCGACCAAGTCGGATGCTGCAGAGAGGTCAAGCAGTAGGAGGAGAGCAGGTTTGCCTGTGTCCATTATCTTGGCAATTTGATTCTTTAGATGTAGAAGGGCAGTTTCAGTCCCGTGTCCTTTGCGGAAACCTGATTGTCTTTTGCCTAAAATGGTGTTGGTTTCCAGGTATTGTTGGATTTGGTTGTGTGCAGCTTTGTCTAGGATTTTGAGGAGGAAGGGGACGGTGGTGATGGGGCAATAGTTAATAGGGGAGGAAGGATTGAGAGAGGGCTTTTTCAGGAGCGGGCGAACCCAAGCTTTTTTAGGCATTGTAGTATGGTTCCGGATGCGAATGAGGCATTGATGAAAGCCGTGATGATAGGGTTGAGGGGTTCTGAGCATTCTTTGATTAAGGAGGGTGGGCAGATATTCCCTTTGCAGGTGGAAGGTTTGATTTTTTTGAGAAGATCCTTGACTTCCGACTCTGAGACTTCTCTGAAAGCGAAAAGGGGTGTTTGTGAGGAAGAGTTGTTAGTGGGTGGTGTGGCCGAGAAGGTGGGGTTGTTGATAGCTTTGCGACTCTGAGACTTCTCTGAAAGCGAAAAGGGGTGTTTGTAAGGAAGAGTTGTTAGTGGGTGGTGTGGCCGAGCAGGTGGGGGTGTTGATAGCTTTGCGTTGGGAGGCTATTTTGTTTTGGAATGTGTTGACTTTATTCAGGAGGGCAGACTGAATGCCTGTGCACCATGCTTCATCCTTGATGATTTTGTCTGGGTTGGAGGCAGGTGTAGTGAGTTCTTTGAATATGGAGAATATTTCTCTTGATTTGGAGCTGGCATTAGTAATTCTCTGGTTATAGGATTCGGATTTAGGGAGGGATATAGCTTTTTTGTAGGTCGACGAGATCAGTTTGAAATCGTTAAGAGAGGATTGGTTAGGCGCTGATTGCCATTTAGATAGAGCTTTGCGCTTCTTGGTACGAAGGTCAGATAGTTCTTCAGTGAACCAAGAGTTGCAGTGCATTGATTTCTTCCCTTTTTTGTCTTCTAGAGGGGCAATGAGTTTGATAGCTTTAGTGAGTGCACTGGAGTAGATGTTGGCGACGGAGGTGGTGCCATGGGTAAATGGAGGCTTGAGATCAGGGATGTCGAGGAGAGGAGTGAGATTGGAAGCAGTGAGTTTTTTGGAGCTTCTTACTTTAGCGGGAGGGGTGTGAGTTAAGGTTTTATGGGTGGGCGTGGTAGGAATGGAGAATTGAATGAGGTAATGGTCCGTCCATGGGAAGGCTGAGATGGAGGTGATGGCAGATGCGCAGTTATGATCAGCTAGCCAGTCAATGGATCTGCCTTTGTTATGAGTGGGAGCAGCAATTTTGTGTTCGAACCCCATGTGTGATAGTTCTTTGGCTAAATTTGCGGCTGCTTTGTCCTTCGGGTCAGATAAGCCAAGGTTAATATCCCCTAGAATGATGCTTTTCGTGGTGCTTTTGAGATTGTTGCCTATGTTTTGGAGGAGTTGCTTTTGGTAGTCGGGGGGTGATCCTGGTGGTCTGTAGGTGATAAAGAAGTTTAAGGTACAGTTAGGGGAGAGGGCTAGTTTGGCAGTGAGGAGATCAGCATTATTGTTCCATTGTTCATTACACATTCTCATGTCGAGGGTGTCTTTGAAAATGAGGGCGATGCCGCCACCACCTTTAGGGATCTTACGGTCCTGTCTGAGGATGGAATAGTTTTGTGGGAGGGCGAGGTGGATGGACTGGAGGCTTCATGGAGCCAAGTTTCGGATATGGCAAGTATATCAAGATTGTGGGTGGTGATAAGGTCATTGATTTTGATGGCATGAGCATGGACAGAGCGCGCATTGAAGAGAGCACATCTTAGCTGTGGTGGTGGAGTGTGTGTGTTGGCGATGGGGGTGCTGGAGGTGGAAGGTGCATGTTTGAGTGTGGGAGGATGGGGCGTGATAGGTGCGGCGTGAAGGGTGTTAGGGAGGTGAGCATGGACAGAGAGGTGAGGCTGTGCGACTGATGTGTGGGTGCGAGAGCTAAGTCTGGTGTTCCTAAGGGGTGTGGAAGGTGGAGTGCTGCGGAGGGCTAGGAGGGGTTTGGTGCGTGTTCTTAGTCTGCAAAGCCTTAGGTGGAGTGGGTGATGTCCGATCATATTGGTACGGTGGTTGAGTGTGGGTTGGAGTGCAGACGATGGTGTGGGGTGTATAAGGTCAGGTGGTGGAGTAGGGCATGGGTGAGCATGCTGGTTTGGGTGCGCAGGCAGCATGCTGCAGATGTCCAGAAAGGAGAGGGATAGGATGAGGATGGAAGATGAGGGATGGAGGTGTGTAGGCGCTGTGCGGAGTGTGCCAAGGGACTGCATTTGTATACAACAGATGTACAGGCAGGCGGGCACTAACACTGTTGATAGGGGCAGGCAGTAACACACAGTTGATCAGGACCACTAGGGGCAGTCAGTTAACACTTCAGCAACAATTAATTACGGCAGAGGGCGGCAGCAGTCAATTGGGCATGTTCAACAACATTCAAATGGCGAGGAAGCTAGGTGCTAAAAGTAACATTCAAGTGGCAGGGCAGCTAGATGCTAGGTTCAACATTCAAATGGCGAGGCATCTAGATGCTAGGTTCAACATTCAAATGGCGAGGCAGCTAGATGCTAGGTTCAACATTCAAATGGCGAGGCAGCTAGATACTAAAAGTAACATTTAAATGGCGAGGCAGTTAGGTGCTAGGTTCAACATTCAAATTGCAAGGCAGCTAGATGCTAAAAGTAACATTCAAATGGTGAGGCAGCTAGATACTAAAAGTAACATTTAAATGGCAAGGCAGTTAGGTGCTAGGTTCAACATTCAAATTGAGAGGCAGCTAGATGCTAAAAGTAACATTCAAATGGCGAGGCAGCCAGGCGCTAGTTTCAACATTCAAATGGCGAGGCAGCTAGATGCTAGGTTAAACATTCAAATGGCGAGGCAGCTAGATGCTAAAAGTAACATTCAAATGGCAAGGCAGTTAGGTGCTAGGTTCAACATTCAAATTGCGAGGCAGCTAGATGCTAAAAGTAACATTCAAATGGCGAGGCAGCTAGATACTAAAAGTAACATTTAAATGGCGAGGCAGTTAGGTGCTAGGTTGAACATTCAAATTGCGAGGCAGCTAGATGCTAAAAGTAACATTCAAATGGCGAGGCAGCCAGGTGCTAGGTTCAACATTCAAATGGCGAGTCAGCTAGATGCTAGGTTAAACATTCAAATTGCGAGGCAGCTAGATGCTAAAAGTAACATTCAAATGGTGAGGCAGCAGGTGCTAGGTTCAACATTCAAATTGTGAGGCAGCTAGATGCTAAAAGTAACATTCAAATGGCGAGGCAGCTATATGCTAGGTTCAACATTCAAATTGCGAGGCAGCTAGATGCTAAAAGTAACTAGCTAGATGCTAGAATCAGTAGCCTGTTTAGAAGGCCTGTATATGAATGTAACACTAATGCTAAGTGAGCCAAACAGAGTTAGTACCAAAGCATACATGCGGGTAGGGCGTGACTTGCAGGGTGGTAGTTTGCCAGGAGCTGGGTTGGATCATGAGTGGTACCGGGTATGTCTGTGAGAGCTAGCTATGTTCAAGATCTAATGTTACCAACAGGGCCTTAGGTGCATGCCTTCGGTGTAAGGGCCGGCTGCGCCTGCCGGCTTCAGATTGGTATGTTAGATGATGTAGCTGGCCAATGAGGATGCGGCAGTCACTGTGGCCTGATTAGCAGGTTAGGGGGCACTCAGGAGTGCGAGGGGCAGCCATCTTCTAATGGTTTTCAGCAGGTCATGTAATACAGTAGCTGGGCAATCACAAAAAAGGCCCTTTATACTGTTGTATGATGGCAGGCGAACAATTATGCAATGGTGCAATTCCTATGCAGGATGTGGCGAGGTGTGTAGCTTTTAAGCTGCACAATAATTCTAATGCAGGGAAGAAAACACTTTGTGGTAGATGAGGCGGTGAAGTCTGCAAAAGCTTTTGCAGCGTTGCGTTACGGATGCCGGATGCACAATAGTGCCGCTTTTAAAAGCGCAGGGAGATCTGGTAATAGCAGGTGCACGCTACGTGGTGCTGCTTCAATGCCCTCAAGGGCTTACCTTTCAGCATGGCCGCTGGTGAGCACGGGCTCCTGCCTGGTGCTGGTGAGGTCCGATGTCCTCACTCCCGTGGGCTGTGCGGCGAACGAAGTGGCGGGCCTCGGTGCAGCCCCTCGGTGTAAGGGCCTCCTCAGGAGATTGTTCCCCAGTAAACAAGTTGTGCCCTCTGGAGGCGCAACTATCACCAGATGTTTTAATCAATGTTGTCGAATTTGTATTTCCGATCCATAGTCCCATCAACGGAATTGTCATTCCTGTTGAAATTCTGGAGTTGTCCAGTAAGTGGTGTGAGGGGAATTTGGTGACTCTCCCCCCGTCCTGAGTTTAGTTGGTCAAATGTCGTTTTGGACAGTAGGGTGGCTAGGGATACGATGTCTACCAGAGCTTATAATTCACACTGACCCTGCACCTTGACCAGTGCATAGAATCTGCATTATTTCTATTCCAAGGTGCAAAGACAGTGTGTGAGTTATTTGCAAACCCAGTGGTCATTTTCTTGAGATTTCACTCACACACATGCTGATCTTGTGAGCGATTTTCTGTGCCGGAGATCCTGAATCTGTAAGGAAAATGTTTGCTGCTACCAATTGGTGGATTTGTGGTATCCTCTTTCTCCCCCAATTGGTCCCCTTTTAACTGCAGGCATGTTTAGAGCCTCTTTGGGGGAGGACACCTCAGCCTATTCTATTCTGTCTGGCTGAAATTTTGAGTAGTTGAATAGTTTCTTGTTCTGGGTTGCTCTCTGTGCTTACCATGTCCAATTCAGGGTCTTTTGCAACCCATTTTTCTGTGGGCGTTATTCCCCTATTCCCAAAAGAGACGGTTTGCTTACCTGAATCCTCCAGGGCCTCTTCTCTTTCAAAAGGGATTTTCCTGAGCTCCACAAGACATTGTGTTCTTCCTTGGCCTCTTCTACCTATACTTTGGTCTTTGGGTTCTAATTTCCTGGGGGTAGAAGAGGTTTCTAGGAGTTCTCTCTGGGTGAGAAAGGAAGCTTCCTCTAGGGCTTGTCATCCCCCCTCCACGCAAACCCCCTCCTCAGGAACCTATGACATGTCTGACATTTCCTCCCTTTATTTCGCTGCAGGGGCATCAGACCTGGGTGTTGGGGACTTCTGGGAAGCAGGGTTAGGTTGAGAGTTGGACTAAGCCCTCAGCTTGTGCCCCAGATCATCCGTTTGTTGCTGGGCCTGTCTCCAGCTGCAAGAGTTGTTCTGGCTTGAAAGGAGGTCTCGAGTTGTACCTCTGCTGCTCCTGAAAAGGGTAACTGTACCTTCTCTCGATGTAGATTGGGTACTGGAAACTTTCCCCATAATTTTCCATCTTGAATCTCCCTCCTCGAGGTTCAAGGATATATTGTACTGAAAGGGGGTAGAGCGAGGAGGATATTGGTTTTGGGGGCTATCTAGGGAAAAGGTTCAGGTTGGGAGGTGTTGTGATACTTCTTTAGGAAGTTTGGATGGAAGATTCACAGGGCAGTACTTACCTGTTGGTCCACCATCCCCCCTCAGGCCGGGGGAGTGCATACATACCCCAGGATTGGTTTGGTACCCTTATACCTACGGCTTGGATAGGTGGCAGGGTCAGAGGGATCTTTGTTCTGGAACGTTGCCTGACTACCATTTGATTGGACAGGGCAGGGGGTGGTCCCTTCTACCTTCCATTCTGCTTGTTGGCAGGAGGAGTATTTTAATCCCCCCTGTCTCCAGGTCCAATGGAGCAGTAGTTATTATCTCCTTCGCAACAGTAGGTGTTTTAGATGGCTTAGTGGTTTTGGGTGTTTTAACTCGCGGTAGGCTTCTGGACCTCATAGATGCTAGTGGCCTGTTCAATTACCCAATCCAGGTTTCTGTACTCATGAAAATCCTACACCAACTGGGTTAATATGTATATGGGGAGCACATGGAAATAAGTGGTTACAAACTCCCTACTATGGGTGTTCATCCGCCATGGAAGTCTGCGCAAAGGCACGCTTTAACTCCTGCACAAACTCCCCAGGCGCCTGATTCTCACCACATTGAAAATTATATGCAGCCTTACGGGCCTATTGTGGTTTCTGGTGAGGAGAAATGCTTTAGAATGGCCACTGTACAGGTGGACCATTTATAATGATCATGGTCCTCCAGTCCTGCAAAGAAACTGGAGTACTCAGTTGAAAAATTGCAGGTCGGGAATATAATTCACATCATTCCTGATTTGGAAGGATGCAATCATCTGCTCATAAAGTTCCATGTGCTCCGTTACCGAATACTTGGCATTCTTGTGGTATGGGGGTAGGAAGGTCTTTATGGCCTTGATTTGTCGTATGGGGTCTTTAACAGAACCTTTGATCTGTTTTGCTGTTTTTTTCTTCCACTGAACCTGAGTCAATTAATTTTCTGACTCAGAGTTGCTATTGTTACTCCATTCCCTGTCCTCTAGGTGCTCCCTGTCCCCATAAGATTGGGAATACCTCCCAGACTCATGGGATCTAGACTGCTCTAGTCTGGATCACAATGAAATCTCAGGGTCACTTTCACTGTGGTTACTTTTCGGCCCTGGGTAAAATGGAGTTGCTTTCTCCCTCCTTCCAGGGAATTGGGTGCAATCCCCCAGTCCCTTGAACGCATGGAGGTTTTTAGCATGCCGTTTCTAGGCTGCAAGTCTGGATTCTCTCCTCCAGTGAAGCAGGATAGGTGGTCCCTTTGTGATTTCATCTTCAGCCAATCTAACTCCCTGACTTTATCATCACCCCTACCTGGTTTTCAGGAACTACCTTTTGCCATCCAGTCTGCAACATTTCTGTGAGTGGCTGCTTCTAATCCTTTAGCCAATCAGAGGTGCCAGCAGGCAGAAGCCGGCCCCTCCACTGAAGGCCCACATTGAGGCCCTGTGTGGAGTTAGTTTTTCTCCCTTTCAGTTGAAGAAGGCAGAGAACAAGCATTGTGCCCTTCCACCTCCATTTGGATCGCTTTCAGCTGATAGAGCAGCGTTTTCACACAAAATATTCAAAGGTAGGCCCAGGCGGTCTTTACTGCTGGGGGCCCTTTTTAAGAAGATCCCAAAAAGAAAATTTATTTTTATTGAAAATGTTGGCAGCAAGCGTTTTTGTGCACTCACAATTCCATTTTCTGATTGGAAATCAACCTAATAGCCTAGCGCTCACTGGGGCTGCAAGAGTAGAAGGTGTAATACCGCTTTCTGCACATTTGCCATTCTTCAGTGCACATACACCCACGCCACAAAATTGCCAACCATTCCTGTGTTCCAGGAGCCACCTTTTGCCACCCAGCCTTCAGAATGTCCATGATTGGCTGCTTATAATCCTTTAGCCAATCAGCAGTGCTGTCAGGCAGAAGCCAGCCCCTCCATCGAAGGCCCAAGCCTGAATGGGCTTGGATGGGCCTCCACCCTGTTCTCAGCCAACAAACAATGCTACAGACTCCTGGGCACATCTTGCTCCTGAACTTGGACCTTGGCCCACATTTTCTGCAAAAAGAGGTGTGATGGCTGATTTGTCCGATTGACTCCTTCAGCTATTTCCTTGAACCGTAACGGTGCCATTCTTATACTGCCTCTCCTTGGACATTCTCTTAACGACACTGCATTCTGTGCTCTACATTTGGTAAATACATCTCACATTGTGTTTTCCTCCTTACCCCTTGCATCCTTGTCTTTGCTGCATTGTATTCTTTTTAAAAATCGAATCTAGGTGGGTTTGTTTTCACATCTTGCATCCGTATTGTGCCATAGGTGGGTGTGTTTCACATCTTGGATCCCATTTTGTGCTGCAATGCATTGTATTCCTGTTTTAAAAATCGAATCTAGGTGGGTGTGCTTTTGCATCTTGAATCGATTTTGTGCTGCAATGCATTGTATTTGTGTTTTAAAAATCAAAACTAGGTTGGGGTGCTTTCACATCTTGCATCCATTTTATGCTGCACTGCATTTTATTTTTGTTTTAAAAATCACGGGCGTGCTTTCTCATCTTGCATCAATGTTGTGCTGCACTGCATTGTATTCCTGTTTTAAATCAAATCTAGGTGGGTCTGCATTCACACCTTGCTTCCATTTTGGGCTGCACTGCATTGTATTCCTGTTTTAAAAATCGAATCTAGGTGGGTGTGCTTCACATTTTGCATCCATTTTGTGGTGCACAGTATTGTATTCCTGTTTAAAAATTGTATTCCTGTGTAAGCTGCATTGCATTACTTTTTTTTTTTAAATGGATTCCTGCACCCCACCTATTGTGTTGTATGTGTATTGTGCCCTCCTTAACTGCTAGGCCACCTATGAGTTAGGGCCAGCACTGTGTATTGCAGTCCCCCTTCTTTCTCTTCTGTTCTCACATCTATCCTCTGCCACTGAGATAGCACTCTCCATTTCTCCATTTTTTTCTAACTGCTACACTATCAGCTATCCACCCTCTCTCATAAAATCTGGACAAAAAAGCAAAAAAAGACATCCAGGTTGCAAATCCTGGCCTTCCCATGGCAGACACCTATGTCAGTGCATCCTCCAATGAAATCTTCACTGATATCCTCTTCTCTAGCCCCTCTCCAGACATATGACTCCTCATCTAATCGCTACTCTCTCCCCTTTCTCATCCGCCCCATAAATGGTGGCAACAAGAGGGAATTCCTCTTGGCAGGCTTCTTCTCATCACGCTGCGTCATTAATATCTACCAAACTGCTAATATCCTAGTTCAGAGTCCTCAGGCCAAGATCCTTCTCTTTGACTGGATCCTGGCATCCCTCATTAAATTTCTCCCTTCTCCTGCCTCTCCCTCTACTTCCCCCTCTGTCTGCCCACCTCTGACTGAAGTACCATGCCCCTGTACTCCACCTCAAAAAACCTTCAAAGGGAGACATCATCCCCACCTGGTGACTCTTAACGCCTGCTTAGCCAACAAACACTCTGCTGACATCTGCCTACTTCCTGAAGACCATGGGCCTCATTATGACCCTGGCGGAACGGGTTAACGGGTGCCGCAAAAGGAGGCGGACCCGTTAAACCCGTTCCGCCACATTACGAGGTCCCCTCGCGGGACTCGGTAAGCATGCCTGGTAAAACCAGACGTGCTTACCGGCTCCCACAAGGGGAAGAGGGAGCAAACAACGGGCCATTCGTAATCGGCCCGTTGTTTGCTCCCTCTCCCATTCCCATTCAGCCCTATGGGGGCTGAAATGGGGAAGGTCCGGGTCCGGGTTCCTGGAGGGAGGAATTACCAGGCCCTCCGAACTCAGAATGGCCTGGTAATTCCTCATTCTGGGCACCTGGACGCGATTTCGGCAGCAGCCATGCCGCCAATATCGGCATGGCTACCGCCGAGGTCGTAATGAGGCCCACTGACCTTGGCATTCTCTCTCTTACTAAGGCATGGTCCAATGCAAGCTCAGTCATCGCTTTTACTCCAACCTACCTGACGGATTTAACATCATTATCAAGCCTCTACCTCACTGTGCTGGTGGTGGGCTTTCCTTAATCTTCCATGAAGGGGTTCCTTCTTCCATCTTACCCACTCAGCTCTACTTTTCCTTTGAGAACCTGGTATGCAAGTTGGTCATCTCTACCTCTTCCACCCTGACTATTGCTACAATTTACTGGCCTCCAGGTGCTACCTTCCTGTTCCTCTATGAATGGGCTGATTTCTACTCCTCCTTACTCTCAACCTCCTCCAACTAGCTGCTCCTGGGTGACTTTAACATCAAATGGGACTCCCCTTGCACAGCATCCACTCTTTTCATTGACCTCTGCATCTCTCTAACCCTCTCCATCCTCCCTTCTGGCCCAAGCCACTTTGCTGGACACACTCTGGGTGGCCTCATCCACTCTAACCTCCCTCTCTCTTCTCCCCTGGTCACCCCTCTCATTTTAGCTGAGCACTCTCTTCCCCCTTCCACCTGGGTGCCTATAGCCTTGTGACCACTGCTCCAAAGCTCTTCCAACCTCGTTCATGACCATCCACCTGATGAAACGACTGTCAGCTGCTGCCTTCACTTCCACCTTTATTCCCATTGCCCTCCCAACTCCGACTCTACTACTGACACTGTAATCAGCAACTTCCACCTGTCCATCGCCAACACACTTGACATTCTTGTCCCAGTAATGAGGATCCGCTTGAAACCCGCCTCTAAGTGTGCCTCTATCTCTACCTGCAGTGTTCCCATGGGTCTAACCCCTCTCCCTGGCTGTTCATCCAATACCTGGCACTTCTTGACCACCGCATTGCTGCACTCTGCCCCAACTTCCAGTGCTATGCAGATGACAATCAGCTCATTTTCAGGCTACCCTCAGCCACCTCTTCTCCCTCTCACATCTCTGACTGTCTGTCCACCATCCAGGAGTGGTGTGTCGCCAATGATCTCAGCCTTAATGCCACTAAGACCAAGATTCTCCTCATCGGCACACCCACTCCCTCTTTTCTTGTCACTCTCTGGCCGGCCTCTCTTGGCCCTCTTCCCGCTCCCACCTGTGAGGCTAAAAACCTTGGGGTCATCTTCTATTCCACACTCTCCTTCTCTCCTCACATCTCTGATGTGTCTAAGAAGTTACACTACCAGCACCCCTACTCAGAGGTATTCTCCCTTTCCTTTCCTTCCCCCAGAAGCTCACTGTGTCCAGAGCTCATCTTCTCTCTAGGCTGGACTATTGCAACAGCCTCTTTCTAAATCTGCCTGCTTCTACACTCCGCCCTTTGCAACTCATCCAGGACAGAACTGCGAGACTTGTCCTTGGCCTCAAGCCCAGGGATCGTATCTCTCCAGGACTGAAATCCTGTACTGCCTCCCAGTGGCTGCGAGGATCAAGTTCAAAACCCTCTGCAATGACTACAATGCCTTCTGGGGTCTGGGGCCTCAACACCTTCAACTCTCTCTTCCTAAATATCTTCCTTTTCGAGCTCTTCGCTCATCTGCCTCCAAGTCCAAGGGTCAGTCGCTTCTCCAAGCAATAAAGTGTTGGTAGATCTCTTTCTTTGGCTGGGGCCTCCCTCTGGAATAGCCTCCCTGCCTCCCTCAAACTTGAAGAGAATCATCTCTGGTTCCAGAAGCACGTTAAAACCTTTCTCTTTGCTTCTGCTTTTTTTCATCCTCTTCCCTGCTGACTTCCTGGCTGATACTGAAACTTCACTGGTCTCGGGCCCAGGTCCCCTCCCCTGCCATTCACACACCTGCACTGACATCCTGGCAACCCCCACACCTGGGGACTGTTTTCTGTACCCCTACAGTCCCACTACCAGCACTTGACAACTGATGTCTGCACTTACCCGTGCACTTGCCACCTGCTGGCTGTAATTTTACTTAATGTTTATTTATTTCTATTATCCCATGAATTGCACTGTCCCCTCCCCTTATCCCCGCACTTTCCTCCTTCCCCCTTCCCATGCTCTTGCACAATCTGAATGACACCAGTCCTAGTAGGATCGCTGTCTGTCATCCCTCTGTTCCCCCTCCCTTGCCTCGTCGTGCCTTGAAACACTTGTGTATAGGCATGTTTTAAATGCCATATCATAACACTTGGTATGACTCCGAACGTGCAGACCTGAAATGAAGGTGCAGAGCTGCAGAACGTAAGTGTCAAATCTCAGGCTCATTCTCTGACAGACTGGCCTTCCGCCTGCTCCAAAGGCAATACAGGCTCTCTATCCGTGCCAAGAAAAGGGCCCACAGTCATGCACGGGTATCTGGTGCAGCCAACAACATGGTGGAACTTTTCAAAATCTGCAGGGAACTTCCCACCTTTCAACAGTTTCCTCCTCCCCATTCCTTCTCAGGCCCCCTGCAACACACTCACCCCTCACTTCACCACTTCACCACCAAAACTCAGGACATCCTGATCAGTCTTGTCACTCACTCTCCCAACTCATCCCTCACCACATTGCCTCCCTTGGCCACTCCCCCTCCTCCTTCCTCCTTCTCTTTCGCCGTTGTCCTACCGGAAGAAGTCATCAGAGTTGTCTGCTCCATAAAGGTCTCTTCCAATCAGGTTTCCCCTTGCTCATCCAGAACCATCAAGGACAACATTAGCTCTCTCGCCCCTGCACTTGCTGATCTCTGTAACCACTCTTTTGCTACGGGTTCTCTCCCCTCCTCCCTCAAGCACTCCCTTGTGTGACCCCACCTTAAAAACCACCAGCAGAGCCTTCCTGTCCAGCCAACTACTGCCCCATCTCCATCACCCCCTTCCTGGGTAAACTGCTGGAGAAGTTGTCCCTGTCCTAGCTCATCTCTCAAACTGAACTTGTTGGTGGTCTGCATGACCATCAATCTGGATTCTGAGCATCCAGAGGCACGGGAACTGCTCTTCTGAACACCTGTGAAGAAATACTTGCATAGCTGGATTCTTACTCCCTTGCTGTCCTCATCCTTCTTGATCTCTCCTCTGCTTTTGACACGTTCAATCACTCTGTCCTCAAACAATGGCTCCATGACACCCTTGGTATCTGGGAGCAGGCATTGGACTGGATGACCTCCTTCCTAATTGACCGCTCCTCCCAACTAATTCTGGGCATCTGCTCCTCTCTTACTTCCTTCTACACCTGTGGTGTCCCCCAGGGCTCTTTTCTCTCACCTTGGCTCTTTAACCCCTACCTTACTCAGCAGACACTCCTCATTTCCCCCTTCTCTCGCAACTTCCAGTGTTATGCGGATGACACACAACTCTTCTTCAAACTTCCGGCTGACCTTCTTTCACCTTCTATCATCCCTGACTGCCTTTCTGCCATCCAGGCCTGGTGCACTTCCAATGATCTCTTGCTCAATTGCAGCAAAACAGTAATCCTTGCCTTTGGGACCCCTGCACCTGACTCTTTCCCTTCACTCTGGCCTTTTCCCATGGGCTCTACCACTTCTCCCTCTTCTGAAGCCAGAACCCTCAGAGTCATATTTAACTCCTCTCCTTCTTCTCTCACACTCAGGACATTGCCAAGAAGTCCTACTTTCAGCTTTTCCTTCTCAAAGGAATCCTACCTTTTCTCACCTTTCCCCAGAAGCTCAATGTTACCCGGGCCCTGGTTCTCTCTAGGCTTCACTATTGCAATAGCCTCTTCAGGAATCTACCTTCTTCTACGCTGCGACCCCTCCAGCTAATCGAGAATTGGGCAGTGAGGTTTATCCTTGGCCTCAAGCCCAGGGACCGCATCTCTCCTCCCTAAAAAGTCTTCATGGATTAAATGCAAATCCCTCTGTATCATCCACAAGGCTGTCTGGTGCTGGTGTCCACACTATATGCAGCTCTCTCTCTTACTTAATATTCCCCCTCTGGACCTCTGTGCTCCTCCGGCACCAACTCCTTGTGTGTAAAGTGTTATGCTAAACAGTGGGCAGGAGGTTGATCGCTATCCTGAGCTGACTCCCTTCTTTGTAACAGCCTCCTGTACCCTCTTTGTCTTGAGCAGGGTTTTCTTAAATTTCTGGAACAGAGATTCATTTTTACCTCCTCCTTCCCTCCCTCTCTCCTCTGCTAATCTCAGAGTTGATTGTTTGGTGTTCATGGCCCTTAAGCATCTTCAGGACCATGACCTCGCACACCGAATCGCCCCAGTTTGTGTCTATCCTCTACTTGCCTCAGCCCACCCTCCATCCCTGGAGGCTTGCACTTACTTTATATTGCACTTCACCTGTTACTCACCCATGAGCACCCCAGTACCTATCCCATTCCCTTTGCCTTCTGCACTTGTACATTCTGAACACTCACAAGGCATAGTAGGTTTGCCCCCCACTGTATTTAATATTATTTTTTATGCATTTTAATTGTTTCTCATCCCTTGTCCCCTCCATGTCTCCCTGTGGGCACTTTGAAACAGTATTTACTTCCTGTATAAGCACAGAACAAGCAAAAAATAAATAAAACAATAAAAAAATCATGGGAGTTTTCATGGCCTGGAGTACTCACAGTAGTCTTTTTAGTCTCCCAGGGCACACCGGTCCGGCCCCTTCACTGCTGTGTTGTAGAGATGAAGACTCATCAATATCAGACAAGGACCTGTTTTCTGGATCAGTTTCACTGACGTCCCTAATGGCAGGGCATCTGCCCTTGATTGGGATACCCTACCCTGATTGGTTGGGGTGCCTCAAGGCCTGTTTATATTTTTCAGTTTAATTTATATCAAACTGTCACACCTACTTCTTTCGGTCCTTATCTCTGGTTGGTTTTCAGAGAGCTGGCTTTTTAATTCTGACACCAATGCTTCTCTAGTCTCCAACATCTTACTCTGATCCACCGATCAACCCTTAGTTTGATGCAATTCCTCCTGAGATGTTTCAATTTCTCTTTGGGAGTCTTGAATGATGCATGCATTTTCTTGGTGCTTGTTTTTCAAGAAACTAATTTCTTTTTTGGAACAGGTCAGCTTCTACTTGTGGAACACTCTCCACATGCTCCATATTTTCCGCTCAAATTCTGGCCAGTTCCTGAGAGCCTGACGGTTACTTTTTTGCATCATAGTCTTTGTCCAGCTGTAAATTATGTTGCTTTAAAATATTTAGATTCTGATGCATTTCATCAAACTCCTGTTGGGAGTCCATCTGTTTTATGATGAACTGATTGTTCTCCCATTCCAAGGGAGTCCTGTTTTATGATGAACTGATTGTTCTCCCATTCCAATTTCTTTATGATCATTTTGAGATCTATAATATCATCCAACAATGCCCTATTGTGACCAGTCTGATCATTGAATTGGCCTTGAAGCCGACTTAAAGTTGCTGCATTTTTTGTGCACATATCATGCATTGCAGCAAACTATATTTCTCTCTTGCACTTGCTTGCTGCTGTGTTTTCAGTGCATTCTTTATTTGCTCAATTAGGTCAGTCTGATTCATCCAATAAACCTCTTTATTTTGCAGTTTCTCTTGGAGAATGTGCCATTTTATATAGATATAAAAATTCCCTTCCTCATTGCGGATCGGGAGAGGACTCTCTAGTTTCATAAGTGATTGCTCTGGCATGCAACCCTTTATTTGAACACTAACATAAGTTAGGAATGTGAATCTTCATAACCAGATCTCTAATCTACTAACTCAGTAACTTCCCAAATTTCTGATTTCTACAATTTTCGGGGCAGCTTGAAACACCTTTTCACTCATAACTTGAGTCCCAAAAAACACATATGGTTGACATTTGGAGAAACATAATCACCTTGAGATTACCTTTAAAATGACACCACCCGCACATGTGTAACTATATTGATCTCAAAGTTATTGGCTAAAACGATGTCTTTAATGAAATTCATTTACCATATATTTATGAATATAAACACAGTTGCTGTTTGGTTCCTGGCCTCATTCCCTGTTACCATGTGGTCGAGGCATGTGCATTAGATTTGTTGTTTGCAATAAAATGATCAACCACACTGGTGGGGCCCAACAGCTGTACTAAGGGAGACATCAAAGATTGCATCTTTCTTTATGGCAAGCCATCCCCCAGTGAAGTCAGGATTTTAGTTCACAAAATGTCTTCAATTCAGGGTATTTTTCAAAGTTCAGCTTCACTTGATTGCAGTCTCTGTTTATACAGCTGTCACACATTCCTATCACGCCCCTGACACATACTTCTGCTTGAGCTGGAAAAGTACAAAGTAATTTGCTTATCAACTGGGCAAAACCACGAGTGTGGGCAGTTTGTTTTGAATCTCAGTGCTTCAGTCAACCCCACTTGGTCATTAGAAATGTCATCTTTATTAATATGGCAACTTTAAGTGAAGGGCTGCTGTCCATTTTGGTCACTTCACAGGTATATTTTTATTTATCTGCTATCCATTTATTTGTTCTGGAAAGTGGGATTTTAGGCACCTGAAAGGAAAAATATTTACATGGCTTTGAATTTCGCCTGCAAGGCCCACTTATTTAAATGTATGAAGCAGAGCATTTTGATGTTTTTGACAGTTTCATTGACATTGCTGTGTTTATCTCTCTCAGATGTCATCTGCAGAAGTACATTTCTTTGGATTTGTTAGGCATCTTTTTAGCAGGATTTAAGTTTGAAGGTTACCTTTTCACTCTGCCAAGGTGTCCTTCCTTTAGGTGCATACATTTCGCATATGAGGCCTTACTTGGCCTTTCTTTTTGTGTGCTGGGGCTATCATTAAACCCCACAAGCAATAGGATGAAAAACAGTATCTCTCACTGTGTCAGCGGCTGCATATGAGCAAGCAACCCAAAGGAAATGGCCGCCAGCTGACTCACATCAGAATAGAATGATGACACTAGACATGTCATTCTGTTCCGTGTGCAGGCGGCTGGTGGCCATATTGGGTGTACTTTCTAAAACAAACAGCATTGGGATCCTAAGTTATCCCAATGCTGTTTGTGTTACAACATACACCCAATATGGCTGCCAGCCTGCGCACAGAACAGAATGAAAAGTCCAGTGTCATTGTTTGATTCCGATGCATGATAGCAGGTGCATGGTACCACAGCAGGCACGTTTTTTTTTTTGGGCCTGGTAAAGACAGAGCAAGGGCCATTCATATTGATTGTTACAATCTGATTGTCCCTCATCGGGTAGTAATCTGCAATAGATAAGCATTAGACGTTTACAGACGATATGAGAGGAACAGATAATGTTATTCTGAGGTGGATTGGCTGGGTCATAGGAGGATTAAGCACAACTACAGGCAATGGCTAAAAATTGAATTGGACAGGGGTTCATCATCAATGGTGAATTAGGTTGCTGGTTTTAGCCAGGACAAGTGTTTGAGAACTGGGGGCTCTTATCAATAATGACTCAATAATGATTGTCAGAAATGTAATCAAATTACCGAAAGGGAATGGGAGAAATTTGTCAGGTCAGCTTTTAAGCATCTGGGGTGGATAGTTCTGAAAGTGTTTTTTTACGAGGGGCACGATTTGTAAGTCTGCTTTTAGTGTGATTAAGTTGTGTCCTCTAAATCTGCAAGAGATTTTTTGCAGTGTAGTATACTTAAAAAGGGTCTTTATAACATAATTGTTTTACACGCCATCAGAATAGAGGGTGTGCTTCTACCCATTCAAAAAAAAAGGACACAACGGGAGACCCTCTAAATTATCAATTGGTTGCTCTCAGAGACACCTCAAGACAAGTCTTTCCATAGTTGATATTGGAGGAGTTCAATCATTGGGTAGAGTAGAGAATAAAGTAATTTTCCCACCAGCACAAGAAAACGTATGCTTTGGGGCAGATTCTCGAAAATTAGCACAAATGAAAGGCGTACTGAGTATGCGTCCATTTCATTTGAGCTCATGCTGAAATGCTCAGTACACCTTATTCTCAAAGGTGACTTGAGCATTTCAGGAGGTGCAGGACAATAGCAAAAATATTCACTGTCAAGCACCCTTGCTTGCATCCAACACTAATGTTTGACAGGATCCCAGCAACATTGTGATTTCTGAGATTGCACTGAAATGGGCCGTCAAAGGGCCTGTTTTAGGAAATGCTTGAGTAAAAACAAAAGCCTTTCCATCCCTGTTTGGGGGATGGAAATGCAAGTGGGACAGCTATTGTTTAAACCACGGCTGTTACAATAACAGGAAAGTGTCAGTGTTGACCCTGCCATTACATGCATCTCCCATTGCACCTGCTCCCAAGCATAGGGGCATGACCCTCATTTCTGTGCATTTAAAAGCGCATTCCGTTTGTGAATTTGGGATGTGCGTTTATTTGTGGAAATTTGAAAAGAGGGGAGAAAATGGTATTGGAATAAGCGCATGTAAGATGCGCTCTTTCAAATGCCCTTTGTGAATTGGCTCACTCCTTTTTTGGTGCAAGTGGGAGATGCACCAAAATAGACTGAACATTACGCGGTGTTAGGAGGTGGTGTAGGGGGAATTCCCAGACATGATGAGTTCTGTAGAGCATGTAAAGAGTGGACAAGAAACGTAAAACATAATTTTCATATATTGTAACAAGATAGAATTTTTAAGACAGAATATTCTAATACAATTTGTTATTAAAAATAGCATTTTAAAGTAGGAAGACATTTGGAAAAGGATGATTGGAACCAGACAAATGACCCATATGTTATCAGTAATCACAAGACATTTTTCTGAGATTTGTGTACTTGAACATTGGAATTTCAGTGACTTAGAATGTATACGATTTGAAATGATTCTAGAACTAACTATGTAAATAATGAAGTGTTGATTGTGTTTGTATGGACATATGGAAATGTGTAGTTTATTAGGTTGATTTGGAGTTGTATTGTGGAAGGTTCATTGGCAATCAAAGTACAATACATTAATACAAATATTTTAGATAGTCTTCTCATAAGACCTACAAGTCTAAAATAATAATAATAATTTGCATTTATATAGTGCTACGAACACTCACACATCTGAGCGCTTCTTATTACTACCCTGAATGTGAGATGCTCATTTATCGACCGCGGAAGGATGAAAGGCTGAGTTTGGGCCTGACAGGATTTGAACCTATGCCAGTAGGCTCTGCAAGGATGTGAAAACGAGCACTCTACACGCTGTGCTATCGGACCAGCAAAAAGCAAAGCACAATATGGGAAGGATTGCCATCATTTGATGTGTATTAATAATACATGATGCAGATGATCCATATCAGAAAAGAGGGTCTGCAAACCAGACTCCCTTCTCAAGAAACACCATGCCAAAAGAATAGTGTGCACCTTTGCCCTGCGGCCTCAGTAGCATGAGTTGCAGCTCCTGCTCTTGCATGGCACAGAGCAGGTTTAGAGTTCCCAGGTACCCTGGTAGACAGTCAGTCACCAGATACAGATACAGTTACCACTGCACATAAATTGTTTTTAAGTCTACACCAACAGTACAAATTCAATATAATTATGATAAACTACCCAACTGCTGGCAGGGTAATCTGAAAATATAAGCTATGACTAGTGTAGTATGTTGATGGGCAGGTTACTTCATAGATTAATGCCACCGCTGATTTGTAGCATATCATTGTCATTTTTGTGAGCTCATACAGCTATCAGAGGCTATGTGCAATTCAGGAGCCTCTCTGCCTTTCCGTGAATGAGACATTGAGCAAGATGCATGTCTCTATTAACTCTCTGTAGGGAAGGTAATGCCCTCCTTCCCAGGCCTGAGATCACCACATTGGAGATGCCCTTTGAGTCTGGTTTCAATTAACCAATTACAAAATAAACGGATTCCTCACCATAGGGTGCTGCACAACAGAGAGCTTTCGAAGTGGGCATTTGGAGAAGGGGCCGGGTTATGACAGCTAGGTAGAGAAGAGCTCTTCCAGAGAGGAAGAAAATGTTCCTCCATCCTGATTTTCTGTGGGCTACACTTTCCTTCCTGTGCTGCACATTTCCTGCACTGAAAAGCACTCCGGATCAGAAGGCAAAGGTCACTTGTCACAAGGACAGGGAATGGACCCCTTAAAAAAGGATAACTTTCCTCATATCTCCTTTGGCATCTTTTTGTCTATATGAAGGGGGTCTCCCACTCATTCTTTGATTAACCTTAGGACCATCGACGAATTAAGGAAGAATACATTTGGAGGAATAAGTGAGGGCAGGGGATGTGAGGAGGATACCAAGGTTCTGGGGAAAGCAGGCACACATGACGGGGGCACTTGGTGAGGGTCTGGGAGGCCAGGGGAGCACTGTTGGGTTGATGTAATTTGTGATGTCATCTTTGATGTCCTGGGTGTTAGTCATAGCAGTGCATGGCAGTGCCACTAGTTATGATTGCATAGCAAACCATAACTTGTGTATTTTTATGGGTTTTTCAATTTTACTTTGTAACCATACCATCCCTATAACAAACAGTTTTTCAGTTAATTTCATGGCTTTCTATTAATAGAATTTAGCCATAATGTCCATTTAACAAAGTTAGAATATATATTGCACTAGTGCATGGAATCATTAAAAAAGACGTCTCTAAGGCGTTTCAGAAAACATTTCTTAATAACATTTGAGCCCTTGCATGAAACGGTGCCATAGGTTACAAAATATTTACTCTGATCAAGTTTTGAACTGCTTTTAACATGGATCTTTCACATAGGGAAAAAATAAATAAGGACACATATCTTAAAATGTCTACTTCGATTTTCCCTATTTTTGCATTTACCTAGATTACATCTGGATTTGGTAAACTGAAAAACAATTGAAAATCGACTTTTTGCAATTTTTCAGACAATTACAATTTAAGATGTATCTATATAAGACGCATGCTCAATGGCAATAACTTTTTTGTCATAAAAAATGAAAAACACACAAACTGTTAAGAAGAACACCAGCCATGATATGAGAATCCACATACCAGCCATATGCACATTAACCAATTTTGAGATATCAACATTTTAAGATTAATCCATACATGACGCATGCACAATAACAATAACATTTTTGTAATTAAAATATGCACAGAACTTATGCCAACCATACACAAACATCCCAAACACGTACACAATACAAGACACAATGTCAAGGAACAAAATGAAGGCAACAATATGCAAAAAATGTACACCAACCATACAGACACACGCAAGCTATATGACTAAACCTTAATGCATAAACAGTACAGAAGCATTACTAGCCATATAACAAACTGCACACCACCCATACACACGCACGCCTATTGTGCACACTGAACAACACATACTAAAGCCTCAGAAGGCAAGATCCTTGCTTCACGTCCAGATGAAGGTCTGAAAAACAGGAGGGCAAGAGTGGTAGTGCCCATTTACAAGACCTAAACATGTGTCGACCAAGAAAAATGTTTGTAATTGTAATGAACAGAGAGTGACACCTGTACTAAAAATACGGTCTAAATATGTTGTAAAAGCACTTTGTCTGAAATATGGTGTAACATAAAGTTTTGGTTACGCAGAAAAAAGTGGAGAACTGTTGTTGATATGAGAGTATGCTTGTGAATGAATAATGGAGACAATTCTAGTATGAGCTGAAATGTGTACTTGTTTGATGTAGATATTGATTTTATGGTATTTGTATGTATAGGGGATTTGTAATGATATACATATATTTTTGTAATGATTAAATAAAATTATATTTAAAAATAAATTGAATTAGAGAATCCTGTCATCCTCTAGCTTCTGGTCCACCCTATTATATTTTTCACTATGAAATACAGCAACTTTTATTACAAAAAGAATGGAGGCAACATTACTGAAAACACACACAACATACGCACACTCCCCTTTGCATACATATCACAACATGCAATAAAGTAAAATGTATTAAAAACACAATAACCATTGGTAAAGGTGTTGTATACATTACAACACACAAAAATAAATCAGTCCATTAATACAATACATCACAAGAAGCAATCTATAATATTTCCTAAAAATCTAATATTCTGCACGTTTGTTAAATGTACTTAATCAACTCTTAAAATTGCTGAATTGCTACTTTTTATGTTGTGGTAAAATATACAATGTAGGCCACATTCGACTAAATATGTAGATATACAACTTTTTACAATTATTTATTCTAGCACAAATAACTTTACGATGATTAGCACTACCAGACATCCACATTTTGTGTGCATCCAAACACGAAAGCACAATTTTAATTCTAGGAAACAAACATACTAGACAAAACAAGTCATTTTTACATGTTGACATAATTCTGTTCCTCTCCTGTATCCTATATTATTTCCTCCAGTGTGCAACTAAATCACATCTGGTAGTTCGTCAATGTCATGAACATGCTTTTCAACAATTTCTTCACATTTGACACTGTAATATCCGCTCCTTTGAACATTTACATTTTCTAATGGTAGTACAGTCAGCACACGTGTTACATAATGGTGAAGCCAAAAAATCCAGAAATAAAAAATAATCAACATGTTCCTTCCCCAAATTAAACAAATAAAAATACCTTTAATGCATTCCAAACACACACACAAATGTATGCATCCAACCTATTTTATAACACCTGGTGTTATCCCATTTTACATAAACTGCAACATCTACTTCTTTAACTTGAGCACTTATTAATTCCCATATGCAAATGCAAAACATGATTACAAGAGCATGTGTAAAGTAAATTAGGTACATTACACTGTATGTATGTGCATGAAAAATGTAAAGGATGTGTAATTTGGTAGTGAAACTTTGTTTGCATGTATACTGTAAGTACACTACACAAATCCTCATATGCACGTGACAACAATAATTAAAATCACATGTGTAATCAAAATTACGTATATAACACTATACAAACATGAAGTGCAGGTTCACTGCCAAAACACAACAGCAATCTGATGCCAATTACATATAACAGTTTACAAAATAAGAAAACATATGCAAATATAAATAATACATAAAAAGCACATCTGCTTGTGCACTTCCCAGTTGGTTCATTTTACATGAACATTTTTAATTTGAGCACTACCGCAATCTCCATACCCACATGCAAGAATTCATTAGGTACGCATGCGTGATGTAAAGGATGCCCATATTCCTAGAGAAACATTGTGCGCACTGCACTTCACTTGAGTGTGTACAGTGTTCCGGTGTATGGCTACAACTTTTCTCAATTGGACTCACAGTGGATTTGGCAGTCTGTCTTTGATACCCATTGCTGCACTGATAGGAATTGGCTGACCAACACCACAAATACCTCACAAGGATGTACCACGCTTGAAAAAAGGTAAAAAGGAAGCATTTGGTAAACCTGATATGAACAACATATCTCCAGATAAAATCTCGGACTTTCTGTAACTTTCCACGCCCCGTTCTCTCGCCATGGAAATTGCACTGTTGTCTCCTCTTCCGGCTGAACCTACCATTCATTTTGAAGTTAACTCTAGACATTCACTTACTACCAACAATGAAGCCTCTCTATTAAACATATGCCTAAATTTGACACAGAATTCATTGGGGCCGAGTTTGACTAACTACAATAACATTATTGGCACCAATTTCGCGCCTATCCTAATTTGGAAGATCTCATTTTTAGCTCAGAATTTTCATATGAAGAAAGCTTTACTGCAAGAGTCTCAGTTACATATAAGAATCACTCCCCACCTGGTGCAGTGATTCCGATTTCTTCAATCAATGCTATTTAATCTAAAATGGATGCGCTTGTTACACTTTGCACTCATTTGGCAGTGGAACATCATGAACTGAAGTGTATCATAGCCAAAGTTGTTGACGCTATAATTGATAGCAACCCAGAGCTCGATAAATGTCCTCTTGACTTATAGGGGGAGCAAACCCTACCTACTAAAAATGTTGTTGCTATAGTACAGTCACTGGGCAATATGATTTCTGTTGTGAATTCTTTTTTAACACTGAAAGCCTGAAGCTACATCGTGTTTCCTTTTGCTCTGTGTTGCACAGAATGACTCTCTAACCATCATTGCAGAAACAGAATAAGACACCATCAAGGCCTTATGCAACGAGATCTCAATGATACATACCCCTCCTAAGACAAGTAATGGACATAGGAAAGGACGGCCTACTAAGAAACCATCCCATTACCTTAAGCTGGTGGAATTTATCAATGCACCATCTCAAGCCCCCAAACACGATTGTATTGAAAGCATAGCATCGTCCCATGCATCCCAAACTACTATGATCACTAAAGACTTGAGTAATGGGATATCAAGACAAGTAGAGTTAAGAGGACCATTGGACAAATGGATACGTGACAACGGTACTGTTCCGGCTCATATGCAATGCAACAACTAATAACTTAAATCCCTGCCAGATTACAAGAGCAAGTGCTAACGCACCCTACACCCCACCGATAACTGATTTAGCCAGCAATCGGGATTCTGTACTTCCACCTTGTAACTATTATACCCCCTTTGATCCTAAAAAATCCACTTTATTAGGAACCATGGTTAAATTGGAAGAATTATTCCCAAAAGCTGATCGCCCATTCCTAAATCGATCTTGTTTCGCTGCACTGTGGAAAAATATCCCACGGTTTTCTGCAATTGACAGTAGAGATCTATTGCATATGGGGCTCCCAAAGTGGAACAGCCCTAAGAATTGGGCACTTATTGAACTTGCTTTACCTGCCATAGCATCTCTATGTTGCACTTGTGCAAGCGCATTGTTAAAAATGGGGTTTAAACTTACTCTGTCCTGTAGCCACCCGATTTTGATTCAACATGACCAACTAGTCTCTCAGCCGCACCCCATGTTGACTAAGGCAATTAAGTCCCTTAGGATTCAATCTGATGGACCGAAGTACATGAAAATGGCTGTGGCATTCCTGTCTAACAGTTCCATTGTTTGGGAAAATAATTCACTTTGGATGTCAGAACAGTTGGGCTCGGATGATTATTGAGAGTATTACAATCTTAGCACTATACAGTGGATCTCCTGCAATAGACTAGGCTTTCGCTCCTTCTTGACCTACCCTCTGGGCATCGCACATATAAAATCTAGCGATGCATTTATATTACAAGAAACTTGGGCTGTTGAGGATTTTAACATTGATGGGCTACAATTTATTGTGCATGGTACTGGCGGGCAACCAACAGGGGGCCTCGGTATTGGTGTCTGGAGCCTTATTGTGAAGAAATTAAATCACCATATGTTCTTCCTGCAATACTTAATGTACATTTATCAGGTATTCGAATATTTATAGTTAACATCTACTCCCCTCCCGGTCAGAAGCGTGTCAAAGAAATCTTACATCATATTGACAACATTCTCTGTAATTGGTTTGAAAGCTTTCCGAAAGGTAATGTTTTTGTTGCTGGAGACCTACATGCATCCCATCTAGTCTTCCCTTGAAAGCTATGGCTTTTAACATGTATGATCTTACCTGCTTAAACTATAAACATAGACACGCCGAGTCCTTTTTATACACATGGACTAAGTGGATAAAAAATGCACTCAGATTATTAAAGATCCTACTTATTCTAGGATTGAAAAGAAACGATTGAAAGCACATGCTACCACTCAATATAAAAATTGACTTAAAGCGTGCACATTTTCTACCTCAAATGCAAATTGGAAGTTCCTTTTTGAACTATTTAAAACAAGTGACGTAAAGCAGTTATGGTCCATGGCAAGAAGCTTCATAAACATAAAATCTAATATAGGGTTGAAGCCAATAGCCGAATCTGACTGGATTTTGGCTATTGGGGAATTTTATTTTGTCCGATGTTGCCACCAGACTGTAGACTTTTGCTACTTGCCCACTTCCCACTTTATAGAGGGATTTGAGAAGGACAATATTGTGCTGATTATTTAATCTCATGAAAACTTTGGATAATGCTGTTTTAAAGGAAAATCCCCTATTCTGGGCACTTGTGCTAGAGCAAGTCTTTTGGAAATTATTAGAAGAGGGTTCAATCCATGCTTGTTGGTGGAGGTCAATCTTGATTCGTGTCTTCAAAAAGGGTGACTGAGCCAACGCCTTAAATTATCATTTATTGGCAATGCTCAATGTCAGCCGAAAGATTTTATCCACTATATTGTTAAAAAAACAGACAAAATGCTGACAGATGCAGGATTATTACACCCGTTCCAAACTGGCTTCCGTAAAGGACACAGCACCCTTCATAATAAGGATGCCCTTCAGTTCATAATTTCTGCCTGTAAAGGCAGGTTAAACAATGGGTTATAACTTTGCTTTATTGACATCAGTAAAGTTTTCGACACAGTTTCCAGATCACAGACAAAACTGAGAAACTGGGGCAATGATCTGTCCTTGTCGTATTTCCTTATTACCCTGTATACTGATACTACTGTGGTTGTACATATACATCAAGCATGTAAGATTACATCTGAAATATTCGCTAATGCTGGAGTAAAACGGGCTGTTTCCTAGCCCGTTCACTTTATAACTTATATGTAAGCGATATGGATCTTGCCATGAAGTCAGCTCAAAACGTTCCCCCTCATATTCCCCCTCATATTGGAACGATGCCTGTCCTTTGGACAGGATACACTGAGCACACCCTTTGATCAACCGCACTCCAATAGGTCTATATGCTCGGGAAAATAATCTTAAAGTTAATGTTTCAAAAACTAAAGTTATAATTATTGGAGGTAAATTCAAGAAAACTTTTTCTTGGACAATTGACAAAATCCCTCTTGAAGTAGTGGATACATATAAATACCTGGGTTTCCGACATGATATGGTTCTTATTTAAGTGTTTTATATATAAGATGGGTGGGAACATATTTGGGTCCTATCTCCATTTATCATAAAAGCATACTCCCAGTTATATTGTATGGACCGTTGCTCTCCCTGCACATAGGCTGACTTGGATTGATGAACTGGAGGGCAAGATATTGCGTTCCATTCTGGGAGTTTCGCCCTGTGTGCCTGTTTAGTCTCTCCGCTGTGAGCTAGGTTTCCTCTCTATACATTCACTATGGCTCGTGCAATGATGTAATCTCTACTTTACTTGTATTCTTTCCCCTTTATCATCTAATATCTCGTTTAGTTACTTGGCAGAACAGTATGCTCAAGACAGTAAAAACACGTTTTTTGTAGAACTACAGAAAACAGTATTGGCACACTTAGTGCATCTTATCTTATCCATTGAGTATCTGATATGAATTCCTAATAGACAATCATTTGAAAAATAAAGCTAGAGATCTTGGCAGTAGAAACAACATTGACAGTCTGACTAAATTGAAATTATATGTAGAATTATATGTAGACTACAGCAAACAGGTACTTATTTAACCAAATTATATTCAAAACAAATATGAAGAATAACTACTTACCTATGGCTCAATATTTTGCCTAATTTTGAACACATTGGCTGGTGGGAAATCTTGCCTCGAAATGAGAGGATCTGCCAATTATGTCTGCTCATCATCTTGTCACACAATGCATGATATTGAAACCTTATTATCTTAAACTTTACTCTTTGTGACCAGTTAAGACTCAATAGGTGGGGTTCAGTTTTGGAGTACCATATACGGGACAGAGTCCATTGTGATTACTGCCACCACATTCCATGTTCGGAGGGAAGCCCTCCTCTTGATTACTAAACCCTGAACATATAATCTGGGTGGTTTACATTTTTCTTTCTTACTACCAGCATCAATTTGATTCATTTTAGTGGTCTTAATTGCATATTAATGTGTCTTGCTATATCAATGTATAGTATTGAACAAATTGAATGGATAAATAATGTTCTCAGCTAAATGTATTACTATGGATATTTTTTAATTCACACTTTTAAGTATGCCTATTTCATCTGTGCAACTATGTCTATTTATTGTTTAGAAATTGAAAAAAAAATCTGTGTAAAATGTTTGTTTATAACCAATAAGCAGAGAAAAAAATAATAATTACACTGCACCGTATAGGCAAGTGGAAACAACAAGTGCATACGTAATGTAAAATATTGCAGATGTATATGATGATTTACTCCAAAAGTTTCTAAAATACAATAACAATAACATATACAACTACAAATAATTCAAACACACACGGGGCTGATTCATGGAATTTGTGCACCAAAAAACAGGGATTTGTGTGCCATTCTACCCGCGAATCCCTGTTTAACAAATGGGGATTTGCGGGCAGAATTGGCGCACAAATCCCTGTTTTTGCGGCGCACAACTTCCATGAATCTGCCTGCACATGTTTTTATAAATGTTAGGAAAGATTTCATATTGTAGGTAATTTTCCTTCCATGTGGCAACCCCCAAACTTGTTGCTGTTGTTTTACACCCTGATCTAGACTTTGCCAGAGAAGCGCAGCCTTACACCGCACTCCTCTGGGCTTTCGCTCCATTCTTACGGGGAAACTGACATGCTCTTAAGACAGTCAGTACCGGGAAACGTTGTTTTCCCTAGTTCTTTTCTGATGTTGTAGCTTTTGCGCAACATGGCATGGACGGGACTGGTGGCAGCGATCGTTTTTGTATGTTTTGAACTCTCTTTTGCCCTGTTAACCGCGCTTCTCACTTTCGGACAAAATGGGTGGCCTGGCTTCCAAATTGTATATATATTGTATTTGATTGTGATGTGTTGGTTTACTTGAGTTTTACCGTGATTCTTTACTATGGTCAATGTTACAGAGGCCTTGTAATAAATGTGTCTATATTTGTAATATAACACCTGCTTGGAGTCATTTGTAAGCGTCCTTGTTTTGTGTGCTCATTGCGGGCTTTCAGTCACCCTCACCCCTCTTGAGACCTAGTCTTGACCTCCGCCATCGCTACCCTGATTGGTCTGGCTTGTCCAGAGGTTACCCTGTTCCAAGAAACTAGGCTGGCCTTCTGAACCTCTGCCCCTCCAGGACAGAGTTCAGAAATCCATCTTAACAGTAAATTACCACTAGCAGTTTCAACAAAATTAAATAAAAATGAATTACTGCATTTCACTTTTTGTTCACATACGCACTTGTCAACAATTACTAACAGCACATGCAAAATGTAAACTACAGCTGTGTTGCAATACTAATAACCAAATAACCTACAGAAATAATCTGTTGAACTTGTTTCACAACCTACACATGTACCATTTATACTTTTAACCACTGCCAAACATGGCACCTTTCCAACCATGCCTATTAACAATATTTAACACTTTGATTGAAGACGTAAAGTAAGTACCCTTTATAAACTATATCCTTGTTTTATTTAATAAAATGTAAAAATGGCAACTCCTTCTTTGGAGGCTTCCATGGAGTCAGGTATAAATAGTCATTATAAAATTGACATTTATAAGTGAACAGAACAGTTACTTAACGTTAACTTGTTAAAAAAATAAAAACATACCCTTCCATCTAGTTATTTTGTGATGCTAAATAGAACACATTTTAACTGCAAACACAAATGGTTAGATAAGTGTATTATTTATAGGTTCAACGAGTTTGTACAGTAAATACATTTCATATCTTCAGCAACTGGGTACGCACTATAGCCATCCATTAGATAGACTTCATATTTAACAAGTGTCCGCGTAATTATAAAGAACATTTGATGACCCCTATTGTACGCTTATCATTAGTAACATACAATTTTCTAAAATTGTAATTACCAGCTGCCTTGGCCTCAAGGGAACCACCGGGACTTGGGAAGACCAGAGAGGAATAATCCACACAGGAGCCAAGCAGATGAATAAGCAAGTTTTGTATTAGGCACAAGATAGACAGATACACAAATGGTCTGCTGACATTTGAGGAGTGCATTGTAACAAGTCACAGAGTTTATCAGCAGGAGCTCTGAGGCGGGAAACCAGAGTGGTGTCTACAAAGCGATAATAGTGATATGAAATCACATTTGGCATGAGTCCAGGTGGCACTTTGTATAACAAAGCAAACTTTTGGCCTAACTAGACTTGCAGGTCACAAGCCTTGCAGTTACATCTGTTGTGATACAGATCAGCGAGCATATCATAAAAAGTAAAAGAAAAGGTGAAACGAACTTAGCAAACAATCCAGACATGGCAACAGTATGGAACAAAGGTGAATGTGATGTGTGTTGTTAGGGGCAGCTGAAATCTGACCTGTTAGGCATGGGTTGTCAAGAGTGCTGCGTGCCGAGTGGAATCACAAAATGGTTTAGTTGAAGGAAAATATAGGCCTTACGTAATGTAGACAACGTAGCATCAATATTCTGCTAGATCAACCCCCTGTTTGGTCATGGCCTGAACAGGGTCTAGACCACATGAGGTAATCTTAAAGAAAACAGGAGAGTAGAAGCTTTGTACATTGCTGAAATGCAGTCAGGTAACATACCCCAACATTTAAAAAAGACATGTTTGTGGAGAAGGGAGAGAGAGAGAGAGAGGAAAAACACCATAAAACATCAAACAACAGTCATATATATGGACATCAGTATCCAAAGAAATAGACATGAGACTCAAATTGTCATGTTGGCGATGCACTGGGGTCTCAACAAGCGCCAATACAACATCCAGGATCATGATCCTGTGTCTGTGGGCATACATGAAGCCTATTAACACAGCAGGTAAGCAGGCAGCATATGGGGCAACCTATCTTAGTGAGTGTGACAATGAGTGCAAGAAAAAGCATGATGCTATGTAATATTGAAGAGCAAAGGAAGCTGAAAACATTGTGAAGCGAAGATTAAAGGGACAACAAGTTTGCCTAATTAACACACTAGAGGGAAGACCCAATGTCCTGCAGGAGATTGATGATGTCACCAACCTGGGAGGAGTTTTCAGGTTCCCATGTGAAGCTGATAGCGCCCTGGTCTGCTAAAATGTAACCAAGGGCAATCCTAGTCTGGAGTACCATAGTCCTGAGTGTCACTTGCTCAGTGTTGAGTACAGCAAGATCTTGAACCGCATTATTGGCAGCCTACTAAAGCCAGAGGGAGAGCTCATGTAGGTCAGCCTATTGGCAGCTGTTCCAAGGATAGGGACAAGAAAATCTATGATTCCTTTGACCATTCCCAAGTGGAGCATCTAACATGGCGTGCAAAGGAAGTAGGGGCAGTCTGTTGGAGAGCGAGTCTAAGTATACCAATGGCGCAGGACCCACTCCAATTGGTGGGAAGTCATTGATGAGCAAATGAGTAACAAAGAAAATATAGCCCTCTATAAGTTGTCCAGCAACTCCCCACTGCTCTGCAAAAATTAGGGAGCGTGATATTACCGTGCATAGTCAGAGTTGAACGGAAAATCATATCATGCCTCCTTTACTGTATATATTGGCCTAAGCCCAGTCACTCTGCGAAGAAATCTGCGTTGCAAGGTTCTGACCTTAGATCGATTAAGCCGCCATTTTAGGTTCATCCGCCATTTTGATTCTCACTCCAAAGTCACCCTGTGTTCTAAAATGGTGGACAGTGTTCTTCTGTTAGTAACATGGCCGTCTTGACCTCTGTATGCAAACTAATGCCTAAACTGCCCGTAGGCCAAATGTTAGGGTCATGTAACAAGACCTTGTCCTTCATTGACCTATAGATCGAGGATTACCTCTGCCAACATAACTGATCCGCGAGCATATATTAAGCACAATGTTGTGTAAATACTAAACGAGAACACTTGTTGAACTGCATTGTATTAAAATATGTACTAAGGCTTATTTTAGATCCGAGAATATACTGTTGCTATTGTGATTTGTTGAACATGTAAACTGAAGGTGATCCATATGCATATAGCTGGGCGAGTCAGAGGTGAACTCGGCATGAACCCTAGATTGGGAATTATTAACGTACAGAGGGGCTGAAATTCATGTTACAAAACGGTATAAAAGAGCAAATATTCTGATGTACAGTCCCACTCACTTCTCACATCAAATGGGCTGGTATTTGTTGTGATGTACTGAGGGCCAGATAGCTATCTGATACTTTGTTCCTTTGAAAACTGTTCAGTTACTTTGAATAAAGATCTGTGTATCTTTGTAAACCCGTGTTTGGTGTATTTATTTTTGTGGTACTCAGCCTCGATATTTCCTTTTGCTTTTACATCAGGACCAGAGCAGCATTTCTCAAGCAGAGGTATGTTGAAGGAGTGAAACCCATGGGAGTGTGTCATAATTGGTTGATATGCCGTTCCAGTCATTAGGGTAGAGGGAGACCATCACTGTAAGGACTTATGTGTTGAGTGTTGCCACGTGAGTGTTGGAAGGGGTGAAAGGTTTCAGTGGGAAAGGATATGTGCCTGGTGGACAGGAGGAGTTAGGGACATTTAACATGTAACACCCTTGGACCAAGTTAAAGGGGACTGGAATCAATGGGATGCCCCTGCCCCAGGCAGGCATAGTGTTTGAAGCACATACATAGCAAAAAGAGGCATTCATAAGGTTGGCATACGATCAGAAAAGGTTCATGAAGGTGTTGAGATTAGGTGAAAGGAAAGAATTGCATGTACTACAGAAGCATAGTAGGAACACGAAAAAGATACACATAATGAGAAGACGTCGACAAAAATGGGAAAACAAATAGACAAGAAATTGACACATAATTATAATATATCAATAACGGTCAATTAAAAAAGTCACTGGCTGGGAAACTTAGCCACATAAATGTAGTCACATCTTTGAAAGGCAGCAAGGAGAGAAATGAAAAGGAGTGACCAATATCTGAGGATATACGCAGCTGTGCAGGAGGCAAGTAGGTGTAAGAAACCCACAATAATAAGGAGACATGCACACCAATCAAGGCAACATCTTCTCCAAACAGAAGAGTCAGTCTGAGTTGATTGTAAATGATTAAAATGAGCAGTGATAATTTGGAACCAGAAGTGTGTAAAGACACATGAAATAATAATGAGTGCTGGGGGAGGTAGGAAATAGGTGGAACAGTATAATGCAGAGTTAAAACAATGGCTAATTTAAAATTGTACTTCTGGAAATTATTTGGAGGATCGTCATCGAGGAGAATAGGTGATGCTCTGTCAGGGCTACCTTTGTCCTAGACCCCAGAAAGCTTCTGAGGAGGGTGCTCTTTATGCTAGACCCCAGAAGAGTTCTTGCACTCTGGTGGAGAACCACATTTATGCACTGACTAGTATGGACCCAGGAGTTGTTGCATTGCAGTGTATAGCAGAATGGGCCATCAGGAGCACCAGGTAGGGCCAATTCCAGCACAGATGCAGTAAAGATTTTCCTTGATGGATTTTGATGGTAATGCAGTCACTCGGCAGGATGTCATGACATGGAAACTCAGGAGGCTGTGGCATAGCTTCTTTAATGATCTGGAAGTTAGAACTGACAACAAGCATAATGAGACAACAAGACCATTGTTAAGTTGCAAATCACAAAAGCTGGTAAGTGGGGAGGTGTCAGTGGCAGTTTCATGGGTCTACCCATAAGGATCTTGTGGTGAGAAAGGCCATGCAACCTATTTTCCGTTTTTCAAATGTCCATCAGAACAAGAGGTAGTACATCAGGCCAGCTACGGCCTGTCTCATGACACACTTTGTCAAGGTGGTTTTTAATGTCAAAATTACAGCGAGAGAAGCATTCTTGCAACAGTTTCTTTGCTAACGCAATTGAATCAGGATCCTTACAAGGGTAGGACTCAGTCCAACCAGAAAATGTGTCAAACACAACAAGCGCATATTCAAAAGTAGCACATTTGGCCATAGATATGAAATCTATTTTAATATTTACAAAAGGACCATAAGGAGGTTGTGAGCCCTGTGCACAGTCTTCACAGGCTTCCCAGGATTAAATGTAAGTCAGGTGGTGAAATTAGTACAGTACTTCTAAACATAGGTGTGGTACCTGAGAGCACACCAATATTTCTGAACATTAGCAGTCATTTTACCTTTGTTAGAATGAGACACAGAGTGTGCAACATGAGCTAGGTATGGAAATACAGATATTGGGGCTACTTACTAGCCCGGCTCTTCATGCCATAGGCGATCTGAACACAAAATATAACCTTTATTTTCCCAGCTCTGTTTCTCAGCCTGGGGTCGCTAATTTTGGATGTCTGCTAGGACGTAAAGTGATGCTAGGTGATCCTCTAAGGAAAGGAGAAAGAGCAGCACACAATCAGGAGCCTGAGGGCCATGAAGGACCACATATTTTGCATGGCAATCTGCCAGCTCATTACCTTGCCTGATATCATCAGAGAAACGTGTATGCTCCTTGCATTAAAGTCAGCAATTTATGATTAAGCAGTGTGTCAATATAAGGAGCATTGAACATGTGTGTGCCCTGGGCAGTGAAATAGCCACTCTGCTTCCAAAGGGTACCATAATTATGTGAGATTTCAAAAGCATAACGTGAATCAGTATAGACATTGTGTGGCAATTGTGCAAGCTGGTCTGAGGGTAATGAGTTCTGCAACGTGTGCAGAGCGGACAGAAAGGAGTTGGATAGCTTTTTCATCCCGACACTGCCACGAGGGCAGGAGCCCTCCCTCTACATCTCTGTGCCGGCTTCAGGAGAAGCTGAGCACATCAGTACGTGCCCGCAACAACAAGGGTAAGGGTACCCCTGTTCTCCATGAGAATGTGTGCATAGCTGGCCCTTCTCCCACTCAGCTACTCCAATTCAGTATATTTTTCAATAGTTTATACATCCGTGTTCATTTGATCTTGCTGGAACATGAGCAGGCCTTCCTAAAATGGCTGGTTCATTTAAATGTTGCTAAGCAATGCTTCGTCTCCAACCTTGTGGATCCCAATAGGCTGCCAGTGCCTACATCATTGGATCAATGCCACCTGAAGGCGCTAGCTGGCCCTCCACCAGAACGCCACCACTATAAGGCCAGTATCCTGTCTGTACCTCTTTTTCATTCCGACGCTGCTGCAAGGGCAGGAGCCCTCCCTCTACATCTCTGTGCCGGCTTCAGGAGAAGCTCAGCACATCAGCACGTTCCCACACCAAGAAGGGTAAGAGTGCCCCTTTTCTCCATGAGGACGTGTGCATAGCTGGCCCTGCTCCTACTAAGCTACTCCTATTCAGTATATTTTGAAATTGTTTCTTCATCCATGTTCATTTGATCATCCTTGAACAGGAGCAGGCCTTCCTAAAATGGACACTTCATTTACATGCTGCTAAGCAACGCTTTGCCTCCAACCTCATGGATGCCCATAGGCTGGCAGTGCCTACATCATCGGATCAGCGCCACCGGGAGGTAGTAGCCGGCCCTCCACCAGAAGGCCAACACTATAAGGCCAGAATCCTGTCTGTGCCTGTCCGTGTCGAAGGGCTGTACGCCCACCTACTCTGCCCTATCCGACTGACATCTGTGGTCCCAAACCTCATTACCTGCACTGAACTACGCTGACCACCTTCACACCCAGTAAGTCTCCCTCATTTCTTTTTGAAACCAGACTTTGCACTGACTGTCACACGCCCATGCCTCCGGATCATTCCTGCCCATTTCACTTGGAGCACAGGCATTAAATACATGTACCTGACAACATAACGATGCCTATATCCGTGCTGTGCTAACGGCCGACACAGTATGCATATTTCTCCATTCATTGGCAAATCTAATGCTCATCAGCCGCCGACTGAACTGTACATTATAGCTATGTTAGCACCTCTTGCAGCTTGCCACTGCTCTGTATTTCACTATGTAACTCCCTTTGTATTGCAAGCCTGATATACCTTACGTTCTATGTGTCCTCTCTCTCACTAGTACACTATTGCATCTTGCATCTTGTATTCAGCTATATCCTGGATTACAGACGCTAACTAATGACGTATCTTATCTTGCTGATTGTGATAAATATCCCTGTATTCTGCCCATTACTATATTCATTAGCATTCCGGTGCTTGCTGCCCAATACTGCCTTGCAAACTGTATCTAGATTACCTTTGTCGCCTAATGCATCTTATCTAACTGCATCTAGCTGCCCACTACTGCATTGCAAACTGTATTTAGGATACCTGTGTTGCCTAATGCATCTTATCTAGCTGCACCCAGCTGCCCACTGCTGCATTGCAACTGTGCTTAGCTCATCTGTTTTGCCTATTGCATCTTACCTAACTGCATCTAGCTGCCCACTACAGCATTGCAAACTGTATTTAGGATACCTGTGTTGCCTAACGCATCTTATCTAACTGCACCCAGCTGCCCACTGCTGCATTGCACCTGTGTTTAGCTTATCTGTGTTGCCTATTGCATCTTACCTAACTGCATCTAGCTGCCCACTACTGCATTGCAAACTGTATTTAGGATACCTGTGTTGCCTAACACATCTTATCTAACTGCACCCATCTGCCCACTGCTGCATTGCAACTGTGTTTAGCTTACCTGTGTTGCCTATTGCATTTTACCTAACTGCATCTAGCTGCCCATTGCTGCATTACAAACTGTATTTAGCATATCTGTGTTGCCTAATGCATCTCATCTAACTGCACCCAGCAGCCTACTGCTGCATTGCAACTGTGTTTAGCTCACCTATGTTGCCTATTGTATCTTACCTAACTGCATCTAGCTGCCCACTACTGCATTGCAAACAGTATTTAGGATACCTGTGTTCCCTAACGCACCTTATCTAACTGGACCCATCTGCCCACTACTGCATTGCAACTTTGTTTAGCTTACCTGTGTTGCCTATTGCATCGTACCTAACTGCATCTAGCTGCCCATTGCTGCATTACAAACCGTATTTAGCATACCTGTGTTGCCCAATGCATCTTATCTAACTGCATCTAGCTGCCCCTTGCTGCAGTGCAAACTGTACTTAGCATACCTGTGTGGTCATCTGCTTCATATCAAATTTAATGTAGAACATTGTGCTATTTACCAACACAGTTGTGTTGCCGTTGCCTTACCTGTACTCTGTCCACACCACGACGGCAAGCCTACCTTATTATCTAGTAATCACCTGCCCATATGTAGCACTTAGAGTTATGTGATCCCATGCCACTTGAGTCACCGTAGCCCTAGCCAGCATCTAGGTCTTATACATACATGGGGACCTTACGGAGAGTAACGCTAACTATGGCAACCGTTTTACCACTATTTCACTCTGTAGCACCCACTAGATTCTTACCAACCGTCCAACCCCTACACCCTAGCCCATCAACTTCACCAGTGCTGAATCCATCTCACAGGCCGAGTGGATTACCCGTTTCGCCTCGCCACCTGCTCCCTGGATTCCATGCCCTCTAAGCTAAGGCCACACACATCCTCTGCCTGAATGACAACAAGACGGAACTTCTGATTGCCGGTTCTCAAGTCTGTCTAAATAAACTCGACCCCAGGTACAAATCCTTTAACATTGATGGCAACATCATTAAAATTGCTGAAGAGGTGAAAACCCTTGTTGTCTATTTTGACTCCACCCTTTCTCTCAAAAAACAAGTAAACTCCACACCCTCTACCACAGCATATACCAACAAATTAATCAATGCCTGAAAACCCTTTCTATCTACAAACAGCTGCTTCATGCTAGCAAGGGCACTGATTCTATCCAAACTGGATTACTGTAATACCCTATTCCTAGGCTCTACTGAGCACAATCTGAATAGACTACAAGTTCTCCAGAACAACACCCTTCGCTGTGCCCTGAACATACCACGCTCCTGTCACTCTGGCTACCAGTAAGGGATAAATTCAAACTACCACACTCGTCATTACCCACAAATGCTTGGCTAACACATCTCCCCAATAGCTGATTAACAAATTCTCAAGATATTCCTCTATCAGACGCATTAGATCAGCCTACCTTCACTGCCTTAATGTACCTAAGTTCAATCTAAAAATGGCAGGAGGCTCAAGCTTCGCAGTGTTAGCAGCCAAATGTTGGAACTCCTTCCCCACCGCCATCAGAACCAAACCCACTTTCTGGACCTTTAGATTCAGGGTGAAAACATGGCGCTTTGTCCAGCATCACTAGCCCTGAAATTGTATACTCTGGCTGGTTCTACTATTCATTTGCTTGTCACCAGACCCCTAGACCTGCATTGTAACATAAGCCAATTGCAATATAACCTGCTGCATCTGCAATTTCTGTCTGTTTTCTTAACCCTATTGCTGCATCTGAATTTCGTGTCCGTGTTATTTAACTCTACTGTGACCTGACTTTCTGCTGTGGCTTTATTCTGTACATTTTGCTTATATGTTTAACTCTACTGTGGGATCTGTATATATTTTGTATCTGTTTATATTGTGGCCTTATTTTTGTACATTTGGTATGCTTGTTTAACTCAACTGTGAAATGACCTGTATCTGACCTATATCTGCAACTCTGTACCCAAGTTAAAGTGCCTAGATACCCGAGGGTTAAGTGCTCCATAGAAATAAATAAACTAAACTAAAACGAAACAAAACACCTCAACAGCTCTTCATAGAGAACAACAGAAGAATCTCAAAGACACGATCCATTAACAAAAAGCATGATTCAACATTAGGGAGAGGGACATCCTTGAGATTGTGTCATTCATGCTGAGAATAATATGCCAACCGCTGCAAGGCAGTTCTGTGGGACACCTTCATCTGGTGTGGGTAGAAGTGAGGCAGCATTGAGAGGAGAAAACCTAATGAGTGTAATGTTAGTAGCAAAGAGCAGCAGTTCATCAAACTTTGTGGGTCGTAAAGCAGATTGGTGTGGTGTTTTACTCCTGAGGATCAAAGAGAGGACAGCGTAAATCACTGCCACATTGATGTAGTCGACAAGAGCAATTTTGTCTGCCTTCGGCAGCCTTAGCACTGGAACAACAATAGCCCTGAGGAAGCACAGAAAATCAGAATTTGCATGCATGTGATTTACTGATGCAGAAAACGCGTGCCCAAATCAAATTGGCTGCTGCCTTTTAGGTGTTGCCGGTTGCCTGGAAACACTACCTGCGCCCCATCGGCCATTGCTCTGTTATTGTGTGCATAGCCCCGCCGGAAGGCATAAGCCGGCACCTCACTGCAAGGCACCGGTTATACGGCACGTAGCCTGTCTGTGCCTGCACTTCCACCATCATCTTGCTTTGGCAGGAGCCCCACCACCACCATCGGATCAGCGACATCAGCTGATCCAGACTCTGGATCACCGAACGACCTGAAGGGACTACGAGGCCCCTCGCGACCCGCATCCAGCAGAAGTAAGATTACTGTTACCCGATGACCGCCCTTCTTTTACACCGACTCCATCTGTTACCTAAATATGAATATTAGTCATTCGCTGTGTTTTACTGAGGCGGAAACCATGTGCCCAAATCAAAATGGCCACTACCTTTTAGGTGTTGCCAGTTGCCTGGCAACACTACCTGCGCCTCATTGGCAAACGCTCTGTTATTGTGTGCATAGCCACTCCGGAAGGTGTGAGCCGGCACCTCGCTGCAAGGCACCCATTATAAGGCACATAGCCTGTCTCTGCCTGTCCGTGCCGCCGGGCCAAGGGACCATGGAACGCTGCCCATATCTGCTCATCCAACCGCAGCAGAACCTTTCAACACTCACTACATAATGCTACCTCTCGGTAAGAAAAGCATTCCATTGTAACCATATTTCCAATATATGGCCGCTACTTCTGTGCCTACCATAACTTATAAACTGTTCCTCTCCATATGCATTCTCCCCACTCCTTGTCCTATTGGCCTAGTGACCAGATGAAGGTGTCCCACCTAACAATTTCCAAAACTGGGATCCTCCATGCTCTGTATTGACTACGACCAGCAGCCAATTCATGCCACGGTAAGCAAACTGCCGAGTTGCTGCATGTGGTCATGCATTTTCTTTAAAATCTACTGTTTTGACTTTGTTTACTTTACGCAGCCAGCTACCTATCACGGCTTTGTATAATCAGCCTTCATTTTGTCTGTATTGCCTGAAATCCTGTTACAAAATGCATGGGATTTACTGCCTAACATTAGCCTGTTTATTGTGTACGGCCTGCTAGCTTATGTGATTACTGCCCACCGATGCCTCTTGATCTGCCTATTTTGGCAATACCTGTGTATGTCAGTCGGGTATTATCCCACCGCCTTTTTTTCAACGGTGACCAGCCCCTTGAATGAAACCAGCCTGTACCTCTGTTCAACTGCTTACTGCCTACTGCCTACTCTAAACTATGACTAGTTCACTGTGCATTTCCTAAATGTGGCTAGCCCACTGCCTATTCGTAACTGTGTCTAGCCCCCATGCTTATGCAAATGAGTTAAGCCTACTGCTTATGCTCAATTGGGACAAGCCTACTGCCCACTGCCTATTCTTAACTGGGACTAGCCCCCCTGTTTATTCGAATGAGTCTAGCCTACTGCCTGTGTCCAATTGAGCCTAGCCCATGGCCTCTTCTTAACTCTGACTACTAGACTAGCGTATTGCCTGTCTGTGTCTCAGACCGCCACTACTCTAGCCCGACTCTGATTGGTCTCTGCCTATTGCTCAGAATACACATCCAAACCACCCTAGGCACCACCCTACTAAAGTGAGCCATCATAATTGGCTCAGCACCCACCACTGACCTCTATTCTACCTACTAGTAATAACTATCCAATCAAACATTACTATGCACACCATAAAGAGTCAACTGTCTAATATATGACTGACAATCTTCCGTGCCCTTACCACAATGGATCCCAGCCTTCGATATCATGCATACTTGCCGCACCATTGCAAATAACCCTGAACCTGTTAATGTACCTACCATAGAAACATCACCAAAATCACAGACCCACATCTTTGGCCACTTTCATCGCCGCAATCATGCCAAAACTAACCTCCCCAAACTAACACCCCCCTCTCTCAAAGGGCAGAACAAAATGACAACTGTTTCTGGAGCACTCATCAACCCTAGATCTCTTATGGCGCACACTACCAACATTGCAGACATACTCTCTAGCGACAATCCAGACATCCTGGCTGTTACTGAATCTTGGCTACATGACGCAGCAGGTCCAGCCCTTATGCTAGCTATACCAGACAATTATCACATACTCAGGGTTGAAAGACCCAATTCCAAAGGCGGCGGCCTTGCTATCATAGCTAAAACTAATCTGTCCTTAAGGCTAACCACAACCCCTGAAATCAAATCTTGAGAACTACCAGCAGCAAAACTACCCATCTCCAACAATAGCACTCTAACCATCCTATTAGTATATAGACCCCCCGGCCCAATAGGGACTTTTGAGGAAGACCTCTCAAGGCTTCTTTCCAATGACATCAAGAACACTTCACAGCTCCTGTTGTTAGGAGACTTCAACCTGGGCTTCAATGACCCCGAGGACAAACAGGCCCAATCCATTGCAGCGATCTTGACAGAACACGGCCTGACCCAAAAAGTACTTACTCCTACGCATATGAAAGGACGAATATTAGACTGGGTAACCAATTTGAACTGCTTTACTACCATCACCAAAATAACCCCCCAACACTGAACGGACCACTACCTTATTGGTTTCTCGTCCGCAATTGAGCGAGCCCCATTAACAGAAAAACATTGATATAGCACCACCCTTGCCAACGAGAAGCAAAAAAGACATCACAGTTGAAAATGTACTTCTACTTTTCTGACCCACCCTTTCGACAACTGCCAATAATTCCGACCCAAGTGCACTTGTAGAACCATTTAATAACACTATGACTAAAGCACTCGACACAATTACACCCATCAAAACACGTAAAAGCAACCAAAAGTCACACCTTAACTCCTGGTTTACGCCCCATATAAAAGAACTACAACTTCAAAAAAGGAAACTCCAAGCTACCTGGAGACACTCCCCTACGGTTGGGAACAAAACCCTACTCAGTAACATTGCTAACCTGTACAAGAAATAACTTGTCCTTACCAAAGGAACACATTCAATGAAAGAATCACTAAGGCCAACTCTAACTCAAAAGAGTTCTTCGCCATTCTGCGTAAAATGGAAAATCCTATTCCACCCACAGATAATATGTCAAAAGATAAACTATGCTGTACCAGCGTCCAAAAGGCCTTAGCCAACAAAATAACTGGATGGGAGGGGATGACAGCTTTGTTAAGTCCATGGAGGATTTGAGCAAATCTAAATTTGTTAATACTGTGATGGCATCATGAAGCAAGACACAGCCAACAGATTCAAAGTTCAAACAAAGTATGTTTATTAACTTAAAAGTCAGGATGGTGTAAGGCCTAACTTGCCCTATGCTAAGGTGGGATTACCATGCCTAGGGATTTCAACAACAAAATAAGTAGTGTAACAAATAAAGTTCTGAGCTTCTTCCAGCTCTTGGCTTACTTTCCTGCACCCCTTCCCCAAGTTCAAAACAGTTCCAAAAAGCCTTGGTGTTACCCTCCCCAAGAAGGCAACACAGTTCCAAAAGTGCCTTGGGATTTCCTTCAGCAAGGCAACAACAAAGTTCTCAAGGTCTTGGGTTTCCCTTCCCCAAGAGGTGAGCTTGTCCAGCTTGCCAACTCAAA
Source organism: Ambystoma mexicanum (assembly GCF_040938575.1). NCBI lineage: Eukaryota > Metazoa > Chordata > Amphibia > Caudata > Ambystomatidae > Ambystoma > Ambystoma mexicanum. Next base: position 455,425,754 of record NC_090935.1, read on the forward strand.
CGACTAAAATAGCCAATAAAAAAGCCTACCTGCGCTCTAACGAGATGCACCCAACCCCCCCCCACTCCCCATCACCGCCCCAACTAGTGCTACACCCTTCAGATTTACCAATATCTCTGTACTGGAAACTGAAAAGGTCATACTTTCTCTGAAACCATCCAACTGTCAGGGCGACAGCTGCCCATCACAAATAATCAAGGATGCAGCTAGAGATTTAGCACCCTTTATCTCTAAGCTTATAAACGCCTCCTTCAACTCATGTACTGTCCCAATCAACCTCAAACAATCTTGGGTGCTACCACTCCTTAAAAAACAGACTCTAGATCTGGCCATCCCCACTAATTACAGACCCATCCCACAGTCCCATTCCTCCTCAAAATCATTGACCGGGTAGCCTACCTACAAATCCAAAGTTACCTTGAGGCCAATCTCCTACTTGGCTCGCCCCAATCTGGTTTCAGACCACAACCCAGGACTGAAACAGCCCTAATTGACCTCAAGACACAAATCAACGAGTTGAAGGACAAAGGTAAAACAGCTATGCTACTCCTCCTCGGCCCATCAGCAGCTTTTGACTTAGTGGATCATGCAGTGTTATGCGAACACCTAGCATCAGCTGCACATTTCTCGAGTGATGCTATAGATTGGATACTATCCTTCCTAGCTAACCGTACAATGAAAGTGTTCTCCCCCCTCAGCCTCAGCAGACCGAATCTAAATTACCTGTGGTGTACCACAAGGTTCATGCGTCTCACTGACAATGTATAATATATTTACCAAGCCACTCTTCGACAAACTTGACAGGCTAGGTGTCACAAATACCAACTATGCTGATAATAATAATTTGGCACTTATATAGCGCTATGAACCCTCAGGTATCTGAGCGCTGATTATTATTACCCACTGTGTGTGGTGCTCATTTATCGACCTCGGAAGGATGAAAGGCTGAGTTTGGCCCCGCCGGGATTCGAACCTGTGTTAGCAGGCTCTGCACGTATGTCAAAGCGAGCGCTCTACTCGCTGTGCCACTTGACCGGCTGATGACACCCAGATCCTCATACCCTTGTCGGGCAACTTTGTCGAAGGCACAGCCCTGGTAAATAGAATATACCTCCTCATTCAGGCATGGATGGCGTCACATGGTCTCTGCCTGAATGACCACAAAACTGAGATCCTGATTCTGGGTTCTGACTCAAACCTAAAGAAACTTAGCCCAAAATACGCTGCATTCAATATTGACGGCAACATAATCAAAGTCTTATCTGAGGTAAAAAATCTAGGCTTCTACCTCGACACTACACTCACACTAAAAAAACAAGTAAACTCCATGGCCTCATCTACAGCCTATACTTGTAAACTGATTAGGGCCTGCAGACCCCTTTTTATCCAAAGCTAGCTGCATCACACTTGCAAATGCATTAATAATGTCTAAACTAGACTATTGCAATGCCCTCTATGTAGGCTCCAACAAAAAAACCCTAAACAAAATACAAATCCTTCAAAACAATGCCTTGAAAGCAGCTCTGAACATACCCCGCAGAGAAAACATATCTAGCCTTAGAAGAGATCAGCACTGGTTAAAAATTAGTGACAGGATACTCCTCAAAACGGTATCTCTCACTTTCAAATGCCTCAACAATGCCACACCTCCCTACCTCTCTGCTAGACTGACTAGAAAACGGTCTTCTCACTACACCAGATCATCTAACCACATCTGCTTAGAAACTCCAAAATTTAGGCTTGCCAAAGCTGGTGGAGGCAGCTTCCCAGTCAAAGCGGCCCTCTCTTGGAACGCACTCCCCACCACCATTAGAGTAGAACAGCCATACTCTAGCTTTAGACACAATGTACGGAACTGGATTCGTACCAAGGACATCTAGAAATGTCCTCACACCCTGGATGTTCAGTAACCGCTCACCTTCTCCAGTTACTTGTACGCCTGATTGATGACCTGTACTCCTGACTGGCAATTACCATGTACTCCGGACTAGAGGACACCACGCGTAGCCCCTGTGCACTATATCATTTACCCCATGTAACCCCTTTGTACTTTACTTGGACCCTATTTCTGCTCCCCACCAACAACTTCCACAAGTGCTATGTAATCCTAATGAATGAACTAACATTGTTTATGCTATGTATTTACCGTTTATGCTATGTACTTACCGTTTTGTTGTAACTAAGCTTTGAATATCCTTGTAACTGCAGCGCCCAGCTACCTGAGGGTTTGGTGCGCATTATCAAATAAATAAACAAACAAACAAAGAAACATCTAACTGTGAGCTGAAAGAGACCACGGGGCGTTTCAAGTCCCTGTGCTTCTGTGTGAGTAGCCCTATAGTGTAGCCATCTTTTTCATTACAAAACAGAGTACATTGCTTGGAATAATCAGGCAGTACAAGGGCAGAGGCAAATGAGAGGGTGGATTTCATTTTGGTGAAGGCAGTAGATGTGTCTTCAGGCCCTTCTTGCTTGTCGGGTTTAGAATGCAGGAACATTTTCTGCAATGCGGCAACAATGAGGCATAGTCAAGCATCCAAGGTTGGCAGAAATTGCTCATTCCTAGAAAAGAACTAAGATGTTTCTTCGTGGCAGGAGGAGGGCATACTCGGGATGGTGCCTTGTACCTAGAGGCTTGGTAGATGTCATGCCCTAAGTAATGCACCTTGGGAAGGCGGAGCTGGAGTTTTGTCGTGTTCACTTTGTGGCCATTTGTAGGTAAGGCAGAGAGAAGAGTGTGCGAATCAGAAAGAGACACCTCAAAGGATATTGATGTGAAGAGGAGGACACCAACATACTGGATCAGAGCGGAGCCACCAGGGACTGTGACATCCTGTATGTCTTCCTTTAAGATGTGTGAACGGAGGGAGGGGGAGTCAATTAATCCCTGGGGGAGCGATCTGTAGGACAGTTGTCTACCCTTATAGGAGAACACAAACAGTAAATGTGAATTAGTATGAATAGGAAGAGAGAAGAAAGCTGACGCTAAATCAATGCACGTGAAAAATATTTTCCCAGGAGGAATGCAGGAAATGATGGTGATGCGTTCAGGAACCATTGGATGGGAGGGGGTGACAGCTTTGGTAAGTTCATGGAGGATGTGAGCAAATCTAAATGTGTTAGTACTGTGATGGAATCATGAAGCAAGACACAGACAACAGATTCAAACTTAAATGTCAGGATGGTGTAAAGCCTAACTTGCCCTATGCTAAGGTGGGATTACCATGCCTAAGGAAAATAAGGATAGTTTTAGTCAGTAAGTTCAACTTAAACTTCTGTCTGTGTCCAAAACCTATACTTGCCCTCAAAACTAAAACTACAAACTGTGTAGGGATTTCAACAACAAAATAAGTAGTGTTCCAAATAAAGTTCTGAGCTTCTTCCAGCTCTTGGCTTACTTTCCAACACCCCTTCCCCAAGTTCAAAACAGTTCCAAAAAGCCTTGGTGTTCCCTTCCCTAAGAAGGCAACACAGTTCCAAAAGGGCCTTGGGATTTCCTTCAGCAAGGCAACAACAAAGTTTACAACGTCTTGGGTTTCCCTTCCCCAAGAGGTGAGCTTGTCCAGCTTGCCAACTCAAAATCAGTTCCAGTCTCTTAATACTCAAAACAAGTTCCAGGTCAACTTTAACCTTGTTCAGGCTCTTCAATAGATTAGACAGATTGCTATCTTCTGTATTCACTTCAGCAATCTATTTCATATATGAAGATTCGTTATCTGTATTTTCCTTGGGTTTTTCAGACAGGGTGTCCTCGGTCTAGGCGTTGTTGTCAGACTACACTGTCCAACCATTACAGGTCATGCAACCGATAACCCTAGGTTTTCTTTCCCACACTGGTTTACCTGTCACTACACCTCTGCTCGGGTTCACATTCACTGAGGTTTTATCTTGCCAATCTCTTGGCTTTGCCAAATGTGTTTTCCTCCTAGCCTGACTTTTGGCTTTGCCACACTGTGATCTTCCACACAGTTCACTGTGTTGTGCTCAATCTCTCTCACCACCTTACTTTCACAATCTTTAGCAATGTTCATTACTTGTTTTTCACTTTATTCAGTAAGATTCGTTCTTTGTCTTTCAATATTCATTACGCGCGTTTCACACATGCTTGCATTCCATTTGCACATCAAAGATTTAATTTAGTTCGGTATTCAATAATACTTAATTTGTGTTCTTTCATTTATAGGTCAACATGCACGTATTGTTCAATAGAATAGAATCCCTCGTATTGTTTTCACTTTCAAATGGACATATATTTCTGGTTGTCTGACAGTCACATCTACCATGTAGTAGTCCCAGGAATACCCCAGTATGAGTATTTCCTCTCATTCATTCACCAGTCCTTGACAGCTCCTGTGGGAATCTTTTCTCTTTGTTCTTGGCTCCACACACACGTCTCTGTAGTTTTGCAAGCAGCGCTTGCCTTTTGGAAATCTCAGTGTGGGCTTGCCCATCGCTCAGCCATCACTCGCGGATGCTAGCAGTGGTCTGAAGCACAGGGGGCTCTCCCATGCTCCTCAGTTCTGACTGTGGGCACGCAACCAAGGAGGCTCTGAAAGCTTTTACTCTCTCACAACATGCTTGGGCCCCAGCGTCGCAGTCTCTCCTTGACAATTGCTGGCATCCTGGCCTCCAGGCAGGACCGTCCTCTGCAGACTCCTTCTTAGCAGGATTTCTCCCTTCTCAGGCCTGTAAAACCAGACCAGGCTTTGCTCCTGCTGGTCTCCCTTTCTCGACTGTTGGCTCCACCTTTTATGCATGTGTGACCTGTTAACAGGTTGCAGGTGTGGGTCCTTCAACTCAATTGGCTGACTTCAGTTACTTATGCTCTTGGGACATGCCTAACCTTTATAGATTCCAGGTCTCTACTTCATCTCATTACCAGAATGGTGCAACTAAATGTTATTGTGTACAACTCCTAGTCACCTCTACCTTGTGCCAGTACTCGAGTGGTGTGACTGAGGGGAAATAAGAGGAAAGTACTGGCAACAACCTATGAAGTTGGGGGAAGGAAGGGTTTCGCCCAAAGACATTCTCTCCCCGCTACCCATGAACCCTCTACCCGGGTGATCTTCCCTTGCATCTCCACTGCTAGGGTCAGGATTCAAAAGGGATGGTGTTTTCCTGGCCATCTCAGAAGAGGATCCAAGGTGAGTAGGTGTGGAAATGCCTTCAGTTTTTTCACAGTACCCATTTTGCAAATAGGCAGAATCAGAATTGTTACAAGCACTAGTAGTATAATATAGTATGCCTTGTTCAATTAGCAATTCAATGACAGGTTCAATACCCTCCTCAGCTTGTGGGGAGAGCCTGTATTTCACTATCCCTGGCAAAGGTAGATTAGAATAAAGCATGATGCGTACAGGTTTAGCAGAAAGAACATGGCCAACATCATTAGCATGAGAATCCCAAAGGAAAGCAGTAAAGGTGTTAAGGAGATCTGGGAATTGTTCAGCCTGTGCAAGTATGAGCAAAGGGTCAGGATCCCCTGGCATAGAGGGAGTCCGTTGCAAGAGAATAGGCAATCAGCCTGTAGCTTTTGTGGCACCTCCAAATAAATGACATCAGGAGAGCAGTAAATGGTACAAGTCATTTTGCATACAGATCAACACCGAGTAAATGTGCAGGTGAACAGGGGCTCAACAAGAAAGCATGCTGGTCTGTGATAGGGCCACTAGAAATAGACAGTTCATTTGACACAGGGTGGGGAATGGTGGTGTCAGAAATCTCCACAGAATTGATAATTTTATCAGAAATATAAGTATTTGAAAATTCGGAAGCACGCAGCTTGGAGCGTCTGGCACCTGTGTCAACAAAACATTTCCCTTCAATGTTACACTGTAAATAGGGACCAGCGAGTCCAGTGGGATTAAGTCAGCTGATATAACAGGAGGGAACCTTTGGCAATCCTCTGGAGGACTGTAAGAAATGTACACACCTTGGTAATCAGAGGTGGGCAGGTGAGTTGGGGGTTTGAGGGGGCTGGTGGGGTGCAGCATTGGTAGCAGGAACAACATTATTTTGTGGAGGCGCTGCATTGTATTGGGCTAGACTAGGAAACCTGGTAGGGCAGTGTTGGATAATGTGGTCAACTTGCTTACAGTAGTCAAAAAAAGGTTGACGAAGTTGAAGTTGCAAATCTGTTCTGAGTGACCCGGCACAAAAGCATTTGCTACTTTCACTACTGACTCAATGCTTTGAGAGCCAAGGAGGGGTAGCGAAGGCATTAGCTCCGCTGCCAATTCAGTACAAAAGTAATTATCTTTGATTACATTGTTAGCAGATGAGGCTTCTTGTGCTGGGAAAGAATTGTTCATTTTTGTCCCCTAGAAATATCTCCAAATCTAATTGTTTTTTGGCGACAAGTTCTTGATGAGCATCATAGGCAATTCTTGACTTCAGGGTTAGTGATGTCAACTGTGTCTGATTGCAGGGTGCTGTCTTCTAGCGCCAGATGTATAGGGCTGACCAATACAAGCGCGAAGGTCAGCAGCGCAAAGGGCGATGCCCAGCAGTCACTGCATCTGCTCTTTCTGGTAGGTGCTTGATTAGTACTTAGTGCTTGGTGTACAGGCCCTCTGTGGCGAGTGTCTGATGATAAGTGATCCTTAATCGATTCTTTTACCCGCACCTGGGTCTGGTCCCCCAATTTAAATACTGGCACGTGTTGCAATTAAATTTATTAAGACAGCTACCATGTGCAAATTGGAATTAGCTGTCAAGCCATGCTTGGCAGCTGACTCAGTCCTGCCAGCCCAGCTCACTGTTGATTCCTAAGTGTACTGTGTTGTGTGTTCACCTTAGCGTCTTTGATATCTCAGTGTATGATGGTACCAAACTTGTAACACAATGTCTACGGCGTTTAACAATGCTGCGCACCCTCCACAGCAATCAATGAGCAAAAATATATCATTCCAGAGTGCCGTATTCAACCCCAGCCAGTTTCAATTTTTTTCAAAGCCAAGCAATCTTAGTGACTACTTAAGTTAATAATTAACTTTCTCTGTTACGTCGACAAGTCTTGCTTACCTGTTGCAGCGAAGCTATGGTCGTCCTGCACACAGGGCAGAGGGGTCTGTCTCTCCCACTCTGACAGACCATGTTAGACCACTTTCCTCTCCACTTGCTCACCGCACGGTACTGTGTGCCGGGAAGGGGGTTCTAATAGTCTCTGCAGCACACCAAGAGTAGGAATCTCCTTCTGGAGCAAAGCAATGGAAACAATACTGGAGTGACCAGGCTAGACCACTTTCCTCCCCACATGCTCACCGTGGGCCTCATTACGATTTTGGCAGTAGCCATGCCGCTATTGTCGGCATGGCTGCCGCGAAAATCGGGTCTGGGTTCCCAGAATGGGGAATTACCGGGCCATTCTGAGTTCAGAGGGCCCGGTAATTCCTCCCTCCAGGAACCCGGACCTTCCCCATTCCCATTCCAGCCCCCATAAGGCTGAATGGGAATGGGGCAGGGAGCAAACAACGGGCCGATTACGTGCGGCCCGTTGTTTGCTCCCTCTTCCCCTCGCGGGACCCGGTAAGCACGCCTGGTTTGACCAGGTGTTACTTACTGGGTCCCACGAGGGGAGCTTGTAATGAGGTGGAACGGATTTAACGGGTCCGCCTCCTTTAGCGGGTCCCATTAACCCGTTCCGCTTTACTTGTAATGAGGCCCCGTGTCTTTTCACAATTTAGTTGGTATAGTAAAGAAACTGCTCATAAAGGACATTATGCACCTTCCTTCTTGTGTACATACAGGTATATACTATATGTGCTGAACAAACAGCACACAACTTCAGCACTGCTGCAATTAATTTCGACCCATTAGGACAAGCCTTGATTTCCCATAATCCATCTTGGCATCATGGGGGCTTTCATGTAAACAAATACAACCCTTAGTGCCGTGGTAACAGGCGCCGCCTACCGGGTCCGGACGTGCCCACATTTACGAGCAGTTTCTTTACTGTGCCAAATAAATTGTCAAAAGAAAACCCCACACTGCTGACCAGCAGAAGCATAAATGGATATAAGCCTCTTTCCCTCCACTGTGGGGGCAGGTCGCATAATTTAAGTGATATCATCACAAAATTACCAACAGAATAAGTATTGATATAACACACTGCAATATACACTTGTGACCACATGAATCAGTTACATGAGCCACACTTGGTCGCATGTAATCCGAATATATGAATGGCCCCTACTTGGTAATGGGGCCCAGGCTTACTGAAGGTTTTACCAATGAGCATTCATGCGCTCACAGAGCTTCTGATCATGGCAGATTCTATTCATAACAGAGTTCTGCATAAGAGACCGGTAGGTGATCGCACCCCCGGCAGCACGATGAATCATGTAGCTCTCTCTGTAGGGATAAACCAGGAAAGGATCTACTGACAGTCCTAACTCGATCCAGGCTACCGAATCCTCCACGGCACCAGACCTTGATGGCATTTGCAATCTCTTATTAAGACTGAAACGAAAGTCTGGACAGACGCACTATACTGGCTATTTCGTTGGATCAGCGCATCTCAGACCATCCTGTCTTTGTGGCGAGACAGCATAATTGTACCAGTTTATAAGAAAGGCTGTCCCACTGATCCTTGAACCTACCGGTTATTGGCGATGTTGGATGCTCCAGCCAAAATGTTTGCCAGAGTGCTGTTTGTCGAGATGGGAGCCTGGGCAATGGATAAGAATATCATTGCACTCAAACGAAAGGCTTTAGAAAATGCTACAATACTACTATCAACATCCTCGCCTTAGTTACCACCGTGCAGCAAGCCTGGTTGATACCCCAGTGTATGTGTCCTTTAAAGACTTCCGTGCAGTTTTTGAAACTGTAGATAGGATAATGCTGTGGAGGAAGCTTCACAGCTGGCATATCCTGCTAGGTTTGCTAAATATGAAAATCTATTTAACCAAATGAACTAGGGTTAAGGTCTGATTGGGCGAACATGGTGGGATGTCTAACTAGATAACAACTCAGAAGGGTCTCAAGCAGGTCTGCATCCTTGCCCAATGTTATTCAACCTGTTTTTGTCAGATCTGGGAGGGGCAATCACAAACCCTAATACCACCCGCCCTAAACTGGGTCACACACGTTTCAGTGGCTGGCTTCTGTGGATGACCTTGGCCTACTTGACCTCACACCAGGTGGTTTCCAGTTATCTCTGAGCACCCTGAAATCGTACTCGTTATTAAACTCCCTAAAAGTGAACGTCTCCAAAACTAAAATCATGATTTTCAGTCCATTGCAGAAAATGAAAAGGCTGGCATGGGCTATGGATGGGCTGGATTTCGAGGTAGTCTCTGATTACAAATATCTGGGAATTATCTTACACTCAAAACTCTGGGGAATCTTACAACTAGACCGACTAAAAATTTAGACCGCCCAAATTGCTGGTGCAATCAGCTCTTTTGCCCATAAGGGAGGATGGCATATGGTAGGAGTCTTGACTTTCTAAGCTATCTGAAGCGAAATTCCTATGTACTAAATTGCATGAGGCAGAGAATGGGTCTTTGGGAATATGCCGGAGGTGATAACATTGGAGTCTGTTACCCTCAGGAGACTACTGAGATGACCTTCCCATTCAGCTATGGAAATGGTTTAATTAGAATTTAACACACTACAAATATTGGTAAAACTTACTTTGAGTTGCTTGGTCACATATTGGAAGCTTGTTAATTCATCAGAAGTCTTTCTGGATAAGGTAATGCATGGAACCTTTCCGAGCAGAGCATGACTTATTTATTTATTAGCCAACCAGTTCCATTGTACAGATCAAGCTTCTGGCTGACAGGTGGCTAGACATAGTTCTGGATAATGCTCTATCCATATCTTTTCTTCACTATAGGAAAACCACGAAAGTTAGTTTATTTCCTACAGGGCAAAGAGCAGCTGACTGTTAATTTAGCCACAAAAACAACCAGGATCGGGAAGTAAGCCCAGGTTACATCCAACATTTTTTGGGTAACGTTTTAGTTTGGGAATATACAAAACTAAAATTCAATTTTATGAAGTTCCTTAAAACCACTGAAGCATGGTTCAACATTCATGGGCATTAAAGACTCTGTTGATTACTGAAGCTACACACATTGGCAATGAGATCTGCCAGAATGGAGGGGAAATACACGGCTGATGCTCTCTTGAGAATCTTCATGAGCAGCAATCATGAAGCTTGTATAGTTTACTAAACTTTGGAAAAGGATTGCTACTATTATTGACATCATTGAATGACGTTAGATGGTCACTGCTGCCTTTCGATGCAGGTTAAGATGACATTGTAGGTGTTTCTATGTTTTTTCTAAGAGGTTTTATAACTGTGAAGCATTCAAAAGTTGACATTGTTAACTATATAAAACAATAAAAAAATAAAAAATGTGAAACGTATACGTGAAAGGTTCAGAAACCCAACTTGGTCTGCCTTGTGTGTTTTTTTTTCACTTATATAAAGACAGCTAAAGTTTATTTTTCGCAGATCGCCGTAAGAGTGTGAAATACATGACATTTTGTGGACTGTAAGTCTCTTAAAAGAATACAAAATAAGCAGGGAATGAATCGGGATTTCTTGTATTTTCCCCAATATGATTACATTTCCTTGAATGAAAGGTAGTATGTATCTCACTAATGTGTGTCGCTTAATGACATAATAGAACAAAATCAACACATCATAAGGGCAGATTCAGAAATCTGCAGGAGCACAGAAACTCTGAGGATATCTGGTGAATGTTTGAGAAAGGTGACTCACGTTCAGTGCAGTGACTGAATGAGTGACAGCAGAATTTCACGAGTGATAGAGAAATGCCATGTGCTAGCACTCCATGCAAAGAAGTGTGCATCCGTTAAAATGGAAAACACCACACAGATCCCTCTATATTCAAAATGCAAGCACAACAAAATCAAATTCTTTTACTGGAAGCAGCTTAGTGTCAGCATTCTCCATACAGGCACACAAGCTGAGAAAAGCAGTCAGGTAAACATGCAAATGCCGCAAGACAAACAATGATTTAGATGTGATGGAACACAAAGACCCCCGAGTATCATGGGAATGCCACATACCAACAATCAAACTGAAAAATGTGGTGAAATCAGTAATGGCAACAACACGTTTGAATAGTGCACGTACAATCATTTTGTTCTGGGGAGAGGAAATTGCTGATGGGCCCATAGGTCAGCGCTCACCCTCTAAAACTTGTAAGACAAGATAGCTGCACCAAGTGAGGATAGGGGGATGCAGGATTCACTTACTTGTAAGCGGGTTCAATTCAACACTACAGCTAAGTCAATGCCTAGTTTGGGATGCTGAGGGAAACCCTTATTGAGATATTTTTATTTCCAGTTCGTTTACTCTGGATGACAACTCTTATATAACACCCCTCTCTTAGAATCCCCCTGACCCCACTGAGCCAAGAAGTGGGTTTGTTTTGCAAATTAAAAGGTTTACTTGAAAATTAAACAATATATATATATATATATCACACTTTTATGATAAATTAATATTTGATATCACACTTGAGAATATGATGTTGATCAACAATGGATAATGTTATAGTGGTACACTCTTTTTAATGGCTTAGAAGTTGATATAGAGAGGATAAAGTAGCTGAGAATGCTCATACGGCTTCAAAGACAATGCAATGATGAATGAAATGCAGTACAGAAAATAAACTTGATATGATTTCAACCAAAACAATGTAATCACTTTTCCCCCTGGTAGCAATGCACCCCCCTCCCCCCTTATGCAATGTAAAGAGATGGAAGGAAAGCACACAGTTCTCAGGAATGCAATCAAATATAATTCAGTTCCCCCCCTAGCAAGCTTAGAGGAAAACAGGTAGAAGTTTGAAACACAGGCCCAAAATGCTTTGAATGTGATGACAATGAAGTGGGAAATGTGCTAAAATTGCTTTTAATTCCCTATAGGATGTTCAGGGTAGGTGATAGATACTTGGAATAAGTTCAGGTCCGCGCTACAATGATTAATGAGGGATTATTAGGTTGGAAACGGATTTCAGGGATGCAAGAAAAGACAAATATTTTTACACGTGGCTAAAATGAAGCAAAATGTCAAATCGCAGCAAATTTTCCGAGTGCGTCGGGTGCGATTACGGAGGCACTATAAGGAGTAGCAGTTATAATAGGTTAAAATAGTTTGATTAGATTATTTTAAACTAAGAGATTGGTTATGCACAGTCCTGGCTGTGTACTCACACTATATTTTGGAAGGAATGCGACTTCGCCACGGATCGGGTCAGGATTGGACTGCGGTTCCCTCGCCACAGACGGTCTCTGCCTGGTTCTGCTCACAGCGATCTGGGTCAGCTCTGCTAGCGGCACTACACAGCGGTCTAGATCTCTGGTTCTGACAAAATTTCTTGGCACTGCACGGCGGTCTGGTCTCTGGTTCCGGGTACAGCTCTGCTTTCTGGGTGTTTCTGGCACAGTTTTAGGCCAGAATCAAACAGCTCAGCCCGGCTGATTGAATAGTTTGGTTTGGTTGCTGGGTTTTGAAGGCCTGCTGATAGGAGTTCAGCTGTCGGGTTCTAGAGTTCTTGGAGTTTTGTTCTGGAGTCAGGAGTCTCTGGATGTGAAGTCTGAAGTCTGGATGTGGAGTTGTCTGTCAAAATGCTCCGCAGAAAGTGAAAAAGAAATTCCTATCTGGCTTCCAGTGGCTCATTTTATGTGTTTAGAAAGTGGGTGGGTCGGCTAATTCTGCATGCCCAACCCTCTCAAGATTTGATAGGCCAAAGGATTCTTTGGTCCCTGATTTGATAAAGGATAGTGTGTCAGAGTGATGTCAGCCATTTACGATCTATTGAAGAAACGCCCCTTTGCTTTTACCTTAGAAATATTTTTTTCATAACTACACATATTTCCCAGATGCACAGTTGTTTGACATTACATGTACATATTACAGATTACTTAAGGTACAATCTGGCCAAACTCTGATCTTCCTGGAGGCTTGCATTAAAAAATGACAACTTATTTTCGTTTTTAGTTGATTTACCAATATCTGACGTTTACCAAAAATGGCACACATGTGCACCGCCTTTCTACCCATATTCCATTAATTTACAAGGTCTCTAGCATAAACACAGTGGCCCTCATTACGACCCTGGCGGAAATCGAAAAACGATGGCAGAAATGCAATACCGCCATCGAATAGCGCTCGGTGCGATTATGACCCGTCACCGTAAAGTACGATGCCATTAGCGACACCGTAGTGAACGCCAACGCTAACTGCACCAAGTACGCGCACGCGCGCCATGCAAAACCGTAATTACCACCATGGCGCAACGGTACGCGAATTCTGACCCTAGCGGACATTTACTTAACGCCATCAAGCATGGCGGAAAGTACCATTCCGCCATGGTGAGAAGTACGGCAACGCGAACCAACCGTAAATGGCCCTACTGAGTGCCTGTACACCACTCCCTGGCCACATTGCACAACTCCTCGTAGGTGCAATGAAGTCACACAATGCAACCAGTGAAATGTACAAGTCACCCATGCATGCCAACGAACAAATGAATGTAGGGGCTCCAAGTGCCTTGTGAGTGGCCATCCATATTTGCCATGTCATCATTGCCGTACTGATGCAGCACAGGCATGTGAAGGTTCAAGTACAGCAATATGAACTGAAATATGAGACAAAACAACAACAGGCCCCCATCGCTTGACACCAGTGTAAGGCAACATTCAAAGCAGTATCCTGAGGGAGACTGCACCAGCCCTGTACTCTTGCCAGTAAACAAACCAACCATCAGCATAAGCATGTACCACACAAGTTGGCAGAGTGACTGAGCAGCCAGGCCCATCTCAAGAGGGGCCAATGGGAGCTGCAGGGCACAGATGGCACGAATACAGAAGCTATTCCAATGGACATGACCTCAGTCTCCCTCCAAGAAACGCACGCAAACACAGGCACCTGTGACCAGCCATATTCTGATAATCACATCATTCCACCAATCCACCTGGCTGACCGGCATCTGTTACACAAAAGCTAATCCCCCGCCCCTGAGCATGACATCATTAAAACAGTCATAATGGCAGCCCCTATCCCTGACCTCACTGGGCTTCGTAGGCAAACGCGCCCAGTACAGTACCACGCAACTATACTCAGAAGCCGGAACCCAATGCAGATCTTCTCACATTACATCGCTCCACAAATAGGAATATGCTACATTACTTGCAAAGAATAACGCTACACGGTTAATATCATAATAGAAATTTAAAGCACAACAAAATCACCAAGCCCATACAGCCATTAGGTCATGAACTCCAAAATATATTTCATTATTGTGGGCTGCATCCGCAATAAATGACCAGCGTCTTCTTGTGTGACGCCCTGTTCCTTCATGGTACACAGGGGCTACATTCACGTTCAAAAAGGCAACATGGAAGCGCCTAGAACCGCAGGGCCGTCCCATTAGGTAGGCACTAGTCCAGCTGAAAGGTCGATATGTTGCTCCTAGCCACTAGTACTGCGTAAGGGCATGTGGCCCATTGGCGATCGTCCCATAAGATCGTAATGGTGCTCCACTGATTAACACGAAGCAGCAGGTGTCGGGAGTAAAAGCCATCTGCAGGAGTGGCAAACAGATGGCAGCGGCAAAAGGGGAGGAGATACCTGTCACCCAAATGAAATGAAAAAGAATAGTATGGGCATCAGAACTTCATTTGAATTACTCACTTCAATGATCACACTAAATCTACAGCCATATGCATGCTAGCCCACTCAAAAGGATTATTCCCACCCAAAAATCACTTGCGAATCATAACTATATAAATCGAGGTGAAAACACTATTACAAACGAGTCTTTGTGTGCATGCGTCTGTTAAAACAGAATCCATTAGATGGGATTAGTAACGTGCATAGACACAAGTGTTTGAAGGCGCGTCGAGACAGGGAGGGTTCAACAAGGGCAGATAGATGATGGTCCCACTATGGCAGCTCTGCATCACATAGCGCAGGGGAAGTGGATAGATTCCAAAAAGCCATGTACATGGCAAACTCTCAATTAAATCATCTGTCCATGCATCCATACATCATTCCCTCATCCCGGTATGAAAACGCCTGATTATTTACTCACATAACATGTGAAATTTCCATTGAGTCTGTGCGTAATGCAGTCTGCAAAATCCACTGTGCTCCAGCCCGGAATTCCAGTGTTGTGAAGTAACATGTATTTGGGAACGTCCGGCCTTATCGTCCACTACGCTATTGCGCATCCCATACTATTCATATCAATCATTGCATTCTCGCCATGGCCCCTGTCCGAAGGACATTAAACAATAGAACTTTATATCTACAGTCAGACCTGTGGGCGTCTCCTCGCCGCTAGCTGAAAACCGAAAGCGCTGTCCTTCGAATTCCTCATTTGCAACATCACGTCGAAAAGGCATCTGTGACCGCTTGAAATCACAAATTCATCCATGTAGTGCGGCAGTGTGTGAAAATGGCAACTGGCTTCACTCACAAATGGGACGCCCCGCCCGTCTGTGAACCTCGGTACAGTGCTGCATGAGGGTCCACCGTTAATCGAGTACTACATTCCACTGACCCTTCACAAGTTTGTTCGCGACTGTAAAGATAGTATGTCAAACAATGGGACCATAGCAGAATGAACATATGAACCAATATTTCACTGCCATCGGGATTAAATACATGATTGTAATAGCAAGATGCCATGCGTCAAATTGCAGCGTTGTGTGCGGGACGTGCTCGCCCAAAGGGGATTGCAGCTTGCACAGGTGGAATGAATCACCACAGGTGGAGGCTATACTGCCTGAAAACACATAAATTGCACACCCAACCCCCTCCCACAACCACACCCACTCCAAAATGCTACCGGCAGGACTAGCGATGTTGGCCCTGGGGGACCTGATAGCACTGCAAGTACTCCAACTTCAAGAAGAAGACGAACACCAACTACTACAACAACCGGCCGCACAGAGGAGACGCAGGAGGAGGAGGAGGGCAAGGCAGGGCCAGCAAGGCCCACCAGCACAGCCACTACCACCACGCAGGCAGCCCGCAATCCCACGCCTCCGAGCTCATCCGTTCAACCTCACTGATGAGCAGATCCACACCCTCTACCGTTTGGACCGGGACACCATAACCGCCATTGTGGACATGACACACGCTGACCTTGTCAGCATGATAGATACCCCAACCGCCATCCCACCCCTACTGAAGGTGGTGTCTGTACTCCACTTCCTGGCCACAGGCACCTACCAGCACACAGTCAGACAGTTGCATGGCATTTCACAGCCACTGTTGTCACGGACACTATTGCAAGTGCTCGATGCCCTCCTGAAGCACGCAGACGACTACATCTCTTTACCACGCTCGGAGCAGGAGATTACAAACACAAAAGTGGGATTCCATGCACTTGCCGGCATACCGGGTTGCATTGGTGCCATCGACTGCACCCATGTGGAATTGGTTGTCCCACATGCCATGGAGGTCCAGTACCGCAACCGGAAACAATATCATTCTCTTAATGTACAAATGGTGTGTGACTCCAACAGGATCATTACACATTGTTGTGCCCGATTTCCTGGATCAACCCATGATTCTATGGTCTTGAGGAACTCTACAATACCACGCTACATGGAGCGACACGCAGGGAACAGATCCTGGCTACTCGGTGAGTCTCATTTCTTGCATGATAATGTGGGGTATGTGATGCGGCAATGACCTGGCAGGAAGGGGGGGGATGCGTACGTAGCAATGTCATTCCACAAACATCCTTTATTGTCCACATACAGGTGATGCCGGGTATCCACTGAAGAGATGGCTCCTTACACCACTCCGGAACCCACAGAACCAGCATGAGGAGGACTACAACCATGCCCACTCACGTACCCCGTGTAGTCATAGAACAGGCATTCGGCCTACTGAAGGCTCGTTTCCGCTGCCTCAGCAGGTCTGGCGGGGCACTCCTGTACCGCCATGAGAAGGTTGCAAAGATGGCCATGGCATGTGTCATGCTACACAACATGTGCGTACGTAGAAATGTGCCCATGCCCCCTGACGCAGAACTGCAAGCACCTGAAGATGGTCATGATGAGGGTGGGGATGTGGCAGCACCTCAAGGAGTCCGCGAGGCACAGGAGGGCCGTGAAATTCGTCAGATTATCATAGATTCATGCTTCTAGCACTCACGCCTGGTGGCTGATACATGGACACGGGACTTGTGGCACTGTGTGTGTCTGGAACATGCACAATATGGACTGTACGCCTATAAAGGCCTCGTACACAAAGATCAATGTCCACACATCTCATTGGATGATTGTGAAATGTTTATAGCATATGTGAAATTATGTTACACACCCCATCGACCCGCCACCCAAGAAAGCCCAACACACCCCCTCCACCCTCCTACCTCCCCCCCGAACACCAGTGTCCAAAGATGCTCATTGTCAGTGGGCAGACGCTATTGCAAGCCCCCTCTCCGGGTATCAGGTGCACCCCTGGCTGTGGAGCGCAGGTTCCTCCCAGATCTACGTTGGGGGCTGCCCTGGACGGAACTTCCAACGGATGATGTCTCTGCCTGCTCACGTCCATGCATGTCCCTAAGGGTTTGTGAGAGCTCAGTGAGCACACGGCGCACAGCGGCAAGTTCAGCACATACGTCTTTGGACGTCGCATGCAGTTCCCCCCTCAGGCTCTCGGTGCTTCTCTCCATTTGTGCCCTTAGTGTCTCTGTACTTCTCTCCATTTCTGCCCTAAGTGTCTCAGTAGATGTTTCTATGGCTGCCTTAGTACCCCCACATTCATCAGCATGCTCCGTGAGGAGCCTGGCCAGTTGCTGCTGTTGCACGATCACCTGGTCGAGGGACTGTTGCCTCTGCTGGGCCATGCCCATTTGCGGTGGTGTCACAGAGGGGCTGATCACCTCATGTTGCCTTGCCACAGGGCTTGTGGGGGATGGCCAGTCGTCGTCTTGTGGGTGCCCCTGCGTGGTGTCCTCATGGTGTACGGGATGAAACAAACAGGGGGATTGAGACAGGTCATGGATGGATCCTACATCGACAGCACCGTTTTCTTTGTCGGAGCATGCTGCCATTAATGCAGTGTCACCTATGGTGCTGCTGCCACCAGAAGCAGTGCCTTCTGTGGCATCCATTGGGGGGACCTGTGGTGCTGCTGTTGTGGGCATGCTGCCTGCTGGGGTGCCTGTTGAAGTCCCCTCCTGTGTGCTGCCACTTGATTTGTGCTGCTGCCGTGTCTTGATCCGTGCAGCTGAGGTGGAGGGTCTTTGGCCGTTGGTCTTGGCCCTCTTTGCAGGTGTGCTGGTAGGGGTGTCCTGAAGCTCGTTGTTTGAATCGGACCCTGTGTTGGAGTAAAGGAGGGCGAGCGTTATTTATGGGTCTGTGGAAATTGGAATGGCAATGTATCACATGCATTGGGGTGGTACCTGAGGGTGATTTGGGTCAGGGCCTTGGAGGTGGTTTCATTTTTGTGTGGATTGAGGATGCAGTTGTTTTGCAGCCTGCAGTCAGGGTGTGCATGCTGCACGTGTAGAGGGTGTTTTTAGGATTTTTAATTATTTATGTATTTAATGTGACTTTTGAAGTGCGCTATCAGGCCAATGTATGTGGACGTTCTCCTGGACATGTGTTTCTGTTGCACTATGTGGACACATGGTACTTCACATGATTGGACATTGTGGATTTAGCATTGTTTTATTTGGCCCACCTACCTGATTCTTCGGATGTCTTCACTCCTTTCTCCATCCCTCCGACTCCCTCTATACTCTCCATTCCAATGGTGGAGGCACAGATTTCTTCCCAGGGGGTCAACTTGATGGGTGATTCCGATCCTCCCCCGGTAGCTGTGGCAATGTTACGGTTGGCTGATAGTATGCTCCGTACGCGTATCCGCAAGTCGTCCCATCGCTTTCTGCATTGCTGTGGGTTGCGGGGTGCGGTCCCCACCGCACTTACCCGCTGTGCCACCAGGGCCCATATGGCCTTCTTGTTCGCAAGTGCCGTCCTGGTCATTTGCGTCGAGAAGACGACGGCAGCATTCTCCTGGAGGGTCTCTGTGAGCACGGTGAGTTCCTCATGGGAGAAGTGGACCTGCCGCTTGCGGTCGCACGCTTTTTTCGCAACTTTTCCCATTTTTATTGTTTTCACTAGGGTGGCTAACGGGTTGGGATGTGTCTCAGGGTAGGATTTTTAATGGTTGTGTTGGGATTCTGATTTTATAGGTGTACGACGTGCTGTTTCCCGTTCCGGGCCCATGTTTTTACTTCCGTTTCCGTATATTTACGGTCACCGTATTTTGCGATTACCGCTCATTACGGTGACCGCTATGATGGGTGGCGGAATTGCACCTAGGGTGCCGTACGACGGCGGTCAGGGGCGTTTTGGGGACATTTCCGCCATCGCGGACTTTGCACTTCCGCCATGGCGTAGTGCTCGTGCCCGATGGGTCAGAATTAGCCGCACTTTACTCCGTCGTGCAATGGCGGAAACGCTATTTACGCTATGGCGGTCAGGTCAGTTACTTTCCGCCAGGGTCGTAATGAGGGCCAGTGTCTGTAGTATTAATAATTAGCGGGGTTTTGGCTCAGAACATCACAGAGCGACCAGCCTAGTTTTGAACTGGGAGTGAATGTGTCAATTTAAAGATCCCAAAGTTGTACATTTCTGTCATCTGGTTACAATAAGTTATCAGTGTTTTTATAAAACATATATTTGCCTTCAATTCAACTCACTTCAGTGTTTGGTTCCGCCCTCAGAAACTTGGGAGTCAGGGACCACATGTCTCTTCTGCCAGGCAGAGCTCTGTTTACCGTCCACACCCAAATTAACATACCCCATTCAATTGCAAGAGTCTACTGTGTCGGCTGAGGTCAGCAGGCCAGGGGGCCACTCTGCATTTGGTTAGCATGTCCATGTGATCTCCTGGCTTCTTGTGTGTAGTTCTGAGGTGAGAAGGTTTCCCAGCCCCTTGCAATGTTAATTGAATCAACGTGTCTTCAGGGAACAGCAGGTGTTTAAAATGTTTTTAATTAACCAAAAAGGCTTCGAAGTCTCCAGCTGTCTCAGGAGGCTGGCAACTCCTGAAGTAAAGTTCTACTGTCAGAGTTTAGACCGTTGCTTTTGGCAATCAGCCAAAACAGGTCGGTTGCTTCCATCTTGTCACGTAGCATCTTTTCCTCACGTTTTAACATTGTCTCTTCTCTGTGTCCATTACATTTATTTTCATAATTACTCGCACTGGCGTGCTTGTCTTCGATAGCCGCTTTTGTTCATTCACGAGTCTGTTCAGGCCCCTGTGTCATTTCCACTGGCCTTCCATTAAGGCTTTTGGGGTCTCTTCGTGGACCACGTGTAAGTACTCCTCATTCCGCATCAGCAGCTGGTATGGCTGTCTGTTAGGGTACCGTGCTGCCCAGGGGTGTCTGGTTATGGGTGCTTCAACCGGTATGGATCTTCTGATGTATACTGGGCGGAGTCCCAGTGCAGCTCTTTGTAGGTTCATTTGCTCTTCATGCGTCACATACCTTGGCGAGTACGCTCCTGGTACCTCGAAATGAGGGGAAGGGGTGCAGGCCATGTCTGGGACCTCCTCTACACTCCCCCCTCTAGTCGGTTCATCGACCACTTCTGCAACCTCCTTTGCATTCATTTCTTTTGATTCTTCGGTGTCATGCTCATCGTCTTCAGCGTTTGTACATGATGGTGTGAATGTGTGAGCCTTTGGAGTCCAGATTTTTATCACTCCCTTCAAACTCCCTGCTATTTTCACATGTTCATCTTTGTTCCATGTCATTAGCTGACATTGTCCATTTGGGCTGCAGTAGATCAATTTTCCTTCATATCTTCTTCGTTTCTGAGGGTATGTGAACTTTGTTCCCTCTAGCGCAAATTTGCTTCCTTTCACAAAGTCTCTTATTTCTTCATCGGTCAGGTCTCTGGGCTTCCACCCTTGCTCGACATCAACCATTATTTTCATCCCTATGTCTTTATTCGTGGTTTTCTGGCACTGTGTAATGATTATCTTGATAACACAGAATCCTAGCACTAACATTGCTAGTAGAGCTCCCAGAAACTTGAATATATCTGCCATCCATTGTGGGACTCACGAGAATAGGTCTCCAAACCAGGTGTCATCATCCACTTCATCACTTTTATCGATCATCTGGTTTTGCAGGCTTGTCAACATGCTTATGGCCTCTGTTAGGGTTCCGTTTTCTTCATCGTGTGATGGCAAAAATGTGCAACATGATTCTCTGATTTTTTTGCACAAACACCTCCATCCATTGCAGTGATCATGTCAAGCACGTATCTGTTCTGGAGGGTCATCAGTCTGATTGCTCTCAGCTCTTCTTTGATCGCGTTGAATCCTTTTATAGTGGTATCGATGGTCTGCAATAACTCCCATCTGGTTATCTGCAACCATTTAGCATTCACTCCAACTTGGATGTGGGGCAAGAGTAGTGTTGTGAATACTGTTGAGGTGAGGCTGAACAGCCTGTGTTCATAGGGGATTGCATGGAATGCCTCTTCTGATTTGGGAGAAAAGTAATTTTCCTCTTCATCCTGGATACCAGTTCCACAGATCTCCTTCTGCTTAGATGAGCATCTGCTTTTGGGAAACTGTCCAACTTCAGGTCATTCTTAGGGATCATTAGCGCGGGAACATGGACTTTCACTGGTGTCCATATGCCTCCCCAGTTTTTCGGCAGCCTTACGTATGCCTTGGATCCACATGCCCAGTAATGATCCATAATAACTGCTACCTTGTGTCATTCCTGGAGCTTCAAAGATTTGTCAGCAGTTTTGATTCTCTCCCATCTTCCTTGTGCCATTGTTTCTGAAACATAGTTTCAGGCTATCCAGTGGCACTATCTGCAGGGGTCCCCCTCTATCTTCGACCCATGTTATTAACTTTACTAGCTTTGGCCACAGAGGTTTGCATAACCTCTGCACATTCTCTATTGCTTCCTTGCAGGCTCCAAGGACAATCCACGCACGGCATATTACTACTCGGTCCTCCCATCCATCTGGGGAGACCAATGTCCCCCAGATCTGCATTTGGCCTCTGTTCTTCCAGATTTTAGCCTCTTCTGCAGTCTTCCCTTGAACGTTCAGTCTCGGGTTAACTTCCCATCTTATCCCTGATACTTTGATGCCAGGGTTCTCGTACCTGATCACATGATTTCTGGTGTGTGCTCGGTTTCTTGTTTTAATGTCCTGGACGTAGCCATCTTCATCCGGGTAATTCTTTTCTTTGGCCCATATCAACAAGGCCTCTTTTCCCATAAATTGTCCTCTGGTGTTACACATTGCTACATGTGACATACAGTGTGCTGTAGGGACATCAATTTGTACAGCCACGAAGATCTTGGATATTCCCATGCTGTATGGTAGGAGAGCACATACGAAGCATTCTCCTTCCGACTGCCTTCGTCCTACTTCCTTCATGTGCTGGTACCATATGTTGTTATCTTCGTGTGGGCTTCTCTTGATTCTCAGCGTTCTTCTGTAGTGGGCTATGACTATGGGCCTCATTCCGACCCAGGCGGTAAGGGGTTTACGGCAGCGTAAACAGCGCCGACCCTTACCGCCTGATTCCGAGGTCCCTTAGCGCCATGGAGGATTTAACACCTGCTTTTAGCAGGTGTTAAAATCCATGGCGCTAAGGGACCTTATTGTTAATTACGCCACCGTAATTTACGGTGGCGTAATTAACGCCTTCCCCACTCCCATTATGCCCTATGGGGCAAAAATGGGAATGGGGAAGGGTAAATGGGGATTGGGGACTTACCGCCCCGCCAACCTCGGAATGGGGCGGCAAGTCCGCCAACCACCATGGCGTAAACGTAGTTTACGCCATGGTACGACCCAGGCGGTAACTTACCGCCTGGGTCAGAATGAGGCCCTATGTCTCTAAATGCATCTGTGCTGCTTTTCCTCTCTGGGTGTCTTGATGGAGCAGGCTGCCTCGACTGCATCGCTGTGGTAGGAGAAAGTTTTGTGTTTCTCTTCCTCTCCTCTTGTTGTTTTTCATTGTGGTTCTCTGGCCGCCATTGGCTCACCATCTCCTCAACGTGAGGCTGAGTCATAGATCTGGTGCTTGTTTGCAGTGTTGGAGCTGCCGTGTTTGTCGTTATAGTCTCTGCAGTTCTATGTTCCAGCTCCTCGTGAAGTTTCTTTGCTCTGACTATGAAAGGGAACAAATAGTCTATCAACATTTGTGTTTTCTCTGTGAATTACTTTGTGGCTACTTCTATTCTTTTGAGGGATTTTGCTATGCCCGCTCTCTCTAGTGTTTCACTTGGCTCCTCGTCGGTACTTCCACTGTTTTCTGGAACTGATTGTTCGGCAGGCAGTCTCTCCCTCTCTGCTGCCTTCGTTGGAGGCCCTGTATCCATTGACACTTGCCCTTGCCTGTGTGCATCCTGTGTGTGGGTGCGTGCAGTGGTCAGTGCAGCATTTTCATTCATTCTATGCTGACCCTGTCTCCAGCTTTTCTCTTCATTTGTTACCTCAAATGTGTCTAGATCATAGCTTATTACATTTAAATTTAGTTTGTTATTTTTATCATAAGGTTTTCTTGGGACTGGAATGAATATATAGGGTCTGGGTGCTTTTGTAGGCCCCAGATGTTTATTATCAGGTGGGTACACTGAGATTGGGACACTTCGCGCACCAAAAAAGAAAGCAGTTCTGATTGTTAATGACAGAAAAACAATAATAATAACTGTACACATACACATAATCGTTCGGAACGACAATTTGCAGCATTTTCTTCCAGGGAAGTGGGGGCGCCCTTCTGTTGGGGGTAAAACCAAGTTACTGTTCTGGGCCCCCATTTCGAATGAGTTCATAGTCAGTTATTTATTCCTTCTCTTGCTCTGGTCTCGTATTTCGAGAGTTCATTACTATTAAAGGGACAAGTGCTTCTCCAAATGTCCCCCCTCATGTGATTGACAACGGTAGTCTCTGGGTACTCAGTACAGTTCCTGTGCTAGACTATGGAAAAGGGTTAGGCTAGCAACTTTGGTACATCATATTCATTATGCATATCTATGATAGGTGAGGTCCCAATGCATGCCTCAAATTTGCCTTGGTCCTGAGGACATGCTGGAACTTGCTCAATGAGAAAGAATGAAGAGATGGAACTGCTAGAAGTCACACAAAAATCCAATGGCCCTCATTACGATACTGGCGCTAAACCATGGCGCTATTAGCACCATGTTTGGTGCCGGTATCGTAACGAGTCAGCCAATGTTCAATGGGGAATTACCACCCCATTCCAAGGTTGGCGGGGCGGTAATTCCCCATTGAACATTGGCCCTTCCCCATAGGGCTCAATGGGACTGGGGAAGGCGCTAAGTACGGTTCCGCAAATTGCGGTACTGTACTTAGCACCAAGGTCCCTTTGAGGGTCCCTACTTTAACGGCTGGTCTAGACCAGCCGTTCAGGTCAGATCCCGCAAAGGGACCTCGTAGTAAGGCGCTAATGGGTTAGTGGCGCCGCAGCCTTTTACGGCGCCATTAACCCATTAGCGCCAGGGTCGTAATGAGACCCAATGTTGTAAAAATAAAAACAAAAATAAAAATAAATGTGAACATATGAAAAAATAGGAAAAAATTAGAAAAATGAAGAAAAAGGAAAATAAGATTGTGAAGTTCTTGCGTCTGCTCTTTTCGCTCGGTCTCTCGTCGACAAGTTGAAGAACAGTGTCTCTCTCCTCGATCTGCTCCACGGCGGAAAGTTTATTGGGATCTTCCTCTTCACAAGGCTCTCCTAAGCAGTTGATGAACATAATTACTTCTCAGTTTCGCTATGATGGCTCTCAGGAGCTTGTTTAATTGTGCATTCTTTACTGGGTCTCTGAGGAATGCAGGTACGTCAACATTGCTGGGTCTACCCACTAGTTCTGGAAAGTTCTCAATGAGGTGAAAGAAGACATGGTATGCATATCTGCTGTCTTCTGGTGACAACGACATTCGCTCTGATTTTCTGGTCTCTAGATCACAGGCCTTTCTTGTGACGTGTCTTTACACTTTCCTGCTGCGTGGATTGCGTCCACGTAGTTCAGTTTGTACCACACTCGGTTTAGGAGTTTGTTGTTTCTTGGATCTCTGATAAAGGTTAAGGTATCTGTGGTTCTCCCGACGAGTCCTGGGCATTCCTCTATGATGCGAAAGAAGAGCGTGTATGTCAGTTCATCAATGATCACTTGTGGTGGAAGCATCTGTACCCTTATCACTGTACTCGGGCAGTGCAATGAAGGCTTCCGTGATGACAGTCAGTAGTTGCCAGATTATTTTCTTGTTGGCCGGATCTTGAATAAAGTCTTTGATACTGGTAACTCTCTCTACAAGTGAACGATATGTCTCGAATACTAGCCGGAAACTGGGGGATACCATAAGCTCTGTGAACAAAGTCTCAAGACTGATTGCTTCAGGATACTGTGTTACACTCTCAGGCAATGTCTTATTTGCAGTCTATCAGAGTCTTGATTCTTTGTACTAATTGAGCATGTCGTGCTTTCAAAGGTTCATTTTATCAATGTTGTTGTGGCTTTGGATGTGCTTCTCTTTACCCTGCAACTGGGATGTACAGAGTGTGCATTATGTCCTTATTACCCCTTTGCTTGGGGAACCTGTCCAGTTTTATGCCACAACTTGCATCCGGGTCCTTTGTCTTGGTTTTCTGCTCATGCGTCCTTCTTCCTCGCCATGGATCTTGTCTGCACACGCTGAGGTTCTTCCCTGTTGTCTGTGGTTTCTTTGCAGTTGGATGCAGAAGGAGGGCTCTCTCCTATATAGGGTTTAATGTCATTGAGGAAGATCCCTGGAGCTTGATGGCAGAGGGGGTGCAGTCCTCGACGATGAAAGGGCCATTAAATCTTGGCTCGTTACACCTTTTGCTGGTAAAGTTCTTCACAAGCACGCTGTCACCAGGGAAGACGAGGGTCGAATGTACACCTTGCTCGGTGTCTGCTTCAGCACTTCCTGCTGTGTTTTGTGCTGCGCAGTCCCCTTTTCGCCGTCGCTGCAGCTGGCCTGTAATGACAGAGGCGCTGGATGTCATACAGTTAAGGTACTTTTACATCTCTGTTCCCAGAACCTCTCTAGTCAGCTGGGCATCACAACTAGCTCTATCTCAGGCGGTAAGAGGGAACTTCATCCTTCTGCCTGTACTATCTCGTGCGGTGTGAGATGATATTCGGAGCCAGGTTGGTTCCGAAGTGCATACAATGCCAATGGTAGACAGTGCAGCCATCCCTTCTTTAATGTGAGCTTCAACTTGGCTATCCTCTCCTTAAGCAAGCCATTGATCCGTTCACATATCCCATTCTCCTCAGGATTATACGCAGACGAGAACTTGGGCTTTACACCAAGCAACAAGCTAATCTGTTTGAAAACTGACTTTACAAAGTGAGCCCCGTTATCTGATCTCATTACTTCGCACACCCTCCATCTAGGGAATACTTCCCTCACTAGGAACTTGGCAGCACAGGTAGAATTGGGGTGTGTACAGGGACCTGCTTCTATCTATATAGAGAATGGACACACCATCACAATTAAATACCTGTACCCGTTGCACACTTGAATCATGTCGACATAGTCGATATGCAAGTGCTGGAAAGGTCCATTCGGTCTGGGGATGATCCCTCTCACTACTTTTGAATTGCTGGCAGATTATGCAGTTCACCAAAAAAATGCAACATGCTTTGCTAAATTCGGTGTGAACCAGTCTTCTGCGAGCATTGCAGCAAGATTTTCTTTTGTCATATGGATGGGGTAGTGTAGTTGTTCTAATGCTACTTTTAGAAGGGTGACAGGCATTACTGGTTTGCCAGTGCTGTCTTGCTTCCACAACCCTTCAGAGGGGTTTAAAGAACACCCTCAATGCTTCCACACATTTTTCTCCTCCTGAGGTGCCTCCCCCTGGAGCTCCATTAGTTGAGTATGCCCCATATTGCTATATGCTTCTGGTGTGGTTTGCGCTACAATCATCCGCTCATGGGTACGTAACCTCCACGTCCATGATTGTTTCATTCTTGGATGCCATGCGCTTGGCTTCCGTGTCTGCTTCATGATTTCCATGGTGACACGAAATCCGTCCCCTTGGTATGAGCAGCGCATTTCACGACTGCTATGACCACTGGGAGCTATAGTGCTTTTATCAGCATGTCCAATAAGGCTGCATGTTGCACTGGCGTGCCGTCTGCTTAGAGGTAGCCCCTCCCTTTCCAGCACGCTAGACCTGCATGTACCGTGGACGTCACATAGGCTGAGTTACTGTACACAGTTACTTCCTGGTCTGCATTATTCTCAATGGCGAGGATCAGTGCCAGCAGTTCTGCAGCTTGCGCAGAATAGTGAGAGGGTATTCGCGCACTGATGAATACTCAAAACTCTCCTTTCGCTAGGTGTTTTACCACAGCCACGCCTGTATACCTTTGTCCGTCTTCTTGGTCGATTCTCGAAGAACAGTCAATAAAGATGATCTCTCCACTTGCCAGGGCGATTTCCTTTACCCTGGGGATCTCATCATAGAATTCCTCATAGTTCGCCCAGTCGTGTATAGGTTCTCCCTCTGTGACTGGCTGGGCTATGAACGTAGCAGGGTTTACAGTTTTACATTGCCCTATTTTGATCGATGGGTTAGCGATAATCACCTCATAGGCGGATGCTCTCTGAGATGTCAGTGTGCCTTTTGGCTTCTCTAGTATGGCGAACTGTGAATGTTCAACATACAATGTCATGGAGCACCCCATCACGATGGATGACGCCTTTTTGATAGCAAATGCGGCAGCAGCTAGATATTGTTCGCATGGGAAGTGGCCCTTCATAACCGGGTTCAGACTCCCACTGCAATATGCTAGGGGCTTGTACCCCAGCGAGGTTCGCTGCGCGAGCACTTCTGTCGTAAAATTGCCATCGGAGTGTAAGAACAGGTAGAATTCCTCTGCATAATTAGGAATCCCGAGAACTGGGGCCTTACAAATTGCCCCCTTGAGTTCTGCAAACCCTTTCTCCATTGCCTCATTCCATTCAAGGAAGCAAGGGCTTGGTATACGAGCTGTAGTCGAAGACCCATGCTCTGACATAATTGCACAGGCCTAAGAAGCTCTGCATTTGTTTTATCGTGCCCGGCTTGGCCGTGTTCATGATGGCTTCAGCCCTTTCTGGGGTTACCTTTTTCCCCTCATGAGAGATCAGCTGCCCTATGTACAACACCTCCTGTTGAAAGTACAGCAACTTTTCCTTATCAACTTTGTATCCCTTCTCAGCCAGTATAGTCAATCGCTGGACAGAGTCGCGCCTGCATTACTCTTCAGTGGTGCTGCAGATCAGAATGTCATCTATGTACTGCAAAACAACACTGTCCACCGCAATATTGCCTAGGTCCTTTTGCAGGGCTCTGTTGAAAATAGACGGGGAATCGCAATACCCCTGTGGCAACCTCGTACTTTTCAGACGCATCTGTCTTAAAGTGAATGACATCAGGTCCTGAGAGTCACGGTGCAGTGGAATTGAGAAAAATGCATTTTTCAAATCAATCACCGTGAAATATTTTGCCTCGGTGGGTATGTTACACAGTATTGTGTATGTATTGGGGACTAGAGGGAACTCGGCTTCAACTATATTGTTTAATGCTCGTAAATCTTGGATTAAACGCCAAGACCCTCCCTTTGATTTCTTGACATGGTAAATCACTTTATTGCGAGGTGATTCTGACGTCACTAGGATGCCCTGCTCCATCATGGCGGAACTTGTCTTTGCGATCCCTTCATCTGCCTCTCTGGACATGGGATATTGTCACGCTCGTGGAAAAATTGCTCCCGTTTTCAGTTTAATTTTCACTTCACCTGCCCCCTTCAGGAGACCTACATCATACTGCTGCAGGCACTTGGGCCATGTCGTCATCAAAGTATTCTGGACGTGCCAGCGCCAACATCATTCTCTGTGGCACCTCCCGTCTGATCATTTTGACCCAAAATGTGAGACTTACTTCCACTCTCGTCTCCTCTAGGTGGTGGTGCTCTTCGAACAGATCGTCATCGGTGACGTCTGTCACTCGATACCCTTCTTCGATGGCGATAATTGCACACCATTGTCTGCCTTCGTTATCATATCCTTCGACCAATACCACTTTCCCTCGCACTGCGGCATATTGTATCATTAAGGGAAATACTTGTCCCTCCTCTTCGTGCATGGGTATTCTTGGCCTGAACAGAAACTCATCAAGTGTCCTCATAGTTCTATCTGCGAGGCCTGGCAGTCCCGCCATAAGCACCCGCACTCCATATGCAAAGACTTCTGGCTCTAACGCTACAGCTCTCACGGCTATACGTCCTGAGTATGCTCTGATCATTTCGCACAAGTTTGAATAATGTATTCCTGGATTGGAGCACACTATACCATTCTCAGTAAATGAGATGGTCATGTTTAATTTGGTCATCAGGTCTCGGCCCAGAATATTTACTGGGGTCTGACGTGCATATAATAGGGGTACATTCATTTAGAGTTCTCCCACTGAGACTGGGAGTGTGTCTGTAAAGGGAACTCTACTATGAGCTCCAGTGAAACTCTGAGTATCTATAGCCTCGCCGGACACGGAAAATTTGCACTCTTGTATGTACAAGCGTGTTGCACCCGTGTCAACTAAGAAGGAATATTCTTTCCCCCCTATGGTGACATTCACCCTTGGTTCCCTGTTAGGGTCTGGTGTCACTGATAGGATAGAGCACATCAAAGTCCCCCATGAGCTGTCCTATTTCATATATAAATTCGGCCCACTGTATACTTGTTGATTTCCCCCAGCCCCAGGGTTACTTCGTGCCGTCGGTCTAAAGGTGTCTTAGTATTAATAATCAATAATTAATGGCCGAAACCATCCTCTGCTACCAAGTGTTTTGGGGGAGAGGAAATCGCTGACGGGCCCATAGGTCAGCGCTCACCCTCTAGAACCTGTAAGACAAGATAGCTGCACCATGTGAGGATAGGGGGTGCAGGATTCACTTACTCCAACAGGACTCAATAAGGAGGTAAGTTGGCAAAGGGAAGACCGTTTAATTACAAGTACATCAAACAGAGAAACAGAGAAACAAATGAAAATCAGCAGCATTGTGATCACCTGTCTCGCTCCAACTTCCTCGAACCTCAGTCGAACAGCAATTCGTATAGGCACAAATCGTCATCACTGACGTCTTATTCTATAAAAAATCATCATGCAATATAATTGGTTAGGAAAGGTAACTTAAGTATAGGTGTTATATCTGTATATGATATTAGGGCATGAGGATTGGATAACTCTTATCGGGTGGGCGTCTACGCCCATCCCTCTACATCACGTGTGATAGATGTCACTACAACTACGACGCCCTATTGGTTACAATATCTATAGGACTCCAGATAACTTGGTCCATTGTGATTGGGCAGATTACACCCATAGACATAAATTTCCACTTTTAATTAGCAGCATGCAGAAAGGACACCCCTGTGTCTGGTGTCCCAAGTTTCACCCTGCCTCCCTTCCATCAATCAGTGTTTTAGGGCGATGTGTCAATTAGTTGGCTAAGGATGGCCCCGAAACTGTTGTCTCTTATCGGGAAAAGTTATGGCATCCTCGGGTCCTGGATGACATCAGGCGATGGTACTTCTTCGCGCCTGGCCGGTCACATGATAGTTCACCATGAATCTGCTTTGGTTTCCAGCTTTTAGTGCATTTTAATTCTGTTTCAGCCTCGCCACCTGCATGGGCCCCCCTTATCTTGACCTTCATGAGGCAGGCTGGTATGCTCTGAAGTTTGAGTTTTGTTAGCTGACGCTCTCCTCCCTTTCTCTGGGTGACCTCGATTTCCTAGGCATGAGCTGCTCTTTGTTGAGTTTTGATTCCGCTCCTTCTCTTACCTTAGCTGGGTTACATTTCTGCTTTTACAAAATGGAGTCGCACTTGTATAATGTGCTTTATTGAGGTAGATATATGGTTGGCGCTTGCCTATCTTCTACTAAGCATTGCAAGCAGTATCGATTTCTTTGCATCTTGCGTTTCAAGCCTATTTACACACGTTTAACAGGTCGGTTGCTTCCATCTTGTCACGTAGCATCGCTTCCTCACGTTTTAACATTGTC
Source organism: Ambystoma mexicanum (assembly GCF_040938575.1). Taxonomy (NCBI): domain Eukaryota; kingdom Metazoa; phylum Chordata; class Amphibia; order Caudata; family Ambystomatidae; genus Ambystoma; species Ambystoma mexicanum. Next base: position 455,456,870 of record NC_090935.1, read on the forward strand.
TCTTCTCTGTGTCCATTACATTTATTTGCGTAATTACTCGCACTGGCATGCTTGTCTTCGATAGCCGCTTTTGTTCATTCACGAGTCTGTTCAGGCGCTTGTGTCATTTCCACTGGCCTTCCATTAAGGCTTTTGGGGTCTCTTCGTGGACCGCGTGTAAGTACTCCTCATTCCACATCAGAGGCTGGTATGGCTGTCTGATAGGGTACCGTGCTGCCCAGGGTTGTCTGGTTATGGGTGCTTCAACCGGTATGGATCTTCTGATGTATACTGGGCAGAGTCCCAGTGCAGCTCTTTGTAGGTTCATTTGCTCTTCATACGTCACATACCTTGGTGAGTATGCTTCTGATACCTCCAAATGAGGGGAAGGGGTGCAGGCCATGTCTGGGACCTCATCTACAATTTAAATGCTCTCAATAACACAGCTGTGCTGAATCCACCAGCACGAAAAATAGGAAGTCACCCGAAGCTGCAGTATCGGCTCCCTCTGACAAAAAGAGAAAGTCACAGGAGTACTGGCAATACTTGCTGCAGCATAGCACGCATGTGGCAGAGCGTGGTACAGTGTGCTATATAAAAGGGGACACATTAGAAAATAAACATTCGGGGTAGGGGAACAGGATCATCTATTTTCACACCCTCATCCAACCGTGTGCTTGGTACCCTAGTGGTCTCTTGGAAGAGGTAGTGCTCTATCCAAACTAAAACTCAAGACACTAGGCCAAATACAATTGTGGATGCCCTAATAAAAAACTCATTTGCACTGTAAGCAATACACCCAACACAGTACAGACAGCCCAATACAGAGAGCTTGCACCATCAAAAGTGCACTGATATAATGAAATATATACAATCAGTACAAGGAAGCCACGCAACAAGGAGTTTGTAGGTCTCTTCCTGGAGAAAGAGTAAAGGCGAGTGACTCGAAGAGAACTGTGCTACAAACCTGGATTGATAACTAAACCATAATCACAAAAATACACGCACATTGACATAACCATATTAGACATGGAAAAGTATGTTTGTGTTTAATGATAAGCCAGAGAGGGTTGATGTTAAAATAGCATTGCTCATCATCTGCATTTCAAACAGAGACAGCCGAGACCCACAGTTCAATCACAGCAAGAATATATCATGTTTGGTGAAACAGGTATGCTGGCCTTTAATAGCTCTGGAGAGAAGCAGGTTGATGCTTTCTAAGGCCCTGCTGTGATCTCTTGTGGAGGATCTCTGATTTCTCTGAGCAAGTGGGATGCCACGACCATGACAACGGTATGTCGTGGCCTCAAGGGACCATGGAGGATTTGGGAAAACCAGACAGGAATAATCCACTAAGGAGTCAAGCTGATGAATAAACAGGTTTTTTATTATGCACAATATAGAAAGATACACAAATGGTCAGCTGAGATTTGTGGAGTGCATTATAACAAGTCACATAAGTTGGCAGAAGGACTCTGAGGCAAGACCCCAGAGCTGTGTCTTAAAAAGCAATAACACTATTATGAATTCACATGTGGCCTTAGTCCAGCTGGCATTTTGCATAACAGTAACACACTCTTGGCCTAACTGGATTTGCAGAACACAAGCCCTGGGGTTACATTCTGTTGTAATACAAACCAGTGAGCATATCTTCTGCAAACACAACCAAGCAAGCAATCCATATATTGCAACAGTATGGAAAGGAGAAGAAGGCAGAGGTGGATGTGACATGTGTTGTTGGGGGCAGCTGAAGTCTTCCCTGCCAGGTTTGAGTGGTCATGTATGCTGTGTGCAGAGAAATTTACAGAATGGTTCAGTAAAAGGAAAATATAAGCCTAAAATAATATAGACAACACAGTAGAGATATTCTGCGACATCAAAGTATATTAAAGATAAACATACTTCAGTAAATATTCAATCCAAATGTGAATGTATGTAATAGCGTACTATTTACAGGTTCAAATAGTTGATATGCTAAATATCCTTCACATCTTCAACATGTTTCTATGCTCAATAACCATCCATTATGCAAATTTCATATTTAACAGGTGCACACGTAATTATAACATATATTTGTTCCCACCTACTGCATATATAAAAATGTTAACATATAGTTATGTAAACACTTTATTACCTGTGTATTAATAACCTTACTTTGGTAATATTTCCAGGTGAACTTTATGTGTTATAAATAGTTATTAATTATATTAATGAGCATTTAGTTACCACACCATTATATATAACATCAGTAGCATACTATTTATAAAAACATTCCATCATTTTCTTACTAACTGCAACTGTATCCTTGTACGATTTTGTTTAATCATAATACATGCTTCCTTATTTAGTTGAATATGTACCCACACTACTGAACATATATTAAACATGGTGTGCAGCTTATATAGATGTACTATTCACATTATAAGCATAGCAATTCCTGCATTAGGTACATTGGAAATGAATCCTTATTGGGCACTGCAGCTTTTTCAAAGTGTGCCCCATTTTTATTATAATATACATTTGATAATTACTTATGTATTTTTATTTTAATTGTGTGTAGTACTGGGTGCATTACACACGTTCACTTATTCCATTTGTACTATTGTGTATATTTCATAAATTAAAAATAAAATCAGGATATATATTTTGGAAATGTGTGTACACTTTAGAGTGAATGCATCCTAATTTTGTTCAATGGGAGCATGTTATTGTGTTTGTATTCATGTTTTTAAATGTGTAGTATTGCATACTTTACCCAGTCATGCTTACAAATGTAAATAATCACATAATACTTTGCTTTAATACATTTCTGATATCACAAAAGTAAGTTATAATATATCTTAATATGTTTTAACTATGGCCACAAACAACTGTCTGTATAGTAAAAAAATCCCCACAAAAATACAACTATTTATGGTTTACCAAAAGTGTTTATTAAAAGAAAACGTAAATTGAAATGTACTTAAATCTTTTGTAATCATTTGTCAAATGTAACATATTATATTCTGTACAATAAGATATACATGTACCAATGTTACAAAATGTACATTTCATTAACATACTCATGTATCTACTATTATAGCAACATGTTTCTTTTGCATAGTGAAACATCAAAATTAGTACAAGAAGAAAAATACTATTGACCCAAACTTTTCGCAGAAGAAAAAACATAAATATTATTATAAATCATGTAAGTACAATTTCTTGTAATAACAAATACAAGCTTTACAACATAAAAGGAAAGCAAAACCAAATGATGTTTTCAAAAATAGAAATTTAAATGGTCTTTTGCAAAACACATGTAATAATACAATAAAAGTTTAAAAAAAACATTGCCTTTATAAAGCCAAATCATAATTTGTCTTTTAGGAACCGGACATTCCAAAACAACTAAAACACAATTGTCCTTTTTTCCAAAAAAACAAAAAGACAATTGTCTTAAATCCAATAGAGTTTTTAAAAAAATGTCCCTTGCAAACCAAAATTGTCCTTTGTTATTTAATTTCAGTTGGAAAACACAAGTATGAAAAAAGCTGTAAAAGAAAAAAAACATCATATGGAAAAACACCAGAAACATTTCTCCAAAAATAAAAATAAAAATAAAAGCAAAGAGATGGTTAGCGAATAACAACTTGAAGAAAATATGTCTACAAAATACACATATATTATTGTAACTGTACCAATTATTAATAATGTTACCCCTGGAATTGGTAGAAGATATATTTCATTAATATCAAATCCACAGCCAAGCAACAATGTTATTGCTTCCGTTGAACTTACCAAAGACAGTTCAACAGCATAAGACAGGAAGATAGAAAGATGGAAATCAGCAGATTTCTTTTCAATGTAAAAAATAAAAAACAGAGCAAATGTATTTTTATTTCAGTAGCATGCTTTCTTCTTTTCATTGTGCTCCCAGATCTCCCTGTCTTTTGGGACCCGTCACTCTAGACAGTGATCTCACTGTATGAAATTGATTCTGAAATCAGGAAGCCTTTCTTCTTTGCCGGCCTCGCAGAAACTTCAAAGATGACTGCCGCCTTTCACCAGCATTAAGTGGCCCCCCACTAGGTTGTGCAACTGCATGTGGATAGGTCAGTTGCAGTACAAATCAGGCCTATTGTGGAACAGCAGGCTTTAACCGGCCCACCCCACAGGCCCACTTCTGACCCGCACTTTCTACCGTGCTCACTTCCTCATCACTGGTGCCCTGGAGCGGAGTCCCTACCTGCATACCTGATGCAGGCCTACAGCACTTGATGCACGTGCAGTGTTCCATATCCATCCCAAGACGAGGTAGGAGGATTGCAAGTAAAAGAAAGGAAGATAGAAATTAATAAATGAGCAGATTTTTTTAAATTTACATTAAAAAAATGGTGCAAATGTGTTTTATTTTTTCAGTAGCACACTTTCTACTTTTCATTGTGCTCCCAGCTCACCCTGCCTTTTGGGAACCCGTTACTCTAGACAGTGATCTCACTGTCTGAAATCAATTCTGACATCAGCAGGCTTTTCTTCTTTGCTGGCCTCGCGGCAACTTCAAAGTTGGCTGCTGTCTTTCACCAGTATGAAGTGGCTCCACATTGGCTTGTGCAACTGCATGTGGATAGGCCAGTTGCAGTACAAATCAGGCCTATTGTGGACCGCCAGGCTTTAGCCGACCAACCCCCAAAGACCCACTCTCTAAGGCCCTGGCTGTTCCCCTGTCCATTGCCTGGCTGGGTCTGTGGGTTCCCCCTTCTAAACCCCACATCCAATGGAGGCTGAGGAGAACTCCATGCGCTCTGGACACACTGAAATCACTGGAGCATCTAACATGTATTTGAAGGTCAGTTCCCGTAACTAAACTCATTAATTCCTTTCCTTCTCACCTGGGACTGTCCCTCCTACCACTTAATCTCATTTGGACTCCTACTCATCTAGCGATTCCCAGTTGCTGCATGTGTTTTTCACCTCGACTGTTGAAATTCTAATTTAGTTGTGCCCATTTGTTGAATGTGTTTCACCTGTTCTGTTGAATTCTGAAAGTAACTTTGTGTAGTTGCTGCATATGTTTTTTACCTGTTCTCTTGAAATTCGAATTTAGTTGTGTCCATTTGCTGAATGTGTTTGAAATGTCCTGCTGAATTTTGAATGCAACTTTGCTCATTTGCTGCATGTGTTTTTCACCTGTTCTGTTAAAATTCGAATTTAGTTGTGCCCATTTGCTGAATATGTTACACCTTGTCCTGCTGAAAACCAAATTTAGTTGTGCCTGTGGCTGCTTGTGTCCTTACTAGCTGGTGCACTTCCCTCTGTTCACCTTCTCTTGTGCCTCCACCATACCCGACCCTCCGTCCTCCCAGTGCATCAGTGCTTCAGACTTGTAAGTGTCTCCCTCACTCCACTGCGGCCAACCATGTCGCTTTCTATCTCTCCTATCCTCTCCAACTGCTTCACTAGCTCCTATCCTTCTCCTATCTCTAAATGTGTCCAGAAGAAACTTAAGAAGGAAATACTGGGATCCAACCCAGGCCTTCCTATTTCAGACACCTATGTCACGGCTTCCGCCAGAGAGACTATCACTGACATCCTCTTCTTTTGTTAACTCTACATGGTCGGCTATCTCTCTCCTATCGCCTCTTCTCCCATTAATGGTGGCACTCGCTGGGAGGTTCTCCTTAACCTTATCGCCATTTCCAAAGTCATCATTAAAGTTTATCGCAATGGAACTATCATAGTACAGGATCCTCAACCCAACCTTCATCTCTTACAGGCTTCTCCCTCGCCTCTCTAACCTCACCTCTCCCTCCATCAAGGCTCCCTTGTCTTCTGTACACTCCTCCTGCTCTGCACAGGCTCCCTTGCCTTTGGTGTCCTCCTCCACCTCTGTACAGGTACCCCTGCCTTACCATGATTTCCAGGCTCCCTTGTTTGCCATGGCTCCTTTGCCATCCTCCACTATCCCCCTGGCCCTCTTGCCACCCTAGGGGGGACCACAGTCCCTTGTGCCCTCCTGAGGAAGACCTTCAAAGATGGCAAGCTGCTCTATATTGCCACTCTCAACACTCCTTAGTAAATAAAACATACCTCATCATCCAAGCATGGATGGCCGCCCACGGTCTATGCTTGAATGATGACAAAACCGAGCTCCTCATTCTAGGGACAGCTCTTAACCTCAACAAACTTGGCCCCAAATACCCCTCCTTTAACATCGATGTCAACCTTATTAAAGTTGCAAATGAGGTAAAAACTCTTGGTACTTACCTAGACCCCACCCTTACTTTTGTTAAACAGGTCAATGCCATGACCTCGGCCTCCTCTGCATATACTTGTAAACTGATTAGAGCTGGTAAACCCTTTCTATCCAAGGATAGCTGTACCATACTTTCCAGAGCCCTAATACTATCCAATTTGGACTACTGCAACTCACTGTATCTGGGCGCTAGTAAACATACTGTTAATAAGATCCAAATTCTCCAGAACAATGCTCTGAGAATGACACAGGGCATTGCCAAAAGAGAACACCGTGGTAAGGAGACAGAACAAATGGCTGTCTATCAGTGACAAAATCCTGCTTAAAACTGCCTCGTTAACTCATGAATGCCTTAACAATGCTGCCAAAGAATTAACAAAAGAATTACCAGCTGACCCACCAGGACTGCTAACTCAGATTGCTTAGTAGTACCTAGGTTTAAATTGATAAAAGTTGGGGGGATCAGTTTCCCGGTCAAAACTGTGCAACTTTGAAACCCCCCTCCCCCTCCCTGAGGGTGTATCAAACCTTTCTCAAATTCAGATTTAACACCATTAAAAGGCTCAAAGAAAATGACCACTAACATATCCCCGCGATTGCCCTTCGCCTGTAAATATCTCAGCCTTACCTCATTGCTCTAACTGTATAAAGAATCTGCAAATATTGGAATATGTTGTATATTAATACTGTACATTTTGTATTCATAGCCCGTATTGATCCTTTTGTATACATATATGTTTCCAGTTCCCTAGTTATATCTCACCTGGGAAACGTTGCACACTTACTACTGTAACCTATGTAACTTTAAGTTGAAAATATTCTTTTATCATCCTGCGTTCTGTGCCCTGAAACCTCTGGGTCTGGTGCGCATTACAAATGAATAAACAAACAAACAAACAAACAAACTCACTCAGTCGTCAAACACTCGTCCAACATCTGCAACCTCCTCAAACTCATGGATCCTGATGTGCTCGCCATCACAGAGACCTGGTTCAAGGAGAGCTCTCTCACATCCTCTGACACACTCCTCACTGAAGGCTACAAAATCCTCTCTGTCCCTAGGCATAAGAAGACAAGTGGGGGAGTGGCGCTCAACTTCCCAGAATGGATATCTGTATCCATCATCTCTACTCAGGCCTACTTCCCCTTCGAGTGCCTAGTTTGCACACTCACACTCTCCCCTAAATCTTCTCTCATTATGGTCATCCTCTATCGGTCACCAGGACAGTCCACTCTCTTCCTCTCAGAATGGGCAGACCTGGCCTCCTCTCTACTCTCCTCCTCCTCTCAACTCCTCCTAATAGGTGAACTCAACATCCATTTGGACGTTCCTGATACCTCAGGACCTCTCTGCAATTTATGCGACTGTCTCTCCCTATCTATCCTACCCTCTTGCCCCACGCACACGGCAGGCCACACCTTGGATGTTCTCATCTCTTCTGACATCCTTCTCTCTACCCCTCTAGCTACCTCTCTCTCTTGGACCGACTACTCTCTTCTCTCAACACATCGGACACTCTCCTCTCCTCTTGGAGCAACACACCAGGCACTGCCACTTGGCTTCAAAGTCACCAGACCCATGAAAAACGTGGCAGTGGCTGCCTTTGCCTCCATCTCCTCTCCTCCTCTCATTCTTACAGCTGACTCCTACCCTGACACAGCCCTTGCTTACCTCCACCTGTCAATCACCAACACTCTTGACACTCTTGCCCCTGCCATGAGTGTCCGACTGAAGCCTTCCAAAAAGTGAAACTCTTGGTACGACTCCAATTTGGCAGCCCTTAATTTCAAATGTAGGGCAGCTGAGTATAAAATGGAACTTATCGGGAGGACCATATGACAAACTGGCCTGCAGCCTCCTTCAAAGGAAATATTGACTCCACTCCAAGAAAAGAGTTTATATTCAAGGATGCATCTCTGTGGCATCAAACAACACAGCCAAGCTTTTAGAAGTCTGCAAGGAACTGGCCAATCCTGCAGCAGCCTCTTCTTCTGTCACACCCACCCAGGGCCTTTGCTGGGCCCTGGCTGCACACTTCATCACAAAATCCACAACATCCTTTCCTCCCTCTCTTCCACTCCACAGCACACAACTGCAATGGAAGCCTGCCTTGGCCACCTCCACTTACCCTCTCCTCTCTCTCACCCATCACATCTGATGAGGTCACCAGACAAGTTTGGTCTATGAAGTCCTCATCCAAACAGGTGGACACTTAACCCTCTAAAACCATTAAGGACAATATTGACTCGCTTGCCCCAGCCTTGGCTGATCTCTGCAATCTCTCCTTTTCCACTGTTTTTTCCAAACTGACCTTAAGCACTCCCTTGTGCACCCTCTGCTCAAAAAACGCTCTGCTGAACCCTCCATCCCTGCAAACTACACCCTATCTCCATCCCTCCTTTCTTGGGCAAAATCCTGGGGAAGTTGGATATCACCCAGCTGGCACTTCACGCTGAATATATTTGCTGCTTCATGACCATCAGTCTGCCTTTAGAGCATCCAGAGGCATGGCAACTGCTCTTGTGAACACCTGTGAAGACCTGCTCTCAAATCTTGACACCCACACTCCCTCTGTCCTCGTTCTCCGTGACCTCTCCTCTGCATTTTACATGGTTAACCACAACATCCTGATTGCACGTCTCTGTGATACCCTGGGAATCACAGGTCAGGGTCTGGCGTGGTTAATCTCTTTTCTCACTGATTGTCCACCTCTGGTGGAACTCAGAGCCTTTCTCTTGACTATTGCTCCCTCAACCTGTGGCATTCCCCAGGGATCTAACCTCTATGCTTACTTCTTCACTGTCTATATGGCTTTCTTGGCACATGTAATTGCCCCTTTCACCTCTAGCTTCTAGTGTTACACGGATGACACGCCACTATCTTTTAGGCTACACTCAGCTGCCTCTTCCTCCTCACTCATATCTGACTGTCCGCTATTCAGTCATTGTGTGCTGCAAAAAAACTCTGCCTCAATGCCAGTAAGACTGAGATCATTTTCATTGGTACCCCTGATCCTGAGTTCCCACTTTCACTGTGGCCAGCCTTCCTCGGCCCTGCGCCCGCACTCACCTGCGAGGCAAAAAACCTCAAGGTCATCTTCAAGTCCACTCTTTCCTTCTCCTCTGACATTTCTGACATCTCCAAAAAGTCTAACTATCAGCTACACCTCCTCAGAGGTACTCTTCCTTTTCTCACTTTCCCCCAGCCGCTCACGGTCTCCAGATCCCTGGTTCTCTCGAGGCTGTACTATTGCAACAGCCTCTTCCTCAACCTCACTTCTTCTGCCCTGTGCCCTCTGCAACTCATCCAGAACAGAACTGCAAGATTTATCATTGGCCTCATGCCCAGAGACTGCATCTCTCTGGCACTGAAGTCTCTTCACTGGCTCCCTGTGGCTGCAAGGATCAAGCTCAAGACCCTCTTCATTGTCCACAAGGCTTTCTGGGGCCTGGGACCTACCTATCTGCCACTCTGCCTACCTAAATACTGTCCCTCATGAGCCCTCCGCTCATCGACCTCCAACCTTCTGCGAGTGAGCTGGTTATCCAAGCAGAGATTTGGAGGGAGATCCTTATACTTAGCAGGTGTCTCCCTCTGGAATAGCCTCCCTGCAGCACTACTTTCTTAAGTTCCGGAAACTCCTCAAGCCCTTCCTCTTCTCCTCTTCCTTCACCCTCCCTCTATCCTACTAACCTAGCCCTCTGCTCTCTCCATCTCTCCCTCCTCTTCCTTACAGCTTGCTGACTGGCCGCCTGGTGTACTTCAGAGTCTCACTGATCCTGGGGACCCCCACCAGTCCTCTCTAGTACTTGCCTCAGAGCCCTACTCCCACCCACCTCCACTGCACTCAAAATAACCCAATAGAGTGGCTCTCTCTGCGCTTACCCCAGTCTCCGCTAATTGGGTGCACCTGGACCTCCTCCGCTGTGACCTCTCATGCACTTGCACAACCCAAATGCAATGTGCCTTCTGACCGTCTGTCTGTTCTCCCTGGTCTGCTCCCCTTAATTGGACTGGTCAAACTTCACAATCGCTGTCAGGCCTATTTGCTGTATCTCAACTGTTAAATGTATTTTATGCACTTACTCTGCCTGTGTAGACTATTATCGTATCAGCATTTCAAGGGCTCTGAGCGACTGTTGTTTCTTCCCCTTGTTCACACCCTCCTTGAGTGCTTTGAAACACTTCCTTGTGTAAACAATACAATAAAATACAATACCGTTTTACAGTCAAACTTGATCTTGACAAAGAACTACAGCATGGTAAGGGTATGTTAAAGTGCTATAATAAATAAAGGCAAATTGGGTTAGTACTTAAAATTTGAAATGAGTTAGCTCAGGAAAATAAAAGCATATATTAAATGCATGCAAGCAATTAATCAACTATTATAACTTGACAATTGACTTAGCAAACAACTAGTTAGTAAATAGTTAACATAAACAACTGTGTATACATTGTTTCTATGTTGTTCTCTCTAGTATTCTCATGATGTCTTTCCTTCAGTTTCTGCAAGTCCTTTAAAAAATGAAAAACAAGCAACTGAAAAAAGTAAAACACTTCTTAATTCTACCAATGTTACTACTAAGGGTGCCTGTGCCACACCTCATCAATTTAATTCATATGCCAAACACATAAAATGAACTAAGTAAAATGAAAACAATTCTACCAATCACAATTGGACTTGTTATTAGTAGTACAAACCTCTTCTATTGAAAGTGAAAAAACTGCATTTCCTATTACCAGTCCTAGCACTTTTTCACTGAACAAAAGTACTATTACACAACAAAATGGATTTCTTACCTACTACTACTAGTACCGTTTCAATTGCGGAAACTCATTTTATTCTTCAAAAAAATACACCCAAGCATTGCAACTACTTGTATTTCAAATGATAAAACAAGTACATTTGTCTATTAAACCTAGTTGTAGTTCAACAGCGCCAATTGCTGTTACCCAAACAAACAACAGAATGTCAAGGATTAAATGTGTTGCGGTTCACAGAAGCAAAAAGATGCTTTACCCATTATTGAAATGTCGTTGATTTGTACATTACAAAGTTCACCTATAGAAAAAACCACAAACACAAAGGGGGTAATTCATGGATTATTTGTCCTGAAAAAAACGGGATTTGTGCGCCATTCGGCCAGCAAATCCCCATTTGTTAAACAGGGATTTGCGGCAGAATGGCACACAAATCCCGTTTTTTTCGGCGCAAATAATCCATGAATTACCCCCAAAATGTCTCTAGTGCTGACAGTAATACACACATTTTTAAGTGGTGTTACTAGCAGGTCCAAAAAACAATATAAACAAATATAAAAACCTCTGCAATATTCAATTTGGAGACTTAAGATCTTGGTTTTTATGCTATTTTGAAATTCCTCAACAAGATGATGTGTGAAACGTTACTCAAGTAATTGGCTCCACATAGAAAGCACATTTAAGAAAGAAGTAATGTTCTTAAATATCATTTAGGAAATTCTGCCATGTTGTCACATATTTGAAATAGACATGAGCAGCTATATTTTTAAAATGTTTAAAGAAATAAAATAAACAAACTCAAATAAAAAACACATCCACTGTAGGTAACATAACACAAGCAATAAGACACAGTCTAAAAGAAAACATGTAGAAATTTTAACAGATGAAAAATACATTACCTCCACATTCATAATATCACAAAAATATCAGATTGGTAACTATGTGGTACTTCCAACATTACCAAACATTGATCAAGAGTATGCTTATTCTTTTTTAGGCATTTTGGTAAGTGGAACAATAATTGCAGTAGAAGAAAGAAGTGATGCTACACATCTGCAAAAACTAAAGTATAATCATTTGAGACATACTTTAAAAATAATAATAAAAAACATGTCTTTTCTTTGTACATGACACTATACATTTGTGAAATACTTGTTATGAGGAAAGGTGCTGTTGTTTGTCAGCATATCCTCACCACATGTCCAGTGCCATGTGCGAAATATGGCAAGGGCTACGCAACATCATTAGCTCTGCAACTGGCTGGGAGACTGATATATTTTGGGGCGCTGTTGTTTATTCTGCTGAAAGTCTTGTTATTATTGCAGCTGTGTTCCATATATGGAAGAAAGCCCATAGTCTTTTTAGTTCATTTACAGAAATATAATTACTCACTTAATGTAAATCTAAGTATAAACATTAATAAAACAATACATATTATATTGTAAACATATGTTTCATGCTGTGTATACAATATACAAACACAGACAACATTCATACAAATGTTAAACTTTAAATTGTGTAACATTGAAACATTGATAATGCATATAACACATATTATAATTTCTAAGTTTGGTTTATGCTGTACAAAACATATGAACACTAAAACAGTGTGGACTAATTAAACACATTAAAAAACAGCAATATCACAAATTCCAACAATAGATACTATAATTGAAATATATTGTTCTTGCTGAAAAAGATACAAAAACGAGAAAAGTTTGTACTAATTAAAAATATAAAAACAGTAAGATTATAAATGCGTACATTCAAAATATGTAACATATAAAACATTTAGCTATACTACTAGGTAAATGTGCAGTTTAAGTACTAACATATTTATTTTAAAAAGTAACCCTCTTAAACAATTTAACATGATATTTATAATATGAAAACATGTACAACATAAAAAATGAAAAACAATTATCTCATAAAATATAACAAATGTAAAACTATGCATGTTATATAACATGTATAAATGAGTTTAAAAGCAAAATGTGCAATGTTTATATACAAAACACTTTAAGAAAACAATTTTACATTTGTAAGTATTATAAATAAACGTAAAATCAAACAAATGTTACATACATTACAATGCATGGTAACAGAACTAACCAATTTAAATGTTCAAATGCATTTCAAACTCAGTTACTAAAACTCTTTAAAGAAAAATGCCTTTTCTTAAGAAGGCACACCTTCAAACTAATCCAACTGGTTACTTTCTTTCAATTCCTTCACTGACACTATTTACTCTTCCTTGAATGTCTGTCTTCTTGCTATTCAGTCATGGATATCTTCTCACTATCTCCAACTTAATCCTTTGAAAACAGAAGTTCTATTCTTCCCTGCACTTACTAATCGGCCTGCATTACCTCCTGCTTCAGTCTCTTTTTCCACTTATATTCATTCCACCTCTCTGCCGACCCGCAATCTTGCTGTTATTTGTGATTCTTCACTTCAGTTTAGATCTCTTCTACCTCTCGTTCCTCTCGCTATCAACTGTTTAACATCCATAAATCTTGCTGGGTTCTTACATTATCTTCTACCAAACTCCTAATTTCCTCTCTAGGTTTCTCAAGACTATTCTACTCTTCTTGTTGGCCTAAAGAACATTTCATGTAGCTCCTCTTCATTCTATCATTCATCCATGTGGGCACTCTTCCCCCCTCCCCGTGACTTTATTACTTCTTTCTGCTCTACAATCCCTACACTGGCTTTCTTTTCAAACTCGGCTACTCTTCAACTTTCTTTATAGTGTTCAAATGTCTCTATGGATTTGCCCTCCGCATATCTCTTGCTTTCTCTCTTTCTACTCTCCTGCCCGAACGCACCACTCCCAATACCTTTTTCTCCTAACTGTTCCACGTCCCCTATGTGTATCACCTGATTTCCACTCCTTTACTTGATGGCCCTCGAAAATTGGAACTCTCTCCCTCTCTTTCTACATTCCATGTCTTCTTTTTCCATTTTTAAGTCTGACCTCAAAGCTTATCTTCTTTCTCACTAATCTGTTGGTTTGTTTTCTCTCACATGTTCATTTTTATTGTACCATTTCTAATTTGTTCAGTGTTTAGGTGTCAAGCGCTCCAAAAAATCCAGTAAAATCAAATACAATAAAAACCTTTTTTTCAAATGTAATTTTGTAAAACCTTTCAAACCACGTGTTTCGTAACATAATTTTAGTTTCATATCAATAAAAAAGATCACGGGAAAACAATACAAAGGATTTTTCCACTCAATTAAAGGTTTATTTCAGCCCTTCATATTTCTGTAAAACCTTTAACCCAGTAAATACCTACATACATTTTACAACAAAATCAACTTACTCAAAAAATATTAATCAACAGTTACCTAAAATGTAACATTTTTAGTAAGTTTACAAAATGGTAATTCACCTAATAAAAAAACAAATATAACAAATTAAAAGTTCCAAATATATAGTAATTTAATTACTTCCTCAATTTCTGGTGATTTTCATAATGATACTCATTAAGCCTTTTTTCATTGAATTAAAATGCTTTCTTAAAGATGAAGATGTTTCATTCTATTCCAGCATGATACAATAACGTTTGTTTAAGATTTAATTTGCAGCGCTCATTGACGTGTCTCACTTTGCGCAACATATGCTGGGGATGAAAGTTATGGCTGAACATCCTGGGGCATGAGGTTCAGCCATGCTTCAGGCCCCACCAAGCACCCACAATATCCACTGGACCTAGTTTGTTTCCACAATAACATAATGAGACACTGTCCATGGATTGTGGCCTCAAACCCTGGGGCTTCAGATAAGTTGCCAGCACCACACAGCAACCCACAGTAAAGATTGGGCCTAATCTTCAGCCTGACCCATTGGCCAGTGTACCCTATTTTTGGGATTGTGGGGAACTGTCCATGGCTTGCGGGCATGGTCACTGACACTGAGCAAACTCTCTGGGCCATGAGATTCAGCTATGTTGCCCCACAAATCAACCCAAAGAAAATATTGCCTATGGCCTCTAGCATGGTGCAGAGACCACTATACATCCATATTGAGAACAGTGGCCACTGTTCATGGCTTGCAGTTGTGGCCAGTGGCCACAATCCCTGGGGCATGGACTTTAGCCATGTTGCAGGCCACACTAAGCATCTCAGAATAGCCATCGGACATTGTTGCAGACCAGGCCGAGCGCCCACTTTAACTCCACATACATTTTGGCACATTCTCCACAAATAAGGCATCCTGTTGACGTGGTCTTTGTGACACCTACTCGGATACCCTGAAGTGTCAGTGGGGTATATAGTCATCAATCAATGACAGCACTAACCAGGCCATCACAGCGACCAGTGATACCTATGGAAGCTGTGTGTGCTGAAGAGGGTCATCTTCTCTCTCATAGTACCTCTGCTCTACAGCAAATGACATCTACTGCTGTTACAGCAGGCCCAGAGTGGATATCTTCAGTGTGGATATTTATGTTCAGCATCAAGAAGTGCATCTGTGCCAAAACCACTCTCCCTTTGCAATCCAGTGATTAATTTTGGTACATCATGAATGTTTTGACCTATGAAGTGAGATCATTCACAGGAATAGGACGAACATACACAGCATCAGCCACTCAGGACTCAGGGAACACTCAGCAGCATTCTGGCATTGCCTGCAATGTCATTCCATCCAGAAGCAGGAAGTGTGGTAGGCCCTTGTGGTGGCTTCCGTAGGAAGTCCTGGATATTAAAGGGATAACATCAGAATAACATCACAAAATGTAAAGCAACAAACAGTACACAATTCCAACCCTTTCTGTAACTATAACTGGTTTACATTTACCTTGAGATACATGAAGAAATGTGAAGATGGAAGCAATTGCATATAAAACAAGACCATATACAAATGTGAAAACACCTTTTTTTAAGATGTTCAAGCAAAGAAAGGCTCTAACACATAAAGTGGGCAAGAACACCTATACTTTCAATAAGTGCAACCTTGCACACAAGCAATCAAGAGGGAGGTGATATTTCTCATCTCATTCAAGACATTAGGGATGAGAAAAGGGGGGCTGGAAACAGTTACTATCTGTCCCTGCCTCTACTCCAATGTCCCTAGTGGGTGTTGGTGTGCTGCCTGTCTAAGGGTGGATAGATTAAGAAATCGGGAAGGAAGTATATCTGTGGGATGCGTGGTGCTGCCTTGTCAACAATTCTACCATATCACTGTACCTCGTACCAGTCCCACTCCGACTGTTTATACTTAAAACATCATGTGGAACCTAGTGACCTATCTCTTTGGCATCAATTCACTAATGTAATATCCAGTAGTCTGGGTGCACACGTTTATTTAAATTAAAAGCTAGAAAGCTAAAGACCACCTTAATCAATTCAGTAGGTATGATTTAATTATACCGAAGAACAAGCACAACGTAGCTTGTGACACCTAACAGTATTAATAAATATGATGCCGGGGAAGAGTCTATTATACCCACTTTCATCGGTACCAATCCCTTCCAAACGCTGAGGCCAAAAAGATGTGCCCTGCTGGCTTCTGAATGTCCTGGATGATCTCTCATTGGTCTCCCACAGCGTTCACCATGAATGTGCCCTTGAAAGGCGGTGTGCTCAAAACAAATGCGTGCTGTAAAAATATATGAGCTCCGAAAAAAACATAAAGCTTTCCTCCTTACTTCTGACCTTTATTTTAAACGTCTTTTGCGGAGTTCCCCTAACTTCATGTGTTCTATGTTTATTACTATGCATTCAGACGATCTGATTCAATGGTACCGTCCCACTGGATTCCCCAGTTGTAATATAAGGAAGCATAACCCACAAGTTGTAAGGCTTTCAATAATCTCACCTTGTGGTTATAGTTTGTCTCTCTATGTGAAAGACGTTATGCCCAGACATAGGTCCTTTGCTCGCTGCAACAAACGGAACCAAGCTGCACCTCACTGATGAGGCTAAACAAGGCTTCAACATGTTTGGTGCCAGTACCAAGCTGATTTGCAAATGGATGCTCTCCTTTTGAAAACGTGCAGATGGGCTAAACACAGTGATGTGAAAGATTACTCAAAGCCTTGCAAGTGATTACGATTAATTCTTTACTGACATTTTTTGGTAATAGTGTGTCCCCCTACGTGAAAGAGAGGATATGCCCAGACATGGGTTTCTTGCTCACTCTGCCATCAGGAAAGAAGTTGCACCCGATTCATGGGCCACAAAAAGTAAAAAACAGTTAGGTGTGCCCCCCTGTTGCAACGCTTGCCTCCATTTCACATCCAACAGCAGCATTGCCTTGCGCTTTCAACTGAGGTCAATCTCTGGGCACCGTCTGCACTTGTTCCAAAAGGCAAGTTTTTCTCATCGCCATCTTGGTAACACCTCCGGCAGAAGAACTGGTTTTGCTAGTTTGAAATAATGTGGGCAAGTACTGGCAGTTATGCCATGTGTTCATTAAAAGCTAATTTACTGCTGCTGTGTCAACATTTTGAAAGGCACATCATGCTCCAACACATATTATTCTTGTGTTGAGTTGACTAAGGTTTAGAAGTTATGAAAACATTTTGCATCATGTTTCCTGGGATGCCAAACTGCTTGGGGAACTCTGGCTCCCCATGTCATTTACTGTCTAGACCTGTCAGTGCCCACAATATAAAAAATATACATGCATGACAATATCTGACCTCGGTGCTGCTGCCAGACATAAATCATCTCCCAATGTGCCCGGCAGCTGAAAGTGCACTCATAAGGTAGCTGAACAATCGTTGCTGTAACTGGCAGCCTTGCCAAGGTGACAGAGTCACACGCTACCAGTTCAGTATCTTGACACCTCCTTCGCTTCTGTTACGTTTTATAACTTCCTCGTAAATAACATACGTTTGGATACATAGCATGACATATTAGCTAAATTAATGAAGCTACCTTTTATTGTCAACATTCTCTTAACTTCATATTCGTGCATTAGTAGTTTCATTAGATTATGAATTTGACTTCAACAATTTACCAATTCTTATGCATAAGACCCATTGCAACACTTTATGGTGTATCTAAAATGTATATGTGGCAAACGCATGATCACTTCTAATCCCGGAAAGTGTATTTTTATCAGTCACAAACAACATTTGGTGTATCAAGGTAATTATTCCATGATAGGTTAATCTGGGTAGTCAATATTTTCCTGTTTAATACCGAATTTCCACCAGAAGGAATTCGGTAACTTTTCACGATTCATTATTTCTGAAACGTCTACCTGCAAGTGGATAGTGCCATAATTACTCACTATAATAATTGCAAATCACACACAAGTCAGATAGTGCCCTCTAGTTTTGCAATGCGCTTTTGCAATACTATAAAGCTGTAACTTTTATATTCAGCCATGGACTGCAGTAATTCTCCATCCTGAAGCAGCCTTGATAGTATTCTGGCAGGGAGAGGACGTTTCGACATGGAGTGACGTGCAACTACTGTTTTCCTTCCTCTTCGGTTTCTTCACTGATGCAGTTTCATGTCAAAGTCATTCCAAGGGCTCTGGCTTGTAGGACAAGACAGCTGTCACCACAGTCGACCTGTGTTATCTGGGGTGCCAAGCAGAATTATCTTCAATGTATATATTTAAGGTGGATGATTTGATAAATGCCAATTCAACGAATGGTGGCAGGTCCTCTGTGATGTGACAATGACAAACTGGATTGGGGAAACTGTGTGAGAAAACAACACCTCCTAAAGCACCACTGGACGAATCAGTGAGGGAGGTTTTTGGCTTTTGTACATACTACTAGAATTAAGTCCCAAAGTCAGCAACACAAGCAGGCTGTCCTAAAAGCAATTTGCCAAAGAAAAGTTGGAGTCGTGAATTTACTGAGACCTAACAAAGACACAGGGCCTCATTACGAGTTTGGCGGTAGCCATGGAGCTCCATGGCTGCCGCCAAACAGGGCTCCTTTACTGGGTTTCCTGAATGGGGAATTACCGGGCCATTCTGAGTTTGGCGGGCCCGGTAATTCCTCCCTCAAGGAACCCGGGCCCGGACCTTCCCCATAGGGCTCAATGGGAATGGGAGAGGGAGCTAACAATGGGCCGATTACGACTGGCCCGTTGTTAGCTCCCTGGTCCCCTCGCAGGACCCGGTAACAACGCCTGGTTTTGCCAGGCGTCCTTACCGGGTCCCGCGAGGGGACCTCGTAATCGTGCAGAATGGTGTTAACGGGTCTGCATCCATTAGCGGAACCCGTTAACCCATTCCACACGGGTCTTAATGAGGCCCACATTCTGTGTCAAGTATTACATACCCCATTAGATAGTCGCTTTCATGGACCATTTTGGAGATGGCCTCATGAAGAAATTGAGAATGCACACAAAGGTGGTGGTGAGGATTTCTTGGTACTCTTACGTTGAGATGGACTAGTCTGTGCATTATCAGATGGACTACCCCAACAAGAACATTTCCAGTCCCAGTAGTACAACCTATCAGACTGGAAACTTGGCATGGTAGGGATAAGAAGCACATGTGTGTCACCAGGATGGAACTGAAACATCTTACTTTACTTTTGCTTTCCCTTATTGCATTTATATTGCGTACCAAAGGACCTGGAGTCGTACGGGTGCAGGACAAACACAGACAGTAACATAACACCAGATACACATATACACATAACACATTTGATCAGGACCTGATTATATTAGAAAAAAATGCACTCATACATATAACAGAGTAGAGTGGGATAGGCCAGAGCTAGGCAGTCCATGGTACGTATTGTTGCCTAATTACTGACAATTATGGGACATGTTGCCACATGAGGAGCTGTGGACATTCACCAATGCTTAACATCTATCATTGTTTTAATGTGTTATAGTTTGTAAATGCACAAACCTTTTACAGTCCCCATACACAAACAAATAATAAACATCAACATATAAAAAAGAAGACATACGCCTATCATAAGAAAATCGTTTTACAATACACATTATCATTTCGTCCACATAATTCAAATGATACTTTATTCAATAATTAATTGGCTTATTCTAAATTGTCATACAGTTTACATACAAATCTACATAAAGCTAAAATTAACGTATTATGGGGGCCTTCCGTGCATCTATACTACATATGATGAGCCACAGTTTCTTAATAGATAAGTGCACATTTCCCCAAAACAGGCACCCCTTAACTCCCATGTTTCACTACAGTCTGTTAGCAGATGTTTGCTTGACCTTTGGTGTGTTATATTCTTGCAAAGCCTGCAATAAGCCAATTCCTTTGTAAACTGCCAGAGGGGCCATACAACGTCCCCATTGGAAACCAAATTAATCAAACCTTATGTAAGTCAGTGGACGCTTACTAGATGTAATCCTAAGTATATCTTTCAATAAGGGTTTTATTGGCCCGGGAACCCCAGTCAAATCCCTCCGCAAATTATGTTGGGACACAGGATCCACTGTTTTAATCCAAGCTGCCCTGTAGCATTTGTTTTATATTAGAATAGTATTGTGGGTTAGGATATAAAGTCCAATTCCATACTCAAAAGAGCGTCATCATTAAAATCTGCAACATGATTCATCCCCACTATAGTTTTAGCTTCCATAATGATTTTATGTCCTCCAACAGAGCAGTGGTGGCAACAATATTCCACAAAACAACAATCTCCTCCACAAGGCCTCCAGCGATGTCAAACCAAATTCTCATCCTATCACACCGCTTGGAACTGACATTGGAAGAAGCAACACCTTTTTCCACCCCTTCTTCTCTATTAAGGTTTGCAATGTTCTCATTCTCTGACTCCAATCCCTATAAGCGTATCGGTACTATTTTGATACAATAGTAATCCATCGCTGGTTTCAGCGAAATATTAGAAAATGTATAATATATACACTTGAGTATGGCTAATAAAGATTTTATCTTTCTCCTAAACATCTCCTCACATTTAATTACTGGCTGTATATTTCAGAAGGCGAAACCGATATATGTACGTTTTTTTTCACAACTTCAATTCTATCATTACTGACAATCCAAGTAAACATTTTAGGATTTCTTTTCCTTGATAGAAATAACATCTCAAATTTCCTGGTATTAAGTTTTACATTATTGATGTTTGCATATTCTAAAATCATTTGTTTCCTTTGTAGCCTAATAGGGCATAACGGAAAGAAAAAGCTGTTTTCCGGCATAGGCCAGCCAGTTCAAGTGCAGATGACTACATTTTACTGGGAATCTATGGACTTTATTCCATAAATCCTGAACCTCTGCGATATATGAAATAAAAATATATGGAGACAATTTGCATCGTGACAGAGACCAAACTCTATTTTTGTTGGCCAGGATAAAGTCCCATGGATGATGATTTTACCTGAACATTGGCTTCTGTATGAAGGAGAATAATTCATTTGAGCAGTTCCTGTGATAAGAATATATCACTTGCTAAGTCACTAGCATTAATGTTCAGGGTTGTTGGTGGCAGTTTGTATGCACTGGCTGCTGCACCTGCCGGTACACACTAGTCAACCCTTGCCGTAACCAGGAAGCCAGGCTATTGCAACCATTTCAGCTAAAATACCATGTTAATAAGACTATTCAGTCCAATAGATAACAACGGAGCATATGTGCAGTCTGTGCCCAATGACCACTGTTATGGTAGGAGGAGTTAGACAACGTAGTTGTTTTCTAAGGCGAAACTAATGTACCGTTATTCAACCAATGTAAGGGTTTTTTAGGATCGACGTCTCAGCACAACCCATCCAGCCAACTGACAACTCTTGGAACCTGGAACCTCCACTTCACTCCAGACCCTCCAGAGGTCCCGGGTTCTATGTTGGGCATAGATGGCAACAGGGACAACTATATACAAAGACATAGGGCCTCATTACGACCCTGGCGGTAAGGGGTTAGCGCCAGCGTTAGCTGCGCCGACCCCTTACCGCCAATCACGAGTTCCCTTTCCGCCATGGCGGATTTTACACCTGCTTCTAGCGGGTGTAAAAAACCATGGCGGTAAGGGAACTTGATGTTAATTACGCCACCGTAATTTACGGTGGCGTAATTAACGCCTTCCCCACTCCCATTATGCCCTATGGGGCAAAAATGGGAATGGGGAAGGGTAAATGGGGATTGGGGACTTACCGCCCCGCCGACCTCGGAATGGGGCGGTAAGTCCGCCAACCACCATGGCGTAAACGTAGTTTACGCCATGGTGGTAAAGTCACGGCCCAGGCGGTAACTTACCGCCTGGGTCGTAATGAGGCCCATAGATGTGTAATACTGACCAATCTATTTACATGCAATCTGACTCAGATAAATGTACATTCTGTGCACTCCTAACAACCACACTTTCCCCGTTCCACCAGTGAGGGTTTTGTTTATTTCGCAAATATGTCACCACCAATTGCTTTTGCACACAGGCTTCCATGATGTTAGTCTACTCTTAGTAAATTGCAAATATGTCATCAAATATAAGCGATTTGGAAATAAGTTCTGTGCAAAAACCCATATATTATGACTGTAAGAGCATTGCTAGGTTTGGGTGCCTCACTTTAGGAATGGAGTTTTAAGGGCAGGTACATTAATATGGTGTAGGAGGGTGTTGTTAGGAGAACAAGAGGGGACTGCACCGATAGTCACAAGGCCAAATCAGGGTAAGAGCCACTCAGCTGTCCCACTTTCAATCCAATGAGCACCATGGAATTCTAATAACATTGGATATTTTCAGTTGAATGAAACTCCATAAACTGTTATAGCAGACAATGTGAATAGCATGTGCAGCTTGACTTAACACCACAAGTATGCTCTTTACCGGCTCTTTATCAACTATTTGTTCTCAAGAACGAAACCAATGCCCAAGTGTGTGAGATGATACAAACTAAATATATGAATTATAGTTTTGAGTCTTTGACTACCTAAAACAATGCCATGGCAACTGCAGCCTGCCTGAAAAAAAACGCTAGGAATGCAGGTGCAGAAGAAAAACAATTACACTAGCCAGCTCACCAATGTCAATTGCTGTAGATTTACCTGTTTGCTTTCTTCTCACTCACAAACACCAAAGGGAGCAGATCCTCATCACCACAAGAGAGCTGGGAGAGTTGGTGAACTACAAAGCTGTTGGACTGTGACCATACTTAATGCCTACAATCACCAGTAGCCAGAGCTGCAGCCATGCGATTAAGGTTCCTTCTTTAATTGAACAACAACATTTGGAAAACAATACACACTGCAGGGATAAGAACATTAAGGTACCCCTCTCCCGTTGAGGAGAAGAAACTGTAAAAGTGTTGCCTCTTCTATGGGACACTGGCTCATGTGCACTATAATCAGTCTTCCAGGAACACTGCTGCTGCATGATATGTATCATGTGCACTTACAGAAGTGGGAACACAGTGGAGAGTAATAGTGCTGCACAGTTCTACCAATCAAGGCACAGGTAATGTATGCAAGCATAAATAGAGCACTTTTTCTGAAAGGCCTGAAATTATCATGTAAATGAGATGACAGATACAGAGCCACTGGATTTGCATCCAACACATCCCTCTTTTTCTCAATGTTTTCATTCCCAATCATTCAGAATGTTGTCTCCTAAAGTGGCACCCACCAAAGGCCAGCAAACAACGGAATTCCAGGGAACAATTTAGGGTGAGCGATGGACAAATCTACATGGGAACATGTACATATAAACAAACATGGGCATTGCAACTAATATGGTTACACTCCTGTTCCAACGCAAAACAAAAAAGGTGATGGATGGAAGGTTTGGAATGAATCCTGCATGAGACCACAAGCATCGCCAAACATGTTTCGGCCTAGTGGGGCCTCATCAATGAGGAGTTGCTTGGGTCTCTATGCTCAGCAGTCATAGGACCCACGTTTGGGTATACCCGTCCCACATGGGGTGACGTTTGAAAAACAAAAGAGGTGATGGCTGGAAGGCTTGGAATTAATCCTAACCTCTGGCATTGCTCTGGGCAACCTTCCAGGACATCAATCTTTGCCTACCAAGCCATTACAAAAGGGGAAAGATCATATGCAAATCAGGCTTGGTCCCACCCCAAATGGGTCAGTACAGCCCAAACTGCTTGGTCACAGCCCTTCAGCACAAGACCACAAGCATCCCCAAATATGTTTCAGCCTAGTTGGGCATCATCAATGAGGAGTTGCTTTGGTCTCCATGCTCAGCAGGCACGGGACCCACGTCTGGGCATACCTGTCCCACACGGGGCGACTTATGCAAAACAAATAGGTGATGGCTGCAAGGTGTGGAATTAATCCTAACCTCTGACATTGCTCAGGGCAACCTTTCATACCATCGTTCTTCACTTGCCAAGCCATCAAAAAAGGGGAAAAACCATATGCAAATAATGCTTGGTCCCACCGTAAATTGGGCAATCCAGCTAAAACTGCTGAGTCAAATCTCTTCTACACGAGATCATAAACATCCCCAAACATGTTTCGGCCTAGTTGCATCTCACCAGTGAGGAGTTGCTTGGGTCTCTAGGGTCAGCAGGCATGGGACCACGTCTGGCAATACAAATCCCACTCGGGGTGACTTATGTAAAACAAAAGAGGTGATGGCTGGAAGGTTTGAAATTAATCCTAACCTCTGGCATTGCTCTGGGCAACCTTCCAGACCATTGTTCTTCACCTGCCAAGCCATTTCAAAAGGGGAAAGGCAATATGAAAATCAGGCTTGGTTCCACCCCAAAGTGCTTGGTCACATCCCTTCTACATGAGACGAAACACATCCCCAAACATGTTTTGGCCTTGTTGGGCCTCATCAGTGAGGAGTTTCTTGGGTCGCTAGGCTCAGCAGGCACGGGACCCACGCCTGGGCATACCCATTCCACTCGGGGTGACTTACACAAATCAAGAGAGGTGATGGCTGGAAGGTTTGGAATGAATCCTAAACTCAGGCATAGCTAAGAGCAACTTTCCAGACAATCGTTCTTCGCCTGCCAATCCATTACAAAAGTGGTGAGGCCACATGCAAATCAGGCTTAGTCCAACTCCAAAAGTTCCAGAACTGTATACACCTTGGATAATAATCATTTACCCATTAGAGCGTTGAACTACTTCAGCACACACAAATGTTGTGTTGTGCACTTGTCACTTTTATACTTTAGCATAGGTACTTTGTGACTAATTTATGTTTCCAGGTCTTTTCTGGATAAACAGCTGCTTTATATTCTCTGCCACAATTATAGACGGATATGCCTCTCCTGTCATTAAGTGTTTTCTTTTTCTGCATAAATAAATATATTTTTAATAAACTGCTATTATATATATTTTTTTACACAGATGCGTAGAAGACACTGGTTATGGAGCCCTGTTTGAACAATGTACATTCATATGACAAGACAGGGTTCCAGGATGTATATTTATCAATTATTTTGTTTGC
Source organism: Ambystoma mexicanum (assembly GCF_040938575.1). Lineage (NCBI taxonomy): Eukaryota > Metazoa > Chordata > Amphibia > Caudata > Ambystomatidae > Ambystoma > Ambystoma mexicanum. The sequence goes on from NC_090935.1 coordinate 455,482,188, forward strand.
AGAATCGTAACTTATTATGACTCGCCTCAAATACACCCAAGCCCTATTATGTCATTTTAGAAACTATGAGAGCCTAATACTCACTATTGCAAAGTTCACAATAAAATGTTCCCAATTGCATGATCCACGTGCATTTTCAATTGAATTGAAATAACATACAAGGATCGAGGTTGGTCCCAAGACTCAAACCAGCCCTGTTGCTTTCATGGACAAATGCATATGCAGGTGTTTGGTACATGTCCAACACTTGCAAAGCCAGGTGCAACCGTGGAATGTTTTGCACTTACCGCCAGCATGGGTCATGCTCACTTTAAAGTTTCGAATGCTGGGAGGGACATCACAGATTTTAGCATTTTGTGGAAAATAAATGTAATACCATTGCTGGGTCAAATAAATAGCCAATATTACTGTGCTCAGAAATGGGAGAAGTCCTGCATGAAGTTCCATCAAAATCTACATTTTTGGTTTAGAAAAAATGTGTTTTCATTTATGAATACACCAAATATTGGTTGATTTACACTATGTATCAACCCTGAATTATGATTTTTTGAAAGGACAACAATGTTATCCCACTTCACTTGCATGACTTGGCTGTATCTAATTCAGGGTCCTCCAATTTGTAAACAATATTGCATCATTCTTCATGGGAATGAAAATGGCCCAGCTAAGCTTGGGCTGTTCATGCTCACCTTGGATTATTCTTTTAAGGCACAGATGCAGCATGGACACTCAAGGTTTAGAGCCTTAGTTGGCTGTGTACCTCCTTTGTATGCTTATTCTGCTTTTGTGAAATCATATCCCACCGAAGGTAAAATCTGTGTCAGGCTTCCTCTTGGAGGGGGCTTGTGGTCCCTGCACCCTCAAGATGTTCTCACTCTTTAGCCCTCATACAATTTGACAGTGGTTCACCTCACTGCAGCCTTCCAAATCCCAGTGCTCTCCCTCTCTACTTCCTGTGTTGTTCTTCTTATATAGGCTCTAATATTCACAAACTATTTCATAATGCATTCTGGTTTTAGATTGGTTAAATCTGCCCATCGGTTCTTCTAAGAATCTGACAATCCACAAAAAAAACATTCCTCCATTTTTTAGGTTAATCATATTTTGGGACAGGCAAAAGGGATGGCACTATGCAATTTAAGCTTAAAATTATATTTTCAGATGTAACATCAAGCAGAAATGTTGCCTATGAATACAAATATGGATTTTCAAAATAGCACTACCACACTACAATCTGATATACATTATTAATATTTATAATATGTATTTAATACTAATACATTTTAATATGTCATGTCGGGTCTTTCATTCTGGGGCACACTCTCCTCATTTCATGACATTTGTCATTTTTGTTCCAACCCTAAGCATTGTAAAACATTGTATTTTAAGCACCAAAGAAATTCATACAAAATGGTCAGCTGTATTTCTGTTGAACTCTGCATGCTAAGACTTTCCTTCAAGTTAATGGTTAATATGAATATCTGAGAGGGCCCCTTTGTGAAGCCTTCCATTAGCTTAACCCATGGAAAATTCGTAGGTAGGCAGAGTCCGCAATAGCAACCATGTATTTATGGTTAAATTAATTTTTCCAAAAGAAGAACACTTTTTGGGTGGCTTCAAACTTTACCACCATTGCATTAATCTGCACCAAACATTGCAAATAAAATATAGACCTGAATGGCTGTGCAATGGTTGGTGCGGTTTTGACAAGGGGGTGTGGGGTAAAGTTATATGGGTAGTCCCAGCATTTCTAAAATCCAGGTAGACTTGAATGGGAAAATGTTTGCTCCCAGCCTGAACCAATGGAAGAATTTGCAACAACCGTCCAGGAGGTGTGGCAGCCTGGTATTACCAGTGCGATTTTTGTCCAGCTGATTTTATTTAAAAAGTTGAAAGAATAGGTGAAAACAATTACAGATATCTTGGTTGTGTCTGCAGAGTCACTTCCTGATTCAGAGTCTGCAAAAACCTCTGTACCTATCAGAGACCCACTTGTTATTTGAAGACATTATTTGAAGGTCATGCCCCAAACAATCTGGCCACTGGCCATGAGTGATCACATATGGGACTGAAGTTGGCACTGGGCCCGGCCCATTGCAATGGTCCATGTGTTCTTTTAGATGTTTAGTGGGGTGTGAAACATGGACCATCTATGGAGTTAAAGTTGGCACTGTCACTGACTTGCTTCAAGGGCCAATGTCTGCTTTAGATGCTTGGTGGGACCTGCAAAAATGCTTAGGGCCATGCCATTTGGATTGCTAATACTGGGTTTGGCTGCATGCTGTGGACAGTGGTTAATGATCCATTTAATCGGGTATAGTGGCTATTGGAGCAGGCTACATAAAATTGACAATCTGGACATTGGCCATGGTGATGGAGAACCTTCTATGTGATTTGAAAGTTGCTGCTCTGCCCAACCTGCTGCAAGTGCAATGTCAACTGTGAGATGCCTAGTGGAGTCTTCAACATACCTAAATGGTTATGCCCTATAGATTATGGTCACTGGCCAGTGGCCCAATTAAGGTGGCCTGTGGCCATGGCCTTTTACAACAGCCATGAGGGATCAGATATGGGAATGAAGTCAGCAGTGGGACAACCTATTGTAATGGACAATGTGTACTTTGAGATTATTAGTGGAATGTGCAATATGGACCGTCTATGTGTTTAAAGTTAGCACTTGGACTGGCCTGCTGCAAGGGCCAATGTCTACTTTGAGATGCAAAATGGCTGATGGTAATTCCCCATGGATTCTGGAAAATGGCCATAGCTGCAAGCTACGGACACTGTAGAATGGTCCAATTATTGTGTTATAGTCAACAGTAGAGCAGGCTAGATAAAATGCAACACCTGGACACCGACCATGCTGAAAAGGGACTGTCTATGGAATTTTAAAATTGAATTTGGCCCGGGGCTGCTGTAAGTGCAAATTCTAAACTGAGAAGTTTAGTAGAGTCTGCAACACACTTGAAGACTATGCGTATAGGTATTATGGATACTAGACATAGCTGCCAGTAATGGACAAATGTGATTGGTCCATGTGGTGGTCAGAGTGCTTGGTGTATTTGTCTATGTTTCCAACAATCTGACCACTGGATGTGGCCACAAGGGAATGTCTCTAGGGTTAAAGATGGTACTGTGCGTGGCCTGCTGCAAGGAATGCTGTGTAGTTTGAGATGATTAGTAGGGACCATCTATAGGATTCAAGTTAACTTTTGGATCCACCTCTTGCAAGAGCTATTGTCTACCTTTAGATGTGTACTGTGTTCAGGAACATACTTGAATGCTATGCCCTAGAGATTGTGGTCACTGGTTCTGGTTACAAATCATGGACAGTGGCAAAAGGTCCCTGTGGCCATAGTTGGGCCTTGGTTTGGCCTCTGCAAGAGCCAATGCATTTTTGAGTTGTTATTTGGTTCTTCAACATTGCTCACAGCTACGCCAGAGAAATGGAGGAGACCGGCCATGGATGCAATTAATGGATTATGGCAGATGGCCCCAGTGGCCATGGCTAGAGGGCACATGTTTTGGGGAATGGCCGAAGGACAATATGGCACCATGGTCAATAGGTCAATAGGCACTAATTAAGGAGTTCAAATGGCACTGGCCTGGCATGGTACATGTATTAATGTCTACTTGGAGCTTTAGTAGAGTCTCTAACATGGCTGAAGGGCATGCTCCAGGTTGTGTGGACACTGTGCTTGGCTTCAAGAGATGGAGAGTGGTGAATGGTTCAATGATTGGGCATCGTGGACAGCAGAAGAGGCTTAAGGCTAGGTCAACTTGGTATTTAGGGTAATTTGGTGGGGTTGGACTTATTGAAATAGAAAGTGTCAAGTGAACAGAACCTGTGTACCAAACACTAGGCCATTTATGACGAGTAGCAATACTTTGTGATGGATGGGGATGCAGAATATACTCAAACATCAATGATCAGACTGACTCAGGAAGTTGGCAAAGTATGTTGTTTTAAAATCAATTATCTAAAACAGGGAGTAAAACGAACATCAACAAACATCCGCTCTATCTTCTAACTCAGCGAGTTTCGTAAAGAAAATGCAGGGTCTATAGCAAAATCTCATCATCATTAACGTCAATCCACATGGCAAACTACAAAAACCTACTTGGGAAAGTGATAGGCTTAAAGGGAACATCTACATATACGTTCCATACTTATTCAGGAAAGTGATTGTGTCTCTAACATCAGGTAGGGCAACTAAGCCCTCCTCTAGTGCAAGTTACTAGGAACATCATCAAATACATGACTTCCTATTGGTTATATAAATTATAGGGCTCCTTATTACGTGGCCCTCTACAATTAGTTGGCACCCCTGTAATATTCCAGACACACTGGCAGCACGCAGACTGCACCCAGGTGCTCGTGGGCTGGTCATAAAGATAGCTTCCCACCTAATTAGCCTGCCATCTATCATCACTTTTGCCGTCTGCCAGTCATTTAGTCTTTGAACATGGCTTTGGAAATGTTCTTTGTGCCTGGAAATATAAGGGAGTATAGGCATACCTTTTCTCTTGGTTTCGATGTAGCTCAACTCAGTATCTATTTTCATCCAACCATGTGACTAGAGACCATGTTTCAGAACTTTTCTGTATTTGAAATACTAATAAATGATGAACCTCTGATGTCTTCAATGTTCTTGCTCCTCACCTCAGGCAGGAGTTTGTTCTTTTCACACGTTTTGTAGCTACTGCATGAACATCCAAGCTCATGGTGGCCTTGACTTCCTTGTGCTGGGCCAACCAAGTCTTTCTTGAATTCACCTCCATCCTTAAGTCATTTTCCAATTGCGCCACACTGAAAAAGTCTTTATATTCAAGGTTCCAGACTCTGCTAAAGAGCGTTGTGGAACATCCAGAGTCTACACATTCCTATGCATATATGTTGGTGCATCACCGCAATCTATTCACTACATAGCCAGCCTTTAAGAATACTTTGTCTGCTTGAATTACTACGTCTGTACAATTGTAAAATGGCTCTTGTATTTTCTTCATCATTTCTGTAGCATGAGCATCTTCAACTCAAGCTGGAAACGTTGCTCATCTTTAACACCTCTTCCTTAGATCTAATAGAATGTTTATGGTCTTCAGCCTCTCTTCTCGATGTGTCAGCTCTGCTTCACATGATGTCATCAGTCTTCTTTCTCATTTATTTTCACACTTCCTCCGGGATTTCATTCAAATGACCATCATATTGTTGTGAGAGCATATATGGCTTCCTTATGGGTACCTCACTTCCTGGATTATTTTCGGTATAGGTATTTTCACTGCCACTGCACGTGTCTCACACTCTGGCTCCCAACATAAAGGCAACATGGTGGCGGAGCTTTGAGTGGGGGTACTTGGTTCCACCTCTACAGAACTGTTATCATATAATGAGGGCCATTGAATTGTGGGTTTGTGATGTAGGTGGAGGAAAGCTTCTGGGGCCTTCTTTACCTTGTACTGTTGTTTAATGAACGTATGAAGTTGCTGGTTAGAAGGTTTAACATTTAGGGCACTTATGATGGTGCTCATGATCAGTTGTTTTGGAATGGTGATTGTGGACAGGTCATAGAATGTGTTGTATGTCTGTAAAGAAATACAAACATAATTAGTAGTAGAACATGATATGGAAAATATACACAAATTAACATTAGTGTGTAGTACACTTGTGTTGTAGTAACATATTTCTATTTGTTGAGTCATGGGGAAAACTGCATATTTTATTTTCAGTCATAATACATTTTTCGCATTGGTATCTATATAGTTTATATTGCATTTAATGTAGTTGGATATATGATGGCATAGTATAACTGTAATTCTTTTAAGGAATGTATTTGCATAAGTTAACTTTTGTGTTAGTTTGTTCAATTTGTGGTTACCTTTGTTTCAGAGCAGTTAGCTACCTAATGGTGTATTCTAACTGTAACATTATATATATGATGTATAATTGAATGATTGAATTTTAATCTAAGGAATATTAATAAGGCATTCTGTAGGATTTTCTGCAATCCTTTTTTGTATAACACTATTGCTGCTACATTCAAACCAACCACTTGTTTGTTTGGTATATGCAGTATATTGTTTCTGCTGGGTCATATGGATTTATAAGAATGGCATTTGGCCTTATTCCGGCTGCAGCATTTTTTCAACATGTCAGGAAAGCAATACTTGGTGGATTTCAGGGTGTGATCTTTTATCAGGGTGACATATTGGTGAAGGGGACAACTGTGAAGGAACACGATGACAAACTGGATGTAGTGTTAGGAAAATTGCGTGGAGCAGGTCTCACGCTAGAGAGGAGTAAATGTTGTTTCAGAGTACCAGAAATTGATTTCTTAGGGCAAAATCTTACTGGAGAGGGTGTCTCACCCAAGACATGTCTGATGTGTTCCATTGTTGAACTTGAACCTCCAAAAGATAAGCAGGGAGTATTATCATTATTTGGAGTATTTGAATACGTTTATATGGAATTGTTCTGATAGTTGCAATAGTATTAGGGTACTGAGCAAATCGGAATGCAAGTTTGAATGTACAGCGGTGTGTGGACAGTAATTTGTTGAGATTAAGAATGCTATATCAAGTGTGCTAATTGTGGAATATTTGAACACTAAGAAAGAGACAGATGTGAGTGGGACCAGGCTGGGAGCTGTACTTTTGCAACGAGAAAACAGAGTAGAGAGAATTATTGGATTTGCCTGTAGGGTGCTGAAGGGTGCTGAGCCCAGATATTCTATTATAGAAAAGGAAGCTTTATGTATTGGGTGGGCCATAAGAACATTTCTATCATTTCTGTGGGGCAAGAGGTTTCCCATTTTATTTGACCATAAGCCTTTGGTGTTGATCTTTACATCAAAGGGACTTGATGGAATATCATGCAGAATTGCAAATTGGGTTACCTCGCTTCAGGGGTATGACTTCTCAGTTGAGTTTTTGCCTGGCAAAGGGAGTGAAATTGCTGATTATTTATCCCCAAAGAGGTGCTGCTCAAGTGGCAGATGAAGAAGGAAAATCTTCACAAGAAATCAAAATCTCAATCAAATAAAAAAATAAATGTGTGTGTCGTGTGTGAGGACACCCTATCTCAGAATTACTGGGAAGCAGACAACAGGGAAGATTCTGAATTGTGTAGGGTGAGAGATGTGGTCAATAATGAATGATCATATTGGAAAAGTGAATCCAGTTTGGGATAATTTCATAGAGTTAAAACGAGTGTGGAGGATGTTCATGTCCTGTGTTCAGGTTTCATTGTTCCCCCTGCAGGTTTAAGGAAGAAATTATTGGAGTTGGCAGAATTAATCAAGGAGGGCAGAGCATGCTCCACATCAGACAAGGTTGTTGAATCATATATGAGGCCTCTTAAATCACTGGATCTTCCAAGGATGCCTTGGGACTGTGTCACATTGGATATATTGGGGCCAGTCTGGTCAAGGGGTTGCATACAAATATATGTGTTTGTTTTGGTTAACTTGTATTCAAAATCGGTGGAGACCAAGGTTGTTCAAGAGGCAGATTCAAGGGGGGTTGTACAACCTATGGATGACTGATTTCCCAGCAACTTTTTAACTGAGAATGGAGTTATGAAAGCATTCTTGTATGGGAGTACAAAAACACACATCTTCATTGTTCCACCCAGTCACCAATGGGTTGAAAGATTTAATAGAATGTTCATGCTCTGTATTTGAATGGCAATTCATGAAGGCAGAAGCTGGGAAGAAAATATAGACTAAGTGGTATATGCATATAGATTAGCTCCACATGCAAACACAGGTTTGGTACTGTTTGGTGTTTTTAGGAGGAGGAAGGTAGCCATGGCAGTCTGTCCTCTATGGTTAGGCAGGATAATGTTTGTGGATTGAGATTAGGAGGCACTTAGAGGAAGAGTACTTTCTAAATGTGAGGACGTGAAACAAAGATATGATAATGAGAAAAAGGTTGAGTTTACCATGGTAGAAGGGGATAGAGTTTGAGTATGCAGACCTTGCGGTGTGAGTAAAGGGGAGAGTAGGTTTACAGGTCTGCTGAGAGTGTGTAGAGCAATGGATGATGCTGTAGTACTAGAAGATGGAAGGACCTGGAATAAAATTCTGATTGCAGTGAAACCCTCAGTAAGTGGGGGTAGTGGTTGATTAGTGAGGTGATGTGATTGTACACTCCCCTGTGATTCCTTGTATGTGTATGTGGAGGGAGATATTTTAGGCTATTGCATCCTTATTATTTCTTCATTTAGTTTTAGTTCTTGCATGTATGTACAAAGAGGGAGATATGTTAGGTGTTGGTGTTTACATTTTATTATGGATGTAACTGCTGTGTGGGCATTAAGGTGTAAGGTGTTTCTCCCTGTATGTGTATCCTTTTCTGTAGAGGTGAGTGAGTAGCTACCTGTAGGAGACCTGAGTATTTTCTTTTTTGCATTTGTATAGCGCACTTACAGCCCAGAGGCATCGAGGCGCTGGTACATGAAGGTTGGAAGAAATTTTGATTAAGTGGATACAGGTGACCGAGGAGGTCACTTGGGAACAGGTGCATAACGGTAGGTGACTTCATACATGACAGGTAGGTGACTTCATACAAGACAGGTGAGCCAACAATCAATATTACAGCAGATATTTAGGAGCATATAGGAGTTGGACTTGATGAGAGTGTAAGACCTGTATGGTATTTTGTATAGATTTGTGGCCTAGCTGTATTTTCTTACCGCCAAAATGAAAATAATTCAGTAATAATCACTCTTTGCATTCAGATTAGATTTGGTATATAGTACTACAGTATACATACATTATTTCAGCACACTGATACATTTAGTGGTATACATTATGTTGGTATGCGTTATTGGTGGTATTTCTGGTGAGCATAATTCCTTTGTTTTATATGTGGCCCCAATATCCAGAACCCCTTATTTTTGCTTAGTTTGTTCCTGTGATCACTAGAGAGGCCTCAGGCTTACATTTCAGGAACACCACATTTTCAATTGGAGTGCCACCATGGGCTGTCCTCGCTGTCTTATCTACGGCAGCGAGCTAACATGCGGTATTTATCACCAACTTATCTACATAGTTGAACTATGTCCAGGGCCTCTCTTTATGCTGACTCATGAACCTCCACCAGTAGTCTATTTCATTATATTATTATTATGTTCTGTTCAGAAAACATACACTTATACTGAATGGAATCGTGCACACAGCTACCGCTAAGTCTTATTTTTAGCTAGCTTAAAAATGACAATTGCACTGTCTAAACCTCTCCCCATATTATCAGTACTGTAATGGTAGATGCACACATAAAAGAGAAAAATAAAACACACTATCTGTCTGCTTTCAGATATTTTTTGTGTATTATAAAAATTTGCATTTCAACACGATCTTACTCTTTTTACAGAAATAAATGGAAATTGCACAGTAACAACCTTATCTGTTCCAAAATGAAAAGAGAGCGGCAAGAACATGTTCAATTCGCAACTAAAACCTGTTGATAAAACACTGTAGTTCCCTCTTCCACGCTGACTGAATAGTTTCGCACACATACACACTGCCCCCACACTGTCCAGCATGTGAAGTTCGTCGGCTGGTCGCCTTCTGGAAGTGGTTCAATGAATTCTTCTTAAATCACCCCAGCAAGGACGAGCATCTGCTGTCACTCAAACCGGGGCTTATTGACTGGAATTCCCAGTCTCTGGAGCAGTGCACTGGGATCTGCTTTTTCAATCAGGGCAATACCCAGCCACCAGCCAGGTCTTTCTCCCAGCTGTGTAAAAAGTCTTCTGCTGTCCTTTTTCCCGAGATTAGCAAAGCTCTGTTACAGCCTGCCAAACAAGTTCAACCAATGAAATTCTATCATGTCCTACCCTCCTTCTTATTAACAATGGCTTGGCTTATACAGTTGCAACTGTAACCGAACTGATTTCCTGCTTATTCGAGTCTTTGCTTCCTGCAAATACTGTGGACAGAGCGCAGATAGAAGCAAAGAAAAAAAAATCTGGATGTGCGATTAAAATGACTTTCAGAGCCTGTCATTTTCCATTTTATTTTGCACTGGAGAACACATTATATTATTAATGAGTTAGAATCGTTATTATTGTTAATAAGGTTAGTTCATTAATCCTCAAATGTGTCTCCTGCAACAGAGGAATTTCAGGTGGAGAAAAAAATATGCTTTTAACTGTGAAACAATTATTTGCATTTTAAATGTAGAAATCGTTTGTGACTGACTAGCCTGTTTTTCATTTACATGTCCATGTCACACTGGCAATACATGCCTTGCTGTACCACATTATAGCAATGCACCAAACCCAGGCAGTAATGCTGCATAAAAAAAAAAGCTAAATACTCTTACACACCTTACTGCAAACATGTGCATGAAATATGAGTATCCCAGAGGCGGTCGGTGGGTAAGGTGGCTGTCAGGATGGAGAAAACCCAGTGAGGGCTCTCAGGGGGTTTGCCCTGCAGGCGAGCAGCAGCTTGGGTATCTTAGACCACATAAACAGGCAAAGATCTATACATTTTTGTTTAAGCATTGTCTGCTTTTGTTTTATGTAATGAAAGCATATCCAATCAATAATACATACACTGGATCTCTATCACACTATTAGGCTCCTAACAGAGTTGCTCCTGTCACATAACATTAGATAACTATTAGTTAACTAGACCATGACATGGATCCATAAGGTCTACCTGCAGAAATTCTGCAACAGGTTTCTCTTGAGAATGATCGCTCTCACATTTGATAAATAAATAACTTTTCCTGTCACAGATTTCTCTTGAGAAAGATCACTTTCACATTTGCTAAATAAATAACTTTTCCAGTAACAGATTTCTCTCGAGAATGAACGCTCTCACATCTGATTAATAAATAGCTTTTCCTGTCACAGGTTTCTCCTGGGAATGAACGCTCTCACATCTGATTAATAAATAACTTTTCCTGTCACAGGTTTTACTTGAGAATGAACGCTCTCACATCTGATTAATAAATAGCTTTTCCTGTCACAGGTTTCTCTTGGTAATGAACGCTCTCACATCTGATTAATAAATAACCTTTCCTGTCACAGGTTTCTCTTGAGAATGAATGCTCTCACTTCTGATTAATGAATAACTTTTCCTGTCACAGGTTTCACTTGAGAATGAATGCTCTCGCATCTGATTAATAAATAGTCTTTCCTGTCACAGGTTTCACGTGAGAATGAACATTCTCACACCGTGCCACCACTGGGCTCGTATCCTCCTTCTCCCTGGCGAAAATACGTATTAACTCACGGTGTAGGCTGAGTGCCAATATCCGTCGAGATATATTTATTTACCTCCCCCAAAGCGGTGGCAACTAACAAACAGCATGATACTGCACACTACCCAATAGTTTGAGGAGGGTTTCGGGAGAAAATCAGGACACTGGACCCTCACCAGTGGACCAACCACTACAGGGCACCAATGGGACTTCAAGCACAGTGTCCACCTGGGTCATTAATCCCCACCTCTGACCCAAATGCGGGAACACGACTCAATAGTCGCTGACCTGGCATGGTAAATATTTCAGCAAGTACTTCTCATCCCAAAACTGCCAGCGTGTTGCCCTGGTTTGGCCCACCAGGGTGCGATATCCCTGCTACATTTCTCCCCCACTCCTATCTGACTGGACCAGGCTGCACCACTCCTGACCCAACTCTCCCGGGCGCTTTCAACCGGTGGGGCCCGGATGCAGTGCCCCCCAAGTGCTGCCTGGCTCTCACTCAGGCTCACTCTCTCGACCCCGGGTGGGGGAGAGGAAGAGCTGTCAACCACCCGATAGGCGGTTGGCCTATGGACCAGGGCATGTGGAGCTAATCTATATGCATATACCACTTTGTCTATATTTTCCCCGACTCGACATAGGGCCTTGGTGACCTCCGGAGAAATCTCGGACTATCACCGCCTCTCGTCTCTGCTGGCCGCTCTCCCCGGTGACCGCCTTTTGGGCTGTTATGCTCTATAAGGCATTACCATCAGTGCTCGCCAGCAGGGGAGCTCACTCAGCCGCTGAGGCGAAATCAGCTCAGTGGTGGCTCTGCTCCCCCTGATGGTAGAGCCTACCATCTCTGGGTCCCAGAATATGCACGCCCAAACCACACACCGTTAGGGGGAATGGACATAAAGGAAGCACTGTAAACAAACCAGCCTGTCCACAGAATGGGACACTCAGCCCATTGCATACTGAGACACCACAGGAAATGGGCTTTACACTTAACATGGTTTGTTTACATTCAGTCCAGATGTTTCAGCACACTCGTGCCGGGTTTGTAATGGATTGTTTATCCTGTCTCCAGGGGAACCTGTTAATATTCTGGGTTCTTTGCATGGCTTAAGAAGGGCTCTGCTGCTATGTGAGTGCAATTTAGTGGAGCTGTTGGAGCAGGGGGGCCTCTTATTATATATGAAATAAAAACCACAAAATGTCACTGTGTGTCAGGTGTGGTTGAAGCCCTAACAACATAACAAACTGACACATAACCTTTGTTACGGGTGGGGAAATACATATTGGAAGATTTATAACAGAATTCTTTATTTCAAAGGGATGTTGAGGAAGTTGTGATGTGGAATGAAGAGGGTAGTGTGCCTGGAAGAGAGGGTAAGAAAAACAGAAAACATGGGTACACACGCAAAACAGGCCCCTGGTGACCAATACACATGGAAACTGCCAGAGTTTTGGGCAGAGTAGTCCACAGCTGGGACTCATCAAGGCTTCTATCTCACCTTCTCTGTCCACCATCAGGGAACCTCCAATCATGTCCCCCCCTAATTTCACTTTCACACTTTGGCACAGACCACCTGCCATGCTCTCACATTTGTTTGTAGCTTGAGATCTGTACTTACATAAGACTGCTCATTAAACAGTGAGGTCCCACTGCCGCCCCAGCTTTAAATGTGTATTAATGTAACAGGAAAGTGAGATACTTTATTTTCTTGATTTCGGAAATTATCCGGCTCCATCCTTATCAATCCATGACAACTGCATTACACTGCCAAACTCCTAATTGAGCAAAAGACAATTGTGATTGTTGAATATTCTTTGCGAGATCATGGGCCTGATATTTGAAAGGGATTTTGAATCAGATAGCTCCACTTAATAAGGCTTTGTCAATCAGGCCTTATGCCTTCTTGTATATGTAAGTGCCAATGCCTTCAGATTAGGAATATTGGGCCTCATTACGAGGAAGCCGGCCGCGGAATGAACGGTGCCGGTAAGGGACGGCACCGTTCATCCCGGGCCGCCACATTGCGGGTCCTGCAGCGGGTCCCGCTCCGGACGCCTGGTCAGACATGTAGAGTGGGACCCTCTAGCAGTCCAGGATGCTAACAACGGGCGCCGTCTTTAACGGGCCCGTTGTTAGCATCCTCCCCATTCCCATTGAGCCCCATGGGGGCTCAAATGGGAATTGGGATGTACCGGGTCCCAAGAATGGGAATTACCGGGCCCGTTAAAGTTGGCAGGGCCCGGTAATTTCCTATTTTTGGGACCCGGACCTGGTACCCGGCATGGCTACCTCCAAACTCCTAATGAGGGCCATTGTCTAGAATCAAAGTGGGCTGTGTTGCTCAGTGATAACTACAGATCAATACTGAGATCCAGGCAGGGTAAAGTATGTCTGTGAATGCTGAATATTTTTGAGAGATTTTTGTCCTTGGCTGACAAATTAATGTTTGAAGTGATACTGCATTAAAACAAACATGTTAAACTTTATGGATTGTACAAATTGTCTTTGCTACATAACTATATTGATCATTATTTATTACAATTAGCTATGCAAATACAAAACTATTGGCATATGAGTACAGATAGGATAGTACAGATGGAATACCCAAATCACATCCTCCCAGGATCTTATTGAACTAACTCAATTACTTAGTATATTCAAACTATGTACTTTTATGGGACTTTTTTGTTTTTTTCAAAGCAGTCTTTTGGGGGTTACTGAGCTAATGGCAGCTGCAAATCATCTCCTAATGTAATACAAGTGTCTGAACCAAATGTGTCTACAATAACGTGTTTTATAAGCATCAGGTGCTCACTTGCATCTGTTGCATGCACTGAATTCCTGTTTAAACAATCTCTCGAAAAGTACACCAACTGTGTCTCTTCTATAGACATTAGATATGCTTTTTGCCAGATGCTGCCATCAGATGCCCAAGTACTCACAACATGTTCCAGCTCTTGCCATCTTATGGTTGAGTTGCACCACTATAGCTGTGCCTGGCATACACCTATCCCATGCCTATACAAAACCCACAAATATTGGAATTTCCACTGCTTGTTTATAATTGCTGCTTCTGATATATTTCTTGTGTAGAGGGGGTATCACTCAGTAAAGGGCTGCTAACAGACGGTTGCATGAGTGAAAAGCTTGTTATGGGGTCATTGCATATTTGCCATCTCACATGATAATAGATGAAGTAGATGGTAGTTTCTGTTTTTGGTTGTTTTACTTCTATATCAATTGCACTTTGTTACTTTTAAAGCATATGAGATCCATCACATTGACAATTCCCAAAAAGGGTGAAAAGCATTGGTAATTGCTGGTCATCTTTTTATTATTATTATTATTATTATTATTATTATTATTATTATTATTATTATTATTATTATTATTATTATTATTATTGTATTTATTGAGTGTGGACCTCACTTTGAGAAGCAACAGAGCGCTTTACAGAGGCATACAGCAATACAGATACATAACAGAGTGCTTTGCAGAGGTAACAACAGAGCAGATATGCAGCGGTGGTAGGATACAGAGAGGGGCAGAGGAGGGGTACAGCTGTAACTGGTCACGGAGAGGAGAGGGGAGGTGGCATCTAGCGAGTCAGGTGTTGCGAGGGGTGACATAATGGTCTAGGTGTTGAGGAGGAGAGACTCCTTGAAGAGGTGGGTCTTGAGTTCTTTTCTAAATTGTAAGAGTGTGGGGCGAGTCTGATGTTGAGCGGGAGGAGGTTCCATAGTTTTGGGGCATTGGCAGAGAAGGCTTGTTTTCTGGTCTTTTCCTTTTCGCAGCAGCGGATTTAATGTCTGCACATGTCATGTCTTCTGGTGGCGTGCTGTCTGACGAAGATACAGAGTTTCTCAGCGAGGTAGCTGGGTAACTTTGAGGCATCTTTTGGCTAACTGTTGTATAAAAACTGTAATAGTTATATAAATGTACACAGCGCTCTGCTGCCATTTGAGTGGCCTCCAGGGGCTCGCTATTTATTGAGCGTGGACTCTCCTGACAACAGCCTGACAACTGCCACGTTATTTGCTGCTATCTCAGATTGGCTCCACTTTAAGAACTACAAATCCCATCAGGATTTTAGTATCCTCGGCTGTCTTTATCGTAAATGAAGCACGAGAGCGCCAGCGCGAGAAGGGCAAGCCGGTCTGTGCTGGTCCGTTGAAGGTCAGTGAAGGCGCCAACCCTTATTCCTCTTTATATTACTTTATCATGTGTTGTGTCACATATAGTATTGAGCTATGCGCTTTTGGGAAGTCCTACAGGCCATAGAGTTAGCCAAATCCAAGCTGGATGCTAATTTTCTCCTCCCTGTGCGGCGAAGAAGCACTTTGTTGCTAGATTTGCAGTGCGCTGGAAAACTGCTAACTGAGACACAATCTACTAATGTGAGCTGTGCTGTTGCACAGAGCAGTAAGGGGATTATGCCTTTATCTATTGCATGTAACTCACACTCTTTAGCAGATATGCGCTCTCCAGAACAAGGCGTGAGGGTGGAGAATGGTAGAGGGGTGGGGAGTATGGGTGTTTATACTACCCCTGTGCAAAGTGTGGCAGAGAACAACTGTACAACTCAGCAAGCAGGCCCTGTATACAACGATTTATCTGCGGCCCAGGACTTAAATGCTCTAGCCCTACTGGTTGATCAGGGGAATAAGAACACAGGGATGCATAAATCACCTGGCAGTGATTTAACATTTCTCTTGCTAAATACTAGATAACTTATTAAACATGCCCTTGAGGTGGCCACTTACATCGTGGAGAACTATATTGATGTATGCGCACTGAGACTTGGGACCACAACGCAGCGGGCCCGATGCTGGGTCTGGTTATCCCAGATGTTTATGGGATTTTATGCCATGATAGAGCAGAATGAAAGAGGGGGGGGTCACTTATATTCACACTGGAGTTGAAAATGTGGGCGGTCAAGACTATAGACCTTCCCTGATACGGAATTATTATTAGTTAAAATAGGAATTAATGCTGAAACCACCCTTAATGTACTTTTTCTCCTAGGAGCTCAAGTAGCGGGGAAGGATTTTAAAACTCTGTTGAGCAATCTTCTACTTCCGATTCTTAAACCTTACTCTAAATGTATTATGATGGGTGATTTCATTTTTGGTTGGGCTGTGAAGATGACCCTATAGCAGCTGCCTTGGAAGACACTTCGGTTCTTCTTGGCTTTCAGCAACAGGTTATAAAGCCTACACATGATAAGGGTGATATCCTTGATTGGGTGGCTACCCATGAGTTAGATGTTATGGAGCTTGAAGTACTTTCCTGTCCCTGGTCAGACCACTCCTTTATTTACTTTCAGATCCACAATCCATCTCTCTCTAGGAAATCGGTCAAAAGTAAGGAATTTACCTTGCATAGAAATTGGAAAAAATGAATTCAGAGTCTCTAACGTCACTGCTTTTGGCCTTGGTGATGAAGATTTTGTTAACAGGTGAATTGACTAACCTCACATTTCAGGAGATTGTGGACACTCTAGACCCTCACAAGAAAAAATATATTTCTGACTATTTCTCATGGTTCATAAAGGAAATAAATGGTTCAATACAGAGCTCCAAAAGCTGAAATCATTCAAATTGAAATTGTTCTATGAGTGGAGGAAAAACCAGGATAAACAAGCCTGAAAAGGTATAGAACAGCAGCTGAGGATTATAAAACAGCTTTGATATCTGCAAAAAAGGAAATGTTTAATGTGAGAATATCTAATGCCTGCTCAGAGATTAAAGAATTGTTCAAGATCATTAGAAAACAAGAAACACTAAAAGGACCAAGTAAGGAAATTATTTGTAAAGATGACGACTGATGTAATAAAATTCAGGATGCCATGGTAGGAAAACTAGTGAAAATCAAAAAAGGCATTGAGGCTCAGAAATTGATTTTCAACCAGTTGCCAGCTCAGCTCGGCAGACTCAGTACAAGTCAGGATCTCAGCAGGATTTCACCTTATCGCTGATCTCAGAATCAGACTTTCTGAGGGTCATTACGAAGCTTAAAAGATCCAGCTGCAGGTGTAATCCCGGCTCATCTATGATTATGAAAACATGCCTGCCTCTGCTGTTACCAGCCTTATATAAATTTGAAAAGGCCTCTTTTGCAGAAAATCATGTTCCAGAGAGTAAAATGGCATGGATTCTACCCCTGCTAAAGAAATCAGTTATCTGCCCTCTTACTGCAACTAATTACAGACCTATCACAAACACTCCATTTCTGTTAAAGATTCTGGATAGGGTAGCTTATACTGAAATATCTGAATACTTCAATCATCATCAGATTTTGAGCAAGCTCCAATCAGGCATCAGACAACACCATTGGACAGAAACAGTGCTTCTTGATTTGAAGGCTAAACTGCTTGATACCATGGATAAGGGTGAAGCATCCCTCCTTATGATCATGGATCTCTCTACAGCCTTCTACCTGGTGGATCATTCCATACTGACCACCAGGTTGAGGGAAGTGGCTAACTTTTCTAAGGATGCTGCCCAATGGATAGAGTTTTTCTTAAGTAATAGGCAATGCATAGTTATGAGTGGAGATGCAGATGTTGAACCAGTTACTTTATTATACAGTGTATCTCAAGGAGCTTGCGTCGCCCCGTCACTATATAATCTCTTCATGGTCCCGTTATTTGACATGATGGAAAGAAATGGTATCACATTTACAAATTATGTGGATGACATGCAATGTGTCATCCCTCTCACTGGAACACACAAGGAGGATGAGCGCAAAGTCAACATAGTTTACGATATCCACACCTGGATGATTCAAAAGACAAAATCGAACTCTTGATGGTTGGCTCATCTAAGAAAATTCAGAGGTTAGGCAGCCTGTAAGAATGCTTCTCCATTGCAGAATCTCAAATTGAGGTTCAGAGTAAAGTAAAAACTTGAATATGAAGGGACAAATTAGTGGTTTGGTCTGCGCATCCACCTTCTATATCAAACTACTTGCGTCACTTAGGCCTTTTATCTCACAAAAAAGATGCAGAGCCAATCGCACAAGCCATAATTGGTTCCAAAATTGACTACTGTTGCAGCTTGCTTATTGGCAGCTCGCAAACAGATTGTGATCGCCTCCAGGTGATACAGAACAGCGCGGTCAGAGTGGTTACGGTACTCAAATAGAGTGACCATGTGTCGGAAGAAAGGCGAAGTCTGGATTGGCTTCCGGTGAGGGCCAGAATCCCATTTCAGCTACTTTTGATTACCCCAAAAAGTTGCGTGGAACTCATGACTGCCTATTTAAAGGATTGGCTGGTTGTATAACATAACTCGAGAGCCTTAAGATCGAACAATACTAATCAATTAATGAGCCCTCGTTGCAACTCTAACAAAGCCTTTATGGGATCCTTTGCTAATGCTGCCCCAAGTGCATGGAATGACCTTGCGGCGGATCTTAGGGACATGAAGTCCATCAAACTCTTTAAAAAGAAACTAAAACCTTTTTATTCTACTAGATTTGTTCTCCTGTTGAAGCCTCCACCGAAGTACTCTGAATACATTCTGATCCCTTAGCTTTGGGTGATGTTTTATGTCATTTTTGTCAGCACCCGTAAGCCCTCGGGTCATTGGTGCGCGGTATACATTCATATAAAATACAATACAATACAATACTACCTTTTCGAGCATGCCATTTTTTCACTATGATTGAAATTGCCTATTTGTTTTGGCATTAACAATTTCTATTGACGGGGGGACGTGGCTTGGACGGCCATGTAGAGGGTCATGTTCGTGTGGAGCTCCGTTGATCCTGAGATGATCCTGTTGGAGCGGTGTGCGTGCGGTGACCAGCTGGCGCTGGAAAATTACATCCATGCGTGTGAACATGGAGGCGACACCCGTTGAAAGTCTGGTGGGTGTAGAAGGCTCGGATCCCGAACTATCCCTATTTGTCTGCTGCGGGTCCCGGATCGGGGACAAGGACAAAATGGCGGCTGTAACAAAGGAGATGGCAGAGATCGCAAGAGCGCCGCTGCAATCGTCCGTCTAGGACTGGCAAGGCCCCTGCGGTGAATTCTGCGATTATTGCCCACGGGCGGACTGGGAAGCGGAGAGAGAGCGTTGGGAGAGCGCATGCCAGAGGACGCACGAACCTGAAGTGGATTTAACCCACGGGCTTTAAGGGCACAATATCCTGCCGAGCGAACTGCCAGCCGTGACTGGGCCTGCGGCGGAGTCGTTGGAACGCCGCTGGCGCCCAGGAAGACACATTGTGGCAGCGCCGGAGGGGAAAGGCCGCGTGATTGTTGCATCGGCAACAAAATAGCCGCGGACCCTGTGAGCGGTGAAATCGTGGGAGCGGCTGCTGCTGCAGGCCACTCGGCACTGCAAACCTACTCTGAGAAGGGAAAAACCCCATTGAGACTGCCAACAGACTGATGCTGATCTACAGTGCGCTCTGGATACCCTCGGGCTGGGTTGCCTGAGAGGAGGGCAGTCGTGGGCACTGTGGGGTGCGCTGGGCCCCCCCCTTGGAGACACGGAGTTGAGTGGATGCTGTGACAGCATAGGGGCCAACAGGGACACAGCACACCATATGAGTGTGCATTGGCCTGATCACGCCGGGCCTGCGCCTTGGAACGTCGGCGTGGATCCCACTCTGGGCGCGTGCGGCGGGCAGGCGCAGGTTTGGACAGCAGTGGGTGGTTTGTGACCACGCGGACAGTGGTGTGAAGAGAAGCACGGCAGGGTCTTGCCCAACTGACGCAGCAGGATGTCCTCCAAAGTGGTGCGACCCCGGATTAAGCAGCCCACGATGGAGGCCTACGCCAAGTCGCCCCCGGGCGCGGAGGGGGGCAAAAGTAAAGAGACCCCTGTGGCGGTGGCGGACCCACCGGGTACTATCCAGGAGGTGCTGGCAGCAATTACTGACTTGAAGGTAGCCTGGGAAACAAAGTTAGGTCTAGCCATGAAAGAGCTGCAGGAGGGCCTGAACCTCAAGATCAGAGCGGTCCAGGAAGAGGTGAACCTGCTGAGGCAGGACGTGTGAACGATCGCGGAGCGCACTGGGGCACTGGAGAAGAAGTTGGCCCCGAACACAGAGGCGTGCGCTGCACATGCTAAGGAGCTTCATGCCCTTGTGCAACGAGTAGGCAATCTGGAGGACAGAGCAGAGCAAGCAGAGGGGCGCGCCAGACACAATAACATTCGCATAGTGGGTGTACCAGAAGGGATGGAAGGACCGAACCCCACTGAATACGTTGAAACCATGCTTTTGCAGGAGATTACAGGCGGGGAGTTGACCCAGGGGTTCGCGGTTGAAAGGGCGCATAGGGCCTTGACCAGGAGACCGGTCTCAGGAGCACCCCCGCGGCCTCTGATCGCGAAGATCTTGAATTATCGTGACCGCAAGAAGATTCTCGAATGTTTCCGGAAAGGAGGAACGATAGAAAGGGGGTCAGCGAAAATAACGGCGTATCGAGACTATACGCTGCTTGTACAGCGTAGTCGAATGAACTTCGGATCGGTGAAAAGGAGGCTTAGAGAAGCAGGCCATCGCTACACTTCTCCTAAATAGATGACCGGGAGCTCCTGAGAAGCACCCTCTGAACCCAATAGTAGTATACTTAGTTAGGTCACTGTTAGATTGGTGACGCCCTGCGGGGTCCTTGTTCTCGGATACGAGACAGGTCCAGACGTGGGTAGGCCTGAGATCCAGGGATGGAGCTGGGCAACTGTTGGGGGTTGGTAGGGAGGGGGGAGGGGGGGAGTTGTGGGCTGTGGTGTGGATTTGGGGGATGGGGAAGGGGGGTTTTGTTTGTAAATAGTAGGGAGAGAGCCGGAAAACGAACTAGCAAGGGGAGCATTAAGGGAAGGGTTAGGATGAGGTAGTCCGAACAGATGGCATTGGGTAATCTCAAAGATGTGACCTGGAATGTACGGGGCCTTAACAGCTACCTGAAACGAAATAAAGTGATGCTGTACTTAAAGAGGATGCGTATAGACATAGCCCTGCTGCAGTAGACCCACCTCACTAGGGAGAAGCTGGAGGTGGTTAGGAGGAAATGGAAGGGCAATGTTGTGGGTGCTGCATACTCGGCGTACGCTAGAGGGGTTATTACTTGGGTGGCACCGCATGTGCCGTTTCGGGTGCTTGGCTCTACGGTAGACCCGGAGGGTAGAATGGTGGTGGTAACGGGTCTCCTGGAAAACAGGGAAGTGCATATCATAAATTTGTACGCCCCCAATAACGACACAGCAGCTTATTTTAGGACCCTTTACAGTAAACTTGGCCCCCTGGCAGGGGGTGAGGTGGTGTGGGGGGGGACTTTAATTCTACCCTGAATCACAGGATAGACAGGTCAATGGACAGGGCAGGGAAAACGGCACCGGCGGCTAAAGCGCTGGGAACCTTACTGAAAGACCTAGGCCTAGAGGATGTGTGGAGAAGGTTGCATCCTATGGATAGGCAACATTCACACTACGCAGCGCCACATGATTTGCACACAAGGCTAGATTATATGTTTGTAACGGCCGAGATAGTGGGAGACATAGTGGGAGCGGAATACAAGGCCCGAGTATTATCTGACCACTCGCCCTTGGTAGTAGAGGGGAGACACAAGCCCCCAAGACCGCGGATCCCAACATGGAGACTCAGGACCGAGGCTCTGCAGGACGAGGGGTTCCGGGAGGGTCTGAGGGATGTCATCGAAGAATATTTTGATATAAATACGGGAAGCGTACGTTCTGTGGGCACACTGTGGGAAGCGTTCAAGGTGGTGGTGCGTGGGGTAGCCACTTCCAAAGCTAAAGGGCTCTAGGGGGGTATAGAAAAGGAACTCCAAGAAGCAGAAAGGGAGCTGGAAGATCTCACATGTTGCGAGAACACTGCCCATGATAACAGAACCAAGATAAAAGAGCTACGGTTGACCTGCAGTGCACTTTGGGATAGGCTGTGCAGACTCAATTATAGGAAATACACGTAGAGGATACACGCAGGGGGTGACAAGCCGGGCAGATTGCTGGCCTGGCTATATAAGAGTGAGACCCCCCGCTCAGTGATCAGTGAGATTAGAGATGAGGGAGGTTGCATCTGCAACACCCAAGAGGGAGTAAACAAGGAGTTCCTCAGGTTTTACAGACACTTGTACGAGGACACGGGGGAGGATATGTGTCAAGACATACTGGACACATCGGAGGACATAGAGTTGCCCAGCCTGGACGACCTAGAACATGCTGAGTTAGACGCACCTGTCACCTCGGATGAGCTGGAGGTGGTGATTCAGAATCTGTCCACATGCAAGGTACCTGGTTCGGATGGGTTGCCTAGTGAGTTTTATAAAACATATAAGCAGGAGCTACTCCAGCCACTGCTTGCCACTTTCAATGAGGCCTATTAGCAGGGGGAACTCCCATTGTCCCTCCGAGAGGCTGTGATCATCCCACTCTTGAAACCAGGTAAGCCGGCCGTGGAGTGTGCGTCTTACAGACTGTTGTCCATGCTCAACCAGGACAGCAAAATACTTACAGCAGTGCTGGCTAATAGGCTGAAGAAGGTGATTGGGAAGTTGATACACCCAGATCAGACGGGATATGTTCCAGGCAGGAACATCACCGATAACCATAGTAAGCTACACCATATCAATGACTAAACTGAGGA
Organism: Ambystoma mexicanum; assembly: GCF_040938575.1. NCBI lineage: Eukaryota > Metazoa > Chordata > Amphibia > Caudata > Ambystomatidae > Ambystoma > Ambystoma mexicanum. Next base: position 455,505,025 of record NC_090935.1, read on the forward strand.
GGATACGGGCGAGTTGGCCATTGTGTCGTTAGACGCGGTCAAAGCCTTCGACTCGGTAAGATGGCCCTGGCTGAAAGCGGTCCTGAGGGGATACAGAATGGGACCTGGATACCTCAGGTGGGTCCAGTTGTTCTACAGCACCCCGATGGCGAGAGTCAAAACGGGGTCCACAGTCTCAGACACCTGGCAACTTAGCAGGGGGACCAGACAGGGATGCCCCTGGTCACCCATGCTATATATACTAGCATTAGAGCCGTTGGCAATATGCCTGCGACAACAATATGGGGAGGTGGGCAAGGGACTGTAAGTGGTAGGCACCTGATATCACTATACGCAGATGACATGCTTCTTTATTTGCGTTATCCGGAAGAAAATCTGCAGTATGTGTTGGAGGGAATGGAATGGTATGCCACCCTTTCGGGCATATCGGTGAACCCTAGAAAGTCTAGTCTGTTTCCTTTGGGCGGATATAGGAATGTCCCGTTACAGAGGCTGCCTATCCTGCCAATACCGTGGCAGATTGAGACATTTAGGTATTTGGGAGTAAATATTTACCACAGGATCGATGCGGAACACAAACATAACACGGAAAAAGCGATAGAGAGGATCAAGAACAGCATGGTGTTTTGGGCTAGATTGCCCCTGACTATGATGGGGAGGGCGGCCTTGCTCAAGATGGTGGTCCTGCCTAGACTCTTGCACTTTTTCGTGAATGTCCCGTTTTTGATACCCAGGAGCCTATTTGTGAAACTTCATAGCGTGTGTAGGGGTTTCATATGGGGTAACTCCAGGAACAGGGTGGCTCTGTGGAAGCTCCAGAACCCGTGTAACAAGGGGGGTATAGGCCTGCCAAATTTTGAACTCTATTACCTGGCGGGGCAGCTGCTATATGTGGCCAGGTGGCTTTCGGCCGAAGACTCGGCAGAGGCTAGACATCTGCGTGGGGACTCAGCCCCATACTTTTTGAAGGAAGTGGTGTGGTTGCGTAGGGATAAGCTGGTGGGCAGGGGGCGGCTGCTGAGGCTGGGCTTGGAGATCTGGCAAAGGACATGGAGGATGATGGGGGATTCGGAGCCGTACTCCCAGCAGGCCCCACTGGTGGCGCTGTGCGGGAGCGACGCTGAACTACTTGAATCGGTCCGTAGATACTGGGAACAGGTAGGCCTGGCCACCCTCGCAGACATATGGCAGGAAGGGGAGGCATTGGACTTTCAGAGGTTGCAGGAAGAGACGGGGGTGCATGGTGGCCAATATATAACTTACGCTAGGCTTGTGAAAAAGACTAGAGAAAGATGGCCTGAGACAGTGCTTGCGGAGTATCCTGATGCCTCCCTGGAAACTACGTATGATGTATCAGAGGGCGGGCACGAAATATCGATGATATACGAGCTCCTGCGAGTAAGGGCTGGGAAGGAATTGCTCCAATTGAGACAAGATTGGGAAGAGGAGGTGGGAGGACCCATGACAGACGGGCAATGGGAGTGGGCCCAGAGATACCATAAAAAGGTGTCCCGGAACGCGAGATTCCAAAAACTTCAATTGTACGTTACCCATAGGGCTTATCTGACTCCCGGGAAAATTGCAAAGTTTGGGGGACCGGCTACACAGCAATGCCCCAGGTGTGGGGAGGTGAATGCAGGGCTGCTACACATGTTTTGGGCTTGCCCGGAAGTGCACAGGTTTTGGGATGAGGTTAAAAAGAAACTGGCTGGTGGGGGAGTGATATTGGACGTGGAATCGACCTGGTCATGTATGCTTGGGCTTTTTCCTAGACCCCGACATTCAAAACACATAAGCAAGATGAAGGACTTGGCTTATGTTTTGGCCAAGCGCAGGATTGCCATGGGCTGGAAGGCGGCCCACAGACCTAGGGTGGAGCTATGGTGGGCGGACCTCTTAAAATGGGCGGAAGCTGAATCTGTGGTCTGGTTTGAAGCGGTCACTAGGGGGGGCGAAGAGGAAGTAGGGCCCTTGCTGGCCTGGCGGCAATTGGTGGCTTCTATGGCAAATCCTCACCAGGGTAACAACGGAACAGAGGACTCGGATGATGACCGCTTAAGTATTGTGCTACCCGATAATGCTCCAGTAGACGACATGTGAGAACTGGCTCTAGTTCAAGGGGGGGGATGGGGAGTTCTAATGGAAATGTGATGGTCTAATGATGTTTTCTTTGCGTATTGAAACAGTTGTACTGTGTGTTTTGTTTGGTTTTGTAAATATAATAAAAAATATTTTTTAAAAAAACAATTTCTATTGACAGCATCATATTTGTTAACTCCTGTCCACCATTACTTATAAAAGTCCTTACTTATAGAACGTGCCTTACCTTCAGGACAGAAACAAAGTTGCCTAAAATATCAAGAAATGTTGCCCCTCTCCTTAAAGGAAGTATAAAATCCCTATGCTCCTTGACCTCTATCTGTGTTTTTTCTGTCTCCAGCTGGAGACCAGGCTGTTGCCAGTTCCAGTTCTAATATGCATTACGTTGAGGTGACAGGATGGTGCAGTTACAGGCTCTAGTCCCCTCCACCCCTCTTCCTAGAATCTCCTATCCATAGCATTGTGATTGCTAGCATTGTGGGTCATTGCCTTTTCTGCCCTTGAATGCTGTATGGTTGTGGACTTAACATGGATCTGCTGGCTATTACCATAATCGTATGTGGTCATGCGATTGCAGGCCTTTGTAAGGTGCAGTTGCAGATGTCGTATATGAGGGTTCTATTGGCAGGTCACACTATTGTGACCGCCAAGCTGCAAGAAGCTTACTGGATGTGCTCTGTTTTTTGTACTGGTCTTCACAACTGTGGATGCTCTGTAAGCTATGCTGAACCTTTCAGTTCTGCAATTGCGCATGCTAGTTGAATTAAATGCCATGGGCTGCCTTTGCCTACAGGCTGTACACTTAGCACTGGGTGCATTGCACTTCTATTTAAAATTAATGCACTTCTAAGTTTAAATGAATGATGTTCATGTCCGGTGGGCTCTACTAGAAAGTATTCCCCTTCATACTAATTGTTTGTGGGACATGTCCACTGTTGCAACTCTGTTTGGGCGGGCACCATTTTTGTTATAACATTAATTTCCTTAAGTAAAATATTAGTTTTCTTTATGTGGTTTGTGGTCCTGTTGCACTTTGGAGCCAACATACAATAGGAAAACTGTCCTTAGGTGCATTGACCCAAGGTGTTGGAAAGACCTCTAGTGTAATCACAAATGAATAATTATTTTGTTCAATCAATCACGCTGCAAGATTTTTCTGACAATACTTTTGCATAGTAACATCCAAAGTCAATATCAATTCTCTCAAAATCTGGTGAATTCAAAATACTGTTTAATCCAAAGAAACCACAATTGTTGCTGTCCAATGCAATTTGGTCAAATGACCATCGTCAGGGAGTACAATCTGCCTGCCTTTCTGTGTCCATATCTATATTATCATATACTTCTAAATTATACTTTTTTTCTGTCTGATTTTCGCAGGAATCAACTCTCATTTAGGAGTCTACTGCAATGATCAGATGGAGCCGCTTGTTGCAGAAGGCTCCTGTTGTGGGCTACATTGACTCACTCAGCAGAATTCCCATCCATAACCAAGCTGCACTTCTGCAGTCTACAGCAAAATGGCTGTGCTGGCTCCTTGGAGCACCATTGCATCAAAACTGCGTTTGGCTGCACCATCTTGCCAAACACCTATTGGGCGAGTTGGAACAAAGAGCACACAGAGAAAGGTGCCAGAGTGTGTTCTTGTGTGCACCAAAAGAAGGGAATTCAAAAGTGGTGCAGCTCAGCTGCTTGCAAAGAGTTCCCATTGAAAAGGTAATATTTTACACTAAAAAGGCTGCTGCCCTGACGCTATTTTCATCTATTCCATATCACATTGCTTTTATCAATAAGGCCCTGCCATGCCCATCAATATTCACATTGGGCTTCAGCAGAAGAGAGCATTATCCCTGAATGACAGGCTAATGTCAAGCCAAATCTGGGAAATCTAAGAAACTTCATTTTCAGCCGTGCAAGAAAACACTTAACTTTTGGGTTACACAATGTCAAAAATAAAGTCTTTAAAGAAATTCTAGCGCTATGGGCATATGTCAGTGAACCTATGGCTTGAACAAACTGCTGGATAAAAGCAACTGAATAGGGCTGCAAAACAATATTGGGAAGCCAGGTGAAAGAGAGAAAAAACAAATTTAAAAGAGAAATCCTAGCAGCTTTCACTGTGTGTCAAAATGGGCTTTTGCAAACCAAAAGAAAATGCCTGTTTTACAAGTACAATGTTGAATAAAAACTTGTCCTTGCCTAGCAATATAAAAGGGGTTTTGCGGGGCAACATAGATGGGATTTTTTTATTCAACAGGCTTGCTACTGATTAAAAACAAAATAAACTAATACAAAGAAATAACTGTTTTTGGCTGTACTGGGAAATCAGCCCAAACAGGTTTCTGCCATGGCTCAAGGGTCATTTGGCTGACCAAAGAAGTGGCCTAACCCCCAAAAGAAGGAGCCACAATAGATTTAGGACACATGAGTGCTAATTGCTACCTTGGAACATTTTGAATGGACCAAAAGCACTGAACAGCCTAGGCTCATCAGACTTTTGTCTGGGCTGAGGCCTCATACAAAAGGGATTTTGGGACACGGACATGTGGAAAAAGAAATCACACGTCTCCGCGACTTCTACTAGGAGCTTCAAAGCCAACTCAAGAGTAGCCTGGAAGTCCATGACCATATTTGGAGGACAAACGCAGACCATTTGTTTCAAAAGACTATTTTATTAATAAACTGTTAAGACTTTTATCTTTGCAACATGTCTTTGCAGGAATGTAAAAAGTTAAACGTTTAAATGTAATTTTTGTGGTTTTCAAACAAGAAGTCAAAGCCTTCACTGCCATATTGGGAACAGAAATATCAGAGAATTAGACATGTTGAGAAAGTGTACATGATGCCACTGTGAAATGTAATACTTACATGCCTTATGATAATCTCTACACATGTATAAAGCTATAGGATTTTAGGTCGAATATTTATCACTGAACATCCCGAAAAACTGTTAGACGGGTGAAACAAAGTCCTACAACCGTGAGAATTGGACTCACATGCTGTGCATAAACTATGTAAGCTGCTTATGTAAATTGTTCAAATGCCACAACTGTAAAAAATGTGGCATTTATGTCAAAACTGGGTTGTGGCAAAATTAACTGTGGGAGGTTCTGGACATAGTAAATCCACATCATAAAGCTGATGTCATGTCCTTAAGAATCCAACCAGATGACAGCAAGGCAGTAACGATCACCCCTGACCAATCAAGTTGTTTATAGGCATGCCCAGCTACGCCTGCCCCAGCATATAATCCTATGATATCATCATGGTTTATAAAAAAGGGTGGCTGAGAGAACTCCAGACACACTCTCTCCTGAATTTCCAGCGCCTGCGTATCCTGACATTCCAGATCCACCTTTGCAAGATTTCAGACTTTACTGCAAGGCCAATCATAGCTGATCCTATCCCATATAGGCCAAAGCATAGCTGATCCTATCCAGCAAGACCATGATCCAGAAATCCCACTAAAACCCCATAACAAAATCCCACTATCTTCAGTCAGAAAGGGGAAAGGTGGCTGAGCCAGCTATGGGATGCTCCAGTGCCGCCTGCTTGCCTTGCTTACCCGCTCCATCCCGCTGAGGCTTCGCTCTGCCGTGACCAGACCTTTGCCCAGCTGTCTTTTGCCAGGAGAGCCCGTTATCTGGTTACCCGAGCCTTGAAGTCCAGAACCCGGTTGGCTTTTTCTAAACCCAAATTCAAGAGCAGATTGTGAGTATTTCCCCTCCCATAGCAATCCATAGCCTACCCCATCTTGATACTTTGTCTTTCTTCTACTCTCTAAGTAATCCTATCCATACCCTAGTAACTTGTCCAAAACTGTCAGAATTCTCTGTGCACCCTGTCCTTGTTTTTCTAGTGTTAGCGCAATTCTTTCATTTACCTCATCTTGTAACCTCTTAGCAATATTTGGAATAATTTAAATTATTCCCACATAGATCTGAACGCGGGGTGAAAGGATTAAGTTGCAAATTAACCTGGGTGTGTACCGTGCCTTTCTTTAACAATCTAGTCTTAATAATCTAGTTTAAGTAAAACTTTTCCTTTCTTTCCAAACCGATTTGCTCTTCTTAATGGCTTCAATTTACAAAACTGAACCTCCTTTCACCTTGAAAATCTCATCCAGTTCTTCAGCTATAGTCACTCTTTCACATTCATATGGTCCCTGTGATGTGCATCTATCACCCTGTCCAAAAACCGCATTCCGATTTTGTATATTTCACCCGTTTAAAAAACAAGAATGTTTTGACATTTAAAACTGAAAAAAGTGTCAACTTTTCCACGTGTGATTTTGACTGCACTGGGTTCTCACTTTCACATTGCTTTTGAACTGTATGCCTTTGTGATACCTTAGCTTATGTTGCTAATGATATAACATCACTGATACTGTGATAAAACATATGTATATCATTATATAACCACACATATAATTCATTATTTGTTAAAATCTGAGTGTCATTTTAGGCCATTGCAAAGGGTTTAAGATCTGTTTTTGCCTCCGATTTTGATTCTGTTTGCACCCTCATATCCCCGACTACCTGCGGCTTCTTTCTATCCACTCAGAATTCGATTAATTGTGGGCTGAGGGAACATTGCAGGGGGAAACCTTAATTTGGGTGCTATCTTTCCTAATTGAAAAAGTGCTCCTATTTATTTGTGCTTTGGATATGTTCTTGTAGAAGGTTAACCAAGTGTATTCCAGTGGGTTTCATTGTAATTATCACCCCATTGGTGATTGCTGCCCAATATTAAAATTTGTGTGATTTCTTTGGATTTTAAAAGAAATAAATATTGCCTTCCGACCACCGGCCTGGTTCATGGTCCATTGTGACCAGCGGTATTTGTAAAAGGGGATGTGAGACGGGTTGTATGCCATCTCAAATTTAATTAATAGAAAATAAAGAGAAAGATCCCAATTGTGCGCTACATCCTAGGCTAAAACCAAGGCGTGTGGCCCGATTAAAATCCTTAACACTGTACAGCTCCTAAAATGGGAGTTGATTCCTGTGAAATTCAAACAGTAACAGGATTTACAAAGTATTATGTAGAAGCATTTGATACTATGAATACACTGTTTTTATCTGTGTATCCCCTAATGTTGTAATATATGTATTACATGGCCACGGTAGTTATGGTTAAGTTGCTGTTTCCATAGGAAGAGCACTTTTTGGGCGGCTTATAACTTCGCTCCCCCTGGACGAATCCTCACCAAACTTTGCAAAAACAGTTTATGGCCCACTCTGATTTCAAAGTTTGGTGAGGATTCGTCCGGGGGGGCAAAGTTATAAGGGGGGGTCGCAAAACTTTTTTTTTTCCCATGGACTTAATGGGGAAAAAACTTTGCTCGCGCCTACAGCCCAAACCGCTGGACGGATTTTCCCCAAATTAGAACCAGGAGTAGTGGCTTGGTCCCAAAAGCGTTCTTTTGAGAATTTGGTGATAATCCGTCCAGTAGTTTTTTTTAAAATGACCAAAAAGTAGGTAAAAAAAATTAGTGATATCTGTGTTCGGTCCGCGGACACACTTCCCTGTTCGCTCCGTGGACAGTGTTCTTATTGGCCAATCGGCTTACGTCATGTCCGCGGACATGCAACGTGTTCGCTGATTTGACGGCGTAGAGCGTGAAGCGCGTCAGATTTTAGGTAGCGCCCGCCATCTTGGATTCGCGGACATCCCCGGACAGCGTGGTGAAACTTGGTTTAATAATTGTGTTTAGTAGAGTGTGTTGGTGTGCAAGAGTGTTTGGGGAGGGTAGGAGAGTATGTGATAGGTTAAATGTTGAATTTTTTATGTGGTAGACCCTCTTGTTGTGTTTGATTTGTCTGCGGACAACATGGCTGTTCTGAAATGTTCTAAATAAACTAAATGGGGGTGCTCTGAGAACGCAATATTTGTCTGTGTTGTTCGCAAGCAAGCTGAAACTGTTCTAAGAACACTTGCGGTGTCCTGAAATGTCCTTAAGTAAACAAGTATGGGGGTGTCCTGAGGGCGCTGTCCGTATTGTTCGCTGGTAAGTTGAAATTGTTCTAATAACATTCGCGGGGTCCTGGAATGTTCATAAATAAACAAAACGGGGGTGTCCTGAGGAAGCTGTTGGTATTGTTCGGGTGTTCTGAGGATGCAATATGTGTCCGTGTTGTTCGCAAGCAAGCTGAAACTGTTCTAAGAACACTCGCAGTGTCCTGAAATGTTTGTAAATAAACAAAATGGGGGGTGTCCTGAGGACGCTGTCCGTATTGTTCGCTGGCAAGTTGAAAGTGTTCTAAGAACACTCGCGGTGTTCTGAAATGTTCGTAAATAAACAAAATGGGGTGTCCTGAGGACGCTGTCCGTATTGTTCACTGGCAATTTGAATGTGTTCTAAGAACACTCACGATGTCCTGAAATGTACGTAAATAAACAAAATGGGGGTGTCCTGAGGACGCTGTCCGTATTGTTCACTGTCAAGTTGAATGTGTTCTAAGAACACTTGCGGTATCCTGAAATGTTCGTAAATAAACAAAATGGGGATGTCCTGAGGACGCTGTCCGTATTGTTCGCTCGCAAGTTGAATGTGTTCTAAGAACACTTGCGGTGTCCTGAAATGTTCGTAAATAAACAAAATTGTGGTGTCCTGAGGACGCTGTCCGTATTGTTCGCTGGCAAGTTGAATGTGTTATAAGAACACTCGCTGTATCCTGAAATGTTCGTAAATAAACAAAATGGGGGTGTCCTGAGGACGCTGTCCGTATTGTTCGCTGGCAAGTTGAAAGTGTTCTAAGAACACTCGCGGTATCCTGAAATGTTCGTAAAGAAACAAAATGGTGGTGTCCTGAGGACGCTGTCCGTATTGTTCGCTGGCAAGTTGAAAGTGTTCTAAGAACTCTCGTGGTGTCCTGAAATGTTCGTAAATAAACAAAATGGGGGTGTCCTGAGGACGTTGTCGGTATTGTTTGCTTGCAAGTTGAATGTGTTCTAAGAACACTCATGGTGTCCTGAAATGTTCGTAAATTAACAAAATGGGGGTGTGCTGAGGACGCTGTCCGTATTGTTCACTGGCAAGTTGAACTTGCGGTGTCCTGAAATGTTCGTAAATAAACAAAATGGGGGTGTCCTGAGGACGCTGTCCGTATTGTTCGCTGGCAAGTTGAATGTGTTCTAAGAACACTTGCGGTGTCCTGAAATGTTCGTAAATAAACAAAATGGGGTGTCCTGAGGACGCTGTCCGTATTGTTCACTGGCAAGTTGAATGTCTTCTAAGAACACTCGCGGTATCCTGAAATGTTAGTAAATAAACAAAATGGGGATGTCCTGAGGACGCTGTCCGTATTGTTCGCTCGCAAGTTGAATGTGTTCTAAGAACACTTGCGGTGTCCTGAAATGTTCGTAAATAAACAAAATGGTGGTGTCCTGAGGACGCTGTCCGTATTGTTCACTGGCAAGTTGAATGTGTTGTAAGAACACTCGCTGTATCCTGAAATGTTCGTAAATAAACAAAATGGGGGTGTCCTGAGGACGCTGTCCGTATTGTTCGCTGGCAAGTTGAAAGTGTTCTGAGAACACTCGCGGTATCCTGAAATGTTCGTAAAGAAACAAAATGGTGGTGTCCTGAGGACGCTGTCCGTATTGTTCGCTGGCAAGTTGAAAGTGTTCTAAGAACTCTCGTGGTGTCCTGAAATGTTCGTAAATAAACAAAATGGGGGTGTCCTGAGGACGTTGTCGGTATTGTTTGCTTGCAAGTTGAATGTGTTCTAAGAACACTCATGGTGTCCTGAAATGTTCGTAAATTAACAAAATGGGGGTGTGCTGAGGACGCTGTCCGTATTGTTCGCTGGCAAGTTGAACTTGCGGTGTCCTGAAATGTTCGTAAATAAACAAAATGGGGGTGTCCTGAGGACGCTGTCCGTATTGTTCACTGGCAAGTTGAATGTGTTCTAAGAACACTTGCGGTGTCCTGAAATGTTCGTAAATAAACAAAATGGGGGTGTCCTGAGGACGCTGTCCGTATTGTTCGCTGGCAAGTTGAATGTGTTCTAAGAACACTTGCGGTGTCCTGAAATGTTCGTAAATAAACAAAATGGGGGTGTCCTTAGGACGCTGTCCGTATTGTTCGCTGGCAAGTTGAAAGTGTTCTAAGAACACTTGCGGTGTCCTGAAATGTTCGTAAATAAACAAAATGGGGGTGTCCTGAGGACGCTATCCGTATTGTTTGCTGGTAAGCTGAAAGTGTTCTAAGAACTCTTGCGGTGTCCTGAAATGTTCATAAATAAACAAAATGGGGGTGTCCTGAGGACGCTGTCGGTATTGTTCGCTTGCAAGTTGAATGTGTTCTAAGAACACTTGCGGTGTCCTGAAAAGTTCATAAATTAACAAAATGGGGGTGTCCTGAGGACGCTGTCCGTATTGTTCGCTGGCAAGTTGAAAGTGTTCTAAGAACACTCATTATGTCCGCGGACATTAAAAGTTCCCATAAGGCATAGTTAAAATGTTTGACTCTATGGGTGTGATATGCTGCGGTGGTTGTGGCCAGGGCATAGAGTCTTCAGAGCATGGCCATATGGCCATGCTCCCAAGACTCTATGCCCTGGCCACAACCACCGCAGCATATCACACTCATAGTGGCTTATAACTTTGGGATCCAAAAACAAATTTATAAGGAACAAAGTTATAAGCCACTGTGGGTGTGATATGCTGCGATGGTTGTATTTATTATAACATACTTACTGTTTGGTTTAGTAACTGGAGTGCATGTATTTCTTGTTCATTTCTGTGATAAAAGAAAAGATCATGTTAGTATTGGTATTTTGTAACGACTTATAACATTGAAAAATCAATATTTAGTTTTTTTTACCCTCATATTTAGTAGATTACAAACCATAGTACTGTGCAATTTGCTCGATTTCTGTGCTTGTTGCTAAAATCATTGGGTCTGTGGGAGAAAAAAAAAATCCATGTGAGATTAAAAAAAAAACCTTTTTCTGTTATGCTACAGTTTATTTGTTTGTTTGTTTTCACTGTTCACTTGTTTCTGGATAATGCTGTATATATTGGCTTGTTGCAGTTTTTTTGGAGCATTAAAATATCATTTATTTCTTTGGATATTGTAAAATTGTGGAGCAGTTAGATACCAGTAGGCGTATTTTAACTGTCTATTTTTTTTAATATATTTTAGTGGTATCGATTTATCTGTTTGGATATTGTAAAATATTGGGACAGCTAGATACCAATTGGCTTATTCTAACTGTCTATTTTTTAATATAATTTAGTGGTATTGATTTATCAGTTTGGATATTGTAAAATTTTGGGTTAGTTAGATACCAGTTGGTGTATTCTAACTATCTATTTTTTGCTCTAATTTAGTGGTATTCATTTATCTAATTAGTTGTTGTAGAATCTTTGGGCAGTTAGATACCTGTTGGAATATTGTAACAGTTTATATTTGTTTACTACAAGTTTAGTTAAGGTTTCAGTACAGTTTAGTTAATAAATGTTAGTTTTAAGAACATTAAATAACATTTTAAAGATTTGCTGGTAATCTCTGCTTTAGAGTAATGGTACTATCATTACATTCAAACCATCCACATTTCTTTTTTATATATGCAGTGTTGTGACCTGAATTGGTTGTGGCTCCTGCGTGGTAGATTATACCTATTGTTGTGAAGGTTTTCTTACCAAGTGATACTTGACCATGTGTGAATCCAGTCAGCTTGGAGTTGTTTTTGGTTCCATCTGCATTGTGACGTAGAAGCATTAGTATTACATATTTACTATGTGTTTCTATTACTAAGGTGAAGCGATTATCCGAATTGCAGGTAGTACATAATCTACCATGGTTTGCATTTTGTACAAGTTGCTGAAATGGAATGGATTCACAATTAGGTAGAGATATATATACGAAGCGTTCATTGGGGATTTGCTCTTGAGTCACATTGTTGCAGAGAGTGCATGTATGTTTCCACATTTATGAAATCTGGATGATTTCATTTATAGGTATGTTTTTATTTTCCAGTACTTGTAGTAAGTACATTAGAAGATAACCATTCCAGCACAGTAGTCCAATTGCTGTTTTATTCCATAAACACTATACATGTTATCAGGATTGTTTGTTGCATTTCTGTGAAGTACTAACATTTGAAAACACAATTGGTCTGTACTGTGCAAGTAAATGTTGTCAACAATTGGTGGCAATTGAAATAGAATATTCATTGCTACATTTGCGTAGCAACTTAAATGGACCAGGTAGTTCTGTATCTGATTGATTTTTTTTAGTTTGTCTTCCTTCTTTGACAAAGTACCTGGTTTACTTTCCCTAATTGGTTCTTTTTATGTTTGTGGTACTTGATGAAGTTTTGGTTTCTTTTACTCTCTTTGGAGGATTTGCAGTGACATCCTGTTGCATTTCTGTTTGATTTAGTTTTCTTTTACAACGTTTTACTTTTTGTAGAACAGAATATGTGTTTAGATGGCTGTGTATAGTGAGCAAAGTTTATTGTAGTCTAAAATGCAAGGAATATCAGCGTTTACTTTACTTGCATCAAAGTTAAAGAAATAGACCGTCAAATGTACGTTCGCGTGATAGTGCTACGTAGCTCATGCCTTCTTTAAAGACTGTGTTACCAATGTCTATCATTGCTTTGTCTAGGGTAAGACCTTGTGATTTATGAATGGTGACTGCATATGCAAGAGTTAAAGAAAATTGTTCTCTGCGTACATAAATGTCTTTGAAGAGAAGGAATCGAGCTGTTGAGCGTCCTATCCTTTTCACTTCTGAAAGCTTGTCAAAGAGAATATTGACAAACTGAATTTTGTTGTCACCTGGGTATGTTTGAAAGCCAACAACTGTACCCACTGCTCCATTAACTAGTCCTTGGTCCACGTCAAGGTTACGTTTAAGCATTACTCTGCAATTTAAGGATAATTTTAATATCTTTTCCAACCCAGCTGTGTTGGAGATTGAATTTTCTAAACTATTTAGTCTTGTTGTGGCTTGGTCACACATGGGTAGTGTCATACCATGTACGTCTAGTTTGTCTGTGGTGCTAATTTCCATTATTGGTTGCATTTCTTTATTTAACATTGTTTCATTGAATTTGAAACAGCTTGCAAGAGTTGGCATTAATGCCATACAATTGACATTTTTATGGGCTAATTGTTCCATAACATCTGTAGCACATGCATTATCGCCATAAAGTACATGAATGTGCCGGGTTTTCAATATTGCTTGTGCTTCTTTAGATAGTATACCAACTCTAATACTTTTTAAGATGTTGGCATAAGTGAGATCTGCAGATTGCTGCATGTTTTCTGTTAATTCTCTGTATTAGAAATGTTGCCAAAGGTTGACATTTCCAATGCTGCCAACAGTTATACGGCATAGTTTGTGTCCTAATGTTTTAAAAATAGGCTCACCTTTTACTGGTGTCAATTGAAGAAGATCTCCGAAAACAATAATGCGTTTTCCTGCAAATAGCTCTTCATAGTTTGTTTTGAGTACTTCTTGTAATCTGAGGTGAATCAAAGCCAACATTAGGTTGGACACCATGCTCACTTCATCTATTAGTAGCATTTTCATTTGTTTTAATACTCTGCGTAGTTCCATTGCAGCTTCAGTAGAAAGTTTGTAATAGTCTAATTTGTTTTGGTTTTCTACTGGCAGGAGTAGTAATTGGTGTAAAGTAACACCGTCTATGTTGTAGGCAGCTAAACATGTGGGGGCAGTGACAACAGCTGACAGTTTGTTGTTTGTCAATTGTTGAAGGAACTTACTGATGATTTTGATTAGGAATGCTGACGTACAATAGTATAGGTTTGTAATTTTGGCAGGTGCATTCTTTGTTTTCATGTTGTACACCATGTGCAATTTCTTTTGTTACTTCTTGAAAAATGCTGCGTTGCTCATTGTTTAGTTTTGATTGTAGAATGGTTAAGTCTTCTTTATATTCATACTGACACATGGTATTTTCTACTTCTGTCATAGCTAATTCTGCCTCATTTGTTATTAGTGGTTCTCCTAGTGGTTCTTGGCTTCCTGTTACAGAAGGTTGATTACTGTCAGGAGTGTCCTTATCTAGTTGGGCCTGGAGTTCTTCCGCGTGTTGCTGTTCATTGTGCAACATTGTTTTATAGTGTGTAAAGTTTACATCAGTTATAGTGCTTTCATTTGCTTTGAAAGGGTCTTCATATGAGTCATAGTTATCTAGTATTTCTTCTGCTTTTCTCAATGGTTTAAAGAGTTGTAGCAGGGACATGTAATATACTTCTTTACGTTGAGGAGACTTTAATGAGAGTTTGATATGATTAATTAAATTTGGTTTGGTGAGTTTTACTAAGCTGCCTTCACAGTTTGTCACTCTATATTTACCTTTTTTTTCATCAGGTTTTATATTATTTTTGTATGTGAAGTTTTGGGCTATGTGGTATAGACACATGTTTTCCAAAGTATTACTTCTGTTTGGGTAGTATGTGTCCAATAAATTGTTTTTTAAAATGTCTTGGCTGTTGGGATCATGTTTGGCTATTGTTTCTATATCTTCGTAGGATTTTACAACTCTTTTTCTAGATTTAGCTGGACCAAGATTTAGCCATACTATATTTTCAGGTTTACCATACAATGCAGTACCAGTTAAACGATCAGCTGCTTCATAGGATTCACATTCTCTATGTGTGAGCATTTTTATGCCCAAGCTGTTAATTTCTGAGACACTGTTTTATCTGATGACAGGTCATTCCAGAGGTCTTGGAGCTCTGTCTTTTCTGATTTGGTTAAGTATGCTGTGACATATCGTGCAACTGCAGTAGAATTGTCTGCAATGTACTGCACACCTATGTTTGCATTCCATAAGTGGGCAATGATAGCATTGTAATCATTGATATATTTTTCTTCTTCTGTTCTTTTTATGTAATATGTATTTTTAGGTGACTTACCTTTAACACTATGTCTAACTGAATACATAAGGTTGTTCACTTGACCCGTATTTGTAACTAGGGAAACCAAATCGGCATTTGTTGTAGTATTTCCCTTTGTTTTTGTATTTGCGACGACAATATTTGCCACATTTGTGTCTTTGAAATTGTAAAATGTGTGCATGAAGATCACTATTTGTGGCTTCTGATGGAATTTCACAAGTGACATATTTTTCAATAAACTGTAAAACAGTGGCATCACTGTCTTGACCAAATTTAGGAGCATCTTTAATCCATAAAAGCATGTTGCTATGTGGTGCTCCTCTGGCTTGGCATTCTTTTCTCCAAAAGAGGTTTTGCACTTCTCCAAGGGGAGGAACAGTTTTATTACAAATAAACTGTAGCATAGCAATGAAGCAATGGTGAAAATATCTTGAAACATTAACAGGATCCAGAGAACAACGTTCTCCAGGTGTTAGTATATCTATGTTTGTTTTGTTTTTGTTTGATATGCGTAGGAAATCATGTTAATCTTCCCATGCATATTCTGCACAACTTAATGTAGCAAACCAAGTGGGCGGGCCAAGGTTTCTGATCTTACAACGTACATCTCCATGACGTCAAAACCAGTACTCTTTAGTACCACGCATGTTTGCTAATAGATTTGTAATATTTGATTGTAAAACCTCATCTTTTTATTGCACTTTTTGTAATAATTGTGTAGCTGTCATATTTTGAAAGTGGGATCCTGATTTTAATGTGTGTGCAACTCCGTAACATAAAGTTGCTAGTTCACTTTCAAAGAGTAGGTGGAATAAGTATTCCACATTTTGTCTAAATCTGGGATCTTCAGAATACATCCGTAATGAGCGGTATTCTGATGCTGATATTTGAATAGGTCTATCATCGTACCTTCCTCCTTTTCCAGTAGGAAAGAGTAGAGGAAAAGCACGTGCTTCTATACTTTTTTCCCATATGCTGATTGGTGATCCTTTTGTTTGACGCATTTGGTACGTTTCCAGTGCATCTTCTATGGTGTCATTAGAGTGCAATGGATGAATTGTATAATGGTCTAATGTATTTGATATTGTAGCAGGATCTAGGAGCTCACATTGACCAGCTTCTTGTGTCTCTTGAATTATTTCAGTTGTATCCTTCAAGTTTTCTTCCATATTAATTTCTTTGTAATATTCATTATTCTCTTTAAGATATTGCAAGGCTTGTCTAACTTTATGTAAATATACCAGCTGTTGCCAATTTCTTTTGTCTTTTGTAGGTACTCCATTTACTAAGATAATTAAAGATTGCTGCATTGGACGTTGCACTCCTAGAGTGTGCACATTTTCTTTTAGATCTAATGGTAAATACACTACTTTTCCATGAATACCTTTCACTAATGCAGAGGGAGGTAATTTTGCTGTTTTTGTTTGAAGGCGTATTATTGCTTGAACTGGGTGCACTGTTTGAATTATGATGCTCTCATATAAATTAAGTTGTTGAAGGGGTTTTGGTAGTGGATATAATTCCAAATTATTTGTGATAGCACGTGAAGGAGTTTGGTTGTTGTCAAGTTTTGTAGTGCAATAACTGCAAAGTATTAAGGGGTCAGTAATTTCGTATTTGTTTTCTGCTATAAGATAGAGAGTTGTCTTCTATTTTGTATGATAGATCAACAGTTTTTGTGTTATTTTTATAAAAAGTTCTGAGGCAACATACACACACCTGGTTTGGTACTTCAGCGGATGTACTTTTACATTTTAGTATTTCTTTTTCGTATGTGTGTAGTAAAAGGTTGCCATGTGTAGAATTGTTGCTAATTTGGTTTACAGCTATTTGATTCTGTAGGTGGCTTTCACTTCCAAAATATTTTTTCTGGATATAGTTGATTTCTTCAAGTAGGTCTTTTGCTGTACCATGTAGAAGAATGTTATCTAAATTGGCTAGTGCTAAAGCAGGACTTTTAGCATAGTACAGTTTATAAACTAGATTTCTTATACAGTTAAATGATGTGTTGATATCCTTTTGATATCATGGAAGGTGGTTTTGCAACTAGGTCCTGTAATGCAGGCCAATGAATGTCCTTGTAGTCCTGTGTACTTGCGCACTGGACAGGTATCCATATTTTGCAGTAGTTTAATTTTGATTTTGTCTTTGCCTTTCACATATTGATTGAGGAATTGGCGTAAAGACTTGAAATTGTTTTTGGGAATGTTACACATTGACGTGCATGGCCATTTGTACACTAGACGTTGTGATTCAGTTGAATGGAGGGATAATTCTAAGTTTTCAGGGCATATTTTTGTAAGGAGTACTTCTTGTTCTATTATGGTATTATTAACTTTTTCATAACCTCGACCACTGCTATGTATGGCAATTATATTTGTTTGCTTTTGTTTGTATGCTTCTTCATTAAAGTATGGTTCTGTGCTTGTAGTGTGACTCCATTCACCTCCGCAGATACTTAAGAAGTTCTGTTGACAATTTGTTTATTGAGAAGTCTTTTTTGTAATTTAGTCCTTAGTTTTGTTAGTGGTTTCATTTTGTTTAACACTAAAATAAATAACTTTCTTTTCAGAATAATTGCACTGTCTATCAACGCTTCTAAGATTAATTTTCTACGATAGGTTTTAAGGGTTGAACCTGGTTTCTCTGCTGTTTTTATAAGATTTTGAAGGACTCTGTGATGGAACATTTTGGCTAAAATACTTTTCTTGGTATGCCTACTTTGCACTATATCGAGATTTATAGAAGCAGTTTTATCTGTAGTGATAGCTGATTTTTTGTTAATTGTTTTCTGGTTTGTTTTACATTTTGATAGTGGAGGCCAAGTTTTTGTATTTGAAACTTCTTTTGTTTCACTAAATGACTGTATTAGCTGTTTTGTTTCAACTTTTTTTACAAATTCTGCTAGAGATGGATGCTTATGTTGGACACTTTTATTTTCATTTGTTCTACTTATGCATTGCTTTCTACGGACTTGATTTTTGGTAGGTATTCTTTAGGGTCTGTTGAAAAAAATAAAGAAGGTATGGGTTGGGGTGTTCTGCAATGTATGTGTGCTGTGTGCATGAGTGTTTGAGTAAGATCATAAAGATGTATGTAATGGTGTGTGATTGTGCATTGGGCAACTACAACTAGTAGGGATGGGTATTCTTGAATTAATGTGCTACTAAACTGGGATTCAGATGACAGAAAAAAGTAAGCTAGTGGTGTGCAGAAGTACAAATAGTAAATCTAATGCTATACAATTAAAACAGTTGTTTGTTGTATAACATCAAATTTCTAGCAGCTGAGTTGGGTAATCTGTGTGTCTAAAAATAGGAATTTGTGGACCATTCTGGCTGTAAATCGCTGTTTACGAAATTGGTATTTGTCATGATCTCTGCTTCCAAAAGGTCAGGGTTTTCCCAACTCCCTTGGAAGCAGATCCATAACCCAGGTTCCGACGGCCAACCAGTCCCAATTGGGACCTTTTGGACCCAGTCCTGGCGCCAGTGGCACCAGGCACATAAATATGCCCAGTCCCAGCGCTGGAAGCGCCGGGCTCATAATGCTTGGGTGGACTTACCTGCAGCAGACCATGCTGCTTACTTGCCTGCCAGCTGAGCCTCTGATCCTCTTCTGCTTGGAACTACTTTTCCTGTTGGGTGTGGCAGGAGCCACTCCCTAGATTCAGAACACTGGAACTCTTCTGGAAAGCAGGAACTCTTTTCTTACCGAGGCGTGGCTGTGGAAGGAGACACCTAAGCACTACAGGAGGCTATTTAAACCACACCCGGTGGATGAATCTTGCTTTGCGTTATTCTGCATCCTCTGCAGCAGAACGCTCATCGTGTCTTCTGCATCGGATCCTGGGCCTAAGGAAAAAGGCTTACCATCCTGAATCCAGTCTTCAGCAACACCTATAAAGACAAGAAAGAACAGGTTAGCATTCCGGCATCTGAAAGACAAAGGCTTACCTACTCTTCGTGCGCTCCGGAGGTCTTCACACTGCATTCCGGCATCTGAAAGACAAAAGCTTACCAACTCTTCGCACGCTCCAGAGGCCTTCGGCGCTGCATCCTGCATCTGAAAGACAAAACAAGTTGCGTTTAAAGACATTGGGGAACTTTAATACTCACGTGCCATTACTCTAACCCAGTGGGTATTCCGGCACCCTGCAGCCGCTCCGAACTCGTACCTGCAAAATAAAAGACAGTTAGAGCGCATCGTGAAGCAGGCAACAAGCGCTTACTTACGTGCTTCCAGGCGCTTCTATTCATCACACGGACTCCATCTTCAACTCACTTCAGCCCGTCATCCGCCATACCCGGAACCTGCAAAACAAGAGACATCATTACTAAAGACTTTAAAGACAATAGAATTACTCAAAACTTACCGTTCGTGCAGTAAACAACGGACAGCAGTCCTCTGAAGTCAAGAGGCCTGCGCTACCGATCCAGTGAAGAAACTGGTTACAGCACCCTGCCCCGAGGCAGATGGAGAGCTCGGCATTCACTTACCTAAGGTGAGAGCGTTAACCTTTGGGGGTCTACAGGAGAGCAAAAAAGGAAAGAGATAGGGACACCCCAATAACCCCAGTTTATTAATCCCATATTTTCTATCTGCAGACATCTTACTCTTGAAGTCAGGCATACAGTGCACAGAGGTCCAGCCCAAAGAGCCAACCGGGTGCTACACATCACCTTTGAAGATACGGTAGTCGCCCAGTCAAGACCGGCGCCTCTGCGAGAATCAGGTGAGCGTTACAGTATTTTTGCAGAGAATGGTGCACAATCTCTATTTTTAGGCACATAAATAGCATGAATTAACCTTACAGTTTGTTTGAGCATTGATACAAATATTATGGTGGTATTCAACTTACTTTATTTTCTAAAATGAGCAGGTTACTTCTCAGTTGTTCCTTGTACTTCAAATTTGGCTGCTTCTTTTCAGGAGAATGGTCTTCACTGCAATTGTAAAAGAAACAAATTAGTAATTTTGTTTGTATACAGCACTGTTTTTAATTTAGACACTGTTTTTTTTAATTGACATCCTCAGCGCCTTCCTCAAAACCATTAAAACTATCTTATTCACATAAGATATGTTGCACCAGTTAAATACATATCATATGTTGTTAATGAATAAACTGTATTGCAACGACTAACTGTAGCAAACAAAATATCTTCAGTACGCCTTGTGAAGTTCATAATGTACCACTGACTACCACTATTCCTGTAACTAAGCTCTTGCAAGTAATAGTGCCTCAATGTCATGGGCTGCTTGCCCTATATAAATATAAGTAATTTAATAAATGAAGAAAAAAAAAATATATGTTATTGTACAAGTATTGTTGTTTGAGATTTGAACAGAGTGTGTGCATGCAATTTTGTTTGACCATATGTAGTCTATGTATTCTATTTAAAAAATATTAGTTCTACACAATTTGAATATGTGTGTGTAAAAAGAAATTAAATAGTATAAAGGTTTGTAAGTGACAGTTGATTTTAGGAGATGGAAAAAAAGACAGTAAATTCATTTTACAGATTATACAATGTAAAAGTCAGTTAATCTGTTTATATGAAACTACAAAATGTGTACATGTACTTTACAGAAAATATGCATACCTGTAGTTTGTGTTCATGCATATGGATATGCATGGAGCTGCAAGTAGAAATCTTGGAGACTTGTAAAGTATTTCTTGTAGAAGATGTGTTCCAATGAAATGACACTTGTACTCAGAGAGATTCACAGTACATTTGCAGTGCTGATCTATGATGATGCAGTTAGATGTAGAGGACTTCTATGTGATTGGTGGATGGTCATGTGACTTCTTAGCTACATCCAATGATGGAACGGCACAGAGAGTGAAGTGGAAATGGTAGAAGGGCTGTCCATGTTACGATATGTCTGCGGACATGGCAGTAGTTCGCAGACATCGGGTGTTACATCCGGGTATTTTTGGGTTGGGAAGCCTTGCAAATGAGAATGAGCATAGAAAGGGATTGGTCAGGAAAGTTTAGTGGGTGTGTTGTGCCAGGAGAGAGTTTCTCAGATACTGTTTTTGCTGAGAGAAGAACAGATAGCTATGGCTGTGTGTTTCAGAAAACAGATTGTTTGGATTTTGGGAGACTCGTGGATACATTGGTGGAAGGTGCATGCAGAAAGCTGTGGAGTAGCTGTAGATCTTGGATTCCCACATGTGGAAGTATACTGGCACGGAGTACGTGGAATGAAGTGGTTGGAATTGCTACCTCTCTGTGCTACTTTGGAGACAGAGCAACATCCAGATATAATTATAATTCATTGTGGAGGGAACGGTTTAGGACATGTGTCTGGAATTTCTTTGCAATTTGCAATGAAAGAAGGACTTGGGAAGGTCATGGACATGTTCCCAAATTCTCAAGTAATTTTTTCACGGATTGCGCAGAGACAAATATGGCTTCATTCTTCTTCATTTGGTCCACAAATGGAGAAAGCAAGGCACAATGTCAATATGGATGTTTGTGCCTTTCTAAGAGATGTTGGCATGTCCTCTTTACACAGTGAAAATATTATGTTTCGTAGTACATACATTTTTCGCAGAGATGGAGTACATCTTACTTATGCTGGCAATCAGATTTTCCTGAGAAATATACAAAATGCATTGCAACCTTTTTTAGAATTACAGTATCCATTTTGTAGTAGGTGTTGAATATTTATAATTTTTCAAATACAAACACCACCAAAAGGCTCTTTTCAGAGCCACCACTTCCTCCCAGAGAAAATTGCAATGGTTATGATAGGGCAGCACCCCAAAATTGTAAATGACCACGGACTGTCCGCAGACTTCTAAAAAATACACAGGGCCCAGCTTCATTTATTTTCACTTCTATTTTTTAACTGTGAAAGGCGGCTCTGAAATGAGCCTTATTTTTTTATTTTTTTTTTTGTTGTTGTTTTATATTTTATGTTTTTTTGTTTTTTTTATACAAGACACACTAGGAGAGGAGGGGAAAGGAGGGTAAAGGGGGGCACCAACCACAGGGATAAGAAAGGGAGAGCTGAGAGAGGAAGATGTAGAGTGGGTTTTATTCGGGTAGTGGGCATATCTTCTCGTGCTCTGAGACGATAGTCTCAAAAGCACTTTGAAGTCTCTCCCCCTGCAGAGTACTGCATCACAGTACATACACACAACTGTGACCCTCGAAAGATAAGGGTCATCAGCATTGCATAAGGCCTGTGAGGCAGCTTGAGGAATACGCTGTCCCACAGGAGTGTTCCTTGTGGTGACAGGATCAGAAACGGAGGATGAAGTAGAGGAAGTCAACCTGCTACGCTCCTCGCAAGGTACAACCTTGCGATTGGCCCCAGAGTGAAATGGCCATTTTATACTCATTGCAGGTTTCTTAGTTCGCACAAGCCTTAGGACCATTCCCATGAAAGTAAATATCCGCCACACCCAAGACTCACGCCGAGTGCGGGTAGTAGGGACTTCCACTACCTCATTCTCATCATCCTCTTCTTCCTCCTCTGCATCCTCACTCCTGTTCCCCTCTTCATGCCCTTGGGGAGGTGGTGGTGGCGGAGGGGGTGGGGGTGGTGCTGAGGCATATGCAGCACCAGGTGGCAGCAGTGCAGCCATGGATGCCATCAGGTTGAAGATGGAAATCTGCAGGTGGCAGCAGAAATTGCTGTACTCTGTAGAATAGCCAGAAACACAATGAGAATAAGCTCTAGGGCGTGGTCTTTTATAGGGGTGCTTGTACGCGGTACGCGGAAATGCGCGCTGTCCGCGGACAGATCGAACACAAAAAAAAGGTTAAAAAATTTCAAAAAGTATGTAGAAACTCAGGATTAGTATGTGGGACTTGTGCTATGGTGAGTTTTTATTGAAAAATATTGTGGATTGCTTGAAAATGTACTTTTAAATTGTTCGGGGACATGAACAGTGTCCGCATTCAGAACACGCGATCAGCGTGGGCACGGTCACATGATCGCTTCGCGAACATGTCCGCGAAGGAAGAGGCTGTCCGCAGAACACCAAATGCATGGACATTGGTTGGCGCATGCGCATTGATGTTCTACGGACACTGTTCGGGTCCTGAAGTAATTAAAAGTGTGTCACACGTCAAACGAACAGTTATGGACAGGCGTTTGTTCTTAGAACAGTTTCAACTTGCTTGCGAACAATACAGACAGACATAGCGTCCTCATGACACCTCCATTTTGTTTATTTACGCACATTTTAGGACACCACATGTGTTTTTAGAACAGTTTCAATTTGGTTGCGAATAATACGGACGGGCATAGCGTTCTCAGGACACCCCTATTTTGTTTATTTACGAATATTTCAGGACACCGCGTGTGTTCCTAGAACAGTTTGAACTTGCATGCAAATATCACGGAGAGTTATAGTGTTCTAAGGACACCCCTATTTTGTTTATTTACGAACATTATAGGGCACATGATGTGTTCTTAGAACAGTTTCAGCCACCTGCCTACGAACAAAACGGACAGGCATACCATTCTCAGGACACCCCAATTTTGTTTATTTATGAACATTTCAGGACAACCCGTGTGTTCTTAGAATAGTTTCAACTTGCTAGCGAACAGTACGGACAGGTATAGTGTTCTTCAGGACACCTCCATTTTCGTTTCTTTATAGACATTCCCGACACCCGTGGTGTCCGCGGACATCTAAATTGCTTTTTAAAAAAAAATGAAATGAATTAGAACACACTATAAAAATTTTACTTTATTTAACATATAAGAATAATTTATGACAGAGAAGGTGAGGCAGAAACTGAAACAAAAACAGGAGAATTAGGGGTTTCAACAGTGTTTGTATGAGTTGAAGAAGGGATGGAAGTCTCATCAAAACGTTTTGGTTCATGGAGGGGGTTTGGGGATAATTGACTCGGATATGGTGAGGGGGGACAGGCACATGTGGGACAATGGTACAAAGTTTTTTGTTTAAAATGATCTTCCACAAAGGTTTTAAAATTATTAAAATTAGCCAAACATAGATCCATTTTTTCTTGTATGCTGTGTGAAGAGTCTTATCCATAACAGCTTTTTCTGAATTACTTTCTATTCTGGTATGCTATGTACAAAAAAAATATGTATATGTTAAATGTATATAAAATAATAATAATTAAATGGTTTATATTGTAAAGTGTCTACCATTAGTTTCACTATCTTCTGTGTTAAATGACTCCAATCAAGCAATCCCACTAAGTCAGTGCCTTGTCTGGGATTGCTCAAGGGAAGCCCTTATTTATATATTTTTATGTCCAGTTCGTGTACTTTGGATGACAACTCTTATATAACACCCCTCTCTTAGAATCCCCCTGACCCCACTGAGCCAAGAAGTAAGTTTGTTTTGCAAATTTAAAAGGTTTATTTTAGAATTAAACAATATATATATATATATATATATATATATATATATATCGCACTTTTATAAAAAATTCATAATTAATATCACACTTAGACATATGACAGTGAGTAATCAACAATGGATGATGTGATAGTAGCACACTGGGTAATTACTTAGGAGCAGTATAGAGGATAAGGTAGCTGAGAATGCTTTATATGGTACAAGGAAATGCAAGGTGGAAAAGAAGCAACACAGGAATAAACTTGATATGATTTCAGCAAAAGGTAAAATAATCACTTTTCCCCTTTTGGCAATTCACCCCCCCTCTATGCAATGTAAGGAGGTGGAAGTAACACACACAGTCTTCAGGAATACAATCACAGTACAATATGAATTCCGTTCCCCCCTAGCAAGCTTAGAGAAACAGGGATGATTTTAAACTCAGGCAAAGTACTTTAAAGGTGGTATGCAAAGAAGGGAAAAATATGCTAAAACGATTTGTATTCCCTCTAGAGGTTCAGGGTGAGTGATAGCTACTTTAAATTAGTTCAGGGTCACTTTAGCAATGATCTATGAATGATTGTCAGGTTGCAAACGAATTTCAGCAAAGGAAACAAAAGACAAATATTTTTACACGTGGCTGAAATGAAGCAAAATGTCAAATCGTGGCAATTTAGTCACGTGCGTCGAGCGCAATTACGGAGGAAGTATAAGGAGTAGAAAGTCGCTTCTGAGTTCCTTGGAAAGCCCAGAATCTTAGCTTCAAAATAAAAGTTCAATCACGCTTCTATCACAAACGGTTGAAGAGATATGGACGATTTTGTGGAGGTAGATTTTCAGAAATGAAATTTAAAGTTTCAGAATGACAGATGACAGTTTTGTAGCTTTAAAGTCACAGAAGGACACACAAGATTTCTAGGATGCAGTTCTCAATAGGTTAAAATAGTTTGAATTAGATTATTTTAAACTAAGAGATTGGGTTTTGCACAGTTCTGGCGGTACTCACACTATATTTTGGACAGGAATGCGACTTTGCCACGGATCAGGTCACGATTGGACTGCGGTTCCCTCGCCACGGACGGTCTCTGCCTGGTTCTGCTCACAGCGATCTGGGTCAGCTCTGCTAGCGGCACTGCACAGCAGTCTGGATCTCTGGTTCAGGCAAAAGTTCTTGGCACTGCACGGCGGTCTGGTCTCTGGTTCCGGGTACAGCTCTGCTTTCTGGGTGTTTCTGGCACAGGGTTTTAGGCCAGAATCAAACAGCTCAGCCCGGCTGTTTTACTCTGATGTGCCCCTTGGAAGTCTGGGGTAAATCAGTTTGCAAAAGATTTTGAGGCCTGCTGACAAATTCTGAAGTCTGAATTCAAAGTTCTGGTCTCTGTCTGGATTTGAAGTCTAAGTGCTGGATCTGGTGTCTTCTGGCAAAACGCTCCGCAAGAAATCAGCTTGAAGTGGGAAGTGAATGTCCCTACCTGTCCTCCATAGTCTCCTTTTATGTGTTTAGAAAGTGGGAGGGTCGGCTCATCTTCTATGCCCAAACCTCTCAACTTATCATTGGCCAGTTCCTCCTCTCTCCCTTGATTGGGGGAACTGGGTTGTGAGTCAGAGTGATGAGGTAGGTTTATTGTCAGAGGATCCTCCCCTTGTCAAATTGCACACAAATCTATTTCTGATCCAAATTCATATTTATCTATGTACCATTTTTCTAATATTATAAGTCCAGTTAACATATTTTCTGTAGTACCAAACCATCCGATCCCTGTCTTTGTAAGATGTTGTGTCCACTTATGACAGAATTCTGCCCTTTTCATCCAGATAACAACCTCTAAACCTTTCCAGATTTTACACAAATGTTCACCAGGGATATGGGTTTCAGATGATAAAGTGTCAGATTTTTAACATGCATACATTTGGAGTAACAACCTTTTTTTCCGCTACTATCCCCAAGAACATACCACAGGGTCCTAACACCTCTTAAAATGTGCACAGAAAAATCACAAGAATGATGATGTTATTTATATAATTTTTACAAGTCCGCACTATGAATTATCCATCTTTTTAAAATTATGCTTTGGCCCCAAAGGGGTGTGGGTTTCCAAAGCACATGGTGGAATTTCTGGTTTATCCACTTCCCCCAAGCTCAGCTGGCTCACAGATGCAGTGCCCCTCCCCGATTCCTTCCAAGAGGAAGCCATTTACGACAACCCTAATTTAACATTTGCCTGGGCCAAGGACAGTGCTTTGTTTAGTTTCCTGTAGCCCCCAGGTGCTCCTCCCCTAATTCAATCAGAGAGGTGTCATCTCCTTTTGGCAGGGCAGCAGAATGCATTCAGGCCTGGGATGAGTGGCTGAGCAAGTTTCACTCCTGTCGGGGGTAGTTGCCGGGCAGAATTCACTCTCATCAAGCCAGGCTTCAGCTAAATGTCACTTTAGTTCCCAGTTTTCTACATTCAAATCAAACTGACAATTTTTACACATGCAGCTAGAACGCTGATTCTAAGTTCAAAACTATGACATTTCAACAGTTGCAAACTATGTGACACTCAACAGTAGGTCACTCATTTATTTTAA
Organism: Ambystoma mexicanum; assembly: GCF_040938575.1. Taxonomy (NCBI): domain Eukaryota; kingdom Metazoa; phylum Chordata; class Amphibia; order Caudata; family Ambystomatidae; genus Ambystoma; species Ambystoma mexicanum. The sequence continues at coordinate 455,531,918 of NC_090935.1, forward strand.
ACATTTAGATTTTAGTGTCTTTCAGTCCAATTTCACTTCAGCTGCTGACATCCACAGCTCAGCCAGTTTTGTTATAAACATTGTTTTGGGCTCTTTCTCTTTCCAGATTTTGTATGCACACAAGTCTACCTTCTGCCAAATGTCTGCTGGTGTTCATTGAGATTTTTTAATATCTTGCAATGTTTAAAATAGGCATTCTTAGCTTGCATTTCAGAGAAACAAAGGTGATTTCAAAGCGCTTTTTTTTTTTTTTAGCCACCGGTACTGCTGTTTTTCCTTTGGCACACATTTCACTCATGGCACTCCTGGCCTATCACGCTCACACTGGTGGGTGGCAGGTCAGGCGACCATTTTGGTGTGCGCAAAACTGTGCAGTTCTCCTGGTTCTGGGATAGAATGATGGGCGGCGACAGCTCATCCCCACATCTACCCAGTCTATTGATTTAGTTTTGTTCTGGGATAGAATGATGGGCGGCGACAGCTCATCCCCACATCTATCCAGTCTAATAATTCAACATGGGTCAAAACCCTTGACAAGCCCCCCTGCCCGACTGCGCTTTGATTTCAAGTCGAGGGGGAGTCGGGTGCAAAGGATGTTTTGATCCACGCGCTGGTATGTCCGCATCATATTCTTCCAATTCTGTAGATGGCATAGTTCAGCATCTTTTCCTCCCTCCATTTGGATCGATCGGTTCTCCTCGCCGGTCCTGATGGGAATATTTGGCAGTACCCTGGGCCCCTCAGATCTTTGCTCCCGGTCCCTGGGTCGTTCTCCTTGGTCAGTCTCCATGGTTTCAACTCTCCTAGGATGATAAAGCAAAAGCGGCAATACCTATTCGTAGACATTTCTCCCCCACTATTGATATAGTAGGGCGGCGTATACATTTTATAGTCAAAACATGAACATATACATTTTTTAAATCAGGAGGCAAGAACATGTTCAAGAATCATAGAATTTTATAGGCTATATGTGGAATATTTTAGGGTGGAACTGAATTAATCTGGAGCAGTCCCCTCTGGTATTGCAGAGGACTCCTCCAGTTGCTGCAGATTGTGCCTGGGATGGCAACACTTTAGCTGATTTATATGTGCCCACTTGTCTTCCCCTTCCGCCAGACTACCTTTGGGGATGCAGATCTTATACGCTACTGGGGAGACCTTGCCTATAATTTCAAACGGTCCCTTCCATGTAGGCAAACATTTTCGCTGTTTGGCCTGGTTTCTTTACGAAGTCGATTTGCAAATCTGACCATGGCAGTGTCATCCCCCTCTTTTGGAGAGGCGCACGGTGTGTGAGGGATGATGGCTGAAATTGTGCACACACCAGACACCCCTTCAAGTATTGGTTGAGGTCCTGCCCCATGTGTGGCCAGTATGTAACCTCTCTTAAGATCTCAAGTGTTGTATGAAACCCCCTATGACCGGCGTTGGCCGTATCATGGGCGTGACTTAACATCAGGCTTTGGAATGAAGTAGGGACCACCCACTGAACATGGCCAGCTTGGGATTTAGTTACAGACAAACCGTCTTGGATTCGGAACATCTTTGGACATTTCATCAACACTCTAAGGTCCTCTTTCCCAACGTAATCGGTATCCGTCAGGGGAAAGTTCTCAGGGTCCTCAATGTGTTGGTAAAACTTACCAATTATTGGATTCCCCTTTTGAGCCATAATTAAATCTGCATCAGGGGTCTCCTTACTCCATTGTGCAGTTGAAAGATCATTGTGAACATTTGTCTGGGACCTAGTGATAGCAGTGACCTGGATTTCCCCCAACATTAGATCCCCTTGGATGGCCCCGGTTTTGGCCAGCTGATCAGGTAAGTCATTTCCAGTTTTGTGTGGTCCCTCTACTTTGGAATGACCCTTGATCTTTTTCCAGTAGATGGTCATCCCATTCGATGTGACCAGATCATCAATGCTTTGGATTAACTTCCCATGTTTCAGGGGTTTGTTATTAGCACATAACATGCCTCTGGTTTTCCAATTGACCAGGTGCTCCACGAACCCGTTCCGTACATAATCTGAATCTATGATTATGACCAGTTTGTGAAGTTGATGTTGGACAGCAGTGAGGATGGCTTGATGCACAGCCATCAACTCTGCTACCTGACTACTTCGGGGACCAATTTTGTACCCAGCGGAGGGTTCTGAGGACTCATTCACCCATGCATTCCCTACGCCGGCCACCAGTTCTTTTTCCCCGTTGTTGTCAACATGGTAAGAGCATCCATCCACATAGACAGTGGGCATTCCCTCACACTTGTCTTCTTCAAAGACTTTGTGTGGGGAATTAAGGTATGCCTCCATGTTGGCCTTGAGTTTTAGACTTTCGTCCTCGAGACAGTTTTCTCTGTCACAATCATGCAAGTCATCCGGACCTTGCGCGAGGGGACTCTTCTTGTTTTGGCCATATCTGACCTCAATAGGAAAGCCTTGCATTGACAGAATCCAGGAAGTAATTCGGGAATTACTCACATTTCCGGCCCGGATTCTGTCACTTTGGAGATATTGCAGAGGCTGGTGTGGAGTCTCCACTATGATGTGTTCCCCCTGGATGAACGGGCAGTAATTCTTAAATGCCCACACCGTTGCCAGGAGTGCCTTTTCACAATCGTGGAATTTTTCCTCCACAGAGGATAAAGTTTTGCTCGCATAGGAGATTACTTTATTGACCTTGTCATGCTTTTGGTATAATACTGCCGTCAAGCACGTATTAGAGAACCCTGTCTCCAGGAAGAACTCCTTGTTTCTGACAGGGTAAGCTAGGCAAGGCGCTTGTGAGAGGCTTCTTTTGAGTTGTCTTACTGCCTCGGATTGTTCTGGACCCCATTCCCACTTGACCCCCCCTTCAAAAGAAGAATCAGGGGTCTAGTGATCTCTGCATAGCCCTCAATGAACTTTCTGCTGTAATTAGTCAGTCCAAGGAGGATCCTTAGTTTCCGCAGAGTTGTGGGATCCTTTAGTTTCTGGAGTGCTTCCACTTTCTTTTCTTGGGGACAGAGACCCTGAGGAGTAATCTCATGCCCCAAGAAATTAACACGGGTTCTACACCACTGTGCTTTCTGAAAGGAAAGTTTTGCTCCGGCGGCCCTCAACGGTGTCAGAACATAACGGATCTCCGCTATGTGTTCTTCCACAGATGAACTTTTGATGAGGACATCATCTACATAAACCAGGTTACTCCTCACACCCAGGTCAGGCATGGCTTTGTGTAGGAAAATGTTGATTTCATTGCCGGAGTTGAGGTATCCGAAGGGAGTCCGGGTCCATGTGTACTGCTGACCCCCAAAGGTAAAAGCCAGTTTGTATTGGTCCTCCCTAATGACAGGCACGGTCCAGTATCCATTGGTCAGGTCTATTGCAGTGAATACCTGTGACTCCTGAATCTGGGCCAGCCCTTGGTCAATGTAGGGCAGAGGCCATTGCGAAATATGGACCCGTTTGTTGAGCTTTCTAAAGTCAGCGAAGAGTCTCCACTGGCCGTTTGGCTTCAATATTCCCAGCACCGGATTATTGAAGGTGCTGTGTACTGGACAGATTATTCCCCGGGACTCAAGGTTCTTAATTATTTCAGTAAGGGACTCCATGGATGCGAGAGGCAAACGATATTGCTTCACAAACACTGGAGTCATTCCAGGGTCCGTGGGAATTGTTGTGCGGATGTCTTTTGCGACCACAGTCATATGAGTCTACCGCAAAGAGATCTTGGAAATCCAAGAAAACTTGTTTCAACTTTTGCTTCTGTTCCAGAGTCACACAGGCATCAGCTAGGTTGACTCTCTCTTCCACCATCTGCCTGAAGCCTGGAAAGACTTCTGGTTTTGCTATCTCAGCGGCCTCCTCCAGCTTGGTGGAGAAGTCCCTGGTCAAAGTGCTGATTTGGACTGGAGGCTTCAGGTGGGAAAGGCAGCCCTCATGGACCTGGAAAATCAGCTCATCCCTTCTGAAGTCACAAGTCACGTCTTCCTTAGCATAAGGGAAAGAAGTGTACACCAGGAAGTTCCCCCCATGCCGGGTAAAGATCCTGTCTGGTGTTGCATTGTCATCACTGTCAAAACAGTCCTTGGGGATTGGTCCTAACAGTTCATTTCCTAAATCAATGGAGAAATGTCGGTCATCAACCGCCATTCCAATAATGGTGCCTGCGACTAGAGTAATACTCTTTAAGTCACTGTTATCCAGCTCTATTGGAATGGTGTCATGTTCTATGTTGACTAATGATGTTGGGTTTACCCCTAACCCTTGCTGTTGGAGAGAAGCATTTAGATGAATATAAGCATCAGGGTTTTTCAATTTTTGTCCTCTTTTAACTTTCACTTCCAGGGAGAATTGTCGGGTCCTTTCTGGGATGGTGACTTCCTCTTTATTCTGAATTTCAACTGCATAAGGTAGCAATTGAGCTGACCTAAATGCTTTTTCTGGATCATCAAAGCCCATGGGATTATCTGCTAATCGGGACCAAGCTTTGAAGTTTATTAGGTCCAAACTAATGGCAAAGCGATTGAGAATGTCACTGCCTAAGTAAAAGGCGGCAGTGACGTCTCGCACGACCCAACAATTATGGACTATGCTCTTGTTGCCAATGGAGATTTTGAGCATACACCTGCTTGGCAGGAGATGTTTCGAATTGGGTGTTTCCAGATCCATTTCCCATTTGTCTATCAGTTTGAATGTGGGAATGGCTGGATCTTTTGGGAGTTGGCAGAACATGGCTTCGCTGATGAAGCTCTTATCGTTGTACACACACACTCGGCCGAGAACAGAGTCCTTCCCATCATTTAACTGAACAGGGATGAACAACTGCTCTCCAATTTGCTGAACCTCAGCCAGGCTCTGAGTTGATTTCACATCTTTCTTGACTATTGGAGTGGGAATGTCTGATTGTGAATTAGTAAAGAATTTCAGGGTGTTTCCCTCCAGTGTGGAATGCCACCTTAAACTGGAAGGAAGGTTGATTTTCAGAAATAGAGAGGACCCCCCAGCACCAGTCTGTTGTCCTACTGCTATTACTGTCACGTCTGGAATTTGGTTGTTCTGGAAGTGAAATTCTACTTGGTCAGATTTTTGTTCAACCATGTGGCACGTGCCATTTAAACTAACATGGTTGACACTCTGCTTTAATTTTATTGGTTGGCTAGTCTGGGTCCAGAGGACCTTGTTTACACAATCCATTAGGGGTGACAACCTTCTCAGGAGGTCATTCCCCAGTAAACAAGGGGTGCCCTCTGGAGTCACTACTATGACCGGGTGTTTCACCTGTGTCGCCCAATTTTGATGTCCAAATCTGCAGTCCCCTCAACGGGAATTTCCTTCCCGTCAAAGTTCTGGAGTTGTCCAGGAAGAGAGGTGAGGGGGATTTGGTACTTCTCCCCCCTACCTGGATTCAGTTCATCAAAGGCCCTTTTGGACAGAAGGGTAGCTTGGGATCCAGTGTCCACCAGTGCCAAAATTGTACCCTGCCCCTGTACTTGTACCGGGGCATAGTATCTTCCCTCCTTCTCCTCAAGGGGGCACAGATAATGCACATTTTTGGACAACTGGTGGGCTAACTTTCTGGTTTTGGACATGGCGAGAGAAGAGATTTGGGCAGAATTCTGTGGAGAGTCATGGGAATCTGAAAGAAAAAGTTTGCAACTGGATATTGATGCGGTTTTTGGTTCCCCTGGTTCCAGTTCTGGGCCGCCCCCCCCTTTTTGGAGGCAGTCACCTGGATGTGTTTGAACCAGGGGTTTTCGGTCTTGTTGGTTCTGGGATAGAATGATGGGCGGCGACAGCTCAATCCCCACATCTACCCAGTCTATTGATTCGGTTTTAGATTCCCCTGGTTCCGTTTCTGGGCCACCCCTGCCATTTTGGAGGCAGTCATCTGGATGGGTTTGAACCAGGGGTTTTTGGTATTGTTGGTTCTTGGATAGAATGATGGGCAGCGACAGCTCAATCCCCACATCTACCCAGTCTAGGTTGGAATCCCTTGGGACCTATTTTTCCTTGGGAGGAGTTCCCCCATCGCTGAAGGAGAAGATCCTTTTCACAGGATCTTCTGAGGATCCCTCACCCTCAAATTGGAAGACCTGTACCTACTCCACAAAGTGGGTCTGTTTAGGTCCTTTGTTTCTCCTACCTCCTCTCTGCTCCTTGGGTGGCAGACTTTCAGGAGTAGGAGATTTTGTTTCCGGTTCCTGGTTTTCCAGGGGCTGTTTACAAGTTGGGAAGGAAGCTTCCTCCAAGGCTTTATACCCCCCTTCCCCTTGTGCCTCCTCCCTGGGAACCGGTGGGTTATCGGGATGCTGCCCCTGTCATTGTTCTGGAGCACCAGGCCCAGAGTTTGGGGCATTCTGCGCTGGCATGCTCATCTGAGGGTTCTGTTGCGCCCTCAGCATGTGACCCAGATCCCGTGCCATGTTTTGGACCTGGCGCTCAAGTTGGGAAACCCGCTCAGGCTGATACGGGGTTCTGTTTTCTCCCCTGGGCTGATCCCGGGAAGGGTAGCTATCCCTTCTCTGGTTCCCTGGGTTGGGAAGATTTGGGTACCCCTCCACTCTTGGCCTCCCCTCTCCCGGATTAGGTTGTCTGGGCTCAAGGAATTGGGGAAAGAAGGATGGATGGTTTTGGGGTTGGAAATTGGGTGGATACCTTGGAAAAAAGTTCTGCCCAGTGTTTGGGGAATTTCTGCCCTCCTTTGGGAAGTTAGGATGGAATTTCCCTGGGTCAGGTGTTTGGCTGGATGAGTCCACACATAACCCAGGATTGGTCTGTTTCCCTTGTAGCGGGGACTTACATAGTCAGAGGAGCGGGGGACCCCATTTGTGGGACTACCTCCTCGACTCCCTGTCTGTGACTGGCCCGAGGGCCTTCTGGGCTGTGAATTATTTTGTGCAGGCAGGTTTTTAGGCCCCCCCATCTCCACATCTAAAATGGGGGCAACCTTTACCTCTGCCACCTTGGCAGCAGCAGGGGTGCTGTTGGTTTTGGGGTTTTTGGGCTGATTCTTATTTTCCACCGGTTTCTGCACCTCATAGATGCGGGTGGCTTGCTCAATGACCCAGTCTAAAGATCTTTTCTCGTGAAAATCTCTCACGAGCTGGGTCAGTATGTATTTGGGAAGAGCATGGAAAAATGTGTTGACGAATTCTCTGCTGTCCGTGCGCACCCTTCTGGTGGTCTGCGCAAAGGCACGCTTCAATTCTTGCACAAATTCTTTTTGGGCCTGATCCTCCCCACATTGCAAATTGTAGGCTGCCTTGCGAGCCTCTTGGGGATTTCTATGCACAGAAAAGTGTTTCAAGATGGCCGCCCTATCGGTCGACCATCTTGAATGATTTTGGTCCTTCAGCCCCGCAAAGAAACTGGAGTATTCTGGGGAGAATGTCCATTTGACGTACTGGATGCAGCTACTGCTGTCCTTCAAATGGAAGGTCTCCATCATTTGCTCAAAGAGCTCCAAGTGTTCCAAAACAGAATACTTGAGTTCTTGTGATAAGGCGTGATGACACTCCTGATTGCTTAATCTGTTTTAAGGGGTCCTTAAGCAAGGCCCTTTTTGCCTTATTGGCCTTTTTTGGTTCGGGTCACCCTGGTCCATTCATCCTCCGACTCAGAAGCGCTGCTCCCAGAGGTGCCCGTCTGATCTTCCAGGTTTTCACGGATTCTGCGAGCCTGGGAATGGCTGGCAGAATGTGAGGACCTGGTCTCCTGCGTCCTGTGATGCTCAGAGGAGTCTTCAGATCCCTCCTTGCTATCATGATTTGCTGGGTACCCCCCCCCACTGACCTAACTGGGCAGAGGTTTTCAGGATGCCCTTAGTGGGCCTACTCTCCTGGGGTTCCCCACTAAATTGCACTGTGCTTGGGTGCCCATACCCGGATGCCCGCCCATCCATTCCTGGGTGGTACTGGCCTATGAGCCCCATCCTTTTGGCTGGATAGTAATCTGCCATCCCTGTGGCCCTGTGCTCATGTGCGCCAGGGGACATGAGGGTGGCAAAGTCCAGGGACTGGGAGAGATGAAGGCCTCTGGTACTAGGGCTCCTGAGGTTATGCTCAGGTGTTTCCCTTTCCCAGCGAACTTCATCTCTATCAGCCCCTGCTCCCTGTTGCAATGCAAGAGCCTGCGCTTTCAGTTCCTCAGTTAAGGCCTTACTAGACTCTATCAGTCTCTCCTGCATGGCTACCTGTTGCTGGAGCCTATCATTGTGCTGACAGAGAGCCTCATTCTCTCTCTGTGCCTCCTGATTGGTCCTGGAGTACTGGGCCAGTCTTTGCTGCAGGAGGGTTACCTCCTGAGTCCCATCCCTAATGGCCTGTTCCTTTCTTGCCAGAGCATCTTCCACCCACCTGATGTGCTCTAACAAGTTCTGATGCTCTTTTTGGAGGTCACCCAGCCCCTGGACGGCCAGGTGATTTCCTTCAATTTTTTCTTTTAATTGGCATACTTCCTGGCCTAAGGTGTCCCTTTCCTGACTAAGAGCCTGCATCTGTGCCGCCAGGTCGTCCCTCTGCCTTTGAAAGGCACCAGCTTTCTGGCGTTCTTGATCAAACTCTGCCTGGGTGTCCAGGTCTTTCAAAATCAATTTATTGCTTTCCTCTTTCTCCCTATCTAGGTGGCTTTTCAGGGTGACTACCTGCTCTGTGCATGCCCTATTGAAGTCCAGTTGTTGCTCCAGCTATTTCTGGCTCTGCAGTAGGGCGTCCAAACCTTCTTGGTACTCCTTCTGCAAGGCCAGAAATCTCTTATCCTGGTCAGACTTTTCCTGTTGCAGGATATCCATTTCCTCCTTTATTTTAATAATATACTGCCTACTATCATTTTCTGACTCCTGGCTCCTCTGCAGCCTCTGCTCAGAAGAGACCAGGTCAGATTGGGCATTCTCTAATGCCATCAGTTGCCTATTTGCCAGATCTTGGCCTTCAGCACATTTGTCCTGTATGGCTCCCATATGTAAATATAAATATGCCGCTACCCTGGAAATCTTGTTGTGCTCATCCTTGGCCTTAGGGGCCATATATACTTCACTCAGGGCCACATGTAAGGGACCCTGATCTCTCCATATATCTGACCCTGTTTCAGTGATCTGGGGTGCGACTGCCTGCAACCAGACCACCTGGTTCTGATGAGCCCACTCACCTTTCACAAATAGCTTATGTAACAGGTGTTCTCTTGCTATTTTGATATCTACCAAGGTCGTCATTCTAGAACTTGATTTCCTTCCTGACTTACAGAAGTTTGTATTTTATTTTGAGGAGTGCTTTACAGCGTAACACAGCGTGGTGATCTAACCGGATATGTATCCTGTCGGCTGGCACACTGTATTAATCTGCACAAGTGATAGATCTAATCCAGAATCCCCAGCTACGAGCCCCCACTTTGTTAAATGACGCCAATCAAGCAGTCCCACTAAGACAGTGCCTTGTCTGGGATTACTCAAGGGAAGCCCTTATTTATATATTTTTATGTCCAGTTTGTGTACTTTGGATGACAACCCTTATATAAAACCCCTCTCTTAGAATCCCCCTGACCCCACTGAGCCAAGAAGTAAGTTTGTTTTGCAAATTTAAAAGGTTTATTTGAGAATTAAACAATATATATATATATATATCACACTTTTATAATAAATTAATAATTGATATCACACTTAGACATATGACAGTGAGTGTTCAACAATGGATGATGTGATACTAGCACACTGGGTAATTACTTAGGAGTAGTATAGAGGATAAGGTAGCTGAGAATGCTTTATATGGTACAAGGAAATGCGAGGTGGAAAAGAAGCAACACAGGAATAAACTTGATATGATTTCAGCAAAAGGTAATATAATCACTTTTCCCCTTTTGGTAATTCACCCCCCCCCCCTCTATGCAATGTAAGGAGGTGGAAGTAACACACATAGTCTTCAGGAATACAATCACAGTACAATACGAATTCGGTTCCCCCCTAGCAAGCTTAGAGAAACGGATGATTTTAAACACAGGCAAAGTACTGTAAAGGTGGTATGCAAAGAAGGGAAAAATATGCTAAAACAATTTTTATTCCCTCTAGAGGTTCAGGGTGAGTGATAGCTACTTTAAATTAGTTCAGGATCCCTTTAGCAATGCTCCATGAATGATTGTCAGGTTGGAAACGAATTTCAGCAAAGGAACAAAAGACAAATATTTTTACACATGGCTGAAATGAAGCAAAATGTCAAATAGTGGCAATTTAGTCGCGTGTGTCGAGCGCAATTACAGAGGAAGTATAAGCAGTAGAAAGTTCTGGGTCCGTTGTAAAGCACAGAATCTAAGCTTCAAAATAAAAATCTCACTTCTATCACAAACAGTTGAAGAGATACGGACGATTTTGTGGAGGTAGATTTTCAGAAATGAAATTTAAAGTTTCAGAATCACAGATGACAGTTTTGCAGCTTTAAAGTCACAGAAGGACACACAAGATTTCTAGGATGCAGTTCTCAATAGGTTAAAATAGTTTGAATTAGATTATTTTAAACTAAGAGATTGGGTTTTGCACAGTTCTTGCGGTACTCACACTATATTTTGGACAGGAATGCAACTTCGCCACGGATCGGGTCAGGATTGGACTGCGGTTCCCTCGCCACGGACGGTCTCTGCCTGGTTTTGCTCACAGCGATCTGGGTCAGCTCTGCTAGCGGCACTGCACAGCAGTCTAGATCTCTGGTTCTGGCAAAAGTTCTTGGCACTGCACGGCGGTCTGGTCTCTGGTTCCGGGTACAGCACTGCTTTCTGGGTGTTTCTGGCACAGGGTTTTAGGCCAGAATAAAACAGCTCAGCCCGGCTTTTTTACTCTGATGTGCCCCTTGGAAGTATGGGGTAAATCAGTTTGCAAAAGATTTTGAGGCCTGTTGACAAATTCTGAAGTCTGAATTCAAAGATCTGGTCTCTGTCTGGATTTGTCTTCTGGCAAAACGCTCCGCAAGAAATCATCTTGAAGTGGGAAGTGAATCTCCCTACCTGTCATCCACAGTCTCCTTTTATGTGTTTAGAAAGTGGGAGGGTCGGCTCATCTTCTATGCCCAACCCTCTCAACTTATCATTGGCCAGTTCCTCCTCTCTCCCTTGATTGGGGGAACTGGGTTGTGAGTCAGAGTGGTGAGGTAGGTTTATGGTCAGAGGATCCTCCCCTTGTCAAATTGCACACAAATCTATTTCTGATCCAAATACATATTTATCTATGTACCATTTTTCTAATATTATAGGTCCAGTTAACATATTTTCTGTAGCACCAAACCATCCGATCCCTGTCTTTGTAAGATGTCGTGTCCACTTATGACAGAATTCTGCCCTTTTCATCCAGATAACGACCTCTAAACCTTTCCATATTTTACACAAATGTGCACCAGGGATATGGGTTTCAGATGATAAAGTGTCAGATTTTTAACATGCATACATTTGGAGTAACAACCTTTTTTTCCGCTACTAACCCCAAGAACATACCACAGGGTCCTAACACCTCTTAAAATGTGCACAGAAAAATCACAAGAATGATTATGTTATTTATATAATTTTTACAAGTCCGCACTATGAATTATCCATCTTTTTAAAATTATGCTCTGGCCCCAAAGGGGTGTGGTTTTCCAAAGCACATGGTGGAATTTCTGGTTTATCCACTTCCCCCAAGCTCAGCTGGCTAACAGATGCAGTGCTCCCCCCGATTCCTTCCAAGAGGAAGCTATTTACGACCCCCCTAATTTAACATTTGCCTGGGCCAAGGACAGTGCTTTGTTTAGTTTCCTGTAGTCCCCAGGTGCTCCTCCCCTAATTCAATCAGAGAGGTGTCATCTCCTTTTGGCAGGGCAGCATAATGCAGCCAGGCCTGAGAAGAGTGGCTGAGCAAGTTTCACTCCTGTCGGGGGTAGTTGCCGGGCAGAATTCACTCTCTTTAAGCCAGGCTTCAGCTAAATGTCACTTTAGTTCCCAGTTTTCTACATTCAAATCAAACTGACAATTTTTACACATGCAGCTAGAACGCTGATTCTAAGTTCAAAACTATGACATTTCAACAGTTGCAAACTATGTGACACTCAACAGTAGGTCACTCATTTATTTTAACCATTTAGATTATAGTGTCTTTCGGTCCAATTTCACTTCAGCTGCTGACATCCACAGCTCAGCCAGTTTTGTTATAAACATTGTTTTGGGCTCTTTCTCTTTCCAGATTTTGTATGCACACAAGTCTACCTTCTGCCAAATGTCTGCTGGTGTTCATTGAGATTTTTGAATATCTTGCAATGTTTAAAATAGGCATTCTTAGCTTGCATTTCAGAGAAACAAAGGTGATTTCAAAGCTCTTTTTTTTTTTAGCCACCGGTACTACTGTTTTTCCTTTGGCACACATTTCACTCATGGCACTCCTGGCCTATCACGCTCGCACTGGTGGGTGGCAGGTCAGGCGACCATTTTGGTGTGCGCAAAACTGCGCGGTTCTCCTGGTTCTGGGATAGAATGATGGGCGGCGACAGCTCATCCCCACATCTACCCAGTCTATTGATTTAGTTTTGTTCTGGGATAGAATGATTGGCGGCGACAGCTCATCCCCACATCTACCCAGTCTAATAATTCAACATGGGTCAAAACCCTTGACATCTGACATTTCCTCATTCGGGAAATGCTCTTCTAGCCACTCCAGAGTACTAGACATTTCTGTGAGAAAAAAAAAAAAAACATAATATCATTTTTTTAAATCTAATACAGAAAGTTTATAAATATATGAGTAAAATACAGTACACTTACTATTTCAGGTAAGGTATTTTCTGAGTAGTCTGTAGGTCTGCTATTCTTCTTGGTTGTGGAGTGTCTGTGAGGTAATTGTGTTGGAAGCCTATTTATCTTCTTTTGGTATATTCTATTTTAGAACATATTGTATTTAAATGAATGGTTAGTGTGTTACATATATGGGTTACACTTCTTATGTATTACTACATATAATGTGTATGTGTGCAGGTTTGTGAATTTGTAAAATGTTCATATGTTATGATATAACAATTAAACATACCTCCCAGAGTTTTTAGGTAGTGGTGCTGTTGTCCGAACATGTCCGCGACATTAAAGAGTTCGCGGACATCAAACTCAGTAGAGGAGGTTCAGTATGTTCAATTTTACATGTACATAAAATCAGAGTTATTATTATTAAGTTGTGCTACTAAAAACCTATGAAATGCAGTGAAAAAACTTTTTAAAGGGACGTTATGGTTAAGCTGCACTACTAAAAACCTATGAAATTCAGTGAAAAAACTTTGTTAAAGGGACGTTATGGTTCCAAGTAAAACCGAAAAACCCTTGAAATTCGCCAGTTATGGTAAGCTAAGCAACCATAACTCGCGCCACCACGTGCACTGCTAAGACTAACACCCATGACATCAAAGATGACATCACAAATAGGTTTTTAGTAGTGCAACATAACCATAACGTCCCTTTAACAAAGTCTTTTCACTGAATATATATATATATATATATTGAATATAGTGATCCAAGACAGAGTCCATTATGTCTCTGAAGCCAATCGCCAACTCAGGGACAGACTGTGCTATGCCAAACTATCTAAAAATCCTTTCCTGGATATACAGTCGGAGCTTAACATTCTATGCACTACATGGGCTGACAATGTCCTAATTGAAGAGGATCTAGTCAAATTCCTTGTTCCCTCCTGGCATACCGTACCCACCATTTATTTTTTACAAATCCCTCACCCATCCACCTGGGAGACCCATTGTCACATTATGCAGATCCCTCCTTGAGCATTTGGCACAATTCATTGATGAGACCTTGTTTCTTTTTGTTTCAGTTTCGCCGTCTTATTTGCGGGACACAAAGGATTTTTTGCAACATGTCACTGAGACTCCTTGGGAGGAGGGTCTCCTTCTGGCCACCCTTGATGTTGTATCCCTATACACATCCATTGACCATCAAGTGGGTATGGGAGCTTGCAAATATTTCCTGGAGACACGTTCACTAAACTAGCACGGTCATAGTTCCATGATCTTGGCGATGTTGTTCTTTTGCCTTACTAATAATGTCTTTTTGTATGATGGTGCCTTCTATCGACAAGTCAGGGGAACTGCCATGGGCAGTACCTTTGCCCCATTGTATGCCAATCTGACGATGGGGTGGTGGGAGGCTACCTTCTTAAATGACCTACTTGTGTCCAGTTTTCCCACCCACATTGTCGCCTGGTGGCGCTACATCAACGATGTATTTGTAATTTAGAAGGGTACCGAAATTGATTGGCACAGTTTGTGAAAATGATCAATACCAATGTGTCAAATTTCCAATTTACAGAATGCCACAGTACCACTGAGATTATCTATCTTGATGTAGTGGTAAATCTAGACAGATCTGGCTTTCACACAACTCTGCATAAAAAACCCTCCAATACCGGCCTACCTCTACATGCCACCAGCTGCCATCCTGTATCCTGTAAAAAAAGCATCCCTTACGGTGAATGCCGTTACCGCAGGAGCTGCACTGACTTGGCATCATTTGACCACCATTGTGCCCTAGCGCCCATTGACTTTTTGCAACAAGGCTATGCCGAAAGAACCATCGAAATGGCCTACACCAAAGCCTGTGGACTCTGCAGGGACATATTATTGTTTAGCGCCAAATCCGATTAAGACTACAACTGATGATGAACGAAGACTTATTGTCTCTTTTGATAACGCTTCCAATAATGTCCGTAGGATCATCGAACGGCATTGGTGTTTCCTGACTTTAGACAAAGATCTATGCCCCTTATTGTCCAAACGTCTCACTATTACCTACAAAAGAGTCCCTTCATTCAGAGATAAGCTTGTTTCCAGCTTTCTGTCACCCATTGAATAAAGTCCTTCCCTCTCCAATTGGTTGGCGGTCTCCCCCATTGGTTTTACGAAATGTACCAAATGTACCAAATGTAAAGCATGTGCCCATGCCACTCCTTGCAAATCCTTGCTACATCCAGTCACCAAATGTAATAAAATCATTAATTACTCTATCAATTGTGACACTGCCTTCGTTGTTTATGTTCTCTCATGTCCCTGCGTGGTACGTCGGGAGCACGACATGCAACCTCAAATTAAGGATTCTCCAGCATCTCAGAGCGATTAAAAATTCGGATCCCGCGTACCCCATGGCCAAACACTTCCGACAGGAACATGAGAATGACTCAAATTTGCTTATGTTTTTTGCAGTGGCACACATTCCTATTCATCCCAGGGGTGTAGACCGTGTTTTAAAGTTAAGACAATTGGAAACTCGATTTATCTTGGACTTTGATACTAAGTTGCCTAATGGACATAATCTCGATGAGGAGCTCTACACGTTTCTGGGCACCTAAGACTGGCTGATCTGCCCCATTCCTGCTATGCTGTTTCTTGCCTTGCCATATCTTGATCCCCTTTTGTTTTAGGTGTTCTCCGTTGGCATTCTTCTCTATTTGTTGTATCCTTGGCCTGTGTTGGATTATTTTACACCTTATTTAATTGGTGTCTTTGTCTTTTTGCTTTAGACTTATTCCTGTCTAATTTCTTAGCTGTTGCAGCACGTCTCTATGGGACCTGAGCTCTTTATTGGCTTTTTTGATCATCTTTTGCGCAGTCCTTCTTGCTTTTCCAAATTCTTTCTACTCCACCTTTGCGTTTATGCTATTACACAGTTTCTCCCCTTTGATCTGTACACTTGTACTCACAATCGTTGCTATTTCCCCCTGTATATTTGTTATCTGTTACTTTTCCTGTCTATGTTAGAATTACGACCTGTTATTCTCTATATTTTTCCCCCCTTTCCTTGCTGGCTAGCCATGGAGCATGTGATTTTATCTATGTCAATGCTACTATTCTGGTTTTGCAAGTTTGCACATTCTGAGATTGCTATATACTGTTTTTATAATGGTGATGCAATTTTGCTCCCATAGATTTTAACATTCTGGCCTGGTACATTTGCACATTACTATGCTGCTATGCACTTGCACTTTATCCAACTTTTTTTATTGTGGCCAGAATGCTGTATCATGCTATTTTTTATATCTATATATTGCAACCTTGTTCTTGCACATTAGTGCTTCATTATGCTGCTATGCCCGCACTTGCACTTTATTCAATTTATCAGATTGTTGTATTTTGCATCTTTGCATTTGTGGATATTGTCACCTTGGTCATGCATTTCTGCACATTACTTTGCTGCTACTTTTGCTTGTACTTGCACTTTACTTCGTTCTGTTGGTATTAGAAAGCACTTACCATGTCCAGCCATGACTTACATATCCGTGATATGATTTCCTTGCAATATGGGGCTACGTTATGGTCTGGTCCATCCTCATAGATGGTTTTCGTTTGTTTTTTCAATTGCGGGGGTTAACTCTATTCATTCAACTGTGTACATTTTATGATCTGCAAATTGTGTTTTAATATTGCAAATCACATCGGTGGAATTATGAAACCATGGGTCTGGATGCTATGGAATGGGTGCTTTGGTCATTATGTTATGGACACTTTGTCTCAATTGGTTCCCAATTCCTTTTCTACCTTCGTGCTCATTTATTTACCTTGCCGGCCATTCTTGCCTTTTCATTCCATCATGGCCGCCGCCCATTCCATCTTCCCAAGCACCCATTTAGTTCCATTGAAATAGCAAAAGGACTGCATCTATCCAACTACTTATGTGCCCAGGTCCTTTGTTTCTTCACGTGATCAAGCACTCAGTTGAGTGTGAAACGCATTGTGTGTGGGTCGCGCTCACGGGCGTCCTGCCTCTGTTTTTTCTACTGCCTTCCAGCCGTATTTTTTATTGATGTCTTTCTTCTTTTTGTATGACAAATTAAATACCTTTCAGACCTTCATTTTGCTGTGAGCTGTGCTTCTTTTTTTCATGACAATGGCCTTTTAATCGGCCGCAGAGTGTGCGGTTCATTTTTCCTCTTTTTCCTTTTCATATATATATATATATATATATATATATATATATATATATATATATATATATATATATATATATATATGTATATATATATATATATGTATATATATATATATATGTATATATATATATATATATTTTAAACTATCATTGAATACCCACAATAGCCACAGGATGATCGACGGCTATATTTGAGGGAATTTGCCAAACGCCCAAGCATACTAGACCAGACTTGAAGTACAAAAATAATTCCTTTAATACATACAAATTAGTGCATCACATACAAGATAAAAAATTATCATCTTCATAAAAGTGCAGACCAGAAGTAGCATAAAACTCACCCAACCGGGTGGATGACGCCACTCGTTCCGCTCGTTTCACGAGCTTCCTCAGGCTAGTCATGAATCCTCTGTTTGTTCTCTCCCCCATTTTAAAAGAAAATGCTGTGAAAATTGGGTGACAGACTCCTCCCCCTGTGCCTGTTAGGTCATATGACCAAAAGGGATACTACCATCGCCACAGATCTCTATGGTCTGCAGGATGTTAGGGTCCACCATGTTGGAATGGGGTAGAATTACCTATTTATAAAGGTGACAAATAAGGCAGCCAATCTGCGCAGAAATTGCTAGTGTAAAAATACACTAGCAGATGGCTAGGTAAGTAGTCAGCTGTAACGCGATATTTCGCCCGCTTCTAAGCGCATATATATATTTATATATATATACATATATATATATATATATAATAATTAAATTAAATAATGTTATTTTGTTACTCAGTACTCAGTGTGAATTCTTTGCTTTAGAATATTTACTTTTTCATTGCTTTACTTTTGCTCCATGGTCAGCTGTCTTATTCATTCGAAAAGAAGTTATAGAGACATCTTTACCCTAAATCAGAAAACGGTGTGCTCATGTTGAGTAGACTATATGGACCTCATTTAGAGTTTGGCAGATGCTCATCCACCATACTCTAAATGAGGCCCTATGACTCTTAACAAGACTACAGCCGCATGTTGTGCTCATGTTTCTTAGAGCAAACCGACTCATATATCGCAATGTTCTTGGTGATTGTAGCAGAGAAGAACTATGGTATGACTGACAATAAAAACAGAGGGCTGTAAAGAGCAGCAAATTGAGATACCTGGAATGGTATGGGTCGTGGCAGGGTCATCTTAAGCAATTTTGGGGCCATGGGCATGGATATCTTTGGGGCCCTCTTCCACCAAACCAAAGGAAGTAAGTGATCAAGAACATCTGGTCGACTGTAATAAAGTCTCTTATTAGTCACAAGGGACACACAGACCAGCTGTGGAGACTGATATGGTTTATTGGTACAATATATACAGTTCCAGTTACTCTCAGTTATTTACAGTAGTCTGGATGACAGGACAAGGACAGGGATAGGTAGTACAGTACACATGAAGGAGAAGACCCACCGGCCATCCACTCACTCCAGCTCAGGCCCCCAACTGACTCACTCAGAACATTCATACACTGATGCACTCAACATTCTCCTGGCTGCTTCATACATCACATTCTATTGGCAATCACTCCAGGCCAGTGACAATGTACAAGACTATATATAACATCTCCCTTTCATACCAGATTCAACCACAACATAACATCTCCCTTTCATACCGGATGTACCCAAGCGTGACATCTCCCTTTCATATCAGGTTCATACACACAAACATCATCCTTTCATTCGGGGTGGAGGAAGGTCAGCCAAATAGACATCACTCGCCCACTCATGAATCTAAACACAACCAGAATCTCACACAGATGAACTACATGTAACAGATGAGGTGCTCCTGGCAGCACCGGAGGTCTTAAGCTTAAAACTATTGCTAAAGGAACAATGGTGAATGCTTAACAGTAACTAATGCAAAAGTGCGCACTTTATATATACACAATGTACATTTGCCGGCAATAAAAAAAAAAATTCTTTTTTTTTAGGCACAACCCTTATTCAGTCAGTTGGCCAAACTCTTTATGGTGCAACCCTTATTCAGTCAGCTGCCCAAACTCTTTCATGATGCAACCCTTATGCAGTCGGTTGGCCACTTAAGCATCTCACATTAGAGCGTACGCATATAACATATACCTCAAAAAAAGAGTATACATACCGCCACATTTTTCTTTGTGGCTCTGGTGGAAATTTAAAATTCTCACCTGGCTTCAAATATCTCCAAGACTATTTGATTAGTACACATTACCAGGAATACCATGCACCGCAACCATGAACTACAACACGTGTGTCATGGCCGGGATGGAACACATAACAGTGGGCCACAACATCACACAAACTGAGCAAGACAATGGCCCAAAGTCAATTGCAGGGTATCCAATGTAACTAATGTTTTGTTCAACAACTCTCCAAAGGGTAAATCAGACCCTTAACACCATAACCATAACATACATTATTCAGTATATAAACATTTCTTGATGATGGTGGAAATTTGAGAAAATAAAAAAAAATATTATTATTACTTTGTGCTTAAAAAAAATTAAATTCGTTTTTTCATTTATATTGATAAGTGTTGCATAAGTCCATGGTGGCTTTTCCACATTCATTAAGAAAAAAAAAAAATCAAAATAAAGAAAAATTTGTAAATTGTCATGTTTGCATTATTGCCAAACATAATTCAATCCAAAATAATGATGCCAAGGGAAGGGGTATCCCGTAGCTTATTTCACAAACATGCTGCTTGCTCACGTTGTGCCTTTAGTTCCGTTGATGTATATAATAATAAAGAAAATGTCTTGCAAAATGTTCCTTTCAGCTCCCCAATTGATGTATATAATGATAAAGAAAATGTCGTGCAAAATGTTCCTTTCAGCGCCCCAAACTGAAGCTTTATTAAGGTACGCACACGGCAGCAAGTATTTGCATATTTGCCAAAAACCATTAAATCCATTATTTTGGAGCCAACAGAAAATATATTTTCTTGAAGCTTCTTTTACTTATCTCCCCCACGTTGTAATTTCAGTTCTGTTGATACAATAACATTTTGTCTTGCAAGTGTTCCTTCCTGCACCCAATACCTCCAGTTTGTTTAAGGCAATCATTGAAATTATTCATTTCCCGGACATGTTTGCACGTCACGATGGCGAACACAGCATCTTTTTTCTCCATTAACCTATATAAAGTTGAAGGAACGAAATTGCCACGCATCACAGGCTTCCATTGTCTGCTCCGCATTCCATGGATCACCATCACCCACTGAATGTTTACACACGTCATCATTCACTAGAAGGGCTGGAGGAGGACAGACCTCACGGGGCCTGTGCTGTCAACCGTCCTTTCAGGGAGCATTTTTTGAAATACAGGCAGGATCTTGGATAATATCAAACTCCAAACTTAATCCATGTTCATTCCACATGGGAGACAATATTTAATACACACAAAAAACTTGGCACAACAAAAATCTTTCATTACGGGTTGCACACTGCCTTTATGTATTCATTTTCACAGTTAATATTCTGAGTGCATGGAGCTCTGGCGCCACCCGGTGGTTTGCAGAATGTACAGGGTGGTCAATGAAACTGTAAAATGCTCCCATGAAGTTATTGCATTTCATTGACACACACTGCCCCCAACTCCTACGCTGAGAGTTATCTTTTTACTTATTAATTTGAACGGGGCTCCTGCAAAAGGCCAATCCTCAGCTAGCAGGGCCCTTTTGTCCCCACTAAGATCTCTGGGGCATATTCTTCCTTTTAGTGCACATTTATATGAGGGAACTCTGGGGAAATTATTGGTTGCTGGGGACCTCCCTCCCAGAGTCCAGTGGCACATATACATTTTCAAACCTGGAGCTGGCAGGATGTTTATTTTTGAGTCTTTGGGGGAACGGTGGGTCACTCTTAGGCTGCTTCCCCCCCACAGCTCTCCTTACTGTACATTTTTGTAGCTGCAGCTCCTCAGTTGCACTCTGTCCTTTTAAGTTGTATTTGTCCATATTCCTGGGTTCTTTAACTCTCATCGCCAATGTAATAAAGTCTCTTATTAGTCACAAGGGACACACAGACCAGCTGTGGAGACTGATGTTGATCCAGGTATGCTTTATTGGTACAATATATACAGTTCCAGTTACTCTCAGGTATTTACAGTAGTCTGGATGACAGGACAAGGACAGGGATAGGTAGTACAGTACACATGAAGGAGAAGACCCACCGGCCATCCACTCACTCCAGCTCAGGCCCCCAACTGACTCACTCAGAACATTCATACACTGATGCACTCAACATTCTCCTGGCTGCTTCATACATCACATTCTATTGGCAATCACTCCAGGCCAGTGACAATGTACAAGACTATATATAACATCGACCCCTTCACGCCCCCTTGTCGCAATCACAACCCACAGGGTGATATGCTGCCTCACAGCATTCAGAATTACCATGTTAATCCCTTTCAGTCCCCTTACCCTCTTCATTCTTGCTTTTATCAGAATGATATGCAAGCAGCTTTTGAAGGCCAACATAAGCAGTCTACAAAGAGGTTACTTCTGTTTTAGTATAGATACAGGATATTTATAGCATGCAGGAAGGTATGCAACCTGTAGTATTAATGCAGGACTGTGTGTACCAGGTACATGTAACTCAGAATAGACAGAGAACTCACATTAGCTGCCCCACAGAACGCAAAAATGCTCAAGCTTGAATAGAGGAGACCCATTGGAAGGAAGGAGAACGCTACACATACCCTAGCATGGATACTGAATGCAAATTAAAAGCTACCAGGATTGTGTCTGTATCCAGACAGAGTGAGATTAGAAGTGGGACATTGTTTTCAAATAGTGTTGCCATTAGAGATCAAAGGAACAATTGCCTGTGATGTGCGAATTATCAATTCTCATTAATATAGATGAAGCAACACTATAGCCAGTGAAACTATGACTGAGACTTTTTTGAAGATCATACCCTGAGAAGGTAATCACTCTGAAGGGTTGAAACCTCTGAAAGGTTTAGGGACTGACAATTCTGAGATGTTAGGGAATACAAGATTAAATGAGATGCCCAGGATCACACATTGGTTAGGGGGAGAAGCTGTGATGTGTGCCAATGCTGTAATTTCAGCATAAGATACCTAAGAAGAAAGATCAAGTAATGGGCTAAACGATGCCACCAGCATGCAAGAAGGCAAACTCTACAGAAGACATCAGAGTAATGTACGGATATTAGATGTTATGACCAGGGACACTGTATTGTCTGCTGTTAAAGCCAGGATACAAGCATAAATGCTTCTGAACCATTGTGGGACTCAAAATCTCAATATGCATTTAAAATTTGAATATTGCACATGATCAACATAATTCCCAAAGGAAGGAAAGAATACTCCAGGAGTTGTGCCGTAAGGAACACACAAACTAGAATCGATCTAGGTACTGCCCATGTGACCTCACAGTGCTTTGGGTGTCCATTCACCCTGGAGCACAGAGCAAAGGGAAAGTAGACCATCCTTTTCACTGACCTCTTCTCCTCCATATCCTGCTCCCTTCTTCCCTCTCGCCCTACTCATTCTGCTGGACGCACGCTAGATGTCATCATCCACTGCAACCTCACTCTCTCTCTTCTCCCCTGGTCAACCCTCTCTCTTGGTCTGACCACTCTCTCCTCACCTCCCACTTGGGCCCCTTTGGCCCTGTGACAACTCCTCATAAAGCTCTGTAAACCATGTTCACGAACATCCATCCGGTGAAACGAGTGTCAGTTGCTGCCTTCTTTTCAACCTTCATTCCCCCTTGCTCAACCAACACAGACGTTTCTGCTGACTTTGCCCTCAGCAACCTCTGTCCACCCTTGACATTCTTGCCCCAGTCATGAGGGTCTGCCTGAAACCTGCCTCCAAACATAACACCTGGTACGATTCCGATCTTGCAGACCAAGAACGTAATTGCAGGGCTGCTGAATGGAAGTGGCACACTTCAGGCACACCCTATGACAAACTGGCCTGTCGCCTGATCCGGAGGCACTACAGATGCGCCATCCATGCCAAATAAAGAGCCCACATTCAGGCACACGTGTCCAATGCATCCAACAACATTGCTGAATTCTTAAAAATCTCCAGGGAACTTGCCAACCCATCCGCAGCATCCTCTTCCCCTACTCCTTCCCAAGCCCTCTGCAATGCACTCGCCTCTCACTTCACTACCAAAACCCAGGACATACTAAACAGCCTTGTCACGCACTCTCCAAACCTAACCCTGCCCCTTATGCCCCCCTACCATTCACCCTCCTTCTTCATTCGTCCCCTCCTTCACTCCTGTCTCCCCTGAAGAAGTCACCAGAGTTGTCAACTTCATGAAGGTCTCTTCAAAACAGGTTACTCCTTGCTCCTCCATCAAGGAAAATATTGTCTCTCTCGTCCCTGCTCTGGCAGATCTCTGCAACCATTCTTTTACTACTGGTTCTTTTCCACCTTCCCTCAACCACTCCCTTGTGGTCACCCTCCTTAAAAAAAACTCTGCTTGAGAAGCTGGCCCTCCACCAACTCAACTCTCATACCAAACTTGTGGGCGGTCTACATGACCACCAGTCTGGATTCCGAGAAACCAGATGCACAGAAACTGCTTTCCTGAACACCCGTGAAGAACTGCTTTTATCTCTTGACTCCAACTCCCCTGCTGTCCTCATCCTTCTTGATCTCTCTTCTGCATTTGTCAGAATAAATCATTCCATTCTCATAACAAGGCTCCATGACACCCTTGGAATCTCGGAGCGGGCACTGGACTGGCTTACCTCCTTCCTAACTGAGTGTTCCTCTAAAATCATTCTGGGCCTTGTTGCCTCCCCTTCTTCCTCCTCTACCTGGGGCATCCCCCATGGCTCCATTCTCTCACCTTGGCTCTTTAACATATAACATTCCCTGTTGACATGACTCATTTCCTCCATTTCCCTCAACTTCCAATTCTACGCTGACGATACACAACCTTTCTTCAAACTTCTCACTGATGGCCTTGCACCCTCCCTCATCCTTGACTGCCTCGCTGCCTTCCAGGCCTGGTGCACTGGCAATGACCTCTGCTTCAATGCCAGTAAAATAGTGATTCTCCCTATTTGGTCCCCTGCATCATACTTCTTCCCTACACTCTGGCCTTCCTCCATGCCCCACCCCCTCCACTGCAGCTAGGAATTTCTGAGTCATCTTCGACTCCTCCTTTCTTTCATTCGTCATATTCAGGACATTGTCAAAAAGTCCCACTTTCAGCTCTTCCTTCTCAAAGGGACTATTCCCTTCCCCCAGAGACTCAATGCCACCTGCGCTCTGATTCTCTTCAGGCTAGCCTACTACAATGGCCTCCTCCTTAATCTTCCTTCCTCTACCCTGAAACCCTTCTAGCTAACCCAGAATAGGGCAGCACGACTTATGCTTGGCCTCAAGCCCAGGGACTGCATCTCTCCTGCCCTCCAAAGCTTTCACTGGCTCCCAGTCTCAGCATAGATTAAATTCAAATCCCTCTGTATCATACAGAAGGCTATTTGGGACCGTGCACCACTCTATCTTCAATGCTTCCTGACCAAATAATCTCCTTCTAGACTCCTGCATTCGTCCAGCACCAACTCCCTGTGTGTTAAGTGCTTTGCTAAACAGAGAGCTGGTGGGCGATCACTTTACTCGGCTGGCTCCCTACTGTGGAACAGCCTCCCTCTCCCTCTGCACCTTGAGCAAGACATCCTTAAGTTTTGAAAAAGCCACAAGAACATTCTCTTTACCTCCTCCTTCTCCTCCTCTCTTCCCTGCTAATCGTACAGCAGCATGACTGATGTGCAGGGCCCTTATGTGTCCTTGGGGACTTGAAACCCCACATCTCTCATCCCAGCTGCTGTCTTTCTACTGCACTTACTTGGCTCAACCACTCATCGGTGATTGCACTTATGTTTCTTCTCCTCTTATCACTTACTCTGAGCACTTCTCCATGAACATCAAAACACGTTATCCCTCCTCCTGCCCCCTCTGCACTTACATGTTCTGAACACTCACAAGGCATAGTAGGTTTGTTTCCTCTTCCCCTATTCTCATGATTTGTTTGTACCATTATTGCAATTATTTACCTTGCTGTAATTCATTGTCTTTCCCTGTCCCCACCCTGTTTGCCATGTGGGCGCTTTGAAACAGTTTTGCTAATTGTGTAAGTGCCTTAAAAGTAACCAATAAATAATCATGAGCATTGGTTTGCTACTATATCCTTCTCTTTTTCATTCTGTGTTCCCTGTTAGCCCCAGGTTGCCACAGATTGCCACAAAAATGACTTGCATACAGCACACAAACAACATTAAAATCTTACCCCAACACTCCACTTAAACAACTATTTGCATACACCTGCACGTGTGAGTACCCCAGCTTCCTAATTACTGTACTGGCACTCCACACTGTGCTACTCACCTATAATGCATTCACTCTTGCTCCTCCTGTTGCTCTTCCTATTCACCTCTCCCTACGCTTTCTCCAATCACGCTACAACTTCCTCTATTCCTATCCCTATTATAAAACTCACAATTTGAAACTTCAATTACTCCCATTTCCCTTCCACCTCATTCCAACAAACAAAGTCGACAAGCTAACCATACCTATTCTAACATCTATCTACCTTGCCTCTTATCCTCTGTGACTCTACTTCTGTACTGTACATCATCAACTGAAGAATGCACTCTGGAATGCTCAGTCTGTAGGCAACAAAATGCACTTTATTGCTTACTCCAGCTCTCCTCCCCTAGACCTTCTTGGTATCACTAAAACCTGGATTACTCCATTTGACACTTCCACTCTAGGGGCCCTACATGACTCCAAACTATCCTTCATTCACTTTCTTTAATTCACTGGCAGAGGTGGAAGAGTCAGACACCTCCTCTCTTCCTGCCTCAATTCCTCACAAATCTCCAATGCCACATCACCTCTTACTTCTTTTGAATTTACCATATCTACTACTGCTCAGCCTTACTCAGTTCACATCATCTCCATCATTCCCCCTTTCTCTCCGACCTACAGTTCTCACTCTCCTCCTCCACAGCCGATGCCTCTTCCACCAACACTGCCTTCTCCAGTGGCCAATCCTTACTATAAGACACATTTTCCTCTCACATGCTCACTGGCTACAGGGCACCCTAAACTCGCTCCCCACTTCTCCTAAGTCTATGACTATCAAGTCCACTCTCATGCCTAATGACCTAGCTGAATATTTCTCTAAAAAAATGTCCAGAATTACAGACTCTCTCCTGACCATTCTCACACTCCCTCCTCCTACATTTAATATTCTACCTACTCTACTATCATCATCTGATTCTGCCCCCCACTTTAGTAACATTAATACTGACAAAGTGCTATCTCTACTCTGGAAAGCTAACCCCTCTCGTGCCCCATCAGGCCCTCTTATCCTCAGCTAGTCAAGCCTTTTGACACTTTAATGCCCTCTCACCTAGATTAATTCTTCAACCTGCCCTTTGACTCTGATTGTTTTCCCTCTGTTTTCATTTCAAAACAGCCACAGCAACTCTCCTAAAAAGCTTGGGGCTGACCTGAACCTACCGGCTAACTTCTCTGCTTCCGCATTACTCTAAAGTGCTTGGAAATGTTGTTTTCAACTGTCTTACAAATTTCTGTCACTCCACAGAAACTGTTCTCATGAATGTGTCCAAAGACATCAACTCATCTAAGCGCTCCAACTTATCCTCTATCCTAATTCTCATTGACCTATCTGCCGCTTTCACACTGTCAATCACTCTGATCTACTAAATACTCCCTTTCTTAGGATTTGTGATCAAGCCATTTCCTGGATTGAATCCTACCTTTCACCTTGCCTATTCTCTGTCTCCTGGAGCAACACCTCTCAACTCACTCCTCTAAGTGTTGGTGTTCCCCAAGGATCTGCCTTGGGTCTGCTCTGCTTTAAACTCTGCACCTCTGCTATTGGGGCACTAATCTCATTTTGGTTCTTGTACCAACTCTTCACAAATGACACCCACATCTTTTTCTCTTTTCCTGAACTCTTTGCTGTCTCTCTGCCATTAAAAATTGGATGGCTTTGCACTCTCTGAGGTTAACCTCTACCAAAACAGAGGTGCTCTTCTTCTCTGCCAAAAGCTCTCTCTTATCTCTTCCTCCGTCTATCCAGTTCCAATCTGACACAATTACCTGCTCTTCTTCAGCTAGAAATCGCAGTGTCATATATGATACTTTTCACACCTTCTCTATTTTCATCTCCAAAACTGGAACAGCAGCTCGTTTCCACCTCCTAAATATTAGGAAAATCAGACACCTCCTTACTTTCAACACCGACAAACATCTCTTATCCACTCTTGTCTTCTCTAAACTGGACTACTGTGCAAGCATCCTTTTTGGTCTCCCCAGCTATGCTTTCTGTGCTCTCGGCAAGATCATAAACTTTGCTACAAGGACTCTCTTTGAACTCCCTCACTTCAAACCTAATTCCTTGTACCATCACGTGGCTGGATGGCTGATGATGCAAAACAGAGCCAGATTTAAATATCTTCTCCTGGTCAACAAATATGTCCATGCTAAGACAACACTGTATCTATCCTCATCTATCCAACTGTACAAGCCTTCTCATAATCTCTCCAACTACCATTGAAATCCTCACTCCTCCCCCTGTGCTTCCTCTAGCTTCTGCTCCTTCTCTCTTCTTGCTCCACTTGCATGGAATTCTCTTTACCAAGAGATTTGAGAAACGGTCCATATGGATTTGTTCAAAACTAAGCTAAAAGCCTACCTCATCACCTCTGATTTACCCAAGCTAGGACACCTTTTTCCCTTGCCTCTAACCTGGCTATGTCCCTCACTTCCTCTGTCTACATTCTAACACTTCATATCCCAAGCACAGCTGGCCTTAGCACCAACCTGCAGTTAAAAATGGCCAGTGTTCATTATCCTTATGGGTGTCTGCTTATATATTGTCCCCAGTGACTGTTCCATTTAGATCCCTCAACAACCTGGTCAGAAATGTCCCTCAACCTCACCCCATTATACGAATCTCACCACTTCCAGTCGAATCTGATTTCTTATCTAGTGTACGTTCTTTTGTGATCAAAAGAGCATTGTTCCTCCTGTATATAAACACATACATAAATAAATATATCTATACATTTGTACGTATAACTGTATGTCGCTTGCAGAAAACATGATGGGAGCAGCAAATTCTCCAGCCTTGACTCGCCTACATGTGTGAGGGCCAATGAGGGTTTCAACGTCTTCCATTCCTTTCTGGATCTGTTGGAAGCACTTTGATCAGGCACCTGGAAAGCGACCTTCTAGACTAGCTCTGAATGCGTCCTATTTTTTTCCCTTGCCTTTTCCTCCCCAATGCCCCTTGCACTTCCGCTCTCTTCATTGGTATCCTGGAGTTTCTGTAAGTGGCTTGTGTCGCTGTACAATCACCAGCCAGTAAATGCACCTTAAATTCAACTACTTCCCTCTTTGCTAACATTAACACAGTGCATACAAACATATATTTTCTCAGGTATTTCGATAAATCCATATACTTGTTATCCCTTTAGGATATGAAGCTGTCGTTAATGTGATGTGATGCTGGCTGTTTTACCAGGCTTCTCATGTTTTTTTAGTTAATTATTTTTACTCTTCACGTTAGGGAGCCTGTCTAAATGTTTTTTGTTGTTTTTTTTTTAACACCTGTTTTTTTTATTTTCTTTTCGACTGCATGTCCATGAACGCCCTTTGTGTTCTATTTGAGATGCATGAAATGTTTAATATGAGTACATTTATGAATGCAGTCTAAAGTGGTTATGAACCTGCACATCCTGGTAAGTGTGGATGCTGCGCTGAGTAAATTATTTGCCAAACTGCAAGTGCCAAGGACGAGTATTCTCGTCCTTTTTGCATAGACGTGCTTAATAGCCTGGCACTTAAGGGGTAAAATGATGTTCATTACAATGATAGAAGAAGAAAGTGTGTCAGTTTGAGCCTGCTTTTATTCATTTGCAACAGTGTTCATCAATGAAGATGTGATTTACTGAGACAAAAACAGATGCATTATTAATATTAGTAATAAAAATAATAGTAATAATATTAATGTTTTACATAGCACTTGATGCCGAATTCTACCTGCGCATGAGCACTGCAATGAATGGTGTTAACATTATATTCGTTCTTGTGCTTAGAAGGATGAAGTGCGAAACCGGCATTGCTATAATTCACACGAGTGCTCTGAAGTTTCAAAGAAGATGTTAGGGATGGGCGCTTGACTTAATGAACGACCTTGCCTGCTTCATTACAGCAAATGTGTAGCAACTACACAATAAGCTTATACTGTCAAATTAAATGATGGGAAAGGTTACACTGAGTTCAATAATGAAGCGGACGTCTAGAACGCGTACTATTGAACAGCATGTTTAAATAAAATATGATGTGTTCATTGTAGGACAAGCACACACATCCAAACGGTGATACCTTTTATTGGACCACTATAAAACAAAAATGATAAGATGTTACAATGTATGTTTTTTATAAGTCACACGGCCTTCTTCATCAGATGGTGGCTTCAGAATAAAAGACAGAAACAGAATCCAGAGCATTATGACATGTCTGCATTTTATCTTTTGTTATTGCCGTACATTTCTTGTCAATTAGAGTCCCGGCCATTTCTGGCCTTGTTCTGTCCTGCCTAGATTAGGAAAATGACTTGTAACATGACATTTCACCAAAAAAGACTTAAAAAGCTGCAAAATGCCTGTAAATGAAGACCTGCTGCTTGAACACATGTTTTGTATGGTACGCAGGATCTTCTACAGTCGTGGACCCCTCTACTTTCATCCTGACTCTCAAATCATCAGCCTGGTCAGCTCCTGGGATCAGCGTGAGCCAATCTAATGGCGATTCCTTGCTTTACAAACCGCAGCTTGGGCGGCTGTGCCTTCTCATAGCTGGCTCCAATGCTGTGGAACAAACTATCAGCCAACATTTGCCCTATCCAAGCACATCTTCAATTTAGGAAACCGTTAAAGATGTGTCTTTTACTTCCGGGTGCCTGTGCCTGAGCACCGTGATGTTTCTTTAGGGAGAACATCCTGCAGCATTGCTCTCTACACACGAAAACTAGCATAACATGCCACGTCATTTTATCGGAAAATAGAGAGGAGATAATTGATTACGAACGGTCACGATTTACAAATTGGGTCGCCAGTCTCTTCCTTTTTAAGATATACCATCGTTGTTATTTTGTTGTTAGGCCGCATATTTGGAAGAAGAAAAGGACTACCATCAGAGGTTGGGTATGCAACCAAAAGTCTTTGGGCGAGTGAGTTGGAAAATGTATAGTTATTGTGTGTTATAACTGTGGACTTGTAAATACATATCTTTGTTTTCCTACTGCCACAGTAAGAGTATGTAATAAATGTATATTTCTAATTTAGTGATTAAATTGAGGACAATTGTGTAATGTTCGCAACAAAAAAACCCGGTTATTTCAATAATCTCTTCAAATCAGCAATTGGTTTCCTATGTCCAGTCCAGTATCCATTGTGATTTGGACCAGAGGAGTTGTAACTCGAGATGGGTCTCTTTGATTTGATTCTGCTTTAAATGTGAAGTGAACCAATTTAGGAAAATAAGGGTTAGGGCAATCAATGGAGCGGTATTAGAAAGGTTTGCAATTGGTGCACCTCAAGGCCCTGCTCACAAACAGGCTCTGGGCGCAGTCTGAAATCAGCTCCTTTACAGGGGCTCAGTTTGGCTCTTACGGTTGATCTCCTCCTGCTGCTGATTGAGGGGAGCTCCAAGTGATCTCTACAGATCTTTCCGCCATGAGCTCCCCTCCACTGCTGCTAATGCTGCCTGCACAGCTCTACCTTCTGTCATAGCAATCTGTTCTCCCTGCATGGCAATCTGCTCTCCCTGCATGGCAATCTGCTCTCCCTGCATGGCAATCGGTTCTCCCTGCATGGCAATCTGCTCACCCTGCATGGCACACTGGCATCCACAAAGCGGAGAGCACATGCATGCATTTCTGCTCATGCTCAATGCATGTATGTGTGCATTTTAGTTTGCCCACCAGTGCTGCCTTTTCCACTCACTTGAGCTTGAAAGCACCGTGCTCGGAGCACTGAATCGGCTTGATGCCGCATCACCGCAGCAGAGCCTCATCATCACGTGGCTGGCTTGAGCACCAGCACACTGTGCAGCCGATTAAGAACCACTGCATTAAACCAAGCCTAGAGATGCCAGGACTTCACTCAAACCTTGACTCGAAGCACTGGTCCGTTTCATCACTCATCGACCCGAACCAGCAGTACTCATCATTTCGAACAATGCTCCATCATCAAACTGCTCCTTGTGGTCCATTCGACTGCCTCAAATCACATGATCACCCACTCGAACCCAACTTGATGCCTACTTGCTGCCTGGGATCAATGCAACTCGAAGACTTTGAACCCATTTTGACCCACAAGCCCAATAGCTCGAAACCTGGTACACCACCATCGAACCGCCTAAGAAATCTGGTAATGTTAAGGACCACCATTTGGGGCCTTAGAGGGTGATTAAGTACACCTTTGTCTCACCGGAAATACATCCAGTAAAACATTGTTGGAGATCTGTTGCCTCTTCGTCCCTGGTAAGTATCCAGAGTGCTTGCATTGTCTTTTTTTGCATTTCTCTCTCTTTCTCTACAGGGGTGGATTTTTGTTAGTGTTTTCTGGCACAGTTGCTATTGCATGCTAGTGTGTTTAATGAGAGTATTTTCATTTCTATGGAACCCTGATTGGACACTGCTTTATGTTGTGTAGTTGTGCTAATGCTGTTTGGGTTACTTACTCACACACCTCTTATAAGGTGCTGTCGGCCCATGTTGCCACAAACAGTCGCAGGAGGTATATGTTTTATCTGTGCCTGTCTCTCCTTTATGATTGAGATCACTGTTTTTTCTTTAGAAATGCGCGGGCTGATTAGTGAGTTCATACTTGTACTGCTGTTGAGCATTATATTAGAGATGCACATATATAAAATGCAAGAGTTCAGCGTGTTGTTTGGTACTGTCTCCCAATTAGAGTGTGTGTTCCCACCTGGGCTCTCCCATCCCATGCCGGCCTGACCCCCCACATCATAACGCTCTTTGTTCAGTCGCTCATAATCCGCCTACTCCTCCTGTACAGCAAAACAGCAACCCTTTGTGCAGCTCGCCGCTGCTTCTTGGACCTCAGCCAGCACTTTCAAAAAATATATAAAAAGCAGGACGAAATAAACCCCATTAAGAAGCAGTGCTGTTGGGAGAACATAACGTGAGGGAGCATGTTGTTCACCCCTGGAGCATTACGCAACGAAAACAAAACATGCGCGTTTCTGCTACAATTATTGAACAAACATCGAATGTACACAGTGAGAGAAGACCAACTTTATTCTCAACACATCCTTTATGAAAATATGCAAATTCTGTGTGTTCATTGGATAGAGGGTCTTGCCAATTGAGAACATTGCAATGTGTATGCGTCTCTATACGGTTACTGACCACTGATTTTTCTACTACAGCAGTGGCTCCATGTTCTTAAAATGTGACTTTGCTGCCCTCTTTTGGAAAGAAATTGAATAAACTAACAAACGAAAAAACTCCACCCTTTTTCAATTAGTATGCTCAGGCAGATTGAAGTAGCCAGGACATAATGTGGAAGGCGAGCTCACTTTAATGTCTTTTGTGCAATGCACATTTATGCAACTATATTCTTTAAGTCTATATAAAATTCTTCAATTTAGACATTTTTAAAAAAACGGCCAGAATAATGATTTCGAATGTCAAACAAAAAACGGTTTTCATATTAATTCCGTTTACTGAGTGCACATGTTCATGCACCAAATAGAAGTCGATCTTTCACAGAGTATATGATTGCTCTTAAAGTAGTTATACAGTTTTCTAAGCAATCAAGATACAACTAAAATTACCTATAACATGTAGATGATATAACTATAAAATGCAGATGATAGCCAATGCAATTAAACGTGTAGATATGGAAAATAAAACTCCAGAGTTTCAACTTAAAGTCATTTCGAGCGAAACATAATTCGCAAGGAGCCCTGGAGTTCACCCGTGTTTATCATATCACCATTG
Organism: Ambystoma mexicanum; assembly: GCF_040938575.1. Classification (NCBI taxonomy): domain Eukaryota; kingdom Metazoa; phylum Chordata; class Amphibia; order Caudata; family Ambystomatidae; genus Ambystoma; species Ambystoma mexicanum. Next base: position 455,564,893 of record NC_090935.1, read on the forward strand.
TGCAATGCACGCCTATAGCACTTGAGCGAATGCAGACATTCATATTATAAAGATGATGTTGACATATAAAATACACCACGAGGCTGATCCCAGAAGTATTGTTAAACTATGATTGTACGCACCTGTGTCTACGGAGTTTCCTGTGCAGGGAATTATGCTGGTAAACAGGTGACACTGCACATTGGCGGTGGGGAAGGGGACAGCACGGGGGAATGGCGGACTGTGGATTCTCTACCACTGAGAGGAGCTGAGGAGGCGCACCAGGGTGGGTGCCTTTCTCAGTGGCGCCCACCCACTTGGGGCTCTCAGGCCATGCTGAAATGCTGGCGTGCAGGGTGAGCTTGTGATATACTGTCAGAGTGGCTCCTGCGGCACAGGCCATTTTTGAGTCAGTGCACCCGTATCCTTTTAGTGGAAGATGTCTGTCTCTGCACCGCCCAGTGTAGGGTCTCTACAGGCTGCCCTTAACACTCCTTGCCACCTCTCAAAGGATTTGTCAGTGTGCATCGAATATCCTTGGGCTCCCACCCAGCTCACGAAGGGTCAGTTTGCCTCCAGTGTGCAAGCTTTAGTACTCACCAGCCACAAGGGGAATGTGGTCACATGCATGGGAAAATAACAGCTTTAAAACGAGCAAACCCAAACATTTGACCAATTCGGTATTGAAGAAGGGAACTTGTTACCCCTTGTGAGAAACCAAACAAAGGCCCGCTCCTTCTCATTTTATTTACCAGACTGCTTCATCGCCTCTGCCCTGCCTGCATCACACACAGTGCAGTCAGCACATTTGGCTGGCGAGGGTCTTTCCATCATGGCCACCCCGCGTGGCACCTTGCACAGCTGATCTTTGTTTCCTGTTCAGGCCCGCCTGATTGGTAGGGCCGTGGGTATCCCGCAGGCAAACTCCAGAGCTGGCAAGTGATCGCTTGCCACCTAAAAGCACCTTGCGTACTCCTGTCTGGCCAGTCTGTGCATGGTAGGGACCTTGCCCTGCCCGTTTGCCCAGATCATCATCGCTCCCACCACCGGTCCTGCTTGTTGGATTGCGGGTAAGCTTTATTCTATACCCCCTTGTCCATGTGCCTCCGAGTTATTCTCTAATCCCCTGTCCTGCTGGGTCGTGCTCCCCGTCCTACGTCCGCCTTGGAGGCTATCTCGTTCACCATCCATCCAGTGGTCTGTGTCCCAGTCACAGTTGCAAGATTCTCAGGCTCCCTCTCCTCGCAGTAGCTTGATCGCGCACATCTTCACTGCCCCGAGCCACATCCTGTTCTACACAAATGCACCTGACTCGCGCCTGGCTGTGTCTTTACCTTGTGCCCCGGATCTGTGTAGATGCTCTATACTTGCTTTCACCTTGAGCAAAGTACAGTTTTGACTGCTACAACTTCATGACTTTTTACTTAAGTGCTCCCTGACGTTGCCTTCTCATCCTCAGGAAAATTGGCCTTCACTATTTGTCACTTTCATACCACTCTACCACCCTGGCTAAGTGACCCACTCCTTGCCCCACTCTCTGCCTTTCTCCTCACTCCTATTTCAAGCTGTATCGTACAAAGTCCTTCAAGAATGTATCCATACATATACAACCTATGTTTGAAGTCTAAGCTTCTCAGTCTTACTACCTGTTGATTGTCAAATCTTCTATTTGCTATTTGCTGCTTGTGTCTAAAAAAGTTCCCTTTCTATTCTCAGCTGCCCTCACCAAACTGTTGCTTTTTGGTTGTTTGCTTCAAAACCGAATCTGGCTGCGCAGAACTTTGATCCTGTTACTTAAGTGGCTCTGCGGTTAGACAAGTTCTGCATTACCTTATACAGCATTATTTCCCTGTATGCTGTTATTGAACCCAGCCCAGTGCAACTCCTTCGGAATTTGCTGGCTCCGTTTAAAAGGTGCTTTTTAACTGTATTGTGTAAACATCCAATCTATCTGGTCTTTTCAAGTTCCTGGCCTTGCTTAAAAGGTTCTTTTTAACTGTAGTGTCTAAACATCAAATATAGCTGGTCTTTTAACTTCTTGTCTTTGCTTAAAAGGTGCTTTTAACTGTATGCCTTTTCAAAGTTGCATTTTGTCTATATTTTCGGATCTAGGGCTGTTTTACATCTGCTGCCCTGTTGAAATGTTGATAACCTCCTGTGCATTTTGATCTCATTCTGGGTGTGTTTTTACTTCTGTTGGCCAGTTGAAACATTGATATTTCCCTGTAGATCTGATTTTGAACCTGGTGTACGTAAAGGTGCTGCATGTTTCGAAATTCTACTCAAAGGACCTTATTCATCTGCCTGTTGGATGCTAGGCCACATGGTGAGTTCCTCCTGCACAGTGCATTCCCACTTCCTGCGTCACCCACCCACCCTGTACCCATGATGCTCTCCCGTATCTACTATAACTCTTACTCTATGACCTATCCTACCTCTCTCACAAAGTCTGGAGGAAAAAGTTTAAGAAAGCACTCCTGGATTCCAACACATGCCTCCTCATTGTCGATACCTATGTCAGTGCTTCCTCCAGACAGACTATCACTGACATCCTCTTCACTGTCCCTTCTCCTGACATGTGGACTCCCCATATAGTCTCTATCCTATACTCTTGTTCCTCCTGACCCAATAATGGTGGAACTAGGTGGGAAGTTCTCTTGGGATACTTCTCATCATCTAGGTGCATCATTAGTGTCTACAAAATGGCACTATCATGTCCAACCTCCTTCTGCTGGAGAGGCATCTCTCATCTCTCATTAATATCCTCCCCTCTCCTGCCAGCCCCTGCTACTGCCACCCCTCTGGCCTCTCCATCCCAACTGATGGGTGTACCACATTGCTGCACCCACCTCGAAAAACCGTTAAAGGTGGCACCTAGCTTCACTTAGCTACCCTCAATTCTCGCTTTGCTGTTTAACACTCCCCCAACATCTGTCACCTCCTTGAAAACATTGACCTCAATGTTTTCGCTCTCACTGAGACGTAGTTCAACACCAGCTCTGTCACTGCTTTTGACACTCTCCCTCCTAATGGCTACACAATCCTCTCCAAACCCAGGACTAATTGTTCTGGAGATGGGGTGCCCTTGAATGCCCTGAATGGATTACTGCTACAATCATCCCCACTCAATCTTACTCTACTTTTGAATGCCACATCTGGAGACTGAGTGTCTCTCCTACCCTCTCCCAAACTTTCGCCACTATAGGCCCACTAGACCTACCTTCCTGTCTCTCTCTGAATGGGCTGACATCTCCTCCGCTTTCCTGATATCTTCCCCCAAACATCTCTACCTTGATGACTTTAATATTCATCTAGATTCCTCTGATGCGGCCATTGTTCTTTTCTGTGACCTCTGTCACTCTCTCTACCTCACAATACTTCCCTCCAGCCTGACCCACTCTGCTGGTCACAACTTGGATGCACTCATCTCAGCAGACATCACCCTCTCTAACCCTCTAACTACCCCTCTATCCTGGTCTGACCACTCTCTGGTCTCCTCCCATCTGGCGCACCTTGGCCCCCCGGTGGTGCCTCTGCCCTCACTGCAAGTCTCCTTCTCCGTCATTCGACCGATGAAGCGTGTATCCGTAGCTGTATTTACCACGACCTTCATTCCTCATCCCACCCCTCCTATTGACGGTCATTCCAATTTAGCACTTGCTAACCTCCATCTGTTAATCTCCACCACTCTGGACATCCTTGCCATAGTCCCGAGGATCCACATGAACCTTGTCTCCAAGTGCAACTCTAGGTATGACTCCGAATTGGCCGCTCTGAAACCCAAGTGCAGAGTTGCGAGCCGAAGTGGCAGGCCTCAAGCACATCTTCTAATAAACTGGCCTGCCTCCTGCTCCAAGGGCAATATTGTCTCTCCATCCACTTCAAGAAGAGGGCTCATGTCCAAACCCGCATTTATAGGGCCAACAATAACATGGCTAAACTTTTCAAAATCTGCAAGGAACTTGCCAATCCTTCTACAGTCTTCCTCCTTCCCTCCCATGACCTCTGTACTGTGCTGGTCTCACACTTCTCTATCAAAGCTCAGAACATCCTGTCCTCACTCTACTCTTGCCCACCCTTTCCTTCTCCCTCTCCCCCACTATCTCCTCCTTCTCTCCCATTGCACCAGAAGAGGTCTCTAGAATAGTCCACTCTATGAAAGTCTCCTCCAAACAGGTGCTCCCCTGCTCTTTCATAACTATCAATGACAATATATCCTCTCTTGCCCCTGCTTTGGCTGACTTCTGTAACCCTTCCTTTGCCACTGGCTCTTTCCCACAAACACTCATGCACTCCCATGTGCACCTGCTCCTAAAAAGCTGTCTGCTGACCCTTCCGGCCTGGCTATCACCCCATCTCCATCACCCCATTCCAGGCAAACTCCTGGAGAAACTGGTCATCCCCCAACTCACCCAGCACAACAAATCTACTGGCTGTCTCCACGACCACCATTCGGGATTCAGAGCATCCAGAGGTATGGAAACTGTTCTCCTAAACACCCTTGAAGACCTGCTTCCAACTGATGATTCCAACACTCCCTCCATTCTGATCTTTCTCGATCTTTCCTCTGCCTTTGACACAGACAATCATGCATTCCTCATAAATCGTCTCTGTGATACCCTTGGCATCATGGACCGGGCACTGTCCTGGCTGACCTCCTTCCCTCCAAATCGACCTTCCCAATTGCACTTGGGCCCTTTCCTCTCCACCACCTCACTCTCTACCTGTGGTGTCCCTTAGGCCTCTAACCTATAGCCTTGGCTCTTCAATATCTACCGTGCCCCTCTGATCTCCACCTTCTCTCCTCACTTCCAGTGTTATGCTGATGACACACAGTTCTCCTGTAACCTTCCCTCCTATACCTTCTCTCTCTGTAAGGTTATTTAGTGTGTTACAACACAGAGTACAGCACTACTGCACAGGATCAATGTGTAGCGTGTTTTTTTTTTGGTTTTTTTATGCAGTACCACTGCATGGGTTTGGTGCATTGCTATGATGCAATTGTTTCAAGCTATGTGTTGCCAGTGTAACATGGACATATAAGTGAGGGCAGGTTATTCAATCATGAACGATTTTTACATATAAAATGCAAATCATTTTTTTTCACAGTTAAAAGCACACATGTGTACATTCAAAATGCGCACTATTTTTCACCTGAAATGCCTATGTTGCAAGAGACACATTTGAAAATTAATAAACTAACATCATTAACAACTAACCTGATCATAACCCACTAATAATAATGTGTTCTTCAGTGAAACATGGATGGAAAATGACAGGCTCTGAAAGTCATTATTTAAATGCACATTCAATTTTTTTTTCTTTTCTTCCTTTTGCTCTGCTTTTCTGTCCACAGTAACTGCAGGAGGCAAAGACCTCGAATAAGCAGGAAATCAGTTTGGTTACAGTTGCAACTGTATAAGCCAAGCCATTGTGTGCAGAGGGTGGTTAGGGCATGATAGAATTTTATTGGTTAGGATCCTTTGGTAGGAGGGAACCAGAGTTTTCTTGTTTAATCTCGAGGAAGGAGCTAGAGAGAGACATCTTGACACAGCTCGAGGAAGGACTGGGTTGATAGCTGGGGATGCCTGATTCCTAAAGCAGATTCAACTTGGTTGCAGAGACTGGGATTTCCAGTCAACAAGTCCCAGTTTCAGTGACAGCAAATGCTTGTCCTTTCTGTGTGAATCCCTCCAGAAGGCAAACAGCCAAAGAAGTTACATGCTGAATAAGCCTGGTAATTATCTCGCTGAGGTGTGGGGGCTGAGTGTGTAGGAAAATATTCAGTCAGTGTAGGAAATTAGATTCCTGTGCTTTACCCACGTGTTTAATGTTGCAAATTGAATTCTTGTCTCCGCCACTCTCTTTCAGTGTATCACAAATAATGCTGTTACTGTGCTATTTAATTTATTTCTGTAAAAAGTGAGATTGTGTTTGAATGCAACTTTTATAATACACAAAAATATCTGAAAGCAGACGGGTGGTGTGTTTTATATTTACCAATACAGTGCTGATGATGTGGGGAGATGTTTAGACAGTGCAATTGTCATTTTTAAGGTAGCTAAAAATAAGATTTGGCTGCAGCTGTGTGCATGTCGTTCAGTATGAGTAATTATAACTAACTGTGTATGTTATAGCCTTTTTGCTGAAGGTACATGAGTCAGCAAAAATAGAAACCCGGGACATAGTTCACTACCGTATATAAGTTAGTGAAAAATACCACATGATAGCTCGCTGCCGTAGATAAGACAGCGAGAAATTGCCCATGGTGGCACACTAAAAATGAAAATGTGGTGTTCCTGAAATGCAAGCCTGAGGTCTCTATAGTGATTACATGAAAAATCTAAACAAAAATAAGGGGTTCTGGATATTGGGGCCACAAATAAAACAAAGGAATTATGCTCACCAAAATACCAAATACCACCAACCACGCATACCAACCATGCATGTTTGTGTACAGAAATAATGCATATCCACTGTATTATTATTATACATAACCCAATCTGAATACAAGGAGTGATTGTTGCTAAATTAATTTTGGCGGTAAGAAAATACTGCCAGGCCCCAAATCTACACAAAATACCCAACACTCCCTCTCTCATACCTGACTGGCTGACTGCTATCCAGGCCTGGTACTCTGCTAACGATATCTGCCTTAATGCCAGTAAGACTGACATCCTTCTCATTGGGACTCCTGCTCACTACTTCCATCCCACTCTCTGGCCACTCTCCTTGGGCCCCCGCCCCTCACTGTCTTCTGGGGCAAAAAACCTTGGGGTCATCTTTGACTCCTCTTGCTCCCTCTTCTCTCCCATTTCAGACTTTGCTAAGAAGCCCAACTTTCTGCTCCACCTCCTCCAAGGCATTCTGTCTTTCCTCACTTTTTCTGAGAAGCTCAATGTCTCCAGAGCTCTGGTTCTCTCTAGGCTTGACTAATGCAACAGCCTCTTCCTCAATCTGCCTCCATCCACCCTGTGCCCTCTTCAACTAATCCTGAATAGGGCTGCAAGACTTATCTTTGGCCTCAAGCCCAGGGACTGCATCTCTCCAGCCCTTAAAACTCTCCACTGGCTCCCGGTGGCTGCGAGGATCAAATTCAAGACTCTGTGAATCATACACCAGGCTTTCTGGGGACTGGGATCCCGCTGCATCCAATTTTGGCTCCCTAAATACCCCCTGCTAGAGTCCTTTGGTCCTCTAGCTCCAGCTCCCTGCAGAGCAGACGTTTCTCCAAGCAGAGAGTGGGGGGTGGATCTCTTTCCTGAGCAGGATCCTTCCTCTGGAACAGTTTTCCTGCCCCCCTCAGACTTGAGCCGAATCATCTTAAGTTCTGGAAGCTTCTCAAGACCTTCCTTTTCTCCTCCTCCTTCACTCTCCCACATCCTTGCTAATGTCCCCCTGCCGCTGTGACTGGTGCTTGGTCCACTATGTGCCTTACAGGGGCCAGACCCCCATTGTCCTGTCTTCGACAGCACCCCTTAGCCAGCACTTTCCCTCGGGCACATGTCCCTGAATAGCCTAAATCTGGCTATTTCTGATCATTTGCATTTATTTTTTTGCCCCAAAATATTATTTGACATCTATTTTAATTCATATAGAAATGCTGGAAGACGGTGAATGCTGGTCAAAGGCAGAGGGGCACCTAATAATTATTTTGACAGGTACTAAAATCGTGGATTGTGGGCAATCTTCCCACATGTTCTGTTTGGTGAAATGCAAAGAAAAACTATGAACCCTCAAAAAGAAATAGAGGGATTTGAAGGAAGCCCCCAGATAGTAATGCAGAATATAACAGAATAAGCATTTAGAACCTTTCTTCTTTTATCCCACATCATGAATAAAACATTTAATTAGTTATTAGGTGTGCCCTTAACTTAGGAGATCTGAACTAAACATTATTTCTCTGTTTTCACATTAGTTGACCCCTACCCCTAGTTTCCACTGGCGTTTACTGTTGTTTCTCCCCCGCCCCCAACCGTTTTCTTTTCTTTTGGAACCTTGAAACAGGTGTGTATAGGCGCCATACAAATGTCCTATAGATAAAATGAGAGAGCCACCTGTTTCATAACATTGCCCCACAGAAAAAAAACAACACTGCAAGAACTGAAAAAAGCACACGATAGCAAGATTAAATAACCTTTCATTCATTGTAGTTTGAATTTTCATATCTGTGATTAAGTATTGGAAATACGGTGCGGATGTAATATCTAAATCCGAATCAGTTAAATGGCTAATATCTACCAGTGCGTACACAACCTGTATAACCCTTGCCAGGTTACTGTTGAATTTCTCCTGCCTCCAACAGCGGTTCACCTCAAAGTTGCCTTCAGAAAAACGAACAAACCGTGACAAATCATGTTATTGTCTGGAAGATAAACAGCCAGAACTGCTCAAAGATAATGTTAGAATTCAGGGGACTCAGGCACTTACAAAGCGCCCAAAATAGGGTTTGCACTATTAGTATAGCAAAGGTGTGAGAAAGCGCAGATGTACGTGTTTCAGATTCATCCATTTAAAGAAATAGTTAGGGCCTGATTCATGGAATTTTTACCACGGGGCAAAGTCAATTTGCAGTGCCAACAAACACCCTGATTCACAGAGCGCTGCAAACTGTATTTTTGCAGTGCAAAATCACTTTGCACCAGTGAAAAGTCACTTTGCACCGCGCTAACAATTCCATGAATCAGGAAGTGTTTTGTCACAAATGCCACCGACCGAAAAATAGATGCCAGATCGATTAATTTCATGCAACTATATTGCAATAAATAAATAGTACTCCCCATTGGAAAGTTTTCAGATATAATCAGTATGGAGACAGAGGGACATGTGAATTAGGTTGGGAATTTTGCACGACTTAGAAGAGCTACCACAATGCAGACATATATAAGCCCAATCACGCTGTGCCCTTGAGCAAAGGTCTAGGGGTGGAAAATTACTTGAAGGCAACTTGTATCGACGTAAATACGCAACTGGCAACTGTGGTCACGCGGCTGCAGAATGTGCTTGTCTGCAAAAATACTGGCAAGATATTTCTGATCATTTCCATGTATTTTTTGCCCCAAAACATTATTTGACATCTATTTTAATTCATATAGAAATGGTGGAAGACGGTGAATGGCTGTCAAAGGCAGAGGGGCACCTAATAATTATTTGGACAGGTACCGAAATCATGGATTGTGGTCAATCTTCCCACATTTTCTGTTTGGTGAAATGCATACAAAAACTGTGAACCTTCAAAAAGAAATACAGGGATTTCAAGGAAGCCCCCAGATAGTAATGTAGAATATGACCAATAGATTTTAATTGTAAAAGCATTTAGAACCTTTCTTCGTTTTGCCCACACCATGAATCCAACATTTAATTAGCTATTAGGTGTGCCCTTAACTTAGGAGATCTGAAGTAAACATCATTTCTCTGTTTGCATTTAAGTAAAGGTAACACTGAGACGGTTACAAAAAATTACAAACAGGCAGATCTGACGTGCTCCAAATGTTGAATCTCTCTGATTAAAATGCATCCTGTGGGGGATGCAGGGCAGCAAGTCCTGGGGGTGATTGTCACACCCAACCCCCCAGGCTGGGATGGAGCTCAGTCAACCTGAGCGGGACTATACAATGATACGAGATTTGAGCGATTCAGATCGCAGTCTCTGGGTAACGTTCACAAAAGCAAACCTAGGGCCTAATTTACAAAGAGAATTTTGAATGGGAAATACCCATTGAAAAAGGCTTGGAAAATCAAGCCCTGGGAATCTTCAAATGGAGCAGCTGTGCATTTGTTTCCGTGAAACTAAAAAGGTGGGAGCAAAACCTTTCCCTATTGTTAAACCGACGCAAAACGTATTTATCAGACAAATAACACGAGTGGTTTTGGATAAGAATGTGAAAACTTTAAAATCTGTTGCTGTAATTCGGGAAATCGATACTTTTTCATGTCATGAAATTATAAAGTGTTATTTTCAAATGACGAAAAATAAAATCTACTGAATACGTATTTGTTTTATACCCGCAAACTAAGTGGGAAACTCTAGAAAATCGTTTTCTTTTCATTGGCTACCCAAATCCCGCCAACAGTGAATTACAAGGGTTGTCAGCAAGCTAAGTGAAAGCCTCTGGAAAATAGTATTTAGGGCCTGATTTATCAAAGCCTTTTTCAATGAGAAAGTCCCATTAAAAAGCGTGCTGTAAAGGCACTTTAATGGCCTGATTTACAAACATGTTTTCAAGTGGACGTTCCCATTTCAAAACATTTTTGGGAAATCAGGCCCTGAATCTTTTACTGAAAATAATCTGCATCGTGTTCATTTTTCTAAGCATAGTAAATGGAAAACGCAAACTAATAGTTGAAAGATATCTATTTGAATATGAATTTTACGTTCCTAGACAAGAAAAAACACTGGAGATACATTGAAGATGTGTTTGAGAAAAGAAAGTAAACACTGTTTACTTGGTTTGCTGAAATATACGAGACAACAGCTCTTTTTTTTGTTTAACTGCACACATTATTTTTGGACTGGTTGCATTTTTCGCAGTTTTGCTGATTTGTTTCAATTTCCTCAAACATTGGCTACATTTATTGCACTGATTCATTAAATTGGTATTTATGTCCACTCCTCCTGTTAATCATCAGCAGATTGGAAACTGATCTTTCCCTGTGTTGTTACCTGCTTTATAAAATGCATTGCACATGTATTCTCTGAATATTGTTATCCATGTAGCTCCTATAAAACAGTGATGATATCCCACTGTCACAAGAGAACCCTGCTTGGTGGTCTGCTATCCATTTCATCACCTTACACATGTGCAGTATGCAAAGGGCAGGCATGGATGAATCATTTTCCCATAAAGGAAACGCATGTCATGTTATGTGATGCCCTCACAGTGACATAATGTCATCTAGTAAGGGTAGGATAGACCAAGCCTTTTTATTTTTGTTAACATCAAATTATGCTGATCATTTTGTTTATGAAAGGGAGGTCTGCTAATCAGACCTCTCTTTCAAAAGGTTCACTGCCAAAATTAGGGGTCAGAGATGTACCCTGCTGTATCCAGTCATCTGGCATCTACAGAACCTGCTCTGCATTGGCATGGAGAATGTTCAAAAGTCACCTATGCACCCCTGACAGCTGCTGGGAAAAACATCCTTGTAGGGAGAGATATCATTATTGTTAAGCGGCTTCACTTCAACACTACAGCTAAGTCAATGGGATGCTGAGGGAAACCCTTATTGATATATTTTTAGGTCCAGTTCATGTACTCTGGATGACAACCCTTATATAACACCCCTCTCTTAGAATCCCCCTGACTCCACTGAGCCAAGAAGTAGGTTTGTTTTGCAAATTAAAAGGTTTATTTGAAAAATTAAACAATATATATATATATCACACTTTTATAATAAATTAATATCTGATAGTACACGGAGACATATGATGTGGATCCACAATGGGCAATGTTACAGTGGTACACTTGATTACTTAGGAGTAGTATAGAGGATGAGGTAGCTGAAAATGCTTTATGGTTTCAAGGAAATGCAAGGTGGAATAAAATGCAGTACAGCAAATAAACTTGATATGATTTCAACCAACAACAATGTAATCACTTTTTCTCTGGCAATTCACCCCCCCCTATGCAATGTAAGAAATGGAAGGAGATGGAAAGAGGAGCACACAGTTCTCAGGAATGCAATCAAATACAATACGAAATTCAGTTCCCCCCAGCAAACTTAGAGGAAACAGGTAGAAGTTTGAAACACAGGCCCAAAATGCTTTTAAATGTGATGGCAACGGATGGGAAAATGTGCTAACTGATTTTAATTCCCTCTAGAGATTCAGGGTGAGTGAGAGATGCTTGTTGGTATTAGTTCAGGCTCACTTTAGCAATGCTCTATGGGTTATTACCAGGTTGCAAACGGATCTTAACAAAGGAAAGAATGGAGCAGCTATTTTGACAAGTGGAGAAATTGAGCCAAAATCGCAAATCGCAGTAAATTTCGCGAGTGCGTAAATCGCGATTGCAGGAAAAAGAAATCGTTCCTAGCCCAAACGGTTTCAGAGATACGGACGATTTAATAAAGGTAGATTTTCGGATTTAAAGTAAAACTCAAAATGACAGGTGACAGCTTGCAGATGCAGAATTGACAGGTTACAGTTGTGCAGCTTTAAAAATGACAGATGACACGATTTCTAGGAGGCAGTTCTACTTAGGTTAAAATAGCTTGAATTAGATTATTTTAACTAAGAGATTGGTTCTGCACAGTTCTGCTAGGTGCTCACAATATAAATTAGAACTAGGCCTCGTCACGGATCTGGTCAACATGTCCGGCGGCGGTTCTGTCTGCTCGGCGGGTCAATCAGGCACCGGTTCTGCTCACAGCGATCCGGATCTCTGGTTCTGCTCACAGCGGTCTGGGTCAGCTCTGCTCTGCTGGTCTAGCCTCTCTGGATACAGCGGCCTCTGGTTCAGGATACTGCTCTGCTTTCCGGTCCAGATCAAGTGGATTCTGGATGTAACACTGCTTTCTGGGTACTGGCAAAAGTTCTTGGCAAAAGAATTCAGACAGCTCGCCCGGCTGTGGAATAGTTTGCAAATGATTTTAAGGATGCTGAGGCCTGCTGAGAAGAGTTCTCAGTTTGTGGGTTTAGGCCCTTGCTTTAAGTTCTGAAGTAAATTTCTGGTCTCTGAAGATTGATGGATGTGAAGTCTGGAGTCTCCAGGCAGAGCGTCCTGCAGAAAATGGAATTGAATCTCTCTACCTGTCCCAGCAGTCTCTTATTATGTGTTTTGGAAGTGGGTGTGTGCGTGGCATAACTGAGCCTACCCCTCTCTACTTGTCATTGGCCCAAATCTCCCCTCTCCCATGATTGGGAGAAGGAAATGGATTGTCATCATGATGAGGTCTGTTTATGGGTCAGAGGATCCTCCCTTGGTCAATTTGCCCACAAATCTATATTTGATTCAAATACATATTTCCCAGATACACAATTTGTTGAAATTACATGTACACATTATATATTCCTTATGGTCCATGCTTGTCCGCCTCTGATCTTCCTGGGGGCTTGCATTAAAAAATGACAACATTTTGCGCTTTTTGACTGGTTTACCAATATTGGACATTTACCAAAAATTACACACATGTGCGCAAGGAGTATGGACATTAATTGATGAAGTGTCAGATTTTCAACATGCAGACATTTAGAGTAAGACCCTATTTTCCGCTAGCAACCCCCCAGCATACACCACAGGGTCCTAACACCTCTTAAAACGTGCACAGAAAAATCACAAGAATAATGATAATTCTGACAAGTCCGTACTATGAATTATCCATCTTTTTTAAAATTATGCTCTGGCCCAGATGGGTGTGGTTTAGGTTCCAAAGCACATGGGGGAAGCTTCTGTCTGCCCCCGCCTCCAGCTCGGGTGGCTCCCAGAGGCACTTCTCCTCCCACTTCTCCCAAGAGGAAGCCACTTTACGGCCCCCCCAATATAACATTTGCCTGAGTCCATTGTTCAGTTTCCTGCAGTCCCCAGGTAATTCAATCAGAGAGGTGTCACCTCCTTTTTGTGGGGAAGCAGGATGCAGCTAGGCCTGGGAAGAGTGGCTGAGCAGGTTTCTCCTGTCGGGGGTAGTTGTCAGGCAGAATTCAGCTAAATGTCACTCTAGTTCCCAGTTTAAATCAAACTTACAATTTTTACCTATACATTAAATAATTACTTCCTTCAAGTCATTTCAGAATATAGTTTTACATTGTATCCACCTCTTAGCAAGTCTTTCCTTGGTCTGGTTTGGGTTCCTCTGTTCAGTTTTACACAAAAGTCTGGTGGTTTTAAAACGCCGGCTTTCTGATAGTGGTGAGTACTGGTATTGCAACCATTTTTGGGATTAAGAAAATTAATGCCCCACAGTTCTGAGTTGCTTTTTGGCAATCAGCATTGCCATTCCCAATGGTTTCAGGCTACTGTGTGTGTAGCCCAATGATGGTTTTAGGCAGTGCCCTCCTGTGCTCACAACATAGGAAAAAATGGGTGGCAGCCTATTCTTCATGTTTTCCCTGTGCACTCTCTGGGGAGTTCTGGCCATCATGATGATTTCCATGCCAGTAATGCACAGTTTTATGGTAGGGCTTGGATGCATGGGTAAAAACATCCCACAAGCCCCCCCTCTTGCGATGGCCATTCTGTCCTTTCACTGATGGAACTCGCAAGATCTGGGATGTTCGCCTCCTCTTCTTCCAATTCCATAGATGGCACAGTTCAGCATCTTTTCCTCCCTCCAGTCGATCAATCAGTTCTCCTTGCTGGTCCTGATGGGAGGATTGGGCGGTACCCCGGGCCCCTCGGATCTTCGCTCCCGGTCCCCAGGTCGCCTTCCGTGGTCAGTCCCCATGTTTTCTTTCTCCTAGGACGACAACGGAAAGCGGCAATACCTATTCATAGACATTTCTCCCCCACTATTGATATAGTGGGGCGACATATACATTTTATACTTTAATAGATATAGCATTCCAATTTTTAAAAACAAGATATAATTCAGAGACAGTGGCTTACAAGCGTCATAATATTTTAGAGACTATATATGGGATATTTTAGGGTTGGAACTGAATTACTCTGGAGCGGCCCCCTCTGGTATTGCAGAGGACTTCTCCAGTTGCTGCAGAGTGTGCCTGGGATGGCAACACTTCAGCTGATTAATATGGACCCACTTATCTTCCCCTTCTGCCAAATCACCTTTGGGGATGCGGATTTTGTTGGCAACAGGGGAGATCTTGTCTATAATTTCAATTGTATAGATAGACCCGGTCTCCCACATCATATTCCTTCCTGGTGGTTTTCATACTCTCAGCTGATCTTTCTAGATTCCGCTGAGCATAGGCAAAAGCATGTTGGAGGTGTTTCCTTAAATTCTCCACATACTCATGAGTTGTGGAGGCATTTATCAGTGTCTGCTCTTGGGTCCTGTAGAGCAAATGCTGGGGAAGCACCATCTTGCGTCCGGTCATCAACTCAAATGGTGACATTTTAGTTGCAGATGAAGGGGTAGATCTGATGGCTATTAGGACCAGAGGTAATCGGATATCCCAACTTGGCCCAGAATCTGCCACAAACTTTTTTAATATGCTCACAATGGTTCGGTTGTATCTCTCCACTGCTCCAGAAGAACCTGGCTTGAAAGCAATGTGTAGCTTCCTTTTAACCCCCAGTATCTCCCACATCTTTGTCATTACTTCACTGGTGAAGTGGCTACCTTTGTCTGACTCAATCCTTTGAGGTAGACCAAAATGGGAAAAGATGTGGTTAATCATCAGGGCAGCTGCTGTTTCTTCCTTGCAGTTTGGTGCTGGGAGACATTCCACCCACTTGGTAAACAAGCATGTAACAGTCAACATGTACTTGTTTCCTCTAGACGAGCACATTACAGGGCCTACAAAGTCGATTTGCAAATCTGACCATGGCAGTGTAACCCCCGTCTTTTGGAGAGGCGCACGGTGTGTGAGGGATGATGGCTGAAACTGTGCACACACAAGACACCCCTTCAAGTATTGGTCGAGGTCCTGCCCCATGTGTGGCCAGTATGCAACCTCTCTTAAGATTTCCAGTGTTGTGTGAAACCCCCTATGACCGGCGGTGGCCGCATCATGGGCGTGACTTAACATCAGGCTTCGGAATGAGGTAGGAACCACCCACTGATCATGGCCAGCTTGGGATTTCCTTACCAATAAACCGTCTTGGATTCGGAACATCTTTGTACATTTCATCAACACTCTAAGGTCCTCCTTCCCAATGTAATCGGTATCCGTCAGGGGAAAGTTCTCAGGGTCCTCAATGTGTTGGTAAAACTTACCAATTATTGGATCCCCCTTCTGAGCTGTAATCAAATCAGCATCAGGGGTCTCCTTACTCCATTGTGCAGTTGAAAGATCATTGTGAGCTTTTCTCTGGGACCTAGTGATAGCAGTGGCCTGGATTTCCCCCAAAAGGAACTCGATCTCTATTAGATCCCCTTGGATGGCCCTGGTTTTGGCCAGTTGATCAGCTAAGTCATTTCCAGTTTTGTCTGGTCCCTCTACTTTGGAATGACCCTTGATCTTTTTCCAGTAGATCTTCATCCCATTCGAGGTGACCAGATCATCAATGTTTTGGATTACCTTCCCATGTTTCAAGGGTTTGTTATTAGCACATAACATGCCTCTTTGGAATGACCCTTGATCTTTTTCCAGTAGATGGTCATCCCATTCGAGGTGACCAGATCATCAATGTTTTGGATTACCTTCCCATGTTTCAAGGGTTTGTTATTAGCACATAACATGCCTCTGGTTTTCCACTTAACCAGGTGCTCCACGAACCCGTTCCGTACATAATCCGAATCTGTGATTATGACTAGTTCGTGGAGTTGATGTTGGACGGCAGTGAGGATGGCCTGATGCACAGCCATCAACTCTGCTACCTGACTACTTCGGGGACCAATATTGTATCCAGCAGAGGGTTCTGGGGACTCATTCACCCATGCGTTCCCTACGCCGGCCACCAGTTCTTTCTCAACGTTGTTGTCAACATGGTAAGAGCATCCATCCACATAGGCAGTGGGCATTCCCTCACACTTGTCCTCTTCAAAGACTTTGTGTGGGGAATTGAGGTATGCCTCCATGTTGTCCTTGATTTTTAGACTTTCGTCCTCGAGACAGTTTTCTCTGGCACAATCATGCAAGTCAGCCAGACCTTGCGTGAGGGGACTCTTCTTGTTTTGGCCGTATCTGACCTTTACAGGAAAGCCTTGCATTGACAGAATCCAGGAAGTAATCCGGGAATTACTCACATTTCCGGCCCGGATTCTGTCACTTTGGAGATATTGCAGAGGCTGGTGTGGAGTCTCCACTATGATGTGTTCCCCCTGGATATACGGGCGGTAATTCATCAATGCCCACACCGTTGCCAGGAGTGCCTTCTCACAATCGTTGAATTTTTCCTCCACAGAGGATAAAGTTTTGCTCGCATAGGAGATTACTTTATTGACCTTGTCATGCTTTTGGTATAATACTGCCATCAAGCACGTATTAGAGAACCCTGTCTCCAGGAAAAACTCCTTGTTTCTGACAGGGTAAGCTAGGCAAGGCGCTTGTGAGAGGCTTCTTTTGAGTTGTCTTACTGCCTCGGATCGTTCTGGTCCCCATTCCCACTTCAGGAGATGAATCCGGGGTCTAGTGATCTCTGCGTAGCCCTCAATGAACTTTCTGCTGTAATTAGTCAGTCCAAGGAGGCTCCTTAGTTCCCGCAGAGTTGTGGGATGCTTCAGTTTCTGGAGTGCTTCCACTTTCTTTTCTTGGGGGCACAGACCCTAAGGAGTAATCTCATGCCCCAAGAAATTAACACGGGTTCTACACCACTGTGCTTTCTGAAAGTAAAGTTTTGCTCCGGCGGCCCTCAACTGCGTCAGAACATAACGGATCTCCGCTGTGTTTTTTTCCACAGATTAACTTTTAATGAGGACATCATCTACATAAGCCAGGTTACCCCTTGCACCCAGGTCGGGCATGGCCTTATGTAGGAAAATGTTGAATTCATTGCCGGAGTTGAGGTATCCGAAGGGAGTCCGGGTCCATGTGTACTGCTGGCCCCCAAAGGTAAAAGCCAGTTTGTATTGGTCCTCCCTACTGACAGGCACAGTCCAGTATCCATTGGTCAGGTCTATTGCAGTGAATACTTGTGACCCTTGAATCTGGGCCAGCCCTTGGTCAATGTAGGGCAGAGGCCATCGGGAAGTATGGACCCGTTTGTTGAGCTCCCTAAGGTCGGCACAGAGTCTCCACTGGCCGTTTGGCTTCAATATTCCCAGCACCGGATTATTGAAGGTGCTATGTACTGGACGGATTATTCCCCGTGACTCAAGGTTCTTAATTATTTCAGTAAGGGACTCCATGGAATGCGAGAGGCAAACGATATTGCTTCACAAACACTGGAGTCATTCCAGGGTCTGTGGGAATTGTTGTGGTGTGGATGTCGGTGCGACCACAGTCATATGAGTCTACCGTAAAGAGATCTTGGAAATCCAAGAAAACTTGTTTCAACTTTTGCTTCTGTTCCAGAGTCATACAGGCATCAGCTAGGTTGACTCTCTCTTCCACCATCCGCCTGAAGCCTGGAAAGACTTCTGGTTTGGCTATCTCAGCGGCCTCCTCCAGCTGGGTGGAGAAGTCCCTGGTCAGAGTGCTGATTTGGACTGGAGGCTTCAGGTGGGAAAGGCAGCCCTCATGGACCTGGAAAATCACCTCATCCCCCCTGAAGTCACAAGTCACATCTTCCTTACCATAAGGGCAAGAAGTGTACACCAGGAAGTTCCCCCCATGCCAGGTGAAAATCCTGTCTGGTGTTGTATTGTCCTCACTGTCACTGTCAAAACAATCCTTGGGGATCGGTCCTAACAGTTCATTTCCTAAATCAATGGAGAAATGTTGGTCATCAACCGCCATTCCAATAATGGTGCCTGCGGCTAGAGTAATACTCTTTAAGTCGCTGTTATCCGCCTCTATTGGAATGGTGTCATGTTCTATGTTGACTAATGGTGTTGGGTTTACCCCTAACCCTTGCTGTTGGAGAGAAGCATTTAGATGAATATAAGCATCAGGGTTTTTCAATTTTTGTCCTCTTTTAACTTTCACTTCCAGGGAGAATTGTCGGGTGTTTTCTGGGATGGTGACTTCCTCTTTAAGCTGAATTTCAACTGCATAAGCTAGCAATTGAGCTGACCTAAATGCTTTTTCTTGATCATCAAAGCCCATGGGATTATCCGCTAATCAGGACCAAGCTTTGAAGTTTATTAGGTCCAAACTAATGGCAAAGCTATTGAGAATGTCACTGCCTATGTAAAAGGCGGCAGTGACGTCTCGCACGACCCAACAATTATGGACTTTGCTCTTGCTGCCAATGGAGATTTTGAGCATGCACCTGCTTGGCAGGAGATGTTTGGAATTGGGTGCTTCCAGGTCCATTTCCCATTTGTCTATCAGTTTGAATGTGGGAATGGCTGGATCTTTTGGGAGTTGGCGGAACATGGCTTCGCTGATGAAGCTCTTACCGTTGTTCACACACACTCGAGCAAGAACAGAGTCCTTCCCATCATTTAACTGAACAGGGATGAACAACTGCTCTCCAATTTGCTGAATATCAGCCAGGCTCTGAGCTGATTTCACATCTTTCTGGACTATAGGAATGGGAGTTTCTGATTGTGGATTAGTAAAGAATTTCAGGGTGTTTCCTTCCAGTGTGGAATACCACCTTAAACTGGAAGGAAGGTTGATTTTCAGAAATAGAGAGAACCCCCCATCACCAGTCTCTTGTCCTACTGCTATTACTGTCACGTCTGGAATCGGGTTGTTCTGGAAGTGAAATTCTACTTGGTCAGATTTTTGTTCAACCATGTGGCAGGTGCCATTTAAACTAATATGGTTGACACTCTGTTTTAATTTTATTGGTCGGCTAGTCTGGGTCCAGAGGACCTTGTTTACGCAATCTATTAGGGGTGACAACCTTCTCAGGAGGTCATTCCCTAGTAAACAAGGTGTGCCCTCTGAATCACTACTATGACCGGGTGTTTCACCTTGTGTCGCCAAATTTTGATGTCCAAATCTGCAGTCCCCTCGACAGGAATTTCCTTCCCGTCAAAGTTCTGCAGTTGTCCAGGAAGAGAGGTGAGAGTAATACGGTAATCCTCCCCCCTTCCTGCATTTAGTTCATCAAAGGCCTTTTTGGACAGAAGGGTAGCTTGGGATCCAGTGTCCACCAGTGCCAAAATTGTACCCTGCCCATGTACTTGTACCGGGGCATGATATCTTCCCTTCTTCTCGAAGGAGATTTGGACAGAATTCTGTGGAGAGTCTTGGGAATCTGAAAGAAAAAGTTGGCAACTGGAGATCTGAGCCATTGTTGGTTCCCCTGGTTCCGGTTCTGGGCCGCCCCCCCCCCCTTTTGGAGGCAGTCACCAGGATGGGTTTGAACCAGGGGATTTCGGTATTGTGGGTTCTGGGATGAGATGATGGGCGGCGGTAGCTCAGTCTCCATATCTCCCCAGTCTGGATTGGAATCCCTTGGGACCCATTTTTCTTTGGGAGGAGTTCCCCCATCTCTAAAGGAGAAGATCCCTTTCCCGGGATCCTCTGAGGATCCCTCTCCCTCAAATTGGAAGATCTGTACCTCTTCCACAAACTGGGCCTGTTTGGGTACTTTGTTTCTCCTACCCCCCCTCTGCTCCTTGGGAGGCAGGCTTTCAGGGGCAGGAGATTTTGTTTCCAGTTCCTGGTTTTCCAGGGGCTGTTTACAAGTTGGGAAGGAAGCTTCCTCCAAGGCTTTATGCCCCCCTTCCCCTTGTGCCTCCTCCCTGGGAACCGGTGGGTTATCGGGGTGCTGCCCTGTCATTGTTCTGGAGCACCAGGTCCAGAGTTTGGGGCATTCTGCGGTGGCATGCTCATCTGAGGGTTCTGTTGAGCCCTCAGTATGTGACCCAGATCCTGTGCCATATTTTGGACCTGGCGCTCAAGTTGTGAAACCCGCTCAGGCTGATACGGGGCTCTATTTTCTCCCCTGGGCTGATCCCGGGAAGGGTAGCTATTCCTTCTCTGGTAATACCCCGGATTGGGAAGATTTGGGTACCCCCTCTGTCACCTCCTTTTTGTGGGGAAGCAGGATGCAGCTAGGCCTGGGATGAGTGGCTGAGCAGGTTTCTTCTCCTGGCGGGGGTAGTTGTCAGGCAAAATTCAGCTAAATGTCACTTTAGTTCCCAGTTTAAATCAAACTTACAATTTTTACCTATACATTAAATAATTACTTCCTTCAAGTTATTTCAGAATATAGTTTAACATTGTATCCACCTCTTAGCAACTCTTTCCTTGGTCTGGTTCGGGTTCCTCTGTTCAGTTTTACACAAAAGTCTGGTGGTTTTAAAACGCCGGCTTTCTGATAGTGGTGAGTACCGGTATTGCAACCATTTTTGGGATTAAGAAAATGAATTCCCCACAGTTCTGAGTTGCTTTTTGGCAATCAGCATTGCCATTCCCAATGGTTTCAGGCTACTGTGTGTGTAACCCAATGGTGGTTTTAGGCAGTGGCCTCCTGTGCTCACAACATAGGCAAAAATGGGTGGCAGCCTATTCTTCATGTTTTTCCTGTGCACTCTCTGGGGAGTTCTGGCCATCATGATGTTTTCCATGCCAGTACTGCACAGTTTAATGGTAGGGCTTGGATGCATGGGTAAAAACATCCGACCCTATAACTGCCTGACCCTCTGATTTGAATCCTGATAAGAGTATACCTTTGACAGTCTGGTCACATGTACATCTTTACATATAAGCCATGCCTGCTTGTGGCATGGTGATTGCTAAGGGCACACAATTATTAAGACACATCAATTTGATATAAAACCAGTATCAGCTATGTGAGCATGGATTAACTATGACAGGACTGTTGTTGATTGGTGTCTATGTTTACTGTCTACACAGTTGCCACATGCAGCAATGGCCAGGGCACTACTCCTTCGACTTCCCAAATAGAAAGGGTAGCAACTCCCTCCAGGGCATAGAATCAGAATCAAAATCACTTTATTTTGGCAAATTGCCATAAAAGAACAAAACATATAAATATATGCCATAAAAAGCGCAAAACACATGCGAGCATGCATGAATACATGTGATCGCACGAGCAGGACAGAACTCTAGCAAATGCAGATGCTAGGGTGCAAGAAGGAAGCTCTGTTTATGCCTTCCATATACCACAAGGTTAAACATTTATCTATTATCATTGGTAATGATAAATGACAGGTAGCAGCTATGCGCGTTTTGGTCAGGTGTTTTGCATTGTGCACATATTAGGATGTGCCTGCCCCATTTGTTATTATTTGTTATAGAAGCTTCCCCCAAGAGGTCTCCTGGGAATGGGGCTTCAGAGGCAGCACTGAGATAAAGAAAACATCACACCAGGGCATTGCTAACTGGAATTCTTTTGACGCTAGCTGGCATTGGAAGTTGCAGCATTAGAGTAGCCAGAGAAGGATGGTAGGCATAAGGAAACAAATCACCAACTTGGTTTCTCTTAGGGCTCTCCTCCTTTTTCTGTTGTCTGCATTTTCTGCATGCACGGCACTACAGATGTGATGTAATAAGGCAAAGGGCACCTTTTGTAACAATGGGAATTGGAACCCTTACAGCTTGTTTGCTTTGGACCAATCCCCATTGGCATTTTGCCCTCATTCTTTGATTCATCTTTGGACCATCAAGAGAAGAATAATAATACATGTTTGGTCCTCTGTTAGGGGAGCAGTCCAATTCAAAGTCCTCTGCCATAGTGATCAAGGAAGAAGGCATTCAAGGCAGAGGAGAGCTTTGTCCCCTAGTCTTCTCCAGGGCACGGTGGGGGTGACTGCTACTGGACCAAAGCCTGTCACTGCTAGATGCACTGGAAACAGGCTCCTGTTCACTGGTGCAGAAGGAACCCCTGTGGGTGCCTTTCAAGCTACCTTGACTGGGAGCACAGAACAGGGCTCTACTTTTCCCCAAGATTCTGCATTGGGCCTCCCAGCAACACAGAAGTCAAGGAACCTCTCTGGGCCATGATAACTGCAATGAACTGCTGCAAAACATCAAAGACCTGGACATTGCCAGCCTGTCTCTGTACCATGTGCTGTGTCTCCTTGGACCACGCTGTTTGTTGCACCCTGTCGACCAACCGACAAACCAAATGCTCAATTCATATCTTTGGGAGCTCCTAGAATCCTGGCTTGATGTTGTCAAGAAAAAGGTTATGTGAAAAGGTCCTGTACCTCCATGTCCACTTTGAGAACCTTTACATACACAGCATACATGAATATTGGCATTGTGCCAATTAAGTGCCTGAACATCCCTGCTCATCAACCCAGAGAGCCATTCTACAACCTTCTGGAATTTCTATGTGCTGGGGTGAATTTATGCTAGCATTTTTAGTTAATTGATTTCATGTTACTCTTTGAATACATGTCTATAGTTTGTTTTCATTTTGCACCATTGTTCTTAACATGTTGGGTGACATCAGTTCACACCCCTCCTGAAGATTTAGCCTGTCCTCTGCCTTCACTACCACACAAGGCTGAGGAGGTGTACCTTTGGGCTGTGCCTGTTTCATCTTTATATTTCCAATCACTGCAGGTATAGTAGCAGTGTGGGGCTGAGTATGCCCTTATCTACTACTCATCCCTGTACGGCTGCAGAGCAGTAGTCATTTGTCACACTTGCTGATTTGTAATAA
This sequence comes from Ambystoma mexicanum, assembly GCF_040938575.1. Classification (NCBI taxonomy): domain Eukaryota; kingdom Metazoa; phylum Chordata; class Amphibia; order Caudata; family Ambystomatidae; genus Ambystoma; species Ambystoma mexicanum. The sequence continues at coordinate 455,588,130 of NC_090935.1, forward strand.
TTGCTGTTATGTCTCTGTTAAGGAAAGTGACAATACAGAGAAATACTGAGGCCCATATTCTGAACTTGGTGCAGTGAAGGTGCTAAACAGCATGATTCCCTCCGCCAAAAGAGGACGCCTAGTCTCCACTAGTATTCTCAAGTGGGCCTGGGCGTCCTCGTAGAGCATGACAGTGCACTGTGTGGATTGCGTCTGTTTTTAGTTGTAACGGGCGCAATCCAATCTCGGCAGCATTTTTGTAAAATAACGACATATTACTTATTTTACAAAAATGCTGCCAAGAACACAGTTCCTATACACCAAAGTGAGCTGCTTCAACATTGCAGGATGTTGAAGCTGCTTACTTTGGTGTATAGGAAAGTGTTCATATACACCCAGGCGGTGTTTATGAAAACTTTAATTTAAAGCAAGCAGCAAAGTTGAAGATGCTTGCTTTGGTGTACATGAAAGTGTTCATATACAACACACGGACAGGTGTATAGGAACACTTTAATTCACACCAGACTAGGCTTCTTGTGGCACTCCTCCAGTTTAACGCCACTAAAAGGGTACCGTATATGTGCGCTAGTGTAGTGCACATATTAAACTTGCGGAGTGGCACAATAATAGCCTTCCAAAAAGCCAGTTTATGAATGTGGCGGTTGCTAGGTTGGTTTCGAACCCATCCTAGCAACCGCCACATGTATTCCGAAAGTGGAGCATTCCTTCTGACTTCGGAAGAATGTGCCACCTTCAGTATAGGTCTTAAGTACCGAAAAAGTTGTTAACTCTGTTAACAACCTTTTCGGTACTTAACACCTTGATAAGAATATGGACCTCAGAGAGTTTAAAGAGTAAGTGCCAACCTCATAATTTGGATGCACATTATAAAAACAGAGGCCATATTTCAGTGGCAGTGTTGCCCACGCACTGCATTGGATGGTATGGAATAACATGTATTGTAAACTTAACATTTTGTGGTAATTGCACATTCATTTCCGTAAATGTGAAATGACGAATGTTGTAGAGAGACAATACTATTCCAAATTGTTGGTGAATCAAATAATTTTTATATGATTGTAATAAACATTGTAATTCATTGTAAGACAAGAGCGCACATTTAAATTGTTAAAATGAAAATAAGTTTAGTCCTGACTTTATTTTACTGATTTATATTTGATCCATATGGAATGACCAGATAGAGGGTGTAGCCCGCACCCTCACTCTACACCCAATTGTATATGTCCCAGTCATTATCTATATAAGAGTGCTCGTCATTGGACTAGATAGTCTCACTGTATTTCTTTATTTTCTGTTTTTAGAATTCAGCATACTAAACTCCAATTTACCAGGTTTGTGTTTCAAAGATTTTTCCAAATGTTCACAATGGAAAGGAAGTCCAACAACTCAGAGATGAGAAGGGTAAATGACAACCCATGGCCATAGTGATTTAGATCTATCAAGCTGTAAACTATATCATCTCTTAAAAAACTTCTTCAGAACAAGACTCACTGTGCATTGGTCATTGTATAGATCTCAGACATTATTTGAAAATCGCAACTCATAGAAGATCCATGATTTTGACCTTTTCCAAAATAAACCATTTAATATGTGAACATTAAAGAGATTGGGTTATAACAATATTTTTGATTATATAAGAAACTTACAATAGAATTGACAGAATTGGGTTTATAGAATGAGTCGAAGGATGTGTGTTTTATTTTTCTAATGGTGAAGAATAAGTGGAATTTATCATAGTGCTTAATATGTGCTCTCGATTGATGCATGTAATGAAAAGGAGATATATCACTCTGTCCACGATGACACAATTGGATCAAGCATGGAAACTGGGATTAGAAGTCAGGCCTCTCATCCCACAGATGTTCACTACTTAAGCAGTGATACCCGATCCGGAGGTATGGATCAGGTGGTAAAGGCCTGGGGCCTAGGTTACAGTGTGAGGGCCTTAACACTGGGCCCCAGTGCCATTATCACCAGATCCGGCCGCCTGGATCAGATATAATTGCTATTAATACAGCAGGATAGTAATTAGCAAACCCGGGGTGCTGACAGCAATGTATTTTGTATGAATGAATGGGATGCCTCGCAGTGTACTGTTCACTCATACAAAATACTTAACTAAGATGGCCGACACAGAGTTGGAAGACAGGGCTCAAAGCAGAGACCCTCTTCATTTCCATGGCAGCCCGCAAGACTGGAGCGGGTGCCAAAACTATAAGGTGAATAGGAAACAAGTGTGGGGAGGGGATGGAATGGTGACTGAGGGAAGGGGAGCATGGGAGAAAGATGGCGGGGTGGGTGAGCAGCCACCAAGTTGTTTGGAATGAGGGCCTGTGTCGTTAGATTTAGCCAGTGATCCAAGTTACCTGATTGGCTGGCTCCCCCGCCCTGGGTGCTAATTTTACCAACTGGCGACACAATACAACTCTCAAAGCAAAGTTGAGATGCATATGGTAAAACGTTAAGAAATATTAACATCCTATCCAATTTTCAGCAACAAGTAGGCCAGAGTCATATGCAAGTCTTCATCACCATCCCTCGGACATCCTTCAAATAGACAAACAGATATGTGGTTTGTGACTTGTGGGTAAAAATTCTTTCTTCCTTCACCTTCATTCCTCAAGTAAACTCTATAACCAAAATATCCTCTACAACCTTCTCTTCCTGAGGGGGCACCACCATAGCTGCATCTGTCTATATTTCACATATTTTACAAAATCTAGACAGTGTTTTCCATCAAGACAAGAGAAACATTAAACATAGCACAAATTCCCATATTAAAACTCGACCTTGGAATGAAATATTCAAACCACACTACCACTGCCTACATTCACTGACTTTCAAAAAAATGAATCATTGAACTTCAAAGTCCGAGTGTACAAATCATGATTTGGCCGAGGTTCTGAATACTTCAACAGATGGTTCCGACCCTACCAAATGACCAAATTCCTATGGTTTACCTGACAAAATAAACAGCAGGTTGTTACTCACAACCATCTTGCGGTAAATAGCTGTGACAAATTGCCATCTGTCAAGGGTGTAGAAGCCCCATCTTCTTTGCTTTTGAGTAATTCATGAAATTATGTGGGTAATTTCATATCAGAAATAGTGTCCTGCTAATCAGAAGCCCCTTTCAAAAGTTCCATGCATAAAGCATTGAATATACCATTGCATCAATCTCTTGGTTGCAGTTGCTGTGCTCCAGTGGCACAGAGTAGTCTCAGAAATTACATGTGTCCTTTTTGAAAGCTGCTGTGACAGCCAATTCACTGCAGTGCAGAGACTACATTTAAACCTTCAACTCTGTCCCAAAACTACATATTTCTGAGAGTTACTAAACCTGTTGGCAGTTGTAAAATGTAAGCTTGAGTATAGGGTATGGTGGCTAGTATTCCTCTTGAACAAATAAGGCAATTATATCAAGGGAGTAAGAGAAATGAACCCTGATTTTGTCATAGAAATATAATTTTATCATAAACATTGAAACAAACCAAAATCACAGTTCTCTCCAGAAAATGTTGTGTTTAATTGCATCAAGTTAATTGGACTTCAAAAGCACCTTAATGAAAGATCTGCAAGTTATTTATTATACCAAAAGTAAATTTATAGTGAAATATAAAACGAATCTCAGAAACATCCGATATAATTTCCATCTTGTCAATAATCAAAATATGGTGCTGCTGCTTTGTAAACACAGGACAAAGGACATAAGGAACATTCTGAGAAATCCCACTGGTACTTGAGTTTCCCAGCTTAATGTTGCCAGTGATGGTATAATGTTTTCAAGCTCAAATACACTCTTCCTTCAGTTCATAATCTTTATGATTTACAACCAATAATCAATAGCATTCCGAGTCATTGTCCTTGGTCTGTGGACGATACTGTCTGGGCCATCAATAAACTGAAATTCTCAAAATCAGCTGTGCCCGATGGCCTTCTTCCCTGTGTCATCAAAGACGAGCCTATTTTTCGGTCAAAATTCTTGCTAATGAGATTTCGCATTATATTTTGGTCCAAAAAAAATCCACTGTCCTGTCTCAGGTCAATCATAATCCCTCTACAGAAAAAGGGGCCTATCAATGATCCTGTTAACTTCAGGCCCATAGCCCTAATAGACGTTGCAGCCAAAATCTTTGCACTTCTTATTCTTAACGAATTAGAGACATTTATCGTAAAAAAAAGAAAAATCATCTTCTCTGTAAAGCTCAGGTAGGTTTTCGAAAATCGATGGGCACCCATCTCAATGCCACAGTAATTTTACACTTACTTGCATCTTCTCGTAATACTCCCTCTTGTTCCATCTACATGATGTCTCTTGACTTATCAATAGCTTTTGATAGCGTTATTAGAGGTCGCCTTTGGAACAAAATGTTAGCCTACGTTATTCCTACTCATATTGTTGCGATTATCGCTTTACTCTATCAAAATACTACGTATAGAGTTCACATTAACCAAGTGGGCCTATTATCGGATAGCATACCTACGGATATCGGTGTCAAGCAAGGGTTCAATCTTGCGTCAAACCTTTTTAATTTATACCTCGCGGACATCGATGCTTTATGGTTAAGTTGTTTTCAGAATTGTTGTGGCTTAAATAACCTAACTATCAATTTTGCTAAATCCAATAGTCTCATTTTTACCTCCAAAAAATATCTTGTACCTTCAAGTGGTATATAAATCGAAATTTAATTCCTGTCGCCAAGGGCATGTGGTACTTGGGTTACCATCTCTCGAATTGCAATTCTTTAGGCAATTGGCAGTCCTTTTTGAACATTAAAATCCTTCCTCTTACTGCTCAGATTAAAATAATACTTGCTTCAACCAGTAATTGATTTCTATCTTTTGAAGGTCGAACCTATTATATTATATGGCCTAGATATATGCCTTTTGGAGATTGGCCCCATCCTGAACCGAATCCAGGGCAAAATTTGGAAATCAGTCCTTTGCTTGCCACTATATCTACCAAATGCCATTGTGATGCATGAATTAGGGTTATATTCACTTGCCTCCAAGTTTGCGTGGAGAATGTTGAACAACTTTAATAAAATGGCACATCCACCTGTCAATTCCTTATATGAGGATCTTTATGTAATGCTGTCCAAATCTTTCCCTACTTCGATCTCACACTTTCACACAGGCATGAAGGGCATTTTAGAGTCCATTAATATGACGACACATGATTTAAGGGACCGCCCTGCTGCAACGAAAAAAAAAAAAAAAAAATTTGAATGCATGGGCAGCAACATCAGACCTCATTGCTCACTATACATCTTTTCAAGAATATGCACATTTTAGACATGCTGTAGTACCACGTCAGCCTTATATCACTCTATTTCCTTTTGATAAAACTCAGAGTGCATATATGAGATTTAGAATGAACCTTATTCACACAGGTCACCGTATGAAAAATTGGAATACCAAATGTATCTCCTCAGAAGGTTTGTGTTGTTTCTGTGGAATCCATGAAGTATAGGAAACCCTCAAACATCTAATGCTTTTCTGTCCACACTTTGAACCTCAACGATTGCTAATTCTTGGTCCCCACATTCACGATACCTCCACAGATTCTCGCAATAACACCTGGATGTGGTGCATGTGGGGTCTTAGCAACTCTATCTTATTCACTATGGTTTGTTTGTTACAATATATTGAGGGTAATCTGGCTATCATGGGGTCCATGCACGAAGAGAAGGAAAAAATAAGCCTTTCATTCTTTGCTCATTTACTTGTAATACACAAATACAGTGCTTGGATTGTATTACATTGATGAATTGCATCATTATGTTATATTTTACTGTGACTATTTTTAAAATGTTTTTAGTTGGGTTATGGTTGCTGACCACTACAAAATTTGTAAATGTCCATCACTTAGATATGTTGTGTGTCTTGTTATATTTTCTGCTTTCATCTCTCTTTTTGGTTGGTTCTTGCTTTTTCACTCTTTTTCTGATTGTTGAAATATTTTCTCTTTGTTACTTTCCTTTTCTTTCCTGGAAGATACATAAGACACCACAGCTTTAGTTCTATTTTTCAAATTGAATTTAATGGTTGGACTACAGTATACATAGAGTGTATTTTTTATAGCTCAATTTTCGAATCTCCTAATTTCAGTGGAGTATTTATTGCTTGTATTTTAGTATTTTGTTTGTTGTTTGTACCCACTTTATTCATAGAAATGTTTTGTTTACTTGTGGTCATCGCTCAAAGTTTTGTTCTTACATTTTGCTTTGATATGTTTGATTGAAATTGTGTATTCTTTTATTACTTATCATATGTTTATATATGTTTGTTTACCTGTTGTTGTGAAATATTTTTGTAAAGGTACTTGTGTACCAAACACATAAAAAAAAGATTCATAAGTACTTCCTAACAGTCAATGTAGGTAACAAAATCAACTTGATTGAGAAACACTCTGACTGTGCAAAGTTTGAAACAGCTCCATACTCATGACATCTGCAGACATCGGAAATTCGAGTGCATATATAGATGTCACAATAACTCTTAATGAAGAATCAATAACCAACATTGGCCGGTGAACACTGTGTGATAAATGCAAAATCAGTCCCACGCGCATAAACACACATGCAAATCATGCATATAGAATGAATGTCTGACATCAATATGAATAATCTCAAAAGTGGCACCAATTCACTCCAAACACCTGCACCCCAGGGACACAAACAAAATGAATCATCCAACGCCATGAGCACCCCCATTACATGTAATATATCAAAGGGATAATTGATGAACGTAGCACACCTGGTTGAAGTCATTCTAAAGGCTCCGTTGTTTTCTCATTTTTATCAGTCAAATTAGATCAATATATGATCAGCCCATTCAGTATATGGCCAACTGTAGACACAATAGCAGAGTTCTACTGAAATATGTGCACTACAGTACTGTGTTATATGAAGCTAATTATACAAAGTACCCATACTCCACACAGATTTTGTGGACAGACATTTTAAAACTCTCATCAACTGTTGACAATCAATGATCCTGTAGGTCGCTGTTCCTAGTGGTTTATCACTTGATGTGCTTTGCAATCTGAAGTAAAGTGCAGTGAGAATGGGGACTTGTGGCTGGCTGAAATAACCCAGAGGAGACATGTAGTGGAGGTGAGAGTTGGAATGCTGTAGCATATTGGGACTTTCCCAAAAGGAACATAGACCCAGCCAGACAGCACGTTCAAACTGTGGTTTATTATAGCCAGAACCAACAGGGATCAGTACAAGGATAGATGAAAATCCTGGAACGTCTCAGCGATTTCTGGCTCGCAGGCCAGTTTTGTGGGCACATTATGTCATAAGGACATCACTACCTGGGCCCCTCTCCAGAAATCCTATCGCCCTCTGGGATTGGGTATTGAGTAATAGACCCCCTATAGTGGACCCGATACGTGTTTGTTTACTTGTTCTCCCATGTCAGATGACAGGCGTGGCCCATCCCAATATTGCTATCACTAAACAGTGTTGCAGTGTAAGGGTCTTGCCATTGGTTCTTGCCAATTGCTACCCACCCCTAGAGTACTGGACTGTGGTTGGCTATAGCTGATGTCCCTAGGCCTGGGGTCCGAAATGATTCTCAGCTTGAGGTGTACCTTCTCAAGGTAATAAGAAAAAGTATGTGTCTGCATTGTAACTTGTGTGCACCACCAAAGTCTATGAGAGTGCCGGTTCATATCATGCAAAACTCGTCGCTTCCTGTAACATCTTTGCAACTTTGTTGCAAGCTTTTGTCTGTCGGCGTGAGATTGTTTCTCCTTCCCAGCGCTGGTTTCGATTCATCTTCCAGCCTGTCACGTGTTCAAAGACCGTGTTTTGGGCTTCTGGAGCTCCGAATGACTCTGAATTATGTGGAGTTATTTGTATTTATTGCAGCTGGTGTTACTGCCGTTCAGGGAATGGAATGTCGCTCGTATCTCGGTGGCCTTGGCTGCCGGCCCTTTCCCACACGGTTGTTCTCCTGTTGAGTCTGAATTCAGCTTAGCTTAGACGTCTGTGTCCTACTGGGATTCTCCCAAGCCATGGCATGGCTTCCATACGTTTGTGTTATTCTATTGTTCTTCATATGTTAGTAATACATTGGTTCTGTCAAGTCCCATAGGTGCTCCTGCAGTTCCATTAGGTTATTTGCATGTAAGCATCTGCAAGCTTGCTCAGGATCTTTCGCTTCTTGCGGTTTCTGTCTGGCTGCAGTTAAGCTAATGACAAAATAATAAAGCAAAGGCAGTATGTATATGTATCTGTCCTCTAACTTATAGAACTATTCTGCATGTGTTCTTCATGTATTCAGGTGTGTGAATGTGTCCCGGTGTGCGGATGGCACATGTGCTTTGTGTCTAACGATGTTAGATTGAGGTGTCTCTAATTACATACGTAGAGTAGCTTCTTGACGCTTTAGTCGATACTGCCAATTGAAGTCTCTTTATTTGCAGTTTAAGGCTCCTCCTCCACTCTAGGAAATGTTTGCACTGCTCCTGGGCTATAGGTTTGGCTGAGTGGGTACTCTCAACATACTTGTCTATCATAGGAGCACTAAGAATCAGTCTGAAATGGTATGGGCAATTGTGGTAACTGCGGCTCTTCTTCCAAGCCATACATCTTATAGGAGGGGGAGAAAGGGTAGGATTCGATCATCCATCTTTACAAGTAATCTGCTTTTCCTGCAGCATAATACTCCTTGTACACACACCTTCCGTGGCCAGTTTCTTCAATACACAGAAACATACCCTGCTGTGTTCCATCCTTGTCTGCCTGTCTCCAATATCCAATTCCCTGCCATGTACAATGTTCACAGGGAGTGATCAGCACCAGCTGCACTTTATCCATATTCGCATATCCAAAACATGCTCCTGTAGGCTGTTGTTGGTTTACTGTCAAACCCATTTCCATTGAGCCTTGTTTAGGCTGGTAGCCCTAGGTCTCCAACAATCTTACACACCCTCTATGCCACAGGCCTCCCTGTGACATTTTACTGAGATCCTCCTTTGCTGTCAAAACCGTTCCTTCCTCAGGCATCCTACCTTGCTTATGCAGGACGTTCTGGGTGATGGGACCCTGAATTGAGGGCAGCAGGTACTTGCTTTCTGCTCCCCCACAGCAGCTTACTTGGTGTGTATTCTCTGCAGCTTCAGCACACATATGTCCATTTCTAGGTCCTCCTGAAAGACCCGCTTGTCGCCAGTGTTCTAAAGATACTCAAGAAACGTAGGGGCCGATTCATGGAACAAATGTGTGCCGAAAACCCCAGCGCAAGCAGGCGCAAGGTGGCGTAAGCGTGAGAAAGCAAGTGCACGCGCACGCGTGTTATTCAAGGAAGGCGCTGCGCGTGTATACCACTGGTTGTGCGCCAAATCTGTGCGTGGTGCACATGGGCGAACATGTCAAATGGCGTGTGATACGCGCACAGCGAAAGCGCACATAGCGTGGCACACACAACAAAAGTGGGCGGAACAGTGGGCGGAACACACGGAATGGGGAATAACGTGTGAAAAAGAAGGCATAACTGGGGAAGTACTGCAGGGAACTACACAGAACACCCACACGCACGCGAACAACCCATATTCATGGATTCAATACGGGAAACCTGCGCACGGCAAAAGACGTGCATAGGCGTCAACGCGTCCGCCACAGGAAGGCAGGCGGAAGCGTTCCCACGCACAGTATAAAAGTGCGTGCAAACAACAAACACGTATATACAGCTACAATGAATGATTGGTGGTCAGTCTGACTCACAAAAGTAGATCCATACAACTATGGTCTAAACTTCTTCAGTGACCACACAATAGCAAAACATTCTATTTCAATGGTTGCCCACCTTGTATCATGTTCCTTCAGCTTCCTGCTGATGAAGCAAATGGGGTGCTCCCTACCTTTCTCATCCAGCTGACTCAGAACTGCACCTATACCTGTATTTGAAGCGTCTGTTTGCACGATGAAGCTTTGGTTGTAGTCAGGAGCTCTTAGGACTGGAGCTTGACAAAGGGCTTTCTTTAGGCCTTCCAATGCTTGGGTGCACTCCTCATTCCACCAACACAGTACCAATAAGGTACACATTGACATTTGAAAAATGTAAAGTGGCATCAGACAATAATGCCTGACATGGAATCAGATGAAATGACTGACCAACAACCTCCCACCCAAAAGAAGTCATATCCAAATGCATTCCAACAGTTGTAGTTGTAACATAACAATGAATGCCTGTCTACATGCACATTGTGCATTGCAAAATCAACACTGCAGCTTCTGTGTGCCGTGCCCACCTCCTGCAACACACTGCTCAGTGCACAGCATAGTGAACAGCCATTGTGTGTGACGCACACCCTGAGCATCACATCTAAGCGACAAACTACATCAAAGGGCAAATTACACATGTACAGGATGCATAATTGGATATATATCATGTGCTGCAGGGACACAGTGGGCACCAGAAGGCAAACAGAGTGTACATGTAGACATGGAAGTGTGGTTGTACATGTAGTGGATAATAGTGCAAGTGTGTGGGTCAGTAGGGACATGCACTCAATATATGCATGTGCAATCAAGTGACAATCAGTTTCCTCTACACATCACATGTGAACATTGACCATGTGTACACCCCAGCATGTCAAGCCACAACTATTCCCTCACACCTGAAGGGTAAACACAACACATGAACAGGCATTGATCAGCAGAATACATCATGTACATAGGATACTGCAATTACAATGTCAGGATGCGCATAACACTGTAGGGCAAGGCAACTGTCAACAACAAAACACCCCCCCTCGCTCACAAATCACCATGACCCACTGAACAACTGCACCTGGGTTATGTAGCCTTCATCCTTGATTTTCACCTGGCCACAGGATCATCCTTCCCCTTTGTCACCATCTCCTACCTTGTGTGCAAAAAGCGTCCAGCACCCTCATAGGCCACCTCGACTTGCGAAAACACCACATCAAAGAGAACTCAAAGCAGGCCAACACAGAAGCCAAGCAAAAAGCCTGCAGGCAGCAAAACAAACCAGAAGAGCCTCCAGTAGATGACTTGAAGTAGCAGTACGTCACAAAGCCCAAGTACTACCACAATGACGTAACAACCAAGGTAGCACAGTAAAACAATGTCACAACAGGATGTGTACCATGTGTGGTACATAACACAGAATGATGCACCACAAACTGATGTGTACTGTCACAGCTCCCGTGTACAGGTGCAGGAGTGGCATGAACCAACCACCCCCACCGTGGTCTGGGTGCCTGCAAGGTCAAACTCACACAGGCCTCTGAGACCCTGGTGGGGAAGGAGGGTCAGGGATATGCAGTTGGGACAGGCATTGCTATACTGGATAACCGGAATGCGGGGCAGGAGAGGGGAGTAGGATTGACACGGGAAAGTAGGAAATGCACAAAACTGTACTACTCACCTTAACACATACACAAGTACACCAAAATTGATCATCATGCACATCATGCACATATTAACAAATTACTCAAATGGAAGACAAAGAGAAACTTATCTCTAGGGTGAGTGCTGGCCTCCTGCCTGCACACTCTCAGGTCCGGTAACAGGAGCAGTTCAATGCTGCAAAGAGAGCCACAGTTACTAATCTGTGCATGCCCATAACACACAAACACACCACCATATATACCCCAAACTAACAAACTACTCTACAAACAAACAATCTGGAGTGGATGCTTCGTACCCATACGTAACATTACCCCTGTGATGGTTCATACACAGTCAATGCAGTAAGTCATGCGCCGGTGGGTGCGTGGCAAATGGAAGACCAATGTGTCATGATTTACACAACATGCAATGTTCCCTGGGTAAGCAGCCAGACACATATAGCAAAGTATGACTTCAGAACAAGTCGTGTTCCTCCATGACTGAAATAAAGTAGGTAGTGCATGTGTCAAATTCTAAATGGAAATGAAATGCACTGCACACGAGTCTGTCCCTTGCTGTCTGTCCCTATGAGCTGCTTCCTTCCATGTCTCGCATTGCTACATGGCTAGTACAAGTGCCTCAATGGACAATGGTGGACCGTAGGGTATGTGCCACTGCCCCTGGAGGTGCCCCAGACACCCAGCCATTAGTCCACCAACACATCTCAGCTGTATTGTGCGCTTCAACACCAATATTTGTCCAAGCTCACCATCAGTGCTGCTACTAAGCATGCATGTGCAATTAGCATGGTGAATGTTTGCTGTGTTGTGGCCCCCCTGTGCTGCTCGCCTTGTCTGGAGTCCTTTGAAACATGTCAGCTGTTTTCGGATGTATGAGCGCAATCCCTGTGCCTCTACTTGTGCACACATGCGCATGTCAGCACCACCAAAAGTGTCCAGCTTGCAGACATGCAATGGCCCATGTCTGCTGGCAAAGGTGGTCTGGAGGCTCATCCCCCTGCAGAAAGGGCATGAAACACATGAAAGTGTGGAACACACTATCCACGGCATGAATTGCAACAAGCACATGTACAGTAAAGATAAGAAACATACTACACAATGCATAGCAATGAATGTACACATGAATCATGAAACCCCCCATCTAGCGAAAGAAGAACAGTGGTCAATAACACCCCTATCATCCCCACTAGGGGTGTTAACACAAGATTGACAGCAGCAGACATGCCACAGATATGACAGTCCAAAGCCCTTCTGTAATAGGCTGTTATGCCGAAAACATCCTTGCGAGCCCATGGATAAGGGAAGCAGTAGTGGCATATGTGAGTCAAGGACCCCAAGCTGCAAACACATACACAAGACAAGCTTGAAGGGCCCAGCTGGAACAGACAGTGGATGCCTTCAAAAGCCACAAAGCACCACACCGTCACATGAAAGCACAATAGACAAGCAATTTTAAACTATATTAACTAATTACACTAACTATGAAAAATCTACATTACCTAATTAAACTAACTGTCAAATAGAAACTTAACTAACTAAACTAAAAGAAAAATCAAAAATGGCCACATACGACCCTGGGGGGGAGGCACCCAGGAGGGGGGAGGTACAGGGTGCTGCTCAACACCCACATGCAATGATGTTGAGGAAAAAAAAAACTCCATGGGCTAAATGCCTGCACAGCCCAACCTATGTGGGAGATAGATTGTCGTCCGAGTCTGGCTCTTCCTGGAAAGGAGGACGTGGCACAGTAGCCTGACCATGCCTAGCCACAACTTGCCCCTCGTCGGCAGCAAGTCTGCTCGACGGGTGAACCTGGTTCTGTGCGGTGATCACACGTAGGTCTGCATGCAAGACCTCACATGATACGCGTGCTTCCTCTTGCAAGGTAACACGTGCAACACGGAGTTCCTCTTGCAAGGCCTGGCTGGACAACTGTTGCACCTCCCGACAAGCATGTATCTCAGCCGAGATGGTACGCTCAAGCTGCACAAACCTCTCCTCTGCCTGCTCAGTCTGGGACATCATAAGGACACCCAGAGTGAATCTGAGGGAAGCATACTCCTCCCTCAGGGCCTCCATGTGTGCCTCTGCGTGAGCAGCAATTGCTCGACGCAAAGACACCATCTCAGCCTGGCGTTGTATGTCTGAGGCCGCCATGCCAAGCCTGAGCAAGCGGGCCATGGACCGTGCCGCATGCTGCTGGAGAAGCACCTGCCTAGCAGGGGGGAGCACGGATCGGGCCACACGCTCCATGCTCACAGCAATGTTCTCCATTGCTGCCCCCTGGCGTTCAGAATTGGCAGTCATGTCTTACTCCCACTCAGTATACAGCGGTTGCGCGTGGCGACCGCGTTGCTGGGCATGACTGCTGCGGGACCCAAGGACTAGGTGTCCTTGTTGTGTTGGCACCGCCCGCGGCTGCACGACTACATGCCCCCGTCGATCGCCCAGGCACATCAGTGACTGGTGTGGAGGGTGACCCTGCATCCCGATCCACCACAGGCGGAGGTTCCAAGACTGTCTGACCTCTCAGTGCAGGTGTCGCGGACAGAGGAGTGCTCACATCAGAATCACTCACACCTGACATATGGACCTGATGCTCATCCAACTCGACATGGACGTCAGAGTGATCATCAGGGCTGGACTCATTTCCAGCCAGAGACAAGATGGAGTGTAGCACATGTGGGTTTTCGTGGTCTACCACCCCACGACCCCCACTTGTGCCGGGTTGCTGTAGTGATAACAACCCTGTGCCTGGCATGACAACACCATCCTTTGGCTCTATAGCGTCATCATCTGAAAAGTAGAGAGAAAAATGCTCACTACACATGTTAGAAGCACACAACACACACACACACACACACACACACACACACACACACACACACACAGACATCACACAGACACCAAAGAAATCATGTCACACACAAAAGAAAACCTGCCATGCATGCTGGGTCAACTTGACACTGCTTATGTGATTAGGCATGTAGAATGGTGTCATTTTGCACAGAAGTGGGTCGATGCAGTGCAGCAATTTTGTACGTTACTCACTGTCTACATGTACAAGTACTTCATGATGTGTAACTGAAAATGTGAAGGCAGTGCAAGGTCAACTTCAGCTATCACATGCAATGTGCATTCAATGGCTAGCATGGCTACAAGCTAACCAACCCTCCCCCCAGGTGCAAATGCAGGGATGCCTAGCATGGTATCAAAAGGCTGACCATAGACCTGTGTATTGACAGATAGTGTAGACTAGCATCAACTGCATCATGTGAGTCAAGTGACAACACAGCAAATGATGATGGGACAGTAAGCAGGATACATGATGAAACCTCCGGAGTACATCCACGTGTAAAGAAGACACTACACCAGTTGGACAGAGTCATTGGCCATTAAACAGGCTGAGGCCTGTGACCCACACAGACTGTCACACCCTAAACATGTGTGCGATGCAGGACTGAGCCACAGTGGACATGGGAAGGCTGATGAAATGCCATGCAATGTAGGTCCCCCTGGTTTCCTACTACAATGATCATCCAGTCAAGGACACATAGGGTCATGAGTGGAATACACATGGAGCATGAATGGGCACTCACGCCCCTGCGGGGCATCTGACCTCTGCACAGTCCAAGTGAGACACCTTTCATCAAGTACAAAGGATGTATCACACAGCATATGTCTGGCAGATTGGCTGCTGGAAGTTAGCATGTACACAGGATGCATGAACAGGGAAGTACTCGATGGCAAAATTGAAGCATACCAGTGCTAAGGTGGAATTTGGGTGCAGAGGGGGTGTGGAGGGGCAAGGGAGCAAGGGAGTACCGGAATGCAGGCAGAGGAAAGATGCACGTCAGTCATGCTATGACACAGTCCCTGGGCTGAGAGGAAGGTCACCCCACGCTGCATGCAGAAGGGCCAGTGAGCTGGAACATGGACTTGAGGGGCATCCTGGTGACCAGCATGTGAGTAGGGTGCAATAGTGGTGATGCGGACAGTCCCCGCCCACTCCACATGTCCACCATCCAGCAGAGCAGACATGCATCAGGGAAGCATTGCATTACTTGCACATCAGAACCATGTACACGTGACATGTAGTGGCAGTCATGCACAACACATCACACAAGTAAAACACACATGTCCACAACAAACACGCAGCAACACTCACTGGACTGGGCATCAAAGTCCGGCATCTCTCCCACTCCTTCGACCGATTCAGATGGTATGAACTCCACAACGAGTGACTCATGCGGAGTGAGGTCTTCCTCCTCATGTGCAGGCCCACTGCCAGTCACCAGAGCCAAGTTGTAATTTGAGGCACGCTTAGCCTTAGCGCTGCGTTTGAGGTCATTCCATCCAATGCTTTTTGCACTCTTGCGCCGTGCGCACCTCATGGCCGAATGCACTCACATGTTCTGCAACTTGCTTCCAGTAGGTATTACGGTGGGCAGGCGTAGTCTGACAATTAGGACCCACAAGCATGTCATGGCTGTGGCCCAGCACATAGTCCACGAGGTAGTCCAGTTCCTGGTTGCAGAAAGGCTTCTTCCTCGATGAGCAGGAGGTTGTGGCTGTGTGTGGGGTCCAAGCCTGTGCTGCAGGTGCAACCTTCCTCCTCTTGGATTGTGGCGCACACCCTGGCTGGCAAATGCCACCCTGATCACTTGAGCCAAGGGAGTGGCAGGTGGAGGGACGACCAAAGGCCTGACTTGCTTCAGTGGCAGCTGGGTGTCCTCTAATGGACCCTGCACAGCAACATCCGCTGTGGCAGGGTCATTGACCGCGACTGTCCTGGTTGGCAGACACAACCGGGGTGTTGTTGGCTGCATCTGCCCCTGCACTTGCCAACACCCGGCTGTTCGGGGCAGCAGATGACATTACTGCCCCAGGGACACGTGTTTTCGTCAGGGCAGCCCTGCGTGCACCTACGGTTTCCCTCCTGGCCTGTTGAAAATCATCCAAGGGCTCTTCAAGTGCCAACGCAGCATGCGCTGGCAGCCCCTGAGCCTGGGTGGTGGTGTCCACAGCTGCACCTGCAGCTACCACTACCCTTGAGCCCGTGGCAGTCGATGAAACAGACTGCTGGGTCACACAGATGCCAGTGCCAGATGCAGAAGCTGCATCTCCCGGAACCACAGGGGGTGGTGGAATGACTGCACCGACACATGGCACAACATTGTGCTGAAGTGGCGCACCCCTGCCTCTTCCCCCTCTGCGCCACCCTGGACACCCTGGAGTCCCCCTACTCCCTAGTCACCCCGGCCACGTCCCTGACCACGCCCGCCATGAGGAGGACGCCCAGCTGAGGCGCTCCTCACCTTTGGTGGCCTCCCAACCATGGCACAGATGGAGTAGTGCCGGCACAGATGGAGGAGTGCCAATGGGAGGTGTACACCACAATTGTCCTGGGCAATTGGGGTGAAGGGGGTGGGATGCAAGTTGTTAGCAGCCCCCCTGCACCTGCAAGGCTGTATGTGACCCCGGTGATGTAGTGACGGGTCACGCAATGCTCAGGCACCTCAAAACTGCAGTAAAACCATGCACGCAACCCTGCAGCCTACGTGCGTGGAATCAACCTCCCGCAGTACGCGGTGGCACCCAGTAATATGAAAAACGCATACGCGTGGGACACGCAGGCTACTATGACCTTGAAAACGGGTGCGATACACAGGGGCACCCGCAATGGGAAAAATAGCGTGCGCGACTCACCGTCTGACTAGCGTGATAGTGAAAAACATGCAAAATACCCCCGCCAAAAGAAGAGATACGTCCTTTATCCGCAGTGAAGTTGTGATGACTCATGAAACAACACGAAGTAGCAACACACGTCTGTCTCCACGAAAGGCACGTACAGCAAACTGCTGGCCCCGCTCACCTTTAACCCGTGCTGAGGGAAACGCCTGTGCGCGTCGCGTCACTTACGCGAGTAGGCCATTTCCTCAGATTACACGCATTCACACGCGGACATGCAGTTTTTTCACGCGTGCGCTGAACCACTCCGTATCAAGCTGGCCACGCAACAACACACGGAAGACCACGCTCCTGCCCAGAAGGCCGAATTACTGCCCCCCAGAGCCCCGAGCACGCTCGCACCTGCCATCTACTGCTGCCTGCCTACCTGCTGCCCACATGCCCTGCTATTTGGTGCCTGCACGTCAGCCAGGGGTGCAGTTGCTGTGACCACCCCTGCTGGAACTGAAGACTCCCGACTGGGATACCATCGCTCCACAGCCCAGGCCCAGGACCAAGTTGGCCACCCACACCTGCCTCTGGGGTTGCCATGTCGGGCACAACACCATCTGCATATTTCTATGCTCCTAGCCTAAAGTCGAATCTGCATATTTCTATGTTCCTAGCCTAAAGTCGAATCTGCATAGTTCTATGTGCCTAGCCTAAAGTCGAATCTGCATATGTATATGTTCTGCATATAGCTTAAAGTTGTTACTGCCCACCTTGTACACACCCAGACCCTCCACCCATACCC
The DNA here is from genome assembly GCF_040938575.1 of Ambystoma mexicanum. Taxonomy (NCBI): domain Eukaryota; kingdom Metazoa; phylum Chordata; class Amphibia; order Caudata; family Ambystomatidae; genus Ambystoma; species Ambystoma mexicanum. The sequence continues at coordinate 455,606,003 of NC_090935.1, forward strand.
AGGCAACACCCACTATACTTAACATGGCCCCCGCCCACCCCAATAAACTTCCATGCTCTGACTCCATCCGCCCTACTCCGTTCCTACCAGCTCTACGCGCACATGAGCGCCACATCCACCAATCCCCACCCACTAACATCGTCACAAACCCCAAATCCACGGCCAGAAGCACACCCCACACGTTACCAGTGCACATAAGAAATGCTAGACTAGGAGCCCCCACCTCCACAGCTCACACCAATACTTACAAACTCACACTGCAGTCACGCCCCACACCCTCTACTATCACTCCCATTTCTACACCTCAACACCCTACCACTAAACTCCACACCAACACCACTAAACACAACACCAACTCTGTCAAACCGAGCACAGACAAACCCTCCCAAATCCAGCTGGCCCTCATCAACTCTAGATCTCTACAAGCGCACGCCACAAAAATACACGCCCTAATCTCTGACCTTGAGCTAGACGCTCTAGCCATTACAGAAATGTGGCTACATGAAGCCTCTGGACCTGCCATATGCCAGGCCCTCCCCCTGGTACATCATCCTCCGGCAAGATAGACCAACACACAAAGGCAGAGGTGTGGCCCTGATAGTCAAAGAAACACTGAAGGCTAGACAAATGAAACCCATCACATCCGAGAACAACTTCGATGCAGTTAAACCAGTGTTTAGGGGACATGAATGACACAAAGCATGTGGAGCTTTCAAAGGCTACAGGCAGATATGTGAATGATCAAGTCCACAAAAAATCTCGGGCATGCACCTCAATCAGAGAGAATTGATCATGTTATATGCAAGAAGACAAAGAAGCAAGTTTCTGACCCTTCTTCCAAGAGAGCCCGCAGCCCAGTTCAGTGTATGTCCAAGTGTGGGCACCTCTAGCACTGAAGACACCCCATTTTCAACAACCTGAGGTTATTCTCTGTGTGGTGATTTGACACATAGAGCTGGTGTTTAGGCATGTAAGAAGAAACCCAAGAACTGATTAAGGTACTCTGAGAAGGGCCACGCCCCTTTGGTCCATTTGTTTGGACAGTAGATACTGGCGAAGCCCTGTTTGTACCCTTTTTCAAACAAGAACATATCTGTTTATAAACACTGTGGTTTTTGATTGCCTTTCATCCCATTTTCATTACCCCGAGTTCTCCATCTTTCTATCTTTGCATATTCTGTGTTCTTTCTAGAGGAGTGTGTTTTGTTGTTTTTTTGTCTATTTAGTTGTCATTGCAAAGGGCATGTTTAATTAAAGTATATACATTTTTGTAGTACCTTGACTTGACATTACTTGATTCCTGACAGTTGTAATTTGCTGTTGGGGTGCTACTGTTTTACATTCACACCCCTCTTGAGAGTATAGCCTGACCTCGGCCCATGTTACCACAAAAGGTGACAGAGATATATCTCTTAAATGTGCTTGTTTTGCTTTTATGATTAGGTTCAGTCTTGTGTCAGGGCTAATTAGCCACTTTAGCTTCTACTCATATGTGTGCTCCTGTGGGGCAGAAGCCATTGTGTCATAACAACCCTGTGAAAGCGAGGGTCCAAGCTTGCCACCCCCATGTTCTATCCCTCCACGTGGATCCAGAGTTCACAGAGCATCAGAGAAATCGGATGCACCACGTATTCTGAGCTGCAAATAGCCTACAAGAATATGGCATTGTCCTCTCTTTAGGATACCGTCTGCTCCCCAGTCTCCCTCACCCCACATTGCTTTAAAGCAGTCTCTGTTTCATGAACATTTTAAAAGCCCCTGAAAGCAAAATGCTTCTTTAAAGTCCAAATTAGCATTTCTCTACAAAAGTGCCTTTCAAAAGCTCTTCGAAGAGCAAATCAACGTTACCACAGAAAAAGGCTTCTTACTCCTTCATCAACATAAACTTTATATTTCCACATCAGATTTCAATTCTACAAAAGGAGAAATTGTTGTTTTTCCAAATATACTTTTCATAATGTTTCTCTCCTTGGGTCCGTCATGTGTAGTTTTTAAAATCGCCACAAATTTGCCTTTACATTACTTCTGTGTTGCTGACAAGTCTGTTTTAAGGTTGTTTCTACATTGCCTCATTTGGTCTTGCCCTGCATGGAAATATACTGGGCCTTCCACTGACCCATGCCGGTACTTCCACCAGTCAGATTTCTCGACTTAACAGCTTCTTCACCTCCCTGCCACCATCTTCCCACCACCACAACCATCGATACTTAGCCTATTCCAATAGATGATTAACCTATTTTGATGACGTCCATTTAAATAACATTGTTCAAGTGTAAACATGATTATCGTGGACGGTGTCCTGATGAAAGGTGGGGTGGGGTAGACTACTCAGCAAGATAACATGTCTGTTCTCCCTTGTCTTCCCCCTTAATTGCACTGGTAAACTGCAGGATCGCTGCTAGGCCTATATACTGTGTCTCAATTGTTAAATGCATTTTTTACGCACTTACTTTTCCTGTGCAGACTACTAACTTCTCGGAATTTCAAGGGCTCTGAGTGACTGTTGTTTTTTCCCTTGTTCCCATCCTCCTTAAGCACTTTGAAACACGTTCATGTGTATAAGCGCTATATAAATAAACAATACAACAATAACACATTGCATTTGTTCACAGAAGGGGTGATACCTATCATCAGAGCCTCAAATGAGCAATACACACAGTAGTGTATGGTGATATCCGTCAATGGTCAAGAGATACTGAGTTATCCTATAGCTGTACATTGAGCAGGGAATCCACTGACAGCCAAAGTTACACACCAGAAGGTAAACAGGCGTATTTCTAGATAGCACGTTATTCCAAAGACATTGGAAAGGTTAATATTTAAGAAGTCGTTACTACAAAACCTTTCTTTTTAAACCTCAAGATGGAACAGGGGCAAGTAACAGATTCCTATTAAGAGCATGTTCTGCACATCACAGGGTAGCATTCTGTTCTCTATTACAGGGGCTTATTCTCTTCACAGATAAGAGTCACTACTCTGAAATGCAGATCAAAACAGCTTATTTGGGAAATTCCATGTGTTGCAGGCTTTATCTGATTTACTTGATTTCTGTAGTCCAAGAAAAACTTTGCCTACGGGCTTATCATTCAATTTGCCTTTCATAATCCGAATTTACATACAATTAAATGCAGCCAGGAACAGAACCCATTCTATTGAATTGTGTAATCTACCAGTTACTGCAGATAAATTATAGAGAGCCAGTTTAGGGTGCTGTACCAAAACTGCACTTAAGCAACAGATCGTCCTCCGCGATAAACTCTGGCATCTGATGCTTAATTGTGTGTAATTATTCCGCCTCCCACTCTGCTATACGGCATAATTATAGATCTATCCCAAGTTTCTTTGTGATTTACGAGTGAGCAGAAAAATAGCCTTGCTCCATGGTGTCTGTAGAACTTTAATTTCTTTATGTTTTTAGCTGGCAGCTCGCCATCTTTACTGCATTTGAGATCCCCTTCCGCCGAGAATGCTGTATTTCACATGTAGGAATCTGTAGTTTCCACAGGAAAGGTGGGACACCCTGTCCCTGGAAGCATGTCCAAGCTATCACAATCAGAGGCTGGCGTGTATTTTCTTGAACAAAAATGTTCGCCAATCGATGGCTGCCAACCCGCACAATATTGAGCTGTCTGTCTATATGTTTCTCGCATCCATGTCAAATGTGGGACTCCAATAAAACGGAATTCCCCATTTAACAGATAATTAGAAGCATCAATAGTCTGGAACCTCATAAAAAACATATGTGTGAAACAAAAAAGGAAACACACGTCAAACCAATTTTCTATGTTCCATTTAACACCTATGCACAAAATAATCAACGTAGCATGGAGGAAACTTTTTGGATTCATAAGAGGTCTCATCCATGCTGTTTAGGGGTTCATTTCAAATGTTCCCCATAAATATCCCATTCTAGATATGGAACAGCTAGGTAGCATATCAGACGCAGGCTTGCAATTCATAAATATTTCTAATAAAGGAGTAGGAGGAACACTGAAAATGTCTCCCCAAGGATGGGAGAATGCCGAAAGACATTTTCAGTGTTCCTCCTACCGCTTAATTGGAAAGTGTTTATAAATTACAAGTTAATGCCATTGTTACATTTGGTCCCAGCCTGTTGGGGTGACCACCTAGCCCCTGTCTCGCTACTCCGCCTCATCCCAACCACTGCAGCATAGTGTATTTTACCAACAGACCGACGAGGCCATTCCATCATGACTGCTGCACAGCCGCGCCATGAAAGAGACTACAAGCCTGCATCTGATGCCGATTAGATGAAGCTCAACGCAGGAAAGCCGGCCTGCCACTCCACACCTTTGACTTTTGATTCCTCTCGCTAGCATTGCCGAGGTAGTGCCCAAGCCCCTAGGTGCAGTTTCTCCAGGTTGTGCTCTATATTACTGCTCCCATTTGTTCCCACTGGGTCCCCACCACACCATCATGCCGGGCCTAGTAGGCCGGGTAGGAACTCACTTTTCTCAGAGACAGTAATATCTATGCCACGAACTTCATCATATCTGTTTTCCTCGCAGACTCTAAATGATCTATCCTACCTATGTCCTTCAACCATGTAACTTTTAACCACTTACCCTGTAATCACTGCCTTTCGGCATTTCTCTTTCCACACATCCACCTACACTATTTTGACTTTATTCGTACCTGTATCTGTGACTTAGCCCCCTGCACCATAGGTTGAGGCTTTTCTGTACTGTACTCTTACACTAATGCACATTTCTATGCCTACCCATATCTCTGATGTAGCCCCCTGCACCATAGGTTGAGGCTTTTCTGTACTGTACTCTTACACTAATCCACATTTCTATGCCTACACATATCTCTGATGTAGCCCCCTGCATCATAGGGTGAGGCTTTTCTGTACTGTACTCTTACACTAATGCACATTGCTATGCCTACCCATATATCTGATGTAGCCCCCTGCACCATAGGTTGAGGCTTTTCTGTACTGTACTCTTACACTAATGCACATTTCTATGCCTACCCATATCTCTGATGTAGCCCCCTGCACCATAGGTTGAGGCTTTTCTGTACTGTACTCTTACACTAATGCACATTTCTATGCCTACCCATATCTCTGATGTAGCCCCCTGCACCATAGGTTGAGGCTTTTCTGTACTGTACTCTTACACTAATGCACATTTCTATGCCTACACATATCTCTGATGCAGCCCCCTGCATCATAGGTTGAGGCTTTTCTGTACTGTACTCTTACACTAATGCACATTTCTATGCCTACCCATATCTCTGATGCAGCCCCCTGCACCATAGGTTGAGGCTTTTCTGTACTGTACTCTTACACTAATGCACATTTCTATGCCTACCCATATCTCTGATGTAGCCCCCTGCACCATAGGTTGAGGCTTTTCTGTACTGTACTCTTACACTAATGCACATTTCTATGCCTACCCATATCTCTGATGTAGCCCCCTGCACCATAGGTTGAGGCTTTTCTGTACTGTACTCTTACACTAATGCACATTTCTATGCCTACCCATATCTCTGATGTAGCCCCCTGCACCATAGGTTGAGGCTTTTCTGTACTGTACTCTTACACTAATGCACATTTCTATGCCTACACATATCTCTGATGTAGCCCCCTGCATCATAGGTTGAGGCTTTTCTGTACTGTACTCTTACACTAATGCACATTTCTATGCCTACCCATATCTCTGATGTAGCCCCCTGCACCATAGGTTGAGGCTTTTCTGTACTGTACTCTTACACTAATGCACATTTCTATGCCTACACATATCTCAGATGTAGCCCCCTGCACCATAGGTTGAGGCTTTTCTGTACTGTACTCTTACACTAATGCACATTTCTATGCCTACCCATATCTCTGATGTAGCCCCCTGCACCATAGGTTGAGGCTTTTCTGTACTGTACTCTTACACTAATGCACATTTCTATGCCTACCCATATCTCTGATGTAGCCCCCTGCACCATAGGTTGAGGCTTTTCTGTACTGTACTCGTACACTAATGCACATTTCTATGCCTACCCATATCTCTGAAGTAGCCCCCTGCACCATAGGTTGAGGCTTTTCTGTACTGTACTCTTACACTAATGCACATTTCTATGCCTACCCATATCTCTGATGTAGCCCCCTGCACCATAGGTTGAGGCTTTTCTGTACTGTACTCTTACACTAATGCACATTTCTATGCCTACACATATCTCTGATGTAGCCCCCTGCACCATAGGTTGAGGCTTTTCTGTACTGTACTCTTACACTAATGCACATTTCTATGCCTACACATATCTCTGATGTAGCCCCCTGCACCATAGGTTGAGGCTTTTCTGTACTGTACTCTTACACTAATGCACATTTCTATGCCTACCCATATCTCTGATGTAGCCCCCTGCACAATAGGTTGAGGCTTTTCTGTACTGTACTCTTACACTAATGCACATTTCTATGCCTACCCATATCTCTGATGTAGCCCCCTGCACCATAGGTTGAGGCTTTTCTGTACTGTACTCTTACACTAATGCACATTTCTATGCCTACCCATATCTCTGATGTAGCCCCCTGCACCATAGGTTGAGGCTTTTCTGTACTGTACTCTTACACTAATGCACATTTCTATGCCTACACATATCTCTGATGTAGCCCCCTGCATCATAGGTTGAGGCTTTTCTGTACTGTACTCTTACACTAATGCACATTTCTATGCCTACCCATATCTCTGATGTAGCCCCCTGCACCATAGGTTGAGGCTTTTCTGTACTGTACTCTTACACTAATGCACATTTCTATGCCTACCCATATCTCTGATGTAGCCCCCTGCACCATAGGTTGAGGCTTTTCTGTACTGTACTCTTACACTAATGCACATTTCTATGCCTACCCATATCTCTGATGTAGCCCCCTGCACCATAGGTTGAGGCTTTTCTGTACTGTACTCTTACACTAATGCACATTTCTATGCCTACACATATCTCTGATGTAGCCCCCTGCACCATAGGTTGAGGCTTTTCTGTACTGTACTCTTACACTAATGCACATTTCTATGCCTACACATATCTCTGATGTAGCCCCCTGCACCATAGGTTGAGGCTTTTCTGTACTGTACTCTTACACTAATGCACATTTCTATGCCTACACATATCTCTGATGTAGCCCCCTGCACCATAGGTTGAGGCTTTTCTGTACTGTACTCTTACACTAATGCACATTTCTATGCCTACCCATATCTCTGATGTAGCCCCCTGCACCATAGGTTGAGGCTTTTCTGTACTGTACTCTTACACTAATGCACATTTCTATGCCTACCCATATCTCTGATGTAGCCCCCTGCACCATAGGTTGAGGCGTTTCTGTACTGTACTCTTACACTAATGCACATTTCTATGCCTACCCATATCTCTGATATAGCCCCCTGCACCATAGGTTGAGGCTTTTCTGTACTGTACTCTTACACTAATGCACATTTCTATGCCTACCCATATCTCTGATGTAGCCCCCTGCACCATAGGTTGAGGCTTTTCTGTACTGTACTCTTACACTAATGCACATTTCTATGCCTACACATATCTCTGATGTAGCCCCCTGCAGCATAGGTTGAGGCTTTTCTGTACTGTACTCTTACACTAATGCACATTTCTATGCCTACACATATCTCTGATGTAGCCCCCTGCACCATAGGTTGAGGCTTTTCTGTACTGTACTCTTACACTAATGCACATTTCTATGCCTACACATATCTCTGATGTAGCCCCCTGCACCATAGGTTGAGGCTTTTCTGTACTGTACTCTTACACTAATGCACATTTCTATGCCTACCCATATCTCTGATGTAGCCCCCTGCACCATAAGTTGAGGCTTTTCTGTACTGTTCTCTTACACTAATGCACATTTCTATGCCTACCCATATCTCTGATGTAGCCCCCTGCACCATAGGTTGAGGCTTTTCTGTACTGTACTCTTACACTAATGCACATTTCTATGCCTACCCATATCTCTGATGTAGCCCCCTGCACCATAGGTTGAGGCTTTTCTGTACTGTACTCTTACACTAATGCACATTTCTATGCCTACACATATCTCTGATGTAGCGCCCTGCATCATAGGTTGAGGCTTTTCTGTACTGTACTCGTACACTAATGCACATTTCTATGCCTACCCATATCTCTGATGTAGCCCCCTGCACCATAGGTTGAGGCTTTTCTGTACTGTACTCTTACACTAACGCACATTTCTATGCCTACACATATCTCTGATGTAGCCCCCTGCACCATAGGTTGAGGCTTTTCTGCACTGTACTCTACTGTACACAAATCTCCAACATAGCCACCCTCCTTATGGGGTGAGGCTTCTCCAGACTATGCTCCTACACTAATGCTGACATTTATGCGTAACTGTATCTCCGATGTAGCCCCCTGGACCATGGGCGGAGGCTTTTCTGGACTGTGCTCTAACACTAATGCCAATTTCTATGCCTACCTGTAGCTCCAACTTAGCCACCTACACCATAGGCTGAGGCTTTCCCAGACTATGCTCTTACACTAATGTTGATTCTTATGTCTAACTGTATTCCCGACGTAGCTCCCTACCCCATGGGGTGAGGCTTTCCCGGATATTGCCTTACAACAAATCCCTATTCTGTAACATCAGGCCTTGTCCTACATATTGTGACTGGGCCACTACACTTGTAACTGTAACTAGCGCCTAGATGCCTGAGGGCTTTGTGCAATGTTATACATGTAAAAACAAAATAAAAAAAATAACAAATAATATTATTTATTTGCTTATTCATTCTATTGTTTGAATGCCTCATTTGCAAATGTAGAATAATACATAGACAATCATGAATTAAGTTGACAATGATTTTTTTGAGGAAAGGAAGCCAAGTGAGGGAGGATAGTAAAGTGTAGAAAGCGTGTTTAATGAAATTAGTTAGAACCAAATGAGCGCTCAAAGTGTTGTCAATATCACATTGTTCCTTTACTCAGGTTTCTTGAAGGAACTCTTTTTTATTAAGTTATTTTAAAATGTCTAAGGTTTTGATATCCCTCTTGTTCTGGGATGATTTTCTTCCAAAGGCTCTGGTCATTGTGATAACAGATGTCTGTTGTTTGATTGTTTTTCTTCATTGTGGGTACTTGTCATATTTCTCCTGGGGATGACCTTATGGATTTGAGATAGGATTGCAGTGGGTGAAGCACAGAGAGAGGCTATCTGAACCCTGTCCCAGAAGCTATTGTGAGAGGGGCATAAGGTTTTTAGGATGATACACATTCTCAACTAGAAGCCATTTCAACATATTCAGGGCTAAGGAAATTGTATCATATATAGGGTGGCCAAAAATTGAACTTGCCACACAATTGTGGACTGGTTATATTTTTTTAAAAACATTATTTTAATTGATTTAGCTGATTTTAATCAACTTTTCAAATACAAATAATTTATAAAGAAAAATATACTATCAAATTACAATCTTAACATAATACTCTTGCTGCAACAACAAAAACATCAGACATTATTAAAACCACTATTCTAAAAAACAATAAAACACATATTACTTAATAAGCCGAAATAAACTAAAATAAGTTCATGCATAGTGACTTTGCAGTCTTTGGGCTTGTATATACTCATTGAGCATTGTACACTACTATATTCTACTGTTCACTCACTTAGCATTAGAGATCAGATGGTTTATCATGGCGATCAATGCTTGCTTATACACTCATATCAATAGTCACAATTTTTCTGATATGTTGATACATTTATTTATTGTTGCTCTTGAATATGCACAATGTTATTTTCATCATATAAATCTAAGGCACTAAGAAAGTTGACTGTAGTTATTTGTATACTCATATCTGGGGAAGCCACTATCATGGCCCATTGTTAGGCAGAAACCTGTGCAGTTCCCTCTGGGCAAAAAGTTTAAGACTACAGGAGTTAGCAGTAAACCCAATTGGTAGCAGTCTGCACCACCCAGATTTACCTGGTAGCTGTGGCTGAGCAGTCAGACTTCTCTCAAGACGAGTTAGGCAGTATATGGAGTATACATGATAGGGCAATTTACACAGTAGAACAAGCAGACACGGATCAGAGCTTGGGTGTAAAGATATATAATTATTTACTTAAAAACACATCTATGAAAAACACACTGGCACTAATATGGCAAACAACTTCAATCACAGTTACTATGAGTATATATCAATCCCATAACAATATTTCGACAAGTCTAGGTTCAAAGACACCACTTATTTGCAGACAGAGGTGAGTGCTTAACCTAGATGGCACTCTAGTATTCGTTAGAGAGGGAGAGAAAAAGGCAGGGTATGAAAACAACTCAGTACCAACAGTTTTACGAAGCAAATGCAAGGCAAGCAAGGCAGGGTCTACTGTAGATCACAAAGTTCAGAGGCCAGGCCCACTCGGAGAGAGTCACAGCGGTATGTCCCAAAAGTATCACAGTGGAAATGCACTTCAAGTCTTTGTAGCAAAATGTCACAGAAAGGTTGGACCAGTTTTAGAACAAAAGTTAAGAAGGTCTGGAGGCGACCCAGTCGAAAGGTAAGGATTTAAGACACCTCACGCTAACCGACACAAGGGAAGCCAGGCGGACACAGTAACTTGAAAGTGAAGAGACAGCTCCTACGGGGGCAGTTGTTCCTGGTGGTGGATGCAAGTCGGAGCTTTGCCAGAAGAAGAGATGATCTCGTCATAGAGGAAAGTTGAAGATCGTTGCATCACCAGGGAAGAGACCAGCCGCGGAGTGCTCAGTCACAAGGCACCACCTTTTGGTCACGGTACAGTGGTTAGTGGCTATCCGGTTGCCGGGGTGCTCCGCACAGGCAATTGACCACTAGACGTCCTGGAAGCGAAGAAAAAGGAAGGGACTGATTGTTCCCACCAGTCAAAGAGAAGAAGACTCTCCAGCAGGGAGATCTCCTCTGTCGTTGGGAAGTGGTGAGTCGGTTCAGCAGGGCTCCACCAGAGGTGTCGTCGTTGCAGGTCGGCTCAGCTTTACCCTCGTCGGATTCTTAGGTCCTGTGGCGACTTCTGAAGTTCCAGTCTTTAAAGCCCTGCTTTTGTGCAGAAAACCCCCATTCATTCAGCCTAGCTGTCAATCAAACATGTTAAGTGGTGAGCGGGGCGGCTCACCACTTGGGCCAATCACACCAGAGTGCGACTTGAGTTGGCAAGGCAACTCAGTCCAGGGTGCCTAAACCCCCTTCCATACCCCCTGTGGTACCCAGACAGAATGGCACCACTATGGAGGGCTTCTGTGCAGAAGCCCGCCAAAATTGGAACAAAGGGCTCAACCTTTGGTTTGGAGTTACAGAGGCGAACACATATGCCTTTTCAAAAACCGAGTTCTGGCAGAAAATACCAACCGGTGAATTCATTTTAATTAAATAAACCGGCGGTATGTTAGAGACTAATGTGAAAAAAGTATTAGCCTCGAACAATGGGAAAATCCCATAGGAATATATTTGCGGTCGAATATAAAAAGTAGTATCCACTGCCACCAGCCAAAACTCGAGGAGGCGGGACGGGACAGTGCCCCCTCGAATAACAGACCCAGGGGTAATCGAATTACCCCTATCAGTACGTCCACAATAGGCTGGTTTGTACTGGTTCTGTTAGTAAATTTAGGTCTAGTAAAGCCAATGGTGACTTTACATGCCCTGGGAGATAGTAGTCAGTCCCAGGGTATGGAGTTTATGGTGGGGTTACCTAGGACACCCCAGTGTTACGGCACGGAGGGTGCTGTGTAACACACATAGCAAAACACATGAGACCCTACAGAGTAAAAGACCCCATAGCCCATAGAACACATTAACATTCAAAGAAATACCACAAATCATGTCCAAGAGTGGGAGAAAAAGAGTCTCACTCTTGGAAGGATGAAAAAAAACAAACTCCAGAAATCCAGCAAAGCTGCTGGGGGACTCACTAGGTTAGGCAATTCAGCCTAAACAGAGAATTCTCCCTAACACTCGCCCCCCCCAGACTAAGGGACAGGAGGATTTAATCCACTCCTGGATGAATCTCATACCTCTAGTCGATGACATACATCCTAGAGACACCATCAGCATTTTGGTGGTGACACCCTGACCTGTGCTCAATGGTGAAATCAAACCCTTGCACGCAGATTGACCATCTCAGTAGTTTTGGGTTTTCCCCTTTCATTTGCATTAACCATCTCAAGGATTGGTGGTCAGCCTGAATGACAAAAGTAGAACCATACAAGTACGGCCTAAACTTCTTCAGAGCCCACACAAAAGCACTCTCTTTTGATTATTGCCCACCTTGTTTCAGGATCCTTCAGCTTGCGGCTGATGAAGCAAACTGGGTGCTCCTTACCTTTCCCATCCAGTTGACTGAGTACTGCACCTATTCCTACATTTGAAGCATCAGTCTGCACAATGAATGTTTGGTGGTAATCAGGAGCTCTGAGTACTGGGGCTTGGCAAAGCGCCTTTTTCAGGTTTTCAAAGGCCTGATTGCACTCCACATTCCATCTAACCTTCTTATGGAATTTTGGAGAGGAGAGGAGATGACATTCAGAGGAGAAGCTATGGTCACATAGTTCTCAATGAAATTCCTGTAATAGCCAGTGAGACCTAAGAAGGCTCTCGCCTGGGTCTGAGTAGTAGGTGTTGTCCAATTTTGCATAGCTTCAATCTTACTGAGCATAGGCCTTATTTCTCCACCTCCTACCTCATGTCCAAGATAGACTATCTTACTCTGTCCAATTCGGCATTTACTCAACTTTATGGTCAGATTGGCTCCTCCAAGAGCCTGCAAAACATATCTTAGGTGGTCTACATGTTCTTCCCAGGAATTGCTGAACACTGCTATGTCATCCAAGTATGCCATGCAGAAGTCCTCCATTCCATTCAGAACCTGGTTTACCATCCGTTGAAATGTAGCAGGTGCATTTTTCAATCCAAAAGGCATTACCTTAAACTGGTATAAGCCAGCTGGGGTAGAAAATGCAGTTTTCTCCTTGGCATGGCCTGCCAGGGCTATTTGCCAATAGCCTGACGTCAAGTCAAATGTGCTGAGGAACTTGGCTGAACCAAGTCTATCAACCAACTCATCTGTTCTTGGCAAAGGGTGGGCATCAGTCTTGGTGACTGCATTAAGAGCTCTTTAGTCCACACAGAATCTAAGCTCTTTAGATCCTGCCTCTGGTACTAACACAACTGGGCTAGACCATGGACTAGTAGAGGGCTCTATTACCCCGAGATCAAGCATCTTGCTGACCTCACCTTTGATGTGGGTTCTTACATTTTCTGACATTCTGTATCCTCTGCTTTTGACTGGCAGACAGTCACCAGTGAGTATGTCATGCTGGCCCCAAGGGGTCAAGCCTGGTGAAAGTGAGAACAGAGAGGCAAACTGATTCAACATATATTTGCATTCTTCTTGTTGCTCAGGTGTCAGATTTGAAGAGAGATTTACTCCTCCATTCTTTTCATCTAAAGGTAAGCCTTTAAGGAGATCAGGAAGAGCTTCGCTCTCTTCTTCTTCCTCTGATGATGCTAGAAGCAACGCTCCTACATCAGGTCTTAAGACATACGCTTTGAGTCTGTTGGTGTGGAAGACTGTTGGAGCCTCCTTGGGATTGCCCAAGTCCACCAGATAGTTGACCTCTCCAAGTTTACCCACAACTCTGAAGGGTCCCATCCATTTGTCTTGCAAGGACCTCTGCCTTGTTGGGATTATAACGAGAACTAGCTGGTCTTGAGTGAACTCAACCATGTTAGCCTTTTGATCATGCCAGTGCTTGACCAATGCTTGTCCAGCTTTCAAGTTATCACTTGCTTCTGCCATCATGTGTGACATTCTCCTCCGGAGACCTATCACGTAGTCAGTCACTCTGACTGGCTTGGGGGAAGGAGCACTCTCCAACCCCTCCTTAATCATGGCCAATGGACCTCTGACGGGATGACCATAGAGAAGCTCAAAGGGAGAATAACCTACTCCCTCCTGAGGGACTTCTCTATAAGCAAAGAGAAGGCATGGCAGTAGAAGATCCAACTTTCGTTTAAGGGGGTCCTCTAAAGCACCTATCATGCTCTTCATGGTTCGGTTGAACCTTTCAACCAACCCATTGGTTTTGTTGGGTGTCCTGACCCACGTTTGAGCTATCATGCTGCAACATTTGGTGCTGTGGGCTCAGAAAATCCAAGATGGCCAAAAAGCCCACATGTGCGCCAGAATCCAGGAGAACCACGCAGTTTGTGCGTACACCAAAATGGCTGCCTAACTTGCCACCCACCAGTGCGAGCATGATGGGCCAGGGTGCCATGAGTGGAATGGGTGCCAAAGGTAAAACAGCAGCACCTGTTAGCTCAAAAACGCTTTAAAATTACCTTTGGTTTCTCTGAATGCCAGCCCAAAATGCCTATTTTCAAACATTGCAACACATCCAAAAATCTCACTGAACACCAGCGGACATCTGGCAGAATGAAGTATGTGTGCATACAAAATCTGGGAAGATGAAGAGCCCAAAACAATGTTCATAACAAAACTGGCTGAGCTATGCATGTCAGCAGCCTAACTGAAACTGGATTAAAACCACCAAAATCGAAATGTTTAAATTAACTGAGTGACCTACTTTTGAGTGTCACATAGTTTGTAACTGTTAAAATGTCATAGTTTTGAACTTAGAATCAGCATTCTAGCTGCATATGTAAAAATGGTATTGACTTAAACTGGGGAACAAAAAAATGACATGTAGCTAAAAACTGGCTTAAAGAGATTCCAATTCTGCCTGACAGGTTCCCAGGCCTGGCTGCATTCTGTTGCCCCTGCCAAAAGGAGGTCACACACTCTCTGATTGAATTACCAGGGTACTGCAAGAAACTAAACAAAGGGCCCAGGCAGATGGTTTATTGGGGGGATCGGAAATGGCTTCCTTTTGAACAAAGCGCTTCCTTGACTCAGGCAGATGTTATATTGGCGTTGTCGTAAAAGTGGCTTCCTCTTGGCAGAAACGGGGAGGGGCAGCCCCCTCTGAGGACAGGCTGAGCTTAAAGAAAGTGGATAGACTGGTTTCTCCACCATGTGACCTGGGAAGACACACCCCTGTTGGCCAGAATATGATTTTAAGAAAGATGTATAACTCATGGTGCGGACTTGTCAAAATTATCTAAATGATACCATAATTCTTGTGATTTTTCTGCCCACAGTTTAAGAGGTTTTAGGACCCGGTGGTATGATCTGGGGGTTTACGAGCAGAAAAGAGGTTGTTACTCTAAATGTATGCAGGTTAAAAATCTGACACTTCCTTATCTAAATGCCCACATGCCTTGCACACAATTGTATACATTTGGAGAAAAATCCGATATGGGGAAAGCTACTAAAAAGCACAAAAAGTTACCATTTCTTTACCCAAGCTCCTAGAAATGCCAGGGTCGGAACAGTGCCTCCCATCAGTAATGCATGATGTGTGTATGCAATGACAAATAACTGTGTATCTGTGGAATATGTATTTGGGTCAAATATAGATTTGTGTGCAATTTGACAGGGGAGTGTCCTTTCTGCAGGCCATAAAAAAGCATCACCATGACTCACATTCCCTTTCCCCTATCAAGGAAGAGAGAAAAGCTTGACCAATGATCAGTTGAGAGAGGGGCTGGCTTAGTGATGCTGCACACGCACCCACTTTCAAAAGACATAAAAAGAGCCACTGGAAGCTAGAGAGGACATTCAAATCCAGTTGCTGCGGAGCGTTTTGCCGGACCACACAACATCCAGAAGATACCAGTTCCAGACTGACTCCAGCTACATACTCCAGAACCTAGAACTTATACTTTAGAACCTAAATCAGAGGCCTAAAACCTCAAGCTGAGTTCTCTGCAACAGGCCTCAAATCACTTCAAGCTACTCACAGCCGGGTGAGCTGCTTGAATCCCTTGCCAAGAACTTTTGCCAGGACCAGTGCAGAGATCCAGGAGCCGTGCAGAGACCGCTGTATCCGGACAGACCAGACCAGTGCCAGACCCGACCAGACCAGACCGTGCAGAACCGCAGACCCAGAGACCAGATCGCTGTGAAGTGCCGCTAGCCTGATTGATCAGATCCGTGACGAGACAAAGTCCTTCCAAATATATTGTGAGTACAGCTAGGACGGGGCAAAACCAAATCTCTTAGTTTAAAATAATATAATTCAATCTATTTAACCTAAGTAGAACTGCCTCCTAACTGTCACCTGTCATTTGTAAAGCTGCATAGCTGTCACTTGTCAATTTGAGTTACTTTAAATCCGAAAAACGTTTAGGCTACGAACTTGGTTTAACTTTCCTCTGAAAGGTGAGAATCTACTCCTTATACATTTTCCACAATCACGATTCACGCACTCGCAAATTTTACCGTGATTTGCGATTTGGTTAAAAATCCAGCCACGTGTAACCATCAGCAGTCATTTCTTTCCTTGCTAAAAATTTGTTTGCCTCTTAATCACCATCTCTGAATCATTGCTAAAGTGAGCCTGAACTCATCCCAAGTATCTCTCACTCACCCTGAACCTCCTAAAGGGAATTAGAAGCATTTTCAGCATATTTCTCACTTCATTGCCACCACATTCAAAGCACTTGGGCCTGTGTTTTAAAACTCATACCGGTTTTCTCTAAGCTTGCTGGGGGGGAACTGAATTTCGTATTGTATTTGATTGCATTCCTGAGAACTGTGTGCTCTTCTTTACATCTACTTCCATGTCTTACATTGCATAGGGGAGGGGGGTGAATTGCCCGAGAAAAAGTGATTATATTATCTTTTGCTAAAATCATCTCACGTATTTCTGTACTGCCTTTTATTCCTCATTGCTTTTCCCTTGAAATCATAAAAGTATTTTTGCTACTTGATCCATCCTATACTAACTCCTCATTGATTATAAAGAAGTGTGCTAGTGTCAGATTACCCATTGTTGATTACCATTATATTTATAAGGGCGATATCGATTATTAATTTATTATAAAAGCGTGGTATCTACATTTTGGCTTATTTCTCAAATAAACCTTTTCAACTTGCAAAACAGAACTACTTCTTGGCTCAGTGGGGTCAGGGGGATTCTAAGAGAGGGATGTTATATAGGGGTAGTCATCCAGAACTCATGAACTGGACATAAAGATATATCAATAAGGGTTTCCATTCAGTATCCCAGACTAGGCATTGACTTAGCTGTAGTGTTGAATTGAATCTTCTTACAAAGTGGGAGCTCGAGCCGGGATATTCTGGGTTAGATTTACCATTTGTGCAGATTAATACAGTGTGCCAGCTGACCAGATACACATATCCGGTCGGATCACCACGCTGTGTTACGCTGTAAAGCACTCCTCAAAGGAATGCTCTAAGGAAACGGTCTGTTTTGCAAAAATAAAATACAAACTTCTCTAAGTCAGGAAGGAACTCAAATTCCAGAATGACGACACTGGTAGACGTCAAAATAGCCAGAGAGCACTTCTTACATAAGCTATTTGTGAGAGGTGAGTGGACTCATCAGGACCAAACGGTCTGGTTGCAGGCAATCGCACAACAGGTCACTGAAACAGGGTCAGATATATGGGGAGATCAGGGTCCCCTACATGTGGCCCTGAGTGAACTATATATTGCCCCTAAAACCAAAGATGAACATAATAAGAATGCCAGGATAGCAGCATATTTGTATCTATATATGGGAGCCATGCAGGACAAATGTGCTGAAGGCCAAGATCTGGCAAATAGGCAACAGCTGGCGTTAGAAAAGGCCCAATCTGACCTGGTCTCTTCTGAGCAGAGGCTGCAGAGGAGCCAGGAGTCAGAAAATGATAGTAGGCAGTATATCATTAAAATAAAAGAGGACATGGATAGACTGCAACAGGAGAAGGCTGACCAGGATACCAGATTTCTGGCCTTGCAGAAGGAGTACCAAGAAGCTTTGGACTCCCTTCTGCAGAGCCAGAAAAAGCTGGAGCAACAACTGGACTTCAACAGGGCATGCACAGAACAGGTAGCCACCCTGCAAATTCGATTAGACAGAGAGAAAGAGGAAAGCAATAAATTGATTCTGAAAGACCTGGATACCCAGGCAGAGTTTGATCAGGAGCACCAGAAAGCTGGTGCCTTCCAAAGGCAAAGGGACGACATGGCGGCACAGATGCAGGCTCTTAGTCAGGAAAGGGACACCTTAGGCCAGGAAGTCTGCCACTTAAAAGGGAAAATGGAAGAAAATCACCTGGCCCTCCAGGGACTGGGTGACCTCCAAAAAGAACACCAGAACTTGTTAGAGCACACTAGGACGGTGGAGGATGCTCTGGCAAGAAAGGAGCAGGCCAATAGGGGCACAGCTCAGGAGGTAACCCTCCTGCAGCAGAGACTGGCCCAGTACTCCAGGACCAATCAGGAGGCACAGAGAGAAAATGAGGCTCTCTGTCAGCACAATGATAGGCTCCAGCAACAGGTAGCGATGCAGGAGAGACTGATAGAGTCGAGTAAGGCCTTAACTGAGGAACTGAAAGCGCAGGCTCTTGCATTGCAACAGGAAGCAGAGGCGGATAGAGATGAGGTTCGCTGGGAAAGAGAAACTCCTGAGAATAACCTCAGGAGCCCTAGTACCAGAGGCCTTCATCTCTCCCAGTCCCTGGACTCTGCCACCCCCATGTCCCCTCGCGCACATGAGCCCAGGGCCACGGGGATGGCAGATTAGTATCCAGCTAAAAGTATGGGGCTCATAGGCCAGTACCTCCCTGGAATGGATGGGCGGGCATCCGGTATGGGCACCCAAGCACAGTTGAATCTAGTGGGAAACCCCAGGAGAGTAGACCCATTAAGGGCATCCTGAAAACTTCTGCCCAGTTAGGTCAGTGGGGGGGGGGGTACCCATCAAATCCTGGCAGCAAGGAGGAATCTGAAGACTCCTCTGAACGGCGCAGGACACAGGAGACCAGGTCCCCCTCATTCTGCCAGCCATTCCCAGGCTTGCAGAATCTGGGAAAACCTGGAAGATCAGACAGGAACCTCTGGGAGCAGTGCCTCTGAGTCAGAGGATGAATGGATCAGGGTTACCCGAACCAAAAAGGCCAATAAGGCAAAAAGGGCCTTGCTTAACGACCCATTGAAGCAAATAAAGGCAATAAGGAGTGTCATCACGCCTTATCATAAGAACGCCAAGTATTCCGTTTGGGAACACTTGGAGCTCTATGAGCAAATGATGGAGACTTTCCATTTGAAGGACAGCAGTAGCTGCATCCAGTACGTAAATTGGACATTCTCCCCAGAATACTCCAGTTTCTTTGCGGGGCTGGAGGACCAAAATCATTTAAGATGGTCCACCTATAAGGCGGCCATCTTGAAACATTTTTCTGTTCACAGAAATCCTCAAGAGGCTCGCAAGGCAGCCTACAATTTGCAATGTGGGGAGGATCAGGCCCCACAAGAGTTTGTGCAAGAATTAAAACGTGCTTTTGCGCAGACCACCAGAAGGGTGCGCACGGATAGCAGAGAATTTATCAATACGTTTTTCCATGCCTTACCCAAATACATAATGACCCAGCTCGTGAGAGATTTTCATGAGAAAAGATCTTTAGTCTGGGTCATTGAACAGGCTACCCGTATCTATGAGGTGCAGAAGCCTATCGAAAATAAAAATAACGCGCCGAAAAACCCCAAAACCAACAGCACCCCGGCTGCTGCCAAGGTGGCAGAGGTAAAGGTTGCCCCCGTTTTAGATTTGGAGATGGGGGACCTAAAAACCTGCCTGCACCAAATAATTCACAGCCCAGAAGGCCCTCGGGCCAGTCACAGACAGGGAGTCGAGGAGGTAGTCCCACAAACAGGGTCCCCCGCTCCCCTGACTATGTAAGTCCCCGCTACAAGGGAAACCGACCAATCCTGGGTTATGTGTGGACTCCTCCAGCCCAAGGGGGGGGATCCAGCCAAGCACCTAACCCAGGGAACTTCCCTCCCAACTTCCCACAGGAGGGCAGAAATTCTCCAAATCCTGGGCAGAACTTTTTCCCCAGGTATCCACCCAATTTCCAGCCCCAAAATCATCCATCCTTCTTTCCCCGATTCCCTGAGCCCAGACAACCTAATCCGGGAGAGGGGAGGCCAAGGGTGGAGGGGTATCAAAATCTTCCCAACCAGGGGTACTACCAGAGAAGGGATAGCTACCCTTCCCGGGATCAGCCCAGGGGAGAAAATAGAGCCCCGTATCAGCCTGAGCGGGTTTCACAACTTGAGCGCCAGGTCCAAAATATGGCACGAGATCTGGGTCACATACTGAGGGCTCAACAGAACCCTCAGATGAGCATGCCACCGCAGAATGCCACAAACTCTGGACCTGGTGCTCCAGAACAATGACGGGGGCAGCACCCCGATAACACACCGGTTCCCAGGGAGGAGGCACAAGGGGAAGGGAGGTGTAAAGCCTTAGAGGAAGCTTCCTTCCCAACTTGTAAACAGCCCCTGGAAAACCAGGAACCGGAAACAAAATCTCCTGCCCCTGAAAGCCTGCCTCCCAAGGAGCAGTGGGGGGGGTAGGAGAACAAAGGACCCAAACGAACCCACTTTGTGGAGGAGGTACAGGTCTTCCAATTTGAGGGAGAGGGATCCTCAGGGGATCCTGGGGAAAGGATCTTCTCCTTTAGAGATGGGGGAGCTCCTCCCAAGGAAAAATGAGTCCCAAGGGATGCCAATTCAGACTGGGGAGATATGGAGACTGAGCTACCGCCGCCCATCATCTCATCCCAGAACCCACAATACCGAAATCCCCTGGTTCAAACCCATCCTGGTGACTGCCTCCAAAAAGACTCTCCACAGAATTCTGCCCAAATCTCTTCTCTCGCCATGTCCAAAACCAGAAAATTAGCCCACCAGTTGTCCAAAAATGTGCATTATCTGTGCCCCCTTGAGGAGAAGGAGGGAAGATACTATGCCCCGGTACAAGTACAGGGGCAGGGTACAATTTTGGCACTGGTGGACACTGGATCCCAAGCTACCCTTCAGTCCAAAAGGGCCTTTGAGGAACTAAATGCAGGAAGGGGGGAGAATTACCGTATTCCTCTCACCTCTCTTCCTGGACAACTGCAGAACTTTGACGGGAAGGAGATTCCTGTTGAGGGGACTGCAGACTTGGACATTAAAATTGGGCGACACAAGGTGAAACACCCGGTCATAGTAGTGACTCCAGAGGGCACCCCTTGTTTACTAGGGAATGACCTCCTGAGAAGGTTGTCACCCCTAATAGATTGTGTAAACAAGGTCCTCTGGACCCAGACTAGCCGACCAATAAAATTAAAACAGAGTGTCAACCATGTTAGTTTAAACGGCACCTGCCACATGGTTGAACAAAAATCTGACCAAGTAGAATTTCACTTCCAGAACAACCAAACTCCAGACATGAGAGTAATAGCAGTAGGACAACAGACTGGTGATGGGGGGGTCCTCTCTATTTCTGAAAATCAACCTTCCTTCCAGTTTAAGGTGGTATTCCACACTGGAAGGAAACACCCTGAAATTCTTTACTAATCCACAATCAGAAACTCCCACTCCTATAGTCCAGAAAGATGTGAAATCAGCTCAGAGCCTGGCTGATATTCAGCAAATTGGAGAGCAGTTGTTCATCCCTGTTCAGTTAAATGATGGGAAGGACTCTGTTCTCGCTCGAGTGTGCGTGAACAACGGTAAGAGCTTCATCAGCGAAGCCATGTTCCGCCAACTCCCAAAAGATCCAGCCATTCCCACATTCAAACTGATAGACAAATGGGAAATGGACCTGGAAGAACCTACTTCCAAACATCTCCTGCCAAGCAGGTGTATGCTCAAAATCTCCATTGGCAACAAGAGCATAGTCCATAATTGTTGGGTCGTGCGAGACGTCACTGCCGCCTTTTACTTAGGCAGTGACATTCTCAATCGCTTTGCCATTAGTTTGGACCTAATAAACTT
The DNA here is from genome assembly GCF_040938575.1 of Ambystoma mexicanum. Lineage (NCBI taxonomy): Eukaryota > Metazoa > Chordata > Amphibia > Caudata > Ambystomatidae > Ambystoma > Ambystoma mexicanum. The sequence continues at coordinate 455,627,916 of NC_090935.1, forward strand.
CAAAGCTTGGTCCCGATTAGCGGATAATCCCATGGGCTTTGATGATCCAGAAAAAGCATTTAGGTCAGCTCAATTGCTACCTTATGCAGTTGAAATTCAGATCAAAGAGGAAGTCACCATCCCAGAAAGGACCCGACAATTCTCCCTGGAAGTGAAAGTTAAAAGAGGACAACATTTGAAAAACCCTGATGCTTACATACATCTAAACGCTTCTCTCCAACAGCAAGGGTTGGGGGTAAACCCAACTCCATTAGTCAACATAGAACATGACACCATTCTAATAGAGGTGGATAACAGCAACTTAAAGAGTATTACTCTAGCCGCAGGCACCATTATTGGAATGGCGGTTGATGACCGACATTTTTCCATCGATTTAGGAAATGAACTGTTAGGACCAATCCCCAAGGATTGCTTTGACAGTGACAGTGATGACAATACAACACCAGACAGGATTTTTACCCGGCATGGGGGGAACTTCCTGGTGTACACTTCCTGCCCCTATGGTAAGGAAGATGTGACTTGTGACTTCAGGAGGGATGAGGTGATTTTCCAGGTCCATGAGGGTTGCCTTTCCCACCTGAGGCCTCCAGTCCAAATCAGCACTCTGACCAGGGACTTCTCCACCCAGCTGGAGGAGGCCGCTGAGATAGCCAAACCAGAAGTCTTTCCAGGCTTCAGGCAGATGGTGGAAGAGAGAGTCAACCTAGCTGATGCCTGTGTGACTCTGGAACAAAAGCAAAAGTTGAAACAAGTTTTCTTGGATTTCCAAGATCTCTTTGCGGTAGACTCATATGACTGTGGCCGCACCGACATCTACACAACAACAATCCCCACGGACCCTGGAATGACTCCAGTGTTTGTGAAGCAATATCGCTTGCCTCTTGCATCCATGGAGTCCCTTACTGAAATAATTAAGAACCTTGAGTCCCGCCGAATAATACGTCCAGTACACAGCACCTTCAATAATCCGGTGCTGGGAATATTGAAGCCAAACGGCCAGTGGAGACTCTGCGCTGACCTTAGGGAGCTCAACAAACGGGTCCATACTTCCCGATGGCCTCTGCCCTACATTGACCAAGGGCTGGCCCAGATTCAAGGGTCACAGGTATTCACAGCAATAGACCTGACCAATGGATACTGGACCGTGCCTGTCAGTAGGGAGGACCAATACAAACTGGCTTTTACCTTTGGGGGCCAGCAGTACACATGGACCCAGACTCCCTTCGGATACCTCAACTCCAGCAATGAATTCAACATTTTCCTATATAAGGCCATGCCCGACCTGGGTGTGAGGGGTAACCTGGCTTATGTAGATGATGTTCTCATCAAAAGTTCAGCTGTGGAGAAACACATAGCGGAGTTCTGTTATGTTCTGACACAGTTGAGGGCCGCCGGAGCAAAACTTTCCTTTCAGAAAGCACAGTGGTGTAGAACCCGTGTTAATTTCTTAGAGCATGAGATTACTCCTCAGGGTCTCTGTCCCCAAGAAAAGAAAGTGGAAGCACTCCAGAAACTGAAAGACCCCACAACTCTGCGGCAACTAAGGAGCATCCTTGGACTGACTAATTACAGCAGAAAGTTCATTGAGGGCTACGCAGAGATCACTAGACCCCTGATTCATCTCCTGAAAGGGGGGGTCAAGTGGGAATGGGGTCCAGAACAATCTGAGGCAGTAAGACAACTCAAAAGAAGCCTCTCACAAGCGCCTTGCCTAGCTTACCCTGTCAGAAACAAGGAGTTCTTCCTGGAGACGGGGTTCTCTAATACGTGCTTGACAGCAGTATTATACCAAAAGCATGACAAAGTCAATAAAGTAATCTCCTATGCGAGCAAAACTTTATCCTCTGTGGAGGAAAAATTCAACAATTGTGAGAAGACACTCCTGGCAACGGTGTGGGCATTGAAGAATTACCTCCCGTTTATCCAGGGGGAACACATCATAGTGGAGACTCCACACCAGCCTCTGCAATATCTCCAAAGTGACAGAATCCGGGCCGGAAATGTGAGTAATTCCCGAATTACTTCCTGGATTCTGTCAATGCAAGGCTTTCCTGTGGAGGTCAGATATGGCCAAAACAAGAAGAGTCCCCTCGCGCAAGGTCTGGCTGACTTGCATGATTGTGCCGGAGAAAGCTGTCTCGAGGACGAAAGTCTAAAAATCAAGGACAACATGGAGGCATACCTTAATTCCCCAAGCAAAGTCTTTGAAGAAGACAAGTGTGAGGGAATGCCCACTGTCTATGTGGATGGATGCTCTTACCATATTGACAACGACGGGGATAAAGAACTGATGGTTGGCGTAGGGAATGCATGGGTGAAGGAATTCCCAGAACCCTCCGCTGGATACAAAATTGGTCCCCGAAGTAGCCAGGTGGCAGAATTGATTGCTCTGCATCAGGCCATCCTCACTGCTGTCCAGCATCAACTCCACGAACTGGTCATAATCACAGATTCGAATTATGTACGGAACGGGTTCGTGGAGCACCTGGTCAACTGGAAAACCAGAGGCATGTTATGCGCTAATAACAAACCCCTGAAACATGGGAAGTTAATCTAAAACATTGATGATCTGGTCACATCGAATGGGATGACCATCTACTGGAAAAAGATCAAGGGTCATTCCAAAGTAGAGGGACCAGACAAAACTGGAAATGACTTAGCTGATCAGCTGGCCAAAACCGGGGCCATCCACGGGGATCTAATCGAAATAGAGTCCCTGTTGGGGGAAATCCAGGTCACCGCTATCACTAGGTCCCAGACAAATGCTCACAATGATCTTTCAACTGCACAATGGAGTAAGGAGACCCCTGATGCTGATTTAATTACAGCTCAGAAGGGGGATCCAATTATTGGTAAGTTTTACCAACACCTTGAAGACCCGGAGAACTTTCCCCTGACGGATACCGATTACATTGGGAAAGAGGACCTAAGAGTGTTGATGAAATGTCCAAAAATGTTCCGAATCCAAGACGGTTTGTTGGTAAGGAAATCCCAAGCTGGCCATGATCAGTGGGTGGTTCCTACCTCATTCTGAAGCCTGATGTTAAGTCACGCCCATGATGCGGCCACCGCCGGTCATAGGGGGTTTCACACAACACCGGAAATCTTAAGAGAGGTTGCATACTGGCCACATATGGGGCAGGACCTCGACCAATACTTGAAGGGGTGTCTTGTGTGTGCACAATTTCAGCCATCATCCCTCACACACCGTGTGCCTCTCCAAAAGAGGGGGATGACACTGCCATGGTCAGATTTGCAAATCGACTTTGTAGGCCCTGTGATTCGCTCGTCTAGAGGAAACAAGTACATGTTGACCGTTACATGCTTGTTTACCAAGTGGGTGGAATGAGACAGCAGCTGCCCTGATGATTAACCACATCTTTTCCCGTTTTGGTCTACCTCAAAGGATTGAGTCAGACAGGGGTAGGCACTTCACCAGTGAAGTAATGACAAAGATGTGGGAGATACTGGGGGTCAAAAGAAAGCTACATATTGCTTACCGGCCAGCTTCTTCTGGAGCAGTAGAGAGATATAACCGAACCATTGTGAACATCTTAAAAAAGTTTGTGGCAGATTCTGGGCCAAGTTGGGATATCCGATTACCTCTGGTCCTAATGGCCATCAGATCTACCCCTTCATCTGCAACCAAAATGTCGCCATTTGAGTTGATGACTGGACGCAAGATGGTGCTTCCCCAGCATTTGCTCTACAGAACCCAAGAGCAAACGTTGATAAATGCCTCCACAACTCATGAGTATGTGGAGAATTTAAGGAAACACCTCCAGGATGCTTTTGCCTATGCTCAGCGGAATCTAGAAAGATCAGCCGAGAGTATGAAGACCCACTATGACCTGAAAACTACCCGAAAGGAATATAAGGTGGGTGATCGGGCCTATCTATACAATTTCCAAAGGAACCAGGCCAAACAGCGAAAATTCTTGCCTACATGGAAGGAACCGTTTGAAATTATAGACAAGATCTACCCTGTGGCCTACAAGATCCGCATCCCCGAAGGCGGTTTGGCATAGGGGGAAGACAAGTGGGTCCACATAAACCAGTTGAAGTGTTGCCATCCCAGGCACACTTTGCAGCAACTGGAGGAGTCCTCTGCAATCCCAGAGGGTACCGCTCCAGAGAAATTCAATTCCAACCCTAAAATATCCTACATATAGCCTATCAAATTCTGTGTTTCTCAAGTTTATGTGTTCCTGTCGCTTAATTTAAAAAAATGTGCATGTTCATATCTGTTGAGTTCTAAAATATATATGCCACCCCACTATATCAATGGTGGGGGAGAAATGTCCATGAATAGGTATTGCCGCTTTTCCTTTGTCGTCCTAGGAGAAAGAAAACCTGGAGACTGGCCAAGGAGGACGATCCGGAGACCGGGAGCAAAGACCCTAGGGGCCCGGGGTACCGCCAAATATTCCCATCAGGACCGGCGAGGAGAACCGATCGATCAGTACCGGATGGAGGAAAAGATGCTGAACTGTGCCATTTGCAGAATTGGAAGAAGATTATGCGGACATACCAGTGCGTGGGTCAAAACCTTCTGTGCACCCGACTCCCCATCGACTCAAATTCAAAGTGCAGTCGCGTGGGGGGGCCTTGATGGGTGTCCTGACCCACGTTTGAGCTATCATGCTGCAACATTTGGTGCTGTGGGCTTAGAAAATCCAAGATGGCCAAAAAGCCCACATGTGTGCCAGAATCCAGGAGAACCACGCAGTGTGTGCGTACACCAAAATGGCTGCCTAACTTGCCACCCACCAGTGCGAGCATGATGGGCCAGGGTGCCATGAGTGGAATGGGTGCCAAAGGTAAAAAAGCAGCGCCTGTTAGCTCAAAAACGCTTTAAAATTACCTTTGGTTTCTCTGAATGCCAGCTCAAAATGCCTATTTTCAAACATTGCAACACATCCAAAAATCTCACTGAACACCAGCGGACATCTGGCAGAATGAAGTATGTGTGCATACAAAATCTGGGAAGATGAAGAGCCCAAAACAATGTTCATAACAAAACTGGCTGAGCTATGCATGTCAGCAGCCTAACTGAAACTGGATTAAAACCACCAAAATCGAAATGTTTAAATTAACTGAGTGACCTACTTTTGAGTGTCACATAGTTTGTAACTGTTAAAATGTCATAGTTTTGAACTTAGAATCAGCATTCTAGCTGCATATTTAAAAATTGTATTGACTTAAACTGGGGAACAAAAAAATGACATGTAGCTAAAAAGTGGCATAAAGAGATTCCAATTCTACCTGACAGGTTCCCAGGCCTGGCTGCATTCTGTTGCCCCTGCCAAAAGGAGGTCACACACTCTCTGATTGAATTACCAGGGGACTGCAAGAAACTAAACAAAGGGCCCAGGCAGATGGTTTATTGGGGGGATCGTGAATGGCTTCCTTTTGAACAAAGCCCTTCCTTGACTCAGGCAGATGTTATATTGGGGGCGTCGTAAAAGTGGCTTCCTCTTGGCAGAAACGGGGAGAGGCAGCCCCCTCTGAGGACAGGCTGAGCTTAAAGAAAGTGGATAGACTGGTTTCTCCACCATGTGACCTGGGAAGACACACCCCTGTTGGCCAGAATATGATTTTAAGAAAGATGTATAACTCATGGTGCGGACTTGTCAAAATTATCTAAATGATACCATAATTCTTGTGATTTTTCTGCCCACAGTTTAAGAGGTTTTAGGACCCGGTGGTATGATCTGGGGATTTACGAGCGGAAAAGAGGTTGTTACTCTAAATGTATGCAGGTTAAAAATCTGACACTTCCTTATCTAAATGCCCACATGCCTTGCACACAATTGTATAAATTTGGAGAAAAATCTGATATGGGGAAAGCTACTAAAAAGCACAAAAAGTTACCATTTCTTTACCCAAGCTACTAGAAATGCCAGGGTCGGAACAGTGCCTCCCATCAGTAATGCATGATGTGTGTATGCAATGACAAACAACTGTGTATCTGTGGAATATGTATTTGGGTCAAATATAGATTTATGTGCAATTTGACAAGAGTGTCCTTTCTGCAGGCCATAAAACAGCATCACCATGACTCACATTTCCTTTCCCCTATCAAGGAAGAGAGAAAAGCTTGACCAATGATGAGTTGAGAGAGGGGCTGGCTTAGTGATGCTGCACACACACCCACTTTCAAAAGACATAAAAAGAGCCACTGGAAGCTAGAGAGGACATTCAAATCCAGTTGCTGCGGAGCGTTTTGCCGGACCACACAACATCCAGAAGATACCAGTTCCAGACTGACTCCAGCTACATACTCCAGAACCTAGAACTTATACTTTAGAACCTAAATCAGAGGCCTAACCACAAGCTGAGTTCTCTGCAGCAGGCCTCAAATCACTTCAAGCTACTCACAGCCGGGTGAGCTGCTTGAATCCCTTGCCAAGAACTTTTGCCAGGACCAGTGCAGAGATCCAGGAGCCGTGCAGAGACCGCTGTATCCGGACAGACCAGACCAGTGCCACACCCGACCAGACAAGACCGTGCAGAACCGCAGACCCAGAGACCAGATCGCTGTGAAGTGCCGCTAGTCTGATTGATCAGATCCGTGACGAGACCCAGTCAGTCCAAATATATTGTGAGTACAGCTAGGACGGGGCAAAACCAAATCTCTTAGTTTAAAGTAATATAATTCAATCTATTTAACCTAAGTAGAACTGCCTCCTAACTGTCACCTGTCATTTGTAAAGCTGCATAGCTGTCACTTGTCAATTTGAGTTACTTTAAATCCGAAAAATGACCTTTACAAAATCGTTCATATCTCTGGAACCGTTTGGGCTACGAACTTGGTTTAATTTCTCTCTGAAAGCTGAGAATCTAAGCGTTCCAACAAGCCTAGAAACGACTTCCTACTCCTTATACTTTTTCCACAATCACGATTCACGCACTCGCAAATTTTACCACGTTTTGCGATTTGGTTAAAAATCCAGCCACGTGTAACCATCAGCAGTCATTTCTTTCCTTGCTAAAAATTCGTTTGCCTCTTAATCACCATCTCTGAATCATTGCTAAAGTGAGCCTGAACTCATCCCAAGTATCTCTCACTCACCCTGAACCTCCTAAAGGGAATTAAAAGCATTTTCAGCATATTTCTCACTTCATTTCCACCACATTCAAAGCACTTGGGCCTGTGTTTTAAAACTCATACCGGTTTTCTCTAAGCTTGCTGGGGGGGAATTGAATTTCGTATTGTATTTGATTGCTTTCCTAAGAACTGTGTGCTCCTCTTTCCATCTACTTCCATGTCTTACATTGCATAGGGGAGGGGGGTGAATTGCCAGAGAAAAAGTGATTATATTATCTTTTGCTAAAATCATCTCAAGTATTTCTGTACTGCCTTTTATTCCTCATTGCTTTTCCCTTGAAATCATAGAAGTATTTTTGCTACTTGATCCATCCTATACTAACTCCTCATTGATTATAAAGAAGTGTGCTAGTGTCACATTACCCATTGTTGATTAACATTATATTTATAAGGGCGATATCGATTATTAATTTATTATAAAAGCGTGGTATCTATATTTTGTCTTATTTCTCAAATAAACCTTTTAAACTTGCAAAACAGAACTACTTCTTGGCTCAGTGGGGTCAGGGGGATTCTAAGAGAGGGGTGTTATATAGGGGTAGTCATCCAGAACTCATGAACTGGACATAAAGATATATCAATAACGGTTTCCATTCAGTATCCCAGACTAGGCATTGACTTAGCTGTAGTGTTGAATTGAATCTTCTTACAGTTTGTGGGTGGTAAGCTGTTGAGAACTTGTAAGTAACTCCACAGGTTTTCCACACGGCTTTCATGTAGTGGGACATAAAGTTTGACCCCCTGTCAGAGATTCCTTCCTTAGGAAACCCAACCCTGGTAGAAATACCAAGGAGGGCCATAGCCACAGCCGGAGCTGTAACAGTCCTCATAGGAATGGCCTCAGGATACCTAGTAGCATGGTCTACTACAACAAGTATAAACCTGTTGCCTGAGGAGGTTGGAGGATCAAGGGGACCAACAATGTCAATCCCTACTCTCTCAAATGGGACTCCCACAACGGGGAGAGGCACTAAAGGTGCCACATTCTTGGAGCCAACCTTACCAGAGGTCTGGCAGGTGTGGCAGCTCCTGCAATGTTTTTCTACTTCGGCCCCCATCTTTGGCCAATGAAAGTAGAGAGAGAGCCTTTCCTTTGTCTTCTTTTAACTCAAGTGACCAGCCAAAGGAATCTCGTGGGCTAACTGCAAGAACTGCTATCTGTTCTCTTGGGGTACTACAAGTCATTTGTAGTCTCCAGGTTCAGACTCGGTCGGTTCACTGTAGAAGAGGCCATCTTCCCAGTGCAACCTGTATTTGCCAGGCTCTTGCCCTTCAGCCTGAGCTTCTGCCTGGTGGCGAAGACCTTCCAGAGTTGGACATTCTCTCTGTCCCTTACTGAAGTCTGCCCTGTTGGGTCCACCTTCTGCCAGTAAAGACTGTAGCTCAGGATGGTCAACAGGATCCAGATCTCCAATGAGTTCCTGGCCTTCCATTAGCTCTTCCCCAGAGTCTAATTCTACCACACAGGGTTGTACCACCCTCTCAGCCTCAGCTGGAGGGGGAGTTACTGGTGTAACTTTGGACAACCGAGGGGAAGTCCTTGTTGGCTGCACTGAAGTGCTGGCTGCTGGTTTCTGTTTAGAAGTTTTAGGTTCCCCTTTCGCTTCTGATTTCTTTGAGACAGCAGCTGACAAATCCAGTGGAGCAGAAGTGATATCCTTCTTCATCATCTCCTCGGGAGTACCTCTCATGGTTCTCTCCCTTGCAGGTCTGGTTAGCTCCTGTAACCATTTGCTAGGAGGTTTGGGGATATGAGACACAACTCCAAGAGTTTTTAAATCGTTACCCAACAGAACTCGTCCTGGTACCTCACTTTGTATGCTGACAGGTATCTTCACAGTCATGTCATTACACTGGATGAAAACTGGTAATTGGGGAAGCATCTGCACAGGCCCTCCAGCTAACTTGGTGAGGTGTTTGGGTGCCTTAGCAACATTCTCAGCCTGAAAAAAAGATTTATCCACCACAGTTATGCTGGCCCCAGTGTCCCTAATGGCAGGAGTCTCCTGACCATTCACCTGGACACTGTCCTTATAATACTCTTTAGTATTATCTGGGATAGAATTATAGACATCTAAATTCTGTTGTTCCCACAAACCCAGAGACACTAAAGAAACACTGGCTGAGACTCCAATGGGTTCATCAGCCAGCAGTAGAAAGTTTCCACTTGCCATTTGGACTTCCTCCTCTGGAGCAAAGGCTAAGGAGACAAGCTGGACCCCTGAAGGTTTACCCTTGCATCTGGGATCGCCTTTCACATGGTCAGTAGAGCCGCAAACAAAGCAATTACCAAATTCTTTCTGGAATGGTGGCTTGTTCTGGTCTCCCTCTGGTTTGGCACCAGAAGGTACACTATTCTGCTGTGGTTTTCCTTGTGGGTTACCCTTATGGTTTGGTTTGGGGCCCTCTTTGGAATTTGAGTTATTAGAATTCTCTTTTGAGTCTTTTTTAGGCTGTTTTCCCTCATCCTTTTTCTGAGTTGCCCCAGAATCCTTATGAGTAGCCCTGTTGGCAACCCACAAGTCAGCAGCCTTAGCTAGCTTCCTGGAATCCAATTCCTTTGAATCAGCCAAGTGCTGTCTGATCTCAGGAGAACAGGCATCATAAATAGACTCCAACATAAAAAGATTCTTCATACCCTCATAAGTGTTCACCTTGTAACCCTTAATCCATCCCTCTAAGTTTTTCAACCCTTCACTCACCAAGGTAGCCCAAGGGGTACCATCATGCTTTTTGAGCGATCTAAACCTCTTAAGATACTGGGAAGGGGTCTTCCCAAATCTAGCTATCAGAGCTAGATTCACACTTTCCTACTCTCTCCTATCCTCCTCCCCCAACTCCATTACCGCATCAGTTGCAACAGGGGGTAGCCTAGGGAACAACCAGGTAAGTAGCTCATTACCTGTGATGTCCTGGAGCCCATGATTATACTCAAACAAATTCAGCCAATCCAAAACATCCAACTTTGGTTCATACATACCAATTATTTCCTTAGGCATCCGGGGTCTTTTGGGACTGGAACTTCTAGAGGAGCCAGAGACAGAAGCAGTTTCAACAGACAACTTTTTCATTTCTAACTCATGCTTGAGCTCCATTTCTCTGAGCCTAAGAATTTGTTGCATTTTTTGGTGTTTCTGTTCAGTTTGAGCAGTAATCCTTCTGAATTCCAAGTCTATTTTCATTTTTTCTAGTTCAAGGACTTGAGGACTTAGTGTGGGACCTGCTACAGGCCCAGTAGGTACAGCTGGTAAGGCAGACAGAGGGGTAGGGGAGACAGTTTCATTAGCCTCTCCTTCCTCTTCAGCCTCTTCATCACTATCATCAGAACTTTGATTTAGATCAACACCATTACTGTTATCTACATTTGCTGGAGAAATCGGTTCCTCTGAACTAGTACCCAGACTTTGGTTTTCCAGCAATCTTGCTATCAGTTCTACTTTCTTGCCTTTTACAGAAAGATTCTCTTGTCTACAGAGAGCTCTCAAACTCTCAGTATTTTTACCTGACAAGGACTCTTGACTGTAAACTTCCATAGTAGACATGTTTTATTTTTTGAAAGTTGCTTTTTTTTTAGTGCTAAGCTTTGTGGTTAGTTATCCTAAATTGTTGAAAAGCACTCTAAACTGTATACTCGATACAAATCCCACCGCTGTACACCAGTGTTAGGCAGAAACCTGTGCAGTTCCCTCTGGGACCACTGCAAAAAGTTTAAGACTACAGGAGTTAGCAGTAAACCCAATTGGTAGCAGTCTGCACCGCCCAGATTTACCTGGTAGCTGTGGCTGAGCAGTCAGACTTCTCTCAAGACGAGTTAGGCAGTGTATGGAGTATACAAGATAGGGCAATTTACACAGTAGAACAAGCAGACACGGATCAGAGCTTGGGTGTAAAGATATATAATTATTTATTTAAAAACACATCTATGAAAAACCCACTGGCACTAATATGGCAAACAACTTCAATCACAGTTACTATAAGTATATATCAATCCCATAACAATATTTCGACAAGTCTAGGTTCAAAGACACCACTTATTTGCAGACAGAGATGAGTGCTTAACCTAGATGGCACTCTAGTATTCGTTAGAGAGGGAGAGAAAAAGGCAGGGTATGAAACCAACTTAGTACCAACACTTTTACGAAGCAAATGCAAGGCAAGCAAAGCAGGGTCTACTGTAGATCACAAAGTTCAGAGGCCAGGCCCACTCGGAGAGAGGCAAGGCGGTATGTCCCAAAAGTATCACAGTGGAAATGCACTTCAAGTCTTTGTAGCAAAATGTCACAGAAAGGTTGGACCAGTTTTAGAACAAAAGTTAAGAAGGTCTGGAGGCGACCCAGTGGAAAGGTAAGGATTTAAGACACCTCACGCTAAACCGTCACAAGGGAAGCCAGGCGGACACAGTACCTTGAAAGTGAAGAGACAGCTCCGGCGGGGGCAGTTGTTCCTGGTGGTGGATGCAAGTCAGGGCTTTGCCAGAAGAAGAGATGATCTCGTCGTAGAGGAAAGTTGAAGATCTTTGCACCACCAGGCAAGAGACCTGCTGCGGAGTGCTTAGTCACAATGCACCACCGTTTGGTCACGGTACAGTGGTTAGTGGCTATCCGGGTGCTGGGGTGCTCCGCACGGGCAATTCGACCACTAGACGTCCTGTAACCGAAGAAAAAGCAAGGGACTGGTTGTTCCCACCAGTCAAAGGGAAGAAGACTCTCCAGCAAGGACATCTCCTCTGTCGTTGGGAAGTGGTGAGTCGGTTCAGCAGGGCTCCACCGGAGGTGTCGTCGTTGCAGGTCGGCTCAGCTTTACCCTCGTCGGATTCTTAGGTCCTGTGGCGACTTCTGAAGTTCCAGTCCCCAAAGCCCTGCTTTTATGCAGAAAACCCCCATTCATTCAGCCTAGCTGTCAATCAAACATGCTAAGTGGTGAGTGGGGCGGCTCACCAATTGGGCCAATCACACCAGAATGCGACTTGAGTTGGCAAGGCAACTCAGTCCAGGGTGCCTAAACCCCCTTCCACAACCCCTGTGGTACCCAGACAGAATGGCACCACTCTGGAGGGCTTCTGTGCAGAAGCCCGCCAAAAGTGGAATAAAGGGCTCACCTTTGGTTTGGAGTTACAGAGGCGAACACATACACCATTTTAAAAACCGAGTTCTGGCAGAAAATAACAACCGGTGAATTCATTTTAATTAAATAAACCGGCGGTATGTTAGAGACTAATGTGAAAAAAGTATTAGCCTCGAACAATGGGAAAAACCCATAGGAATATATTCGCAGTCGAATATAAAAAGTAGTATCCACTGCCACCAGCCAAAACTCGACGAGGGGGGACGGGACAGTGCCCCCTCGAATAACAGACCCAGGGGTAATCAAATTACCCCTACCAGTACGTCCACAATAGGATGGTTTGTACTGGTTCTGTTAGTAAATTTAGGTCTAGTAAAGCCAATGGTGATTTTACATGCCCTGGGAGACAGTAGTCAGTCTCAGGGTATGGAGTCTATGGTGGGGTTACCTAGGACACCCCAGTGTTACAGCACGGAGGGTGCTGTGTAACACACATAGCAAAACACATGAGACCCTACGGAGTAAAAGACCCCGTAGCCCATAGAACACATTAACATTCAAAGAAATACCACAGATCATGTCCAAGAGTGGGAGAAAAAGAGTCTCACTCTTGGCAGGATGAAAAAAACAAACTCCAGAAATCCAGCAAAGCTGCTGGGGGACACACTAGGTTAGGAAATTCAGCCTAAACAGAGAATTCTCCCTAACACCCATCTATATTCAGGTGACACATTTCCAATTTGAAGCATATGTTTGTCAAAATATTTTGTTTGTTAGTTCTACAAGTTCTATACAATCCACAATTAGATGTTCTAGAGTTTCTTTGATTAGAGGATTGGTACAGAATCGACAAAAATTTCCTTCAAGACTAATTTGTTTCTGTTGCGCCATAACATCACGCGTAGTCCACAGGTTTAGACGTAGTCTCGAAATAGCTTATCGCATTTGCGGTGATGGAGCTTTACACAGATATGGCTCAATATCTCCAATTTTCTTTTCACCAAACATTGTTGATTGGAATGTTTATATGTGAGACAAGATGTTCTTGTATCTATCCAGTTTTGAAAATAAATCTTCATTTTAGCTCTATCAGGATTCTTGATCAGTATCTCTAATGTGACATTGGCTATGGCCATGATTTCAAAGACATATTTGGTCCATATTCAAACAAAATCATGCGTTGTCGAAAGCATATATTTCGACAATATTGAAAGAGCTATTTCATCTTTCATATATACTAAGCATTTACGGAATAGAGCACATAGCTGCCAATGGTATTTGGCTAGTAATGACGTGAGTCCTAAATACATATAGTTTGGCACAATTTCTAGATTCACATTCTTGATTTTCCATTCCATTCTGTTTCCATTGGTACGTTTAGGGACACAAAGCACAACTTGAGACTTATTTAAATGTATGATCAGTTCATTATCATCAAAATATGTAGTATGGGCTGATAAAAATGTTTGGAGCCCAATGCGGGTCTTTGAAATAAATACAAGATTGTCTGCATACCAGAGTGCTTGAATGGTCACCTTGTTCATCTTTGGCGAGCCTGAACTAACACTCACAAAAACCTCTCTAACATCATAAATAAAGAAGTTAATTAGGGCTAAAGCAAGGATACAACCTTGCTTCATCCCTCTTGCTGTTCGCACCACTGATGACAATAGGCCCATTATCAAGAGTCTAATCTGTACTGATGTCGAGGAGTGTAACCTATAGATGATATCAGCAGTCGAAAGCAGAAATTGTTTTTTCAGCTCATTAGTGTAAGGGTCACATTGTTTGGCTATTTGTGTCCATTGGTTAAAATCTCTCAGGATTAAACGGGAGAAGATTTTACCAGGGGTATCAAGTAGGGCGATGGGACGGTAATTTGATGGCACACCCCGTTCACCCTTCTTAAAAATGGGGACTATCAGAGACAAGCACCATGAGTCTGGGACCCTTTGAGTATGTTATATATGTGAAAAGATGTTATTGAGAATGATCGCCCACTGCCTGTGATGTTGTTTCAGCATATAGTTTGTTAGGCAGTCCAGGCCTGCTGCACGTGAGGAGGAGGACTTAAGTATTCATTCTTCTATTATCTGCTCTGAGCACTCGCGGATCCACGGTGGTCCAGTCTGAATTTTGGATTTATTATTTTCAAAGTACTTATCCGCATATAATTCAGAAAAATGTGCTACCCATTGGGCCTCTGAAACGCCATTCAACTAAGCCTGCGCTTGTTTCTGTCCCGATCTTTCATTTAGTAACGTCCAAATTTGCGCTGCATTTTTGTTAGAAATTGAAAGCATGAAAGTTTCACTATCTTTTTGAAACATTTTAGCTTTATACGCTTGTGTCCAATTTCGGTATCTGCACTTAATGGATCTACGAGCTTGGATTCTTTCATCAGAGGGGAGCGTGTAAATAGATCTCAATTCTCTTCTATAAGTTGCTTTTGATTGCTGTAGAAGGAAATCGAAGGTATGGCTATGCCTCTTTATTCAGGTGTCATTTGAACTACACACATTTTTAAATGAGGATAATGCCCATACATACGAATCAAACTGATGCCATGTTTGCTGAACATTAAGCACATCATTCAGCAAGGCTAGATTATCCGGGGACCATTTGAAACGTGATTTGGTGTTATTAATAGTGAGCCTCTGGTTCATCCATTGTTGCTGTTTTACATTTATACCATCGTCCCATGCCCACTGCAATATCAGCATATGGTGATCACTTGCTGTTTGTTGTATAATTTCAAATCTTATTGCCTCCATGAACAGTTCTTCAGACATAAATACATAATCAATAGTGTTCATCTAGGTCCCTCTCTGCCAAGTAGGCTGAGACGGTATATCACCCGGTAAAGAGCCATTCGCCATCCTCATATTCCCATCCCTCATAAAATTATTCCATTTCATAACCTCTTGTATTTTGTTTCTTTTAGTTGGTTCAATGCAATTGAGATTGAGATCTCCTACCAATATAGTCGCAATTATGTTGTTTATCTTGGCTATGATTTCAAACAAATTAGATAGGTCTTTGTAAAAGGTTTTATCAGAAATGGCTGCTGGATTTCGCTATAGATTGATAAGTGTAAGATCTTGTTTATCATTTGAAATTCTAACCAGCTGGATAAAATTATTAATGGTTGCCCATGGATGCAGTTTTAGACCTGTGCTGATTTTGGCTGCTCCCAACAGGCCCTTTAAGGGCATAAATAGCTGGAAGTAAGGTCACATCATGATCATCCCCCACAAGTGGTGTGGTCATCCACGTCTCCTGGAGGGCTACAATATCAAACTCATTTATTCTGTTATTTTGTCCCCCTTGCAAATGAGTATTCACCCTAGAATCGCAGCTAGCTAGAGGCACAATGTTTCTGTTCTCTTCAGGTAATGGCTATGTTTGTCTATGTTCACCTCCTCCTATATGTGCTTTTGGAATGGTATCATGAAATGTACACTGGCACTCTCTGTCTGCTTTGCCTTTATTACTTGTGATTGTTCAACTATGGTTCTTTGAGTATTAGTCTCTCGAGCTACCTGTTATGGGTCTTGTGCCAATAGAAAGCCCATATTAAATAACTCCATTTCTGCCCTCCAGAGTGTATTCAGGACCAGTCCTGACTTAATCCACAAACGTACTATGGACACATTTTGATCGCATAAAAACTCGACCTGATCAATATCGGCCGAAGTGATGTCTTCCAGTTCATGTATGTCATTAAATATATTTAGAATACTTGTCCTGCACAGGACATATTTTCCATATGGGTCATCACGACATATCAATGGGTGATCATTTGAAAAACTATTCTTTTTGTGGTCCTCCCTTTGTTTTCTTTGATTAAGCTCCACATTTATCTGATTATTTGTACTTAATTATGATGGATCGATTCTCTGTTGTGTCATGGCACGTATAGATAAACATTTATTCTTTTGTCTCTTAATGGTATCTTTTGATTACTCGTACTTGAATGTGATTAATCTCTGGACATTAAATGAGGAACTCTCGGGGCTGCGCCCTTTGTGGGCGCAATGAGTGTAGTTTCTGTGATACGCTGCAGGAGATACACATCCACTGTTGCTTTGAGGGTTGCAGTGCGATCAAATCTACTCTGTGTTCATACTCTTTCCTTTGGGGTTTGTACTCTTGAATGTATAATCAGTGATTGTGTGCATTTTTTGAGAGAAGTCTGGACTTAAGGTGCTCTAGATTCTCTCAATCTATCTGCAGCATCTCCTTCAATGATTGTTACCAATTCATTTAAAGGTGAGTGGTTAGGTGGCTGACCTTCTCTCACATATTTTTGATTTGTTAATGCATCAATTTGAATGGTCTTTGTATTCATATCTGCCACTTGAATAGCTTTTATTACTGGTGCAGATTGTTCATAACCTTTAGTAGTTTTCGTATGATCAATCAACTGTGTTTGTGATTGAGAATTAGTAATTTTATTTACCTTGTAATTTGTTTCATAGGGCTTTGTCACTAGGTGACTTGCTCACCCTTTAGCGCAAGATGTTTGTTAAAGACATCATAGGATTCTCGCCTAACATTCTGTTGGAGATCAGTGGATTGGTTCTCAACACTGATCTATGAAGAATTAGGGTCTATGGGATCCACTTCACCACATTCAATGGGACGTATTATTTGCATAAAGATCGGTAATACAGAAGATACAGGACTCTCTGTTACCAAATGCACACTTTCTTTTTGCACATCCATATTATCGATCATTTTGGTTGTTCTATGCAGCAACTTTGGTAGAGGGGTCATGTGAGATTGTTTTGCAATCCAATCAGCTATCATGGATTTGATGAGATTGTTGTGTAATCTTTAATTCAAGAGATTCAAATAATTTAAGTAAACTTTTTATCGTTGTATTAACTTCCACTAGCACAATTTCTATCAATCCATCATTAGCAGGAGTTTCAATTTGCTCCATGGTGGACAGACGCCACCTAGGGGTCGGTTGTATATATGAAGATGCAAGGGAGATGCTTGACTCCATTGAACAATGGGTGTGGTAGTCTGGTGACACTGAATGTGTGGAAATTGATTCGCCTCTAATACTTGCATGAATGGAGATATCTGAAAATACTTCCTCACTCTCTGAGGATTCTTCAACTATTGTCAAATGAGGTCTCCCCTCCCTTTCTTTATTAGGTGATTTAATTACTTGCAGAATAGTATTGTCAGAAACCACTTGATTATCGGTCTCTTGAACCTTTTCAGTTCCTAATATAACTTTCTCACGCATTTTAGCGTTATCTGTGTGCGTGGAAGGAGCCATATCTGTGTTCTTGTGTATGGCACAAAACAAACAAATATCTTTATTGAGGCTCGGAGCCTGTGAAATTGGCGTTAGCGTTATAGTCTTTTGCGAATATGAATGCTTCGGTTTCTCTGTTGATTTGCACGGAATTGTCAGCAGAGTGAGAGGGAGCTCAGGCATGCCCGGCATATTAGATTTTAGTGTGTATATTTGCATATAATTAACTGTTGACGTCACAATCGCTCCAATAACACCTCCTCACGTTTTTGTATAAACAAAATCTGCAAGCATTACCAGATTTGTTCATTCGCATTCGCTAAAATCTGTGAAAAGATCTTAATTAACTAAGTACCTTGTACCGCAGTTCTGTAGCTCCGTGGCTAAGCGGGCAAGTGGTAGTTGTATGGTACTTGCTTCAGTGCATGCATGTTCCAGATTTTATACACGCCTTCAAGAGGGCGTTGCAACAACCAGGGCTCTGTGCTTTAAGCCTAAATAAGCATAAAATGGTATCAGTCCAACATTAAGATGTTATTGACATTGTGCTGTGCCATATTCACCTACTGGGATATGCAGTCCATATGTAGAAAACAACGTAATCCTTGAAATCCAAATCGTAAATCCGCCAGGAAGCAGGGAAGTAATGCAAGTACTATACAAATACAAGCAGTATTTGTATGGTACTTGCTTCGGTGCACGAGCACGGTGCATGCGCGTTTCAGATTTTATACACGCCTTCAAGGGGGTGTTGAAACAACCAGGGCTCTGTGCTTTAAGCCTAAATAAACAGATGAAAATAAGTATAAGATGGTATCAGTCCAACAGTAAGATGTTATTGACGTTGTGCTGTGCAGTATTCACCTGCTGGGATATGCAGTCCAGGAGAACCATCTCTGGTTCTAGAAACACCTCAAAACCTTCCTCTTTGCTTCTGCTTTCTCTCCTCTCCTCCCCTGCTGAATTCCTGACTGAAATTGCACTGGTTTCCTGGCCACCCTTTCTGATCTGTGGCCCAGGCCCCGTCAA
This sequence comes from Ambystoma mexicanum, assembly GCF_040938575.1. NCBI lineage: Eukaryota > Metazoa > Chordata > Amphibia > Caudata > Ambystomatidae > Ambystoma > Ambystoma mexicanum. Next base: position 455,646,395 of record NC_090935.1, read on the forward strand.
ATTGCCCACCTGCACTGCCTCCCTGGCAACCCCTGCACCTGGGGACCGTTTTCTGTATCCCTGCAGTCCCCCTACCAGCACTTATGTCTGCACTTCCTTGCACATGCCACTTTCCCATGTACAGCACTTTCCCCTCTCCCTTCCCCCACACACTTTTCCTTTCCCCCCTTCCTATGCACTTGCATGATCTGAATGACACCTGGCCTAGTAGGATCATTGTCTGTCCTCCCTTTGTTTCCCCCCACTCTGCCTCGTCGCACCTTGAAACACTTGTGTATAGGCGTGTTATAAATGCCATATCATATCATATCATATGCATGAAACAACGTAATCCTTGAAATCCAAATTGTAAATCGGCCAGGAAGCAGGGAAGTAATGTGGCCAAACGGTACTTTACGGTACTTGCCTCGGTGCGTTACATTTTCTCAGTCACATACTTGGAAGGAAGCCCGAATAAGACATTGCCATGAACTTACTTGCTCAGAACACATGTGTGTGCAATCTTTGATTTGTGAAGGTGTTAGAGAATGATAAGACTTTTGGAGGGTTCAGTGTTTTCGGCAAGTGTTGATTTGCTGCCGTAAGGTGAGAATAGAAGCATATATGATTTAGAGTTTGTTTGCTGTGTTTGTAGGAGTACTATGGGGTCCTAGTGAATCCTCAATTTTAAGCAGACTAGTTGAAAAAAGGGATGCTTGCCCTTGGAGGCTTGCCCATGGCAATGCCGATGGTTATGGTTAAGCAGACAGCTTAAGCACAATGTATTCCCGTTGGGAACTTGATAAAGCCAGTTGACATGGGCCCCATATTCTGATTGTGCCCTTCAAGCTCCAGATGTTGAGAAATGTAGAGCCAGGAGTGGCCAATAATGGTGCCACCAATACTTTCAGTGCTAAGAAACTGGAATGAAGTGTAAGGATAAAATGTTTTGATTTGTTAAAAACCTGCTAGCCATCAGTTGTGCTGCAAGTATCAGTGAACCAAGTGTTGTAACCCCTGCTATGTCTATGTTATGTTCCGATGGTATGCTGTAGAGGATAGTGGCATTTTTCTTTGCTGCTCTTGTTTTAATAGCTCCGATTTGTGGGTGGCTGCTGGTATTTCTTTCTTTCCATTGATTTGACTTTCTGTATTTAATTATATTATAATGCCCACTGAAATTGCTTAAATGTCTTTTTGTTGGGTTTTCAGACAGTGTTCTACTGAGGCACGAATCTGTGTTTAGTCTAGTGCAATTATTTGGCCAGTATATTGTATGTTTGCTATCCCCCAGATAATTATTTTAAGGTTACTCCTCTCGACTATCTAGATTAATATACATTGTCTAATTTCTGAATTAAGCCTGGGTGTTGAGGGTTGTAATACTTACGGGACTTAGCATACAGTTGTGTATTGTGTAGTTCTTGCAATGTTTGTGGGTTGCAAAGGAAGAGAAAGAATTGTCAGAGGAGGTATAACATAGATTCTAATTAAGTTTTACCTGTTTCTATACATTTATTTTCAAAATAAACTTGTTGAATGGTTTAACGTTAAAATAAAAGTTTAGGAAGAAGTTGAAACTTGCACTTCAGCGCAGTGCACCGAACATTACCATAAACAGCAGCTGCATTTGTTTGGGGGTTTGGATTGGGCGTGGAAGGTGGCGTGGCGATGTGGTTTGTGCAGAGCGGGGAAGGCAAGCAGGGAACATAGTTCCACTTCATCTTTGTGAAGGTTGTGTTATGTTTTGTCAGTCACAATTATTCTTTCCACTGGCTTTATTGAGAATGGCCTGATTCACAGAGCGTTGTCCTATGGGATTGTGCCATTATAAAATGCATTGGTGAAACTGGTAAATGTCTGTTTTGTGGATTTCCGTGATTTCTATTTCTAAAAAGAAGTCTCCCAGATTTTCTTTTAATATTGGTTGGTTGCCTAATTTCAAACCATTTGATCCACTTTGTTCGATTGTGAGAGTTACTATTATGAGGGTAGTGGGGTTGGCTGTTTACATAATCCCCTCAAATTGACCTTAATGTTTACTCTTCAGTGACTACAATCTGTATTGGAGGACACTCATTTGGTGGTGGGTTAGATACTTCTTCTAAAAGTGGCCTGGCTACAGGACCTTGTCGTATGGGTATAGGGTGCCTTAATCCCTCATTCAGTGGTGTTCTTAAAGCAGGAGCGGAGAGAGGTTCACTTTCAGTTTAGGACTCACAGCGCAATAGTGACAGAGATAATGAGTACCTGTCCTTTGTGAGAGGAATTATATGGAGTAGACCGCTGAGGCTGACAACTTTGACATGCTATCAGTTAAAATATCCCCCTCACCAAATGACACTATAACAATAGTGTCTACCGGCCGCCCGGCACCACCCCCGATTTCCAATCTAACATCACCCACATCTTAGGAGTGTGGGATGTTTTTACCCATGCATCCAAGCCCTACCATAAAACTGTGCACTACTGGCATGGAAAACATCATGATGGCCAGAACTCCCCAGAGAGTGCACAGGGAAAACATGAAGAATAGGCTGCCACCCATTTTTGCCTATGTTGTGAGCACAGGAGGGCAACGCCTAAAACCACCATTGGGCTACACACACCGTAGCCGGAAGCCATTGGGAATGGCAATGCTGATTGACAAAAGCAACCCAGAAGTTTGGGGATTCATTTTCTTATTGTCAAAAATGGATGCAGTACCGGTGCTCACCACTATCAGAAAGACAGCGTTTTAAAACCACCAGACTTTTGTGTAAAACTGAACAAATGAACCGAAACCAGGCCAAGGAAAGACTTGCTAAGAGGTGGATACAATGTAAAACTATATTCTGAAATGACTTGAAGGAAGTAATTATTTAATGTATATATAAAAAATAGCTGCATGTAAGTTGGATTTGAATGTAGAAAACTGGAAACTAAAATGACATTTAGCTGAATTCTGCCTGACAACTACCCCCGAGAAACCTGCTCAGCCACTCTTCCCAGGCCTGGCTGCATCCTGCTGCCCCCACCAAAAGGAGATCACACCTCTCTGATTGAATTAAGGGAGGTTGAACAAAGCCTTGTCCTGGAGTCAGGCAAATGTTATATTGGGGGGAGGGTCGTAAAATGGCTTCCTCTTGGGAGAAACTGGGAGGGGCAGTGGCTGTGAGAGCCAGCTGATCTTGGGGGAAGTGGATAAACCAGTTATTCCACCATGTGATGTGGGAAGCCACCAGGGCATAATTTTAAAAAGATGGATAATTCATAGTACGGACCTGTCAAAATTATATAAATAATATCATTATTCTTGTGATTTTTCTGTGCACATTTTAAGAGGTGTTAGGACCCTGTGGTATGTTCCTGGGGATAGTAGCAGAAAAAAGGTTGTTAATCCTAATGTATGCATGTTAAAAATCTGACACTTTATCATCTGTAACCCATATCCGTGGTGCACATTTGTTTAAAATCGGGTAAAGTTTAGAGGTCGTTATCTGGATGAAAAGGGGAGAATTCTGTCATCAGTGGACACGACATCGTACAAAGACAGGGATCGGATGGTTTGGTGCTACAGAAAATATGTTAACTGGACCTATAATATGAGAAAAATGGTACATAGATAGATATGTATTTGGGTCAGAAATAGATTTGTGTGAAATTTGAAAAGGGGAGGTTCGTCTGACCATAAAACCTACAGCATCACTCTGACACTCCATTTCTTCCCCCCAATCAAGGGAGAGAGGAAAGCTTGGTCAATGATAAGTGAGAGGGGCAGGCTTAGCTAGGCCCAGGCACACACCCATTTCCAAAACACATAAAAAGAGACTGCTGGGACAGGTAGAGACATTCACTTTCCACTTTCTTGTGGGACGCTTTGCCGGGAGACTCCAGACTTCAAATCCATCAACCTCCAGAGACCAGAGATGCAGAGAGACAGAGACCAGACCAGAGACCCATAGACTACAGAACTGTGAACCTAGAAGGCCCACTGCAAGCAAAAGTATTCTCAGCAGGCCTTCAGAATCCAGCAAACCTAACCAAACTATTCAACAGCCGGGCGAGCTGTTTGAATTCTTTGCCAAGAACTTTTGCCGGAACCGCAGACCAGACCAGGACAGCTGTGAGCAGAACCAGAGATCCGGATCGCTGTGAGCAGAACCGGTGCCTGATTGACCCGCCGAGCAGAGTCATTTGAACTTTTAAATTTCAAATCCGAAAAACTACCTTCACGAAATCGGCCGTATCTCCGGAACCGTTTGGGCTAGGAGCGAAATTTAACTTTTATCTTAAAGCTAAGATTCTAAGCTTTCTAACCGACTTCCTACTCCTTATAGTGCCTCCGTAATCGCGCTCGACGCACACGACTAAATTTGCAGCAATTTGACCTTTTGCTCAATTACAGCCACGTGTAAAAATATTTGTCCTTGCTTTGTCCTTGCTTTGCTTGCCGAAATTTGTGTGCAACCTGACAATTATTCATAGGGCATTGCTAAAGTGAGCCTGAACTAATATAAACTAGATATCACCCACCCTGAACTCTAGAGGGAATTAAAAGCATTTTAAGCACATTTCTCACTTCATTGTCATCAAATTCAAAGCATTTTGGGCCTGTGTTTCAAACTTCTACCTGTTTCCTCTAAGCTTGCTGGGGGGGAACTGAATTTGTATTTGATTGCATTCCTGAGAACTGTGTGCTCCTCTTTCCATCTCCTTCATTTCTTACATTGCATAGGGGGGGTGATTTGCCAGAGAAAAAGTGATTATCTTATCTTTTAATAAAATCATATCAAGTATTTCTGTACTGCATTTTATTCCTCATTGCTTTTCCCTTGAACCCATAAAAGTATTTTTGCTACCTTATCCATCCTATACTAACTCCTCATTGATTGTAAAGAAGTGTCCTAGTGTATGATTACCCATTGTTCATCAACGTTATATTCATAAGTGTGATATCAATTATTAATTTATTATAAAAGTAGATATATATTGTTATATTTCTCAAATAAACCTTTTAAATTTGCAAAACAGACCTACTTCTTGGCTCAGTAGGGTCAGGGGGATTCTAAGAGAGGGGTGTTATATAAGGGTTGTCATCCAGAGTACATGAACTGGACCTAAAAATATATCAATAAGGGTTTCCCTCAGCATCCCAGACTAGGCATTGACTTAGCGGTAGTGTTGAAGTGAAGCCGCTTACAAAGTGGGGGCTCGTAGCCGGAGATTCTGGGTTAGATCTATCACTTGTGCAGATTAATACAGTGTGCTAACTGACAGGAGACATACATCCGGTCGGATCACCACGCTGTGTTACGCTGTAAAGCACTCCTCAAAGGAACGCTCTAAGGAAACGGTCTGTTTTGCAAAAATAAAATACAAACTTCTGTAAGTCAGGAAGGAACTCAAATTCCAGAATGACGACACTGGTAGACATCAAAATAGCCAGAGAGCACTTCTTACATAAGCTATTTGTTAGAGGTGAGTGGACTCATCACGACCAAACAGTCTGGTTGCAGGCAATCGCGCAACAGGTCACTGAAACAGGGTCAGATATATGGAGAGATCAGGGTCCCCTACATGTGGCCCTGAGTGAACTATATATGGCCCCTAAAGCCAAAGATGAACCTAATAAGATTACCAGGATAGCAGCATATTTGTACCTATATATGGGAGCCATGCAGGACAAATGTGCTGAAGGCCAAGATCTGGCAAATAGGCAACAGATGGCGTTAGAGAAGGTCCAATCTGATCTGGACTCTTCTGAGCAGAGGCTGCTCAGGAGCCAGGAGTCAGAAAAGGACAGCAGACAGTACATCACTAAAATAAAGGAGGATATGGATGTGCTGCAACAGGAAAAGGCGGACCAGGATACCAGATTTCTGGCCTTGCAGAAGGAGTACCAAGAAGGTTTGGACTCCCTACTGCAGAGCCAGAAAAAGCTGGAGCAACAATTAGATTTCAATAGGGCATGTGCTGAGCAGGTAGTCACCCTGAAAAGCCACCTAGATAGGGAAAAGGCAGAGAGCAATAAACTGATCCTGAAAGACCTGGATACCCAGGCAGAGTTTGATCAGGAGCGCCAGAAAGCTGGTGCCCTTCAAAGGCAGAGGGACGACCTGGCGGCACAGATGCAGGTTTTTAGGCAGGAAAGGGATACCTTAGGCCAGGAAGTCTGCCACTTAAAAAGGAAAATGGAAGACAATCACTGGCCCTCCAGGGACTGGGTGACCTTAAAAAAGAACACCAGAACTTGTTAGAGCACACCAGGAGGGTGGAGGATGCTCTGGCAAGAAAGGAGCAGGCCCATAGGGACACAGCTCAGGAGGTAACCCTCCTGCAGCAAAGACTGGCCCAGTACTCCAGGACCAATCAGGAGGCACAGAGAGAGAATGAGGCTCTCTGTCAGCACAATGATAGGCTCCAGCAACAGGTAGCGATGCAGGAGAGACTGATAGAGTCTAGTAAGGCCTTAACTGAGGAACTGAAAGCGCAGGCTCTTGCATTGCAACAGGGAGCAGGGGCGGATAGAGATGAGGTTCACTGGGAAAGAGAAACTCCTGAGCATAACCTCAGGAGCCCTAGTACCAAAGGCCTTCATCTCTCCCAGTCCCTGGACTCTGCCACCCCCATGTCCCCTCGCGCACATGAGCCCATGGCCACAGGGATGGCAGATTACTATCCAGCCAAAAGGATGGGGCTCATAGGCCAGCACCACCCAGGAATGGAGGGGTGGGCATCCGGGTATGGGCACCCAAGCACAGTGCAATTTAGTGGGGAACCCCAGGAGAGTAGGCCCATTAAGGGCATCGTGAAAACCTCTGCCCAGTTAGGTCAGTGGGGGGGGGGGTACCCATCAAATCCTGGCATCAAGGAGGGATCTGAAGATTCCTCTGAGCATTACAGGACACAGGAGACCAGGTCCCCACATTCTGCCAGCCATTCCCAGGCTTGCAGAATCCAGGAAAACCTGGAAGATCAGACGGGCACCTCTGGGAGCAGTGCTTCTGAGTCAGAGGATGAATGGACCAGGGTTACCCGAACCAAAAAGGCCAATAAGGCAAAAAGGGCCTTGCTTAAGGACCCATTGAAACAAATAAAGGCAATAAGGAGTGTCATCACGCCTTATCATAAGAACGCCAAGTATTCTGTTTGGGAACACTTGGAGCTCTATGAGCAAATGATGGAGACTTTCCATTTGAAGGACAGCAGTAGCTGCATCCAGTATGTCAAATGGACCTTCTCACCAGAATACTCCAGTTTCTTTGCAGGGCTGGAGGATCAAAACCATTCAAGGTGGTCCACATACAGGGCGGCCATCTTGAAACATTTTTCTGTGCAAAGAAATCCTCAAGAGGCTCGCAAGGCAGCCTACAATTTGCAATGTGGGGAGGATCAGGCCCCACAAGAGTTTGTGCAAGAATTAAAGCGTGCTTTTGCACAGACCACCAGAAGGGTGCGCACAGATAGCAGAGAATTTATCAATACGTTTTTCCATGCCTTACCCAAATACATAATGACCCAGCTCGTGAGAGATTTTCATGAGAAAAGATCTTTAGACTGGGTAATTAAATAGGCTACCCGGATCTATGAGGTGCAGAAGCCCATCGAAAATAAAAATAATGTGCAGAAAAACCCCAAAACCAACAGCACCCCTGCTGCTGCCAAGGTGGCAGAGGTAAAGGTCACCCCCGTTTTGGATTTGGAGATGGGGGGGGCCTAAAACTAAAAACCTACCTGCACCTAATAATGCCAAGCCCAGAAGGCCCTCGGGACAGTCACAGACAGTGAGCCAAGGAAGTAGTCCCACAAATGGGATCACTCACTCCCCTGATTATGTCAGTCCCCGCTACAAGGGAAACCGACCCATCCTGGGTTATGTGTGGACTCCTCCAGCCCAAGGGGGGGATCCAGCCAAGCAGCTAACCCAGGGAACTTCCCTCCCAACTTCCCACAGGAGGGCAGAAATTCTCCAAATCCTGGGCAGAACTTTTTCCCCAGGTATCCTCCCAATTTCCAGCCCCAAAATCATCATTCCTTCTTTCCCCAATTCCCTGAGCCCAGACCACCTAATCCGGGAGAGGGGAAGCCAAGGGTGGAGGGGTACCCAAATCTTCCCAATCTGGGGTATTACCAGAGAAGGGACAGCTACCCTTCCCGGGATCAGCCCAGGGGAGAAAATAGAGCCCCGTATCAGCCTGAGCGGGTTTCACAACTTGAGCGCCAGGTCCAAAATATGGCACGGGATCTGGGTCACATACCGAGGGCTCAACAGAACCCTCAGAAGAGCATGCCACTGCAGAATGCCCCAAACTCTGGGCCTGGTGCTCCAGAACAATGACGGGGCAGCACCCCGATAACCCACCGGTTCCCAGGGAGGAGGCACAAGGGGAAGAGGGGTGTAAAGCCTTGGAGGAAGCTTCCTTCCTCACTTGTAAACAGCCACTTGAAACCCATGAACCAGAAACGAAATCTCCTGCCCCTGAAAGTCTGCCTCCAAAGGAGCAGAGGGGGTAGGAGAAACAAAGTACCCAAACAGGCCCAGTTTGTGGAGGAGGTACAGATCTTCCAATTTGAGGGAGAGGAATCCTCAGAGGATCCTGGGAAAAGGATCTTCTCCTTTAGAGATGGGGGAACTCCTCCCAAAGAAAAATGGGTCCCAAGGGATTCCAATCCAGACTGGGGAGATATGGAGACTGAGCTACCGCCGCCCATCATCTCATCCCAGAACCCACAATACCGAAATCCCCTGGTTCAAACCCATCCTGATGACTGCCTCCGAAAAGGGGGGGTGGCCCAGAACTGGAACCAGGAGAACGCACAATGGCTCTGATCTCCAGTTGCCAACTTTTTCTTTCAGATTCCCAAGACTCTCCACAGAATTCTGCCCAAATCTCTTCTCTCGCCATGTCCAAAACCAGAAAATTAGCCCACCAGTTGTCCAAAAATGTGCATTATCTGTGCCCCCTTGAGGAGAAGGAGGGAAGATATTATGCTCCGGTACAAGCACAGGGGCAGGGTACAATTTTGGCACTGGTGGACACTGGATCCCAAGCTACCCTTCTGTCCAAAAGGGCCTTTGATGACTAAATGCAGGAAGGTGGGAGAATTACCGTATTCCTCTCACCTCTCTTCCTGGACAACTGCAGAACTTGGACGGGAAGGAAATTCCTGTCGAGGGGACTGCAGATTTGGACATCAAAATTGGGCGACACAAGGTGAAACACCCGGTCATAGTAGTGACCCAGAGGGCACCCCTTGTTTACTAGGGAATGACCTCCTGAGAAGGTTGTCACCCCTAATAGATTGCGTAAACAAGATCCTCTGGACCCACACTAGCCGACCAATAAAATTAAAACAGAGTGTCAACCAATTTAGTTTAAACGGCACCTGCCACATGGTTGAACAAAAATCTGACCAAGTAGAATTTCACTTCCAGAACAACCAAATTCCAGACGTGACAGTAATAGCGGTAGGACAACAGACTGGTGATGGGGGGTCCTCTCTATTTCTGAAAATCAACCTTCCTTCCAGTTTAAGGTGGTATTCCACACTGGAAGGAAACACTCTGAAATTCTTTACCAATCCACAACCAGACATTCCCACCCCAATAGTTCAGAAAGATGTGAAATCAGCTCAGAACTGGCTGATATTCAGCAAATTGGAGATCAGTTGTTCATCCCTGTTCAGTTAAATGAGTGGAAGGACTCTGTTCTCACCCGGGTATGTGTGAACAACGGTAAGAGCTTCATCAGCGAAGCCACGTTTCGCCAACTCACAAAAGATCCAGCCATTCCCACATTCAAACTGATAGACAAATGGGAAATGGACCTGCTAGCACCCAATTCAAAACATCTCCTGCCAAGCAGGTGTATGCTCAAAATCTCCATTGGCAACAAGAGCATAGTCCATAATTGTTGGGTCGTGCGAGACGTCACTGCCGCCTTTTACTTAGGCAGTGACATTCTCAACCGCTTTGCCATTAGTTTGGACCTAATAAACTTCAAAGCTTGGTCCCGATTAGCGGATAATCCCATGGGCTTTGATGATCCAGAAAAAGCATTTAGGTCAGCCCAATTGCTACCTTATGCAGTTGAAATTCAGGTCAAAGAGGAAGTCACCATCCCAGAAAGGACCCGACAATTCTCCCTGGAAGTGAAAGTTAAAAGAGGACAAGAATTGAAAAACCCTGATGCTTACATACCTCTAAATGCTTCTCTACAACAGCAAGGGTTGGGGGTAAACCCAACTCCATTAGTCAACATAGAACATGATACCATTCCAATAGAGGTGGATAACAGCGACTTAAAGAGTATTACTCTAGCCGCATGCACCATTATTGGAATGGCGGTTGATGACCGACATTTTTCCATTGATCTAGGAAATGAACTGTTAGGACCAATCCCCAAGGACTGTTTCGACAGTGACAGTGATGACAACACAACACCAGACAGGATTTTCACCCGGCATGGGGGGAACTTCCTGGTGTACACTTCTTGCCCTTATGGTAAGGAAGATGTGACTTGTGACTTCAGGAGGGATGAAGTGATTTTCCAGGTCCATGAGGGCTGCCTTTCCCACCTGAAGCCTCCAGTCCAAATCAGCACTCTGACCAGGGACTTCTCCACCCAGCTGGAGGAGGCCGCTGAGATAGCCAAACCAAAAGTCTTTCCCGGCTTCAGGCAGATGGTGGAAGAGAGGGTCAACCTAGCTGATGCCTGTGTGACTCTGGAACAGAAGCAAAAGTTGAAACAGGTTTTCTTGGATTTCCAAGATCTCTTTGCAGTAGACTCATATGACTGTGGTCACACCGACATCCACACCACAACAATTCCCACGGACCCTGGAATGACTCCAGTGTTTGTGAAGCAATATTGTTTGCCTCTCGCATCCATGGAGTCCCTTACTGAAATAATTAATAACCTTGAGTCCCGTGGAATAATCCGTCCAGTACACAGCACCTTCAATAATCCGGTGCTGGGAATATTGAAGCCAAATGGCCAGTGGAGACTCTGCGCCGACCTTAGGGAGCTCAACAAACGGGTCCATACTTCCCGATGGCCTCTGCCCTACATTGACCAAGGGCTGGCCCAGATTCAAGGGTCACAAGTATTCACTGCAATAGACCTGACCAATGGATACTGGACCGTGCCTGTCAGTAGGGAGGACCAATACAAACTGGCTTTTATCTTTGGGGGCCAGCAGTACACCTGGTCCCGGACTCCCTTCGGATACCTCAACTCCGGCAATGAATTCAACATTTTCTTACATAAGGCCATGCCCGACCTGGGTGTGAGGGGTAACCTGGCTTATGTAGATGATGTCCTCATCAAAGGTTCATCTGTGGACGAACACATAGCGGAGATCCGTTATGTTCTGACGCAGTTGAGGGCCGCTGGAACAAAACTTTCCTTTCAGAAAGCACAGTGGTGTAGAACCCGTGTTAATTTCTTGGAGCATGAGATTACTCCTAAGGTTCTCTGTCCCCAAGAAAAGAAAGTGGAAGCACTCCAGAAACTGAAGGATCCCACAACTCTGCGGGAACTAAGGAGCCTCCTTGGACTGACTAATTACAGCAGAAAGTTCATTGAGGGCTACGCAGAGATCACTAGACCCCTGATTCATCTCCTGAAGGGGGGGGTCAAGTGGGAATGGGGTCCAGAACAATCCGAGGCAGTAAGACAACTCCAGAAAAGCCTCTCACAAGCGCCTTGCCTAGCTTACCCTGTCAGAAAAAAGGAGTTCTTCATGGAGACAGGGTTCTCTAATATGTGCTTAACGTCAGTATTATACCAAAAGCATGGCAAGGTCAATAAAGTAATCTCCTATGCGAGCAAAACTTTATCCTCTGTGGAGGAAAAATTCAACGATTGTGAGAAGGCACTCCTGGCAACGGTGTGGGCATTGAAGAATTACCGCCCGTTTATCCAGGGGGAACACGTCATAGTGGAGACTCCACACCAGCCTCTGCAATATCTCCAAAGTGACAGAATCCGGGCCGGAAATGTGAGTAATTCCCAAATTACTTCCTGGATTCTGTCAATGCAAGGCTTTCCTGTGGAGGTCAGATATGGCCAAAACAAGAAGAGTCCCCTCCCGCAAGGTCTCGCTGACTTGCATGATTGTGCTAGAGAAAACTGTCTCGAGGACGAAAGTCTAAAAATCAAGGGCAACATGGAGGCATACCTCAATTCCCCACACAAAGTCTTCGAAGAAGACAAGTGTGAGGGAAAGCCCACTCTCTATGTGGATGGATGCTCTTACCATGTTGACAACAACGGGGAAAAAGAACTCGTGGCCGGCGTAGGGAACGCATTGGGTGAATGAGTCCCCAGAACCCTCCGCTGGATACAAAATTGGTCCCCGAAGTAGTCAGCTGGCAGAATTGATGGCTGTGCATCAAGCCATCCTCACTGCTGTCCAACATCAACTCCACGAACTGGTCATAATCAGAGATTCGGACTGTGTACGGAACGGGTTCGTGGAGCACCTGGTTAATTGGAAAATCAGAGGCATGTTATGTGCTAATAACAAACCCCTGAAACATGGGAAGTTAATCCAAAATATTGATGATCTGGTCACATCGAATGGGATGACCATCTACTGGAAAAAGATCAAGGGTCATTCCAAAGTAGAGGGACCAGACAAAACTGGAAATGACTTAGCTGATCAGCTGGCCAAAACCGGGGCCATCCAAGGGGAGCTAATAGAAATAGAGTCCCTATTGGGGGAAATCCAGGTCACTGCTATCACTAGATCCCAGACAAATGCTCACAATGATCTTTCAACTGCACAATGGAGTAAGTAGACCCCTGATGCTGATTTAATTACAGCTCAGAAGGGGGATCCAATCATTGGTAAGTTTTACCAACACCTTGAGAACCCTGAGAACTTTCCCCTGACGGATGCCGATTACATTGAGAAAGAGGACCTAAGAGTGTTGATGAAATGTCCAAAAATGTTCTGAATCCAAGACGGTTTGCTGGTAAGGAAATCCAAAGCTGGCCACGATCAGTGGGTGGTTCCTACCTCATTCCGAAGCCTGATGTTAAGTCACGCCCATGATGCGGCCACCGCCTGTCATAGGGGGTTTCACACAACACTGGAAATCTTAAGAGAGGTTGCATACTGGCCACACATGGGGCAGGATCTCGACCAATACTTGAAGGGGTGTATTGTGTGTGCACAATTTCAGCCATCATCCCTCACACATCGTGCGCCTCTCCAAAAGAGGGGGATGACACTGCCATGGTCAGATTTGCAAATCGACTTTGCAGGCCCCGTGATTCGCTCGTCTAGGGGAAATAAGTACATGTTGACCGTGACATGCTTATTTACTAAACCACATCTTCTCTCAGTTTGGTCTACCTCAAAGGATTGAGTCAGACAGAGGTAGCCATTTCACCAGCAAAGTAATGGCTAAGATGTGGGAGATACTGGGGGTCAAAAGAAAGCTACACATTGCTTACCGACCAGCCTCTTCTGGGGCAGTAGAACGCTACAACAAAACCATTGTGAGCATCTTAAAGAAGTTTGTGGCAGATTCTGGGCCAAGTTGGTATATCCGATTACCTCTGGTCCTAATGGCCATCAGATCTACCCATTCATCTGCAACTAAAATGTCACCATTTGAGTTGATGACTGGACGCAAGATGGTGCTTCCCCAGCATTTGCTCTACGGAACCCAAGAGCAAACGTTGATAAATGCCTCCACAACTCATGAGTATGTGGAGAATTTAAGGAAACACCTCCAACATGCTTTTGCCTATGCTCAGCAGAATCTAGAAAGATCAGCTGAGAGTATGAAAACGCACTATGACCTGAAAACCACCAGGAAAGTCTACAAGGTGGGGGACCGGGTCTATCTATACAATTTCCAAAGGAACCAGGCCAAACAGCGAAAATGTTTGCCCACATGGAAGGGACCGTTTGAAATTATAGACAAAATCTCCCCTGTTGCATACAAGATCCGCATCCCGAAAGGCAGTTTGGCAGAAGGGGAAGACAAGTGGGTCCATATTAATCAGCTAAAGTGTTGGCATCACAGGCACACTCTGCAACAACTGGAGGAATCCTCTGGAATCCCAGAGGGGGCCGCCCCAGATCAATAAAAGCTCCAACCCTAAAATATTCCACATACCAAAAACATAGTAACCTAATGTCAATATTTCCTGTTATATCTTGTTTTTAAAACAAGACTGAAAAATGTAACCGGATGTATAAAATGTATGTGTTCGCCACACCATTAATAGTGGTGGAGAAATGTCTACGAATAGGTATTGCCGCTTTTGCTTCAATATCCTAGGAGAGAGGAAACCATGGAGACTGACCAAGGAGGATGACCGGGGACCGGGAGCAGAGACCCGAGGGGCCCGGGGTACAGCCCAATCCTCCCATCAGGACTAGCAAGGAGAACTGATTGATCGACTGGAGGGAGGAAAAGATGCTGAACTGTGCCCTCTACGGAATTGGAAAAAGATGAGGCGAACATCCCAGATCTTGCGAGTTCCATCAGTGAAATATCAGAATGGCCATCGCAAGAGGGGGGGCTTGTGGGATGTTTTTACCCATGAATCCAAGCCCTACCATAAAACTGTGCAGTACTGGCATGGAAAACATCATGATGGCCAGAACTCCCCAGAGAGTGCACAGGGAAAACATGAAGAATAGGCTGCCACCCATTTTTGCCTATGTTGTGAGCACAGGAGGGCAACGCCTAAAACCACCATTGGGCTACACACACCGTAGCCGGAAGCCATTGGGAATGGCAATGCTGATTGACAAAAGCAACCCAGAAGTTTGGGGAATTCATTTTCTTATTGTCAAAAATGGATGCAGTACCGGTGCTCACCACTATCAGAAAGACAGCGTTTTAAAACCACCAGACTTTTGTGTAAAACTGAACAAATGAACCGAAACCAGACCAAGGAAAGACTTGCTAAGAGGTGGATACAATGTAAAACTATATTCTGAAATGACTTGAAGGAAGTAATTATTTAATGTATATATAAAAAATAGCTGCATGTAAGTTGGATTTGAATGTAGAAAACTGGGAACTAAAGTGACATTGAGCTGAATTCTGCCTGACAACTACCCCCGACAGGAGAAACCTGCTCAGCCACTCTTCCCAGGCCTGGCTGCATCCTGTTGCCCCATCAAAAGGAGATCACACCTCTCTGATTGAATTAAGGGAGGTTGAACAAAGCCTTGTCCTGGACTCAGGCAAATGTTATATTGGGGGGGGGGTTCGTAAAATGGCTTCCTCTTGGGAGAAACTGGGAGGGGAAGTGCCTGTGAGAGCCAGATGAGCTTGGGGGAAGTGGATAAACCAGTTATTCCACCATGTGATGTGGGAAGCACACCCCTTTTTGACCAGGGCATAATTTTAAAAAGATGGATAATTCATAGTACGGACCTGTCAAAATTATATAAATAATATCATTATTCTTGTGATTTTTCTGTGCACATTTTAAGAGGTGTTAGGACCCTGTGGTATGTTCCTGGGGATAGTAGCAGAAAAAAGGTTGTTACTCCAAATGTATGCATGTTAAAAATCTGACACTTTATCATCTGTAACCCATATCCCTGGTGTACATTTGTGTAAAATCGGAAAAGGTTTAGAGGTCGTTATCTGGATGAAAAGGGGAGAATTCTGTCATCAGTGGACACAACATCGTACAAAGACAGGGATCGGATGGTTTGGTGCTACAGAAAATATGTTAACTGGACCTATAATATGAGGAAAATGGTACATAGATAAATATGTATTTGGGTCAGAAATATATTTGTGTGCAATTTGACAAGGGGAGGTTCCTCTGACCATAAAACATACAGCATCACTCTGACACTCCATTTCTTCCCCCCAATCAAGGGAGAGAGGAAAGCTTGGCCAATGATAAGTGAGAGGGGCAGGCTTAGCTAGGCCCAGGCACACACCCATTTCCAAAACACATAAAAAGAGATTGCTGGGACAGGTATAGACATTCACTTTCCACTTTTTTGCGGGACGCTTTGCCGGGAGACTCCAGACTTCAAATCCATCAGCCTCCAGAGACCAGAGATCCAGAGAGACAGAGACCAGACCAGAGACCCATAGACTACAGAACGTAGAACCTAGAAGGCCCACTGCAAGCAAAAGTATTATCAGCAGGCCTTCAGAACCCAGCAAACCTAACCAAACTATTCAACAGCCGGGCGAGCTGTTTGAATTCTTTGCCAAGAACCTTTGCCGGAACCGCAAACCAGACCCGGACTGTTGTGAGCAGAACCAGAGATCCGGATCGCTGTGAGCAGAACCGGTGCCTGATTGACCCACCAAGCAGAGAGAACCGCCGCTGGACGTGTTTACCAGATCCGTGACGAGGCCTATTTCAAATATATATTGTGAGTACCTAGCAGAACTGTGCAGAACCAATCTCTTAGTTAAAATAATCTAATTCAAGCTATTTTAACCTATTTAGAACTACCTCATAGGAATCGTGTGTGTCATTCTGTCCTTTTTAAAATTGAGAACTGTCACCTGTCATTTTGAACTTTTAAATTTCAAATCCGGAAAACTACCTTCACAAAATCGGCCATATCTCCGGAACCGTTTGTGCTAGGAGCGAAATATCTTAAAGCTAAGATTCTAAGCTTTCCAACCGACTTCCTACTCCTTATAGTGCCTCCGTAATCTCGCTCGACGCACGCGACTAAATTTGCCACGATTTGACCTTTTGCTCAATTACAGCCACGTGTAAAAATATTTGTCCTTGCTTTGTCCTTGCTTTGCTTGCTGAAATTCGTGTGCAACCTGACAATTATTCATAGGGCATTGCTAAAGTGAGCCTGAACTAATATAAACTAGATATCACCCACCTTGAACCTCTAGAGGGAATTAAAAGCATTTTTAGCACATTTCTCACTTCATTGTCATCACATTCAAAGCATTTTGGGCCTGTGTTTCAAACTTCTACCTGTTTCCTCTAAGCTTGCTGGTGGGGAACTGAATTTCGTATTGTATTTGATTGCATTCCTGAGAACTGTGTGCTCCTCTTTCCATCTCCTTCCATTTCTTACATTGCATAGGTGGGGGGTTAATTGCCAGAGAAAAAGTGATTATCTTATCTTTTGCTAAAATCATATCAAATATTTCTATACTGCATTTTATTCCTCATTGCTTTTCCCTTGAAACCATAAAAGTATTTTTGCTACCTTATCCATCCTATACTAACTCCTCATTGATTGTAAAGAAGTGTGCTAGTGTCAGATTACCCATTGTTGATCAACGTTATATTCATAAGTGTGATATCAATTATTAATTTATTATAAAGTAGATATATATTGTTATATTTCTCAAATAAACCTTTTAAATTTGCAAACCAGACCTACTTCTTGGCTCAGTGGCGTCAGGGGGATTCTAAGAGAGGGGTGTTATATAAGGGTTGTCATCCAGAGTACATGAACTGGACCTAAAAATATATCAATAAGGGTTTCCCTCAGCATCCCAGACTAGGCATTGACATAGCGGTAGTGTTGAAGTGAAGCCGCTTACAAGAGACAATCTCAAAACAAACACAAGAGCTATCCTCCTAGGTGACCTCAACCTGGGCTTCAAAGACCCCAAAGACAAGAAAGACAAAGCCCTTACTAAAGCACTCCATGACTTAGGTTTCACCCAATTAGTCAATGACCCAACCCACTCCAAAGGCCGTATATTGGACTGGATTGCGGACCACAATTGTACAGCCGACATCAGCTCTAACACCCCGCGTCAATGGACAGACCACCATTTACTGCACTTCTTCATACCTGCAAAAACAGGAGGAAAACCAAACCCACCGGCACCAGCCACTATGGCTAGGTCAAAGAAACTACTTACCTTTGAAAGAATCCTTCCTCTCCTCAAAACATCACCTCTTGCCCATACCACCTCCAACAACCCCACAGAGCTAGTAGAGATCTACAATACCACTCTCAAAGAGGTACTAGATGCTATAGCCCCACTTGAAAAGAAAAAAGCCAAGCATACACTTCATGCTAACTCCTGGTTCACACAGGACCTCCTGGAAGCCCAAACCATTAAAAAAGCAGCATTAACCGCATGGCAAACAAATCCTTCCTCTACCACAAAGGAAACCTACCTTACAGTAGCTAAACAGTACAAGCAGACCATATCCAAAGCTAAAGCCGCCACTTACAACACCAGAATTGAGAAGGCTAACTCCCAATCTAAAGAGTTATTTTCCATCTATAATGAACTGACTATCCCCCCAACCTCCACACAAACTACTGAGAAAAACAAAACCTGGTGTAATAACATTCAACATGCCATGTTAAAGAAAATAAAAACACTCCAGACAAAATTAAGACTCAATTTGACAAACTGCCCAAAGCCACCCAACACACACCTAAACCCTCGGCCACATCGCCAGTCGCAGACTCTCCATATTACCCAAACAAACCCCCACCTTTTACATTCAGGAAGTTACTATCCCGGAAGTCCTGTTGATCATGAAGCGCACCAAACCATCACTTTGTAAAGGGGACACATGCCCAGCCAACCTAGTCAAAGAATGCGCAACAGCTCTGGCCCCGTTTATCACTAGCTTCATCAATGCCTCTTTCGCCAACAGCACCGTCCCGCTCGCCCTTAAGGAAGCTTGGGTTCGGCCATTATTAAAGAAACCTACCCTCTTCACTGACTACCCTAATAACTACCGTCCAATCACCACTGTGCCATTCCTGATAATTCTAGACAAGGACGCCTACCTACAAATTCAATCTTACCTGGAAACACATAACATTCTAGGCAAAAGACAGTCTGGCTTCCGTCCTCGTCACAGCACAGAATCAGCCCTGCTGGTTCTTAAGAACCAACTACTTGAAGCCATGGACAAAGGCAAATCCTCACTCCTCCTACTCTTGGATCTCTCTGCGGCCTTTGATTTGGTTGACCACAAGATCCTGTGTAAACATCTCACTGACACGCCTCACTTCTCCCAAGAAGCTACCACGTGGATCACTTCCTTCCTGGAGGGCCGAGCTAAGAGGGTTTTCTCTGACCAGGCCTCGTCCTCCCCATCCCCTATTCAGTGCGGAGTGCCATAAGGATCATGTACCTCCCCTACTCTCTACAATCTTTTCACCCTTCCCCTGTTCAGCGACCTAGAAGAATTTGGCATAACATTTACAAACTATGCTGATGACACGCAACTTCTTCTCCCCCTGACAGGGAACTATGAACAAGACCTCAACACTCTCCAGAAGGGATATGCACGCATCCAGGCCTGGATGGCAGCCAATGGCCTTTGTCTAAATGGGGAAGGCCCAAAAGAATCCCTAAAAAACTAGACATCAAATACAATTCCTTCTGTATTGAGAACACTGTTATCTTGGCCTCCACTGCAGTGAAAACCCTTGGGGTATATCTTGATTCCACCTTATGAATGGACAGGCAAGTCAGCACCATCTCATCCTCATCTACACTTACAAAAAAAATCATAAACGCAGTCAAACCTCACCTGTCGTCAAAGAACTGTCTTAACATTGCCAGAGCCGCAATCGGCGCAAAACGTGATTACTGTAACATCTTACTCCTAGATACCTCAGCAAATAACAGATTGCAAATTGCACAACACAGTGCCCTGAGAATCGCCCACAGGATCCCCAGGAGAGAGCACATCTCCCAGGCTAGAAAAGATGCCCACTGGCTCCCTATCAAAGAATGCATAGCATTCAAGGCTCTCACGATCACACACAAATGCCTCACCCAGACTGCCCCAGCTTACCTAGCAGAAAGAATACACCAGGCTCCGGCCCACAGACCAAAACGTAATGAATACTCCCACCTACGCTCAGTACCAGCTTTCAACAGAGCCAAAGCAGGCGGCACCAGCTTTGAAGTACTAGCGTCAAAGGCTTTTCAACTAGTCCACTTCCAAGTGTTCAGTATACTACATTGTTCCTCTATAACCATGGAACACCAACTGTCGTTAACATGTAAATACTGCCTATTGAATATCAATGCTACTTTGTATCACTGATTCTGTCATTTCTGCCATTTTCAATTAAGTGAATATTCTGTAACAGAGCCACGATGCCCCTGGGCCACTGGGCACTTTATAAATTCAAATAAATAGTAGCAGTAGTCGAACTGAGTGGGAACGGTTGGGAGAGGTGTTCCACTACTTTTATTTTTTACTGTTAAAAGTTCCACTACTATTGGCAACCATTTTCACCATTCCGGAACTGTTCTTTGAAAAGTTAAAGCACACATCTCCACTTAACTACAAGATAGCAGTTACAGCTAAACTGAAATCTATTTCACCTCAATTGGCGGTCAACCAGCATGGCTGCAACCCTTGATAAAGGTGTTGCACATTGGTCCCTTCCTGCCTACTCTGTCCCCCACCAGGGTTACAGTTCTAATACCTTTTTGGCACACTTCTACCACTCAGTAGTGGTCTCAGATGAGAGCATTCCGGATCCAAGTAACTGCAAGTATGATAATCTGAGGTTTTGGGCAGGCCAAGTGGCAGGTGATATCCAGAACACTGCTCCCTGTGAGGGCACGCACATCCTTACTGGTAAATAATAGCTGCTGTGGTGCCCTTACCTGTTTTATCTCCCTCAGCCTCAGGGACCAACCACTGAGACAGAGTGAAATGGACAGGTAAAGAAAGGAACCATGTGGTCCATCCTGGGTGAAAGGGTTATGCAACTGGTCATTAGCCAAGACATGCACATAAACTTTGTTTAGGTGAATTTAATCCTAATCATAGCAGGTAATGAAGGTATTTAAACACACTTGGGGCAGGGTGGGGGTAGGAGGGTGGTGTTTGAAAGAGAATGAAACAGGTTAGGGAGGCAATCGTGACACACCATGATTAGGGATGAGACAAGTTGTGGCAATGTAACATGCTTAATGCTGGAGGGAGTGGAAAGACCAACTTTAGAATAGCATCCCAATAACAGATAATAGCAACTACACAACTGGAATCAAAGTATAGCATGTTCACACTGCATAGACGCACCGTGGAATTGTAGGCATTCACCAGCACTTAGAAATATGAATAAAATAAGAAATCGCCATTTTTAAATTCAAGGGGATGAGACCACACTGTAAGTATCACATCAATCACAATGGAAGATATACCAGCAATCCATATTTTAAAAAAACATGATTGAAAATCAGAACTAATCCGAGTTCACCCAACAATGTCTGAAAATAGCCACTATGTGGCAGGGTTGAACTTTCAACACATGGATTGCTGTATTAAATTAAAAACTAAAAGAAATATTAGTCCTGCAATCTAGTGAACATGTTCACGCATTTTTGTACCTGAAGATGATACTAACTGAACTAACCAATATAATATGTTCTCCGTAATAATAATTCATATTTTAAAATGTAGCAATTTGGTGTTAATTATTGTATTCCCAAAAGCTGCAGGACTGAGAATGTCAGCCACTTGTCAATGCCATTTGAGTGGACTGCTTGAGCAAATGGTACCTTGTAGTCCAATGATTTTCTTTAAATACCAGTCAATTCAACACCTAGGTCCACAAACCCTCACCTCCCCACTCTACGGGAGACTGAGTGATCTGCTCCCCACTGTTTTTCCCCTTGTTGTTTATAGATCCCTTGTTGCCTAGGAGCGCACCGTCCCCTTTCCCTGTTGTTAACGCCCCACTCCCTGTTTCTCTGCTTCCTTCATCATGTTCTTCCCACTTTGATTGTAAAGCTAGTTTTGCACTCAATAAATATAATAATAATAATAATAATAATAATAATAATAATAATAATAATAATATAATAATAATAATTATAAAATTTCTAGTGGGAAAATTGACCAAGAAAATGTACACCTATAGTCCTGTAATAAAAGATTTTCACAAAAAGTGTTTGAATTGTTTGGATTTGGGATCCCCTATTCCCATTGAATTACATATTCCTCTATTGTTTATTATTCCAGAATCTATTTAACAATCCACTTAATAAATTTGCAAATATTTTATCTTGTATGAAAGACTTCATTGTAATCTGTGTGGTGAGAGGTTTAGTTTCTCACAAGGGTTTTTTAAAACAAGGATGCTCAGTTCTTTGTCTTGCACGCAGCTTTGAAAGCGAATTCCAGATTACCCTGCCTCTGTCCATGAAGCATCTTCCTACTCCTCTCATGTACACCATGACTTATTTTAACTGTAGGCAGTCCATGTGTTAGTGCTCCCAACAAAATATATTTGCCCTCTTAACTTAATCACTCTTAAACCAAAACAAATTGGATCCCAGCAAATCCTCATTTGATTCTTTGCATTTGTGTATGTTTAGTATTCATTGCCGTTATAAATTCATTACTACATGTACAAGAATGCAAAGAGGTGAGGGCTACTACATCAGCATGATCTCCGATTATTTTATTTCAAAATAATTCATAAACTGGAAAACCACTGTCATCCGTAATTTCTTTGAGGAAAACAATCGGCACTGATAGGCACATATTTTTGAACATTTTTAAAACCCTGGAAAAACCACACCAGAATAGGAAAAACGCCAACTCTGAAAACAGGAACTAAGCATGACTTCGTAACAGTACCATGATGCTAAGCAAAAATGCTTTTGCAAATTTGGTGTAAATCCGTCCAGTAGTTTTTTATAAAATGACCAAAACGTAAGGCAAAAAAATTTGTGATATCTGTGTTCGCTTCGCGGACGGACTTCCCTGTTCGCTCCGCGGACAGCACCCCGATTGGCCCATGGCCTTGTGTCATGTCCGCGGACATGCGACGTGTTCGCTGATTGGACGGCGAGGGGCGTGGAGCACGTCATATTTTCTGTGGCGCCCGCCATCTTGTATTCGCCGTCGACCGCGTACAGCGCGGTGAAAGGTGGATAAAAAATTGTATTTAGTGCCGTGTGTTGGTGTGTAAGAGTGTTTGGGGAGGGTGGGGGAGTATGAGATAGGTTCAATGTTTTGTTTTTTTATGTGCTAGATGTTTTTGTTGCGTTCGATTTGTCCGCAGAGAACACGGCTGTTCTGACATTTTGTAAATAAACTAAATGGTGGGGTGTTTAGAGGACGGAGTATGTGTCATTTTTGTTCGCAAGGAAGGTAAAAATGAGCTATGAACAATCGCGGTGTACTTAATTGTTCGTAAATACATAAACTGGGGGTGTCCTCAGGACGCTGTCCGTATTGTAATCTGTCTAGTTGAATGTGTTCTAAGAACACTCGCGGTGTCCCGAAATGGTTGCAATTACACAAAATGGGGGTATTCAGAGAACATTGTTTGTATTGTTCGTTGTCAGGGTGAAAGTGTTTTACGACCACTCCTTTTGTCTGCTAGTAGTACAATTTCCTATGGGTGTCAACTGATTTTTTGTCCACTAAAGAAACGATAAATCCGGCTGGTGTGCGCCGACATTATGTGATAATCCTATGACTGGCGCTATTGACCTGGCTGACTTGCTTTTGCGACACTAAATCATATCTCCCGCCCCTAAGCCTGATATTATCAAAGCATTCATATTCCCCGCCTCTCTCTGTGACGTTACAGGGTGCGTCATCAAATGCGCCCAGTCCTCTGCAGTCCTAAGTGACTTTACACAGAACCCGGAAGACAACACATATTATGTCACAACACAGCGTGCCACAATTCGGAATATGAAACAGTGATTTAAAAGCAAACAGCAAGATTGTAAATTTTGTAAAGTACATTTATTTGACATCAAATGTTTAGAGAATATTCAGCAATTTTCATTTGTCTTTGTTGTCGATCCGCAAAAGTTCATGTTGAGGCACGCGATGTTCCTTTGTGGTACAGAGGGTGTTAGATCACTTTACAACTCAGTGCGCCACAATTCGGAATATGAAACTGTGGTTTAAAAGTAAACAGTAGGATTGTACATTTGGTAAAGTACATTTATTTCACATGAAATGTTTAGTGAATATTCAGCGATTTGCTATTGTCTCTGCTGTCGATCAGCAAAAGTTTATTTTGAGCCACGCGTTGTTCCTTTGCGGTAGATAGGCTGTTGGTTTATGATAAAAGCAGTAAATGGTCGCTCTGATAATCGGAAGGTTGTCCAACAACGAGCCATTAGACCACCCTATTGGTTGGTATGTTGTTTGTAGCTGCTAGTACTGCGTAAGGGCATATTGGTCCTTGGCGATTGTCCCATAAAATGGTGAGGATCATGAAGTTGCATATTTGGACCTGCACCTGGCAGTTGAAGACCCCATCCGCTGGAGTCTGTAAAGACAAAATGGGGCCACATACCTGTTTTAAAAAACATAAATTAGTCTCACCAGCCGACCTTCATTAAAAATCAGCATTTTATTTATTAGGGCGTGAAACTATTTGCTATTGAAGATAGTGCAACGGAGTATGTTAATAATAAAATAATAATATTTTCCCATTCATATAGCGCTAAGAACCGTGAGGTATCTAAGCGGTGCTTATTATTAACCACGGTGTGTGGTGCTCATTTATCGACCACGGAAGGATGAAAGGCTGAGTTTAGCCTTGCCGGGATTCGAACTTGCGTTAGCAAGCTGTGCACGGATGTCAAAGCAAGCATTGTACTCGCTCTGCCACTTGACAGGCTACAGTGAAGTGGCACAGCGAGTAGAGCGCTTGACTGCCTATAGACCGGTTAAATTATTTCTATTAACCCACCCTGTGTCGTCTGCCTTTTTCAGAGCCCTCTAAATGACAGGGGATCAATTTGGCGGTGATAGTGCGCGGTAGAAAACATTATGCCACTTTCAACGAACAATTTCAACTTGAGCG
The DNA here is from genome assembly GCF_040938575.1 of Ambystoma mexicanum. NCBI lineage: Eukaryota > Metazoa > Chordata > Amphibia > Caudata > Ambystomatidae > Ambystoma > Ambystoma mexicanum. Next base: position 455,671,127 of record NC_090935.1, read on the forward strand.
GTCTTTAATGCTATGCTATTTTAATTATATTTGGTATAAAATAATCTAAAGGGTTACTTACAGTACAATTGCAATTTCCATTGTCTACGAGTAGTGCAGTCCCAAAATACGACTCTGCGTGTGCGAACGATCTTTCGCATAGTGATATAATATATAAAAGTGGTTTCGTTTCAGAAATTTCATCCTTATTCTCTCTTACGTTTTAGCAACACTCCTTCAAGAGAAGTCTTTCATCACAATCTCTGTCTGTCAAGGTCAAAACACAATACAACCTTATAGTCCGCTTCGTGAGCCTCTCCGGGGCCCGAGAAAAAAATGGAAGCAGCTGACCTGCACTGTGAACGAGCATAAATTCTTACTTTGCAACATTCTGTGTAAAGCCATCTGTGAGAAGTTGGTTGTTGCACGCCATGTTTGTATATTGTTTGCGTGATATTAAAAAAAAGTTTGTTTAAGGGACGTTATGGTTCTAAGTTCAGCCGAAAAACCCCTGAAAATCGCAAGTTATGGTAAGCTATGAAAAATAACTCGCGCCACCACCGTGCACTGCTAAGACTAACACCCAAGACATCAAAGATGACATCACAAATGTCATTGATGAAATCACTGATGACATCACATGTGTATGTACTTTTCATGGAATTTGTGTACTAGAGATTTTTATTATAATGTTGCGAAAAAAGTGTCAAGGATATTGCAATAAATATACCGTTATTAGTGCTTTGAACGATGCATTGATATAAATAGCATTGTATTATGGGATTCTATCTAGTATACTGAGCTACTAATGGAGAAACATAGCATTGTGTGCAGAGTACAAGATAAAAGTATAATATTTGTAATGTTAATATGTTGAATAGTGAAATGATAATTGTCCTGAAATGTTCGAAAATTCACAAAATGGGGGTGTTCTGAGGACGTTATTCGTATTGTGTGATTGCTTAGCTGTATGCAATGAGGGAATGGCACAGAGAGTAAAGTGGACGGCGTCCTCGGACACCGCGGCTGTTCGTGGACAGGGCGTGCTACATCCGGGTTTTTCCAGGAAATCCAACATGGAAAAAAAGACTGTACGGATCAGCCAATCAGATGTCGAGGTTGTGGATTTGTGTTGAAAGAGACTGTGTGTGGTGAAGATGGCAGAAGTAGAGAAAGTCAGGGTGTTGGTGCTTGGAGATATGTTTGTGTATGGTTTCAACAGTACGCTCAATGCAGGAGTGTTGCAAAGAACTTTGATGTGAAAGGAGTGGAGGTGGTGTGGAGCACTGTGCCTGATTGCAATGTACAGGGAATTGTACAAGTTTGTGAGGATATGGCCACGATGACAGTCCGCATGTGGTAGTTTTGCACTATGGTGCTCTCCATTTGGGCGACGTCAGTGCCCCTACTTTGTTGGCTGATTTGGAACGCTTGGTTCAAGCCGTAATGAAGATCCTTCCAAATGCGAAAGTAATTTTTTCTGGATTACTACCTAGGGCAATATGGGACAATAGTTCAGTTTTTTGTCCTCAGCAAAACATTGCTAGGTGTGTCATCAACCGAGGCATGTGTGCCTTCATGCTTAGAGCTGGTATGTTCTTCTGTAATAATGAGAATATTGATGCCAGTAATGCTGTTAATTTTAAAGAAGATGGCATTTCTTTATCTTTTACCGGAAATGCCTTTCTATTTTGGAATGTAAGGGTTGCTTTGGAGAAGGGTATGTGAAGATTTTAGGAGTAAAGTAAGAAAAAAAAACAAGAAAAAAAATACAAAATAACAGGTGTCTGTCAAGCATCTGTAAAAAAAACAAAAAAAATGGCTCTTTTCAGAGCCAACTTCAAAGGGGAAATGGGGCACACTATTTAAATTTACATTCACCACGCTCAGATTTTCGATATGTCCGCGGACATGGCGGTAGTCCGCGGACATGAAAATCACTATGAGGGGGTTAGTATGTTCTATGTTACATGTATATGAAGTCAGGGATATTATGGTTAAGTTGTGCTACTAAAAACCTATGAAATTCAGTGAAAAAACTTTGTTAAAGGGACGTTATGGTTAAGTTGCGCTACTAAAAACCTATGAAATTCAGTAAAAAAACTTTGTTAAAGGGACGTTATGGTTAAGTTGCACTACTAAAAACCTATGAAATTCAGTGAAAAAACTTTGTTAAAGGGACGTTATGGTTCAAAGTAAAAATGAAAAACCCCTGAAATTCGGCAGTTATGGTAACATAAGCAACGATAACTCGCGCCACCGTGCACTGCTAACACTAACAAATTTCATTGATATCATCACTGATGACATCACATGGCTGGCTCTCGCTTTTTATCCTTTACTGACATATCGAAGCCACATAGTTTTCTTCAGTAACAGTCAGGAAGTAAAAATTGAAAAGGTACTATATTTGTAGACTTAGGGTCAAGTCACATCATATGAAACATATACATAGCGGAAGACACAGGCTTGAAAGAGAGCAATCCTTTCTGTGCATGAAGATAATCATTAGGGTTATCTGCACTTTCTCATAGTTTTATTTTATTACTCTACCTTCCCTGTATATGCTCATATTTGTATATATTATACTCACTCTCCTTTCCTTTGGGTGCAGTCACATCATGTGATACACATACATATGGTAAGTAGCAGCTTTGAAACAGAGCAATAGTTTCTCTGCATAAAGACAATCAGTTAGGTTATGAACTCTTCCTGCTACTACTTCTGCTTTTTTGTTTACTTCACTGTCCCTGTATATACTCATATTTGTATGTGTTGTTGTCTCTTTGTGTTTTGTCTGTAATAATTATGTATTAAGTGGGTTTTATTATCTACTTATTACATGTTTCACAGTACGCAAAACTCTAATAAGAAAGCAGTTATCATTTCAGTATTCAACATGGCAAGATTATGAATATGGCACCTTCATCATGTATGCTGCACACACTGCCTATGTTTCTGCATGAGTAGCTTAGTATACTGGATAGAACTTCATCATAGAATGTTATTTATATCAATGCATTGCTTAATGCACTAATTAGCTCATGATATTTATCCCAATGATCCTTGACAGTTTATGGTCAGCATTATAAGAATCCCTTGTACAGAGTTTTTACGAAAAGTAAATGCACATGTGATGTCATCAGTGATGTCATCAATGACATTTGTGATGTCATCTTTGATGTCCTGGGTGTTAGTGTTAGCAGTGCACAGTGGCGCGAGTTATGGTTGCTTATGTTACCATAACTGCCGAATTTCAGGGGTTTTTCGTTTTTACTTTGAGCCATAACGTCCCTTTAACAAAGTTTTTTCACTGAATTTCATAGGTTTTTAGTAGCGCAACTTAACCATAACGTCCCTTTAACAAAGTATATATATATATATATATATATATATATATATATTTTTTTTTTTTAACATAGAAATGTCCAGTACTTTGGAATGGCTGGAAGAGAATTTCCCACGAGATGAGTTAAGAGAGTGATAATAATGGTAGACACAACATTTCTCTATATAAGCCGATTAATAACCATTACTTTACATGTACTTAACACTTATTTTTTTTAACAGACCAGACAACCAATACATCTAATATACCACAAGAGATAATAGAAGATCCTCGTAAATAATGGAACTGAAAATTTATTTATTACTACAAAACTTCAATCAACTAAAAGAGTGTATTGTGGACAACATTAAAGAAAACATAAAATACCACTGTCCCACATGTACCTGTACAATGAAACTTCCATCCCTTCGTCCCCTCTCACACATCATGTGCAAACCTCTAATTCCCCTATATTTGTTTCAGTTTCTGCTCCACCCTCTCTTTCCTAATTTTTCTACTGTTAAACAATAACATTTTAAATATGTTCTTAGTATAGACCTGTGTCTTATTTTTGTTTTCCAAAAGACAGTTAGGGTGTCCACGGACAGCGCGGGTGTCTGTTATGTCCGCAATTAACGAAATTGGGGGTGTCCTAAGGACACTATACCTGTTTGTACTGTTCGGAATTGAAATGGAGGTGTCCTTAGAATTCACAAGATGTCCGCTCGTCCACAATTAACCCAAATGGGGGTGTCCTAAGGACAATATACCTGTTTGTACTGTTCGTAATTAAAATTGAGGTGTCCTTAGAACACACAAGATGTCCACCTGTCCGCAATCACCCAAAATAGGGGCGTCCTAATAACACCCCCGCTGTGCGTAATATCCGCAATCAGAATGAATATATCATAGAACACATATCCCGTCCGCCTGTCCGCAAAGTTTTGACGCACATTTATTTTATTCAGGGAGTTTAACATTGTTCGTAGAACACCCCTGCACATGCGCATCACACACTTGGGTCCTACGAACATTGCTCCTCTCCGCAACTGTCCGCTGCACGTGTGTCGCACTTTTAATTAGTTCGGGGACCAGACCACTGTCCGTAGAACACCTATGCGCATGCGCAAAATCGCCACTGTGCATTTGGTGTCCTGCGGACAGGGGTCCCATTTGCGAACGTGTTTGTGACGTCATCATGTGACCGCACCCACGCTGAGCATCTGTCCTTATTTCTGGACACTGTCCGGGACCACGGACATTTAAAAAAGTGCTTTTTGCGCAATCAAAGGTATTTTACAGTAAAAGTTCACCATTGCACATGTCCCAGACAATGTCCAAACTAATCTACCTACTTTTTGGAACTTTTTGAGCCCATTCTTAGTGTTCTAAATGTTCGGGGACGGCGCGTGTGTCCGCGAAGCACGCCCCCACACAGTTATAAAAGTCCACACCCCAGAGCTGATCCTCATTCTGATTTTGGATTTCCAAAATTTAACGCAGGACATTTGTGCAAGTTGCTGTCTGGGTTCCTGCTTCCTAGTTCCTGGTTATTAACTTTCCAGATGGCATCACAAATTGCTTCTGCTGCTACTGCCTCCACATCAGCATCCCCACCCCTCCACCACCACCATGTCCACAAGGGCCTGCAGAGGGGAACAGGCATGAGGATGCAGAGCAGACAGATGAAGAGGATGAAGAGGATGAGTTAGTGGAAGTCCCTCCTACTAGCACTCATTGTGAGTCTTGGGTGTGGCGGTTATTTACCACTGTTGATGGAAAGTCAAAAGCTCATGCGAACAAGGTAATGCGCACTCAGTGCCGCATTGTGCTGAGGGCTATTCGTAAGGTTGTACCTTGCGAAAAACGTAGTAGGTTGAGTTCCTCTACAGCATCCTCTGTTTCCGCTCCTGTCACCACAGAAGACACTATTGCGGTACAGTGCATCCCTGCAGCTGCCTCACAGGCCATTCATGATGCTGTTGACCCTTACCTTTCAAGGGTCACAATATTGTGCATGTACTGCGATGCAGTATTCTGCAGGGGGGAGAACTTTCGAACTGCTTTCGAGACTGCGGTCAAGGAGCATGAGAAGGACTGCCCACTACCTAAATAGGGCCCACCCTACATCTTCCTCTCTCCACCTGCCCTTTCTTATCCCTGTGGTTGGTGTCCCTTCCTTATCCTCCTTTCCCCTCCTTTCCTTCTCTGTCATGTTTAAAAAATCCCAAAAATATAAAACAACAATAACAAAAAAACAAAGGCTCTTCTCAGAGACGCCTTTCACAGTTTAAAAAGTAGAAGTCACAAATAAATAGTGCAGGACCCTGTGTTTTTTTTTTAGGTGTCCACAGACTGTCCGCGAACACCTAAAATCTGTGCAGTGCTACCCTGTCACATCTATTGCACTTTTCTCTGGGAGGAAGTTCTGGCTCTGAAAATAACCTTTTTGTGGTGTTTTTTTGTGTTTTGAAAACTTCAAATGGTCAACACCTACTGCAAAATGGATTGCTTGAATTCCAAAAAAGGTCCCAATGCATTTTGTATATTTCACAGAGAAATCTCATTGCCGGCATAAGTAAGATGTACTCCATCTCTGCGAAAAAAGTGTGTGCTACAAAACATAATGTTTTCATTCTGAAAAGAGGACATACTGACATCTCTCAAAACGGTACAAAAAGCCTTGTTAACATTGTGCCTTGCTTTCTCCATGTTTGGACCAAATGAAAAAGAACACAGCCACATTTGTCTCTGCGCAATAGGAGAAAAAATTACTCTGGAGTTTGGATACATATCCATGATTTTCCCAAGTCCTTCTTTTGTTGCAAATTGCAAAGAGATTCCAGACACATGTTCTAAACTGTTCCCTCCACAATCAATAATAATAATGTCTGGATGATGCTGGGTCAGCAAAGAAGCACAGAAGGGTACCAAATCCACCCACTTCATTCCACGCACCCCATGCCGGTGCACATCCACATGAGAGAATCCAAGATGTGCAGCCACTCCACAGAGATATGCATGCACCTCCAACCAATTTAACCACAAATCTCCCAAAATCCAAACAATATGCTTTCTGAAACACACAGCCATAGCTATCTGAAAAAAGACCTCCTGACAAACTCTCTCCTTACACAACACACCCAGTAAACCGTATTGACCAATCCCTTGCTCTGATGAGTATTATTTGCATGCCATTCAACCCCAAAATCCTTTTTTTTTTTTTCATTCTTTATTTTAATTTTAGTACTTAGAACAAAACTGAACAATAAATCACAAAATATCACAACACAGCATAAAGGATACATACATGTAGGAATAGAAAAAGGAAAGAAATAAGCAATGAACTAGTACCTACTCAAAAAAGCTCCCCAGACCTTTGTATGTAGACTCAATTTCCCCATTTTCCTGTATATACATTTCTCAATATTCGCTAAGCAGTTCATTTCTGTAATCCAATCCTCCAATATTGGTGAGACACACGATTTCCAGCTCCTCAAAATCATTTTTTTGCAAATAGAAGCACCTCTGAACAAAAATTTCTTTTCCGACAGTGAAAGGTCGTCCAGTAAATCATCACAGCCCAGCACCATAGTCTTAAAATCCAAGTCAACATTTTGGTTCAGAACCCCGAGACAAATAATACAAACCTCATGCCAAAAGCCACGAACCCTCACACAGTCCCACAGCAAATGTTCCATACTGCCTTTCTCACTCCAACAACACCAACAAACATCAGAATCAGACAAACCTCTATTTTTAAGCCTTTCCGGGCTCCAAAAAACTCTATTGAGAATTTTGATTTGTCTCGACCGTTCAGTCAAACTTATCGAACAAAGCTTCACATTCGCATACATCACAAGCCACAGGTCAGGATTGATTTCACAACCCAGTCTTCTGCTCCATTCATCTAGTAATTCAGTATTCTCCTTATAGTTCGATACAATTCGATGATATACCCTACTCGCAAGCGACTGAACGCCAGAAGTGAAAAGTTCAACATTCACATCCCTGTCACAATGCACTTCACCAATACATCTCTTCAATTTCCTGAAGTCCGAGATAGAAAAATTTTCAACAGTAAAAGTAGCACTTAACTCAGCAAAGTCAATCCATTTTCCATCTTTAAAAACATCACTAATCCATTGAATTCCGCCAAGAAAACACTCTGGCCAAAACAACAACTTGCCATTGTCCGTTATAGCTTTATTCAGCCACAGAGATGCATCAGGCGATTTCAGTGCAACCGAGCCACACATATCATAGATATTCTTCCAAACGTCTCTTAGAAACTCCGTCAAGGGGCATCTATTACCACGTTTGCTAACAGTCGTGAATATCGCTCTTGGGGCGAGTGGGCCCATCACACTTGCCTCTGCCATCGCCCATTCACTAGGAGAATCCTTCAGAAAAGGAAGAAAAAATTGGCACGAGAAGGCCATATGATATGCCTTAAAATTTGGGACACCTAGTCCCCCCTTCTCGACCGGGAGCTGGAGTTTCCAAAGCTTCAGTCTAGGCGGTTTCTCATCCCAAAGAAAGGACTGGAGAGTGGTATCGATCAACTTCCAAAAGGATTGACCAATTTTCAGGGGAAGCATACTCAGAATATAATTAATTTTTGGTGCAGAATTCATCTTTAGCGCATTTACTTTACCCCACAGAGATAGGTGCAGTACCGACCACCTTTGGACGTTCAATTTCAGTTCCTTACAAACCATACCCATGTTCTCTTCAACCATATCACTAACATCCGGAGTCAACCAAACCCCCAAGTATTTCAGCTTTTTCTCACACCATTGAAATCCAAACCCCACCACCAAAGACTTATCACAAAGTGCAGTCACCGGCATTACCTCCGATTTAGACCAGTTAATCTTATATCCAGCCACTTCATGAAACCAATTAAGTGTGTTCATCAACGAATGTAAAGACAAATCCAAGTTCCTCAAAACTAATAAAAGATCATCTGCGTAGAACCAAATCTTCTGTTCAACACCGTGAAAGGAAACACCTTGCAAATTCAAATCACCTCTCAATGCAATAGCCAGCGGTTCAATGGCTAGGACAAACAGCAAAGGGGACAATGGACAACCTTGCCTAGTGCCCCTATGTAAATCAAAAGATTCCGACAATAAGCCATTAGTTTTAACATTGGCTGTGGGGCGAGCATATAAAAGGGCCACCCACGCAATGTATTCCTCTCCCATGTTCATATTTCGTAAAACCATAAACAAATATTGCCAGTTAATTCGATCAAATGCTTTCTCAGCATCTAGGGAGAAAATCGCCACGTCTTCATCTAAATCCTGTGCATGTGACATGGTCAATAACAAATTCCTGATATTACTGGAAGTCCTACGGCCTTTAACAAACCCAGATTGGTCAGTGTAAATAAGCTTCGGCATGAGTTGTTCAATCCGTAAAGCAAATAATTTAGCCAAAATCTTATTGTCAGTGTTTATCAAACTGATTGGTCGATAGTTTGACGGCAAATTACCATCCTTGCCCTTCTTTAAAAAGACTGAAATAGTAGCATGGTTTGTAGACGACGGGAGAAGTCCAGCTTCCTTGGATTCAGTATACATATCCTTCAAAAGACCCAACACCCTCTCCGGCAGAATTTTATAGAACTCAACCGGTAAACCATCAGGTCCCGGAGTCTTCCCAGAATTCAATTTACCAATGGCAGATCTGATTTCATCAATCGTGACCTGTCTGTTCAACTCTTCCTCCTCATCACAACTAACCTTTGGAACATCCAACCCGTGTATAAAATGCTCACCTTGACCAGTAACATCAGATTCGTCTCTATATAAATCAGCATAATAGGTCTTAAAGACTGCATTAATCTCACGCGGATCAAAAGTAGTCGCACCATTCCCGTCCTGAACTGAAGTAATGGCACCCTCAGAGTGTTGCTGTCTCAATCTGTAAGCTAACCACTTATCACATTTTTCGCCTCGTTCGAAATAAGTACACTTGATCCTATACAAATCGTTATTAGCTTTCATACTCAAAATGTCATCTAGTTCCCTCTTCAGCTTCCTTAACTCATTCCTCTTACCATCATCATTCGGAGTACACACCAATTCCCTCGTCACCCCAATAATACGAGCATCAATATCTGAAGTCAACCTATCCATTTTCTTCCTTTTGCTGCTAGACAAACTTAGAGCCAGACCTCGCATTGTACATTTAAAGGCCTCCCAAATAGTCCTTTTACTGAGTTCTCCCGAAGTATTTTCCAACACAAAAAATTCAGCCTCAGTCCGGAGCTACTCCAAAAGGACATCATCATATAAAATTGATGTATTCATTTTCCATTGAAACGATCTACAGCACTCAAAGTTCAGAGCTACCTTCATAAAGACAGGAGCATGATCAGTAACAGCAATAGAGCCAATGCTGCTGTCTAACAAATTCGCGGTCACTCCACCCGCCGTGAGTAGCATATCAATTCTCGAATAACTCAAATGCGAGCCAGAATAAAAGGTAAATTCCCTTACATTAGGGTGTTGCAGCCTCCAGCAATCTTTCAAATCAAAATCCTCAATAAGATTCCTAAATGAACGATAATGAATATCTTTCCTCTGAATCATCCTCTGAGTTGAGCGATCAATAGAAGGATCATAAACCAGATTAAAATCGCCTCCAATCAAAATATTGGGACAATCTAGATCAAGCAATAACTGCGACAGATCCCTATAGAAGGAGCCATCATCCATAGATGGAGCATAAATACTGCAAAACACATTCTTAGTCCCCTGAATATCCATCAAAAGAGCAATCATCCTGCCTGCTTTATCACTGCGAGTTTTCAAAATCTTAATCGGCGAACCTTTTCGAACAAGAATTGCAACACCCCTGCTTTTACTGGAATAGCAGGAGGTGAAGGCATTGCCAACCCACCTCTTCTGCAAAACACTTACATCCTCTTTCAATAGGTGAGTTTCCTGCAAAAAACAAACATCACATTTCATATCCTCAATACAATTAAGAATCTTCTGCCGTTTCACCGGATTATTCATACCATTAATATTCCATGAGGTGATCGAAAGACACGATTCCCTGCTAGCAGACATAATGAAAGGTCCGAAATGAAACCAAAAAGTAAGCACTAGTTCAAAAAACAAAATAACCCAAGAAAAACCTAACCCCCTAAAGCAGAAATATGACGCCAACGTTACAAGCGCTCAGAAAAGAAAAAAAACCCAATACCCCTGGCACCCTCCCGAATAAGATTACGAATGTCCATACATGAACACAAGCATCACTGCTGAAAACCAAGAACCAAATTGCAATCTCTACAACCATATACATACCTCAACAAGAAAAACAACCACAAAGCAATTAGCCAAACCATCTGTAAATAAATAAATAAACAATACATGTCCCCTCAGCCTAGCAGTCAAAATAAGCCGATACATGTAGCTCACACCAACAGGCCCAACCAGATCACGACAGCAAAGTCACAGTACCCCAATAGTGCCAATGAAATCTCCCCAGACATAGCATATAGTGCACAGCCGCAAACAATCAACACAAGGTGTGCAGTATGATACAATGAAGAGCTGCAAATTCCCCATATCATAACATGAACCAACAGCCAACAAATCACTCACCACACCACTTGCCAGGAAAACATGGAGCACTCAACTCAAGAACAAGTAATTACTAATCGGAACCCCCCTATGTAGCAATTAAACACTATACAGGTCGAATGGCAACCACAATCAAATATTAAATGCAGTATATCATTGAACTAACACACTAAATAACATACTTATTAAGATCCCCATCATTACTGAAGCCCAATGATGGGAACGGGATATAGCATTGTGCTGGTATAGATCATTGTACATATATAATAAGCAATATAAAAAAATAAAAATAAAAAATTAAAAAACTCCCACAACTACCACTGCACCCACCTTCATAAAAGAATTGCACCCGCTACCCCCTCAAACTGATACAAACACAGGCAGCCATTGAAGGAACCAGAAGCGGGGGTACACTGCAAGGGCACTGCAAGGAGGTGAAATACATCCACCAAAATGATGTTTGTCTCTAAAACCACTCTAACAAGTCACATGTCACTTAAAATGCACTTGAGCTGGCCAGGGCCTCTTTCCCATTCTAATCGAGCACCCTCAGTCCCTGCAGCCCCCACCCCCCATCCCTCCAGCAGCCGAAAATGGGCCAGAGAGAACCCCAAAATCCCTGTATGTAATAAGTGCTGTCCTCAGACAATGGCACTGTTCGCCGACAAATCGAAAAATCTGAGCGTAGGGGATGAACAATTAGTGTGCCCATTTCCCCTTTGAGGTTGACTCTGAAAAGAGCTGTTTTTTTGGGGTGGAGGGGGGGGGTTGCAGATGCTTCAGAAACACCTTTCATTTTCTATTTTTTTCGGGGGGTTCTTATTTTCCTCCAAAAATCTTCACCTTAGCTTCTGCAAAGCAACCTGTATGTTCCAAAACAGCATGGCATTTCCCATAATAGATAAAGAAATGCCATCTTCCTTAAACTAATCGACATTACCAGAATCAATGTTGTCATTGTCGCAAAACAACATGCCCGATCTAGTCATAAAACCAAACATGCCTCGGTTGACTAAGCACCTAGCAAAATTTTGCTGAGGACAAAAAACAGATTTATTGTCCCATTTTGCCCTAGGTGCAATATTGTTAAAATGTTGCAGTTTTGTGTGTATATAGGAAAGTTAATTGAGGGTTGTTAAAGGTTACTTTTAGTGTGTTTGTGTCTAGTGTGATAGATTTTAGATTTGCATACATGTAGCAACATCAAATTGTATGAATATAATATGGGGACACATTGTGCAAATTTGCAAAATGAAATGAAAGCACAGAAGTTTCATACACATAAAGGCTTGAATGGGAAATCCATTGAGGTAGGTTTTAGCACACCATATGAAAATACATGCGCACACATTTTTTGTTTGAATTGGCTGGCCAGAGAGGAGTTATCGGTTAGCAGGAAGACAGCTGCAATGACAGGAAAATGGCTATTTTAGAGTGGTCCGTGGTTTTTCAGCGTGGACATTGTTTAGCAGAGAGCAGGAGAAGCATCTGCCACCTGGCATTGTGAATCTATGAGTGCTTGCTAAATTTGTAATAGTGTGACTGAGAATGGAGAATGGCTGTGTGCCTTCAACAAAGCTAAATGGATTAGCAAGTAAAAGATCATAATGTAAACAGAGGCAACATAAATTGAATTGATATTCTTAGGTGATAGAAAGGCGAAAGAATGGCAAGAATAGATATCTAGAGTCTCAGAGTGCGTGGAGAAATGAGTTAGTCGCTGATTTACAGAGCCTTTTGTTGAACTCCTTTGCCTCAAAAAGTGTCCATACATAAAACATGTGTGTTGGATTTAGAATTGCATGTCTGTGAGCCATGTAACGTGTGGGTGTTTTGCAGGGAGAAACTAAAAAAGAGGCTTGTGCTTGTATGTGCAATGTCTTGAAAATTGTTTATTCTAAGGGATGGTGCTGCAGTGAAAGGCAGCCAATGGGATTGTGTGGATTAGATTTCTTTGTATAGGGCCAACTCATTTGTATTTTGGGTAATGACATGTATGGGGACATGAGGGAAATGTGGGAGTGTGTTAAGTATTCTGGAAATGTATATATACTGCACCTGTTCTTTGGTTGAGGGGAGACTCAGGTTAGTTCAATCTACAAGGAGTTGTATAGCCTCTCTCCCAACTGCCGTTGTGAAATAAACTTGATTTAATGACATGCATTCACTTCTTTTTAAGAAGTAGGCTATTTTAAAGTGCAGAGCTCTGATGTCAACCCTTCCAACTGCAAAATCCTCAATGGATCACGGGGGATGTCAAAGGTTAGGAGGTAGTCAAGAGGCAAAATAGGGCCAAGACCTAGATTTCCACATTTCTGACCCTGAATTTGTGGTAGGAATTTAACAACAAAACACAAGTTATGCAAAAGATCATGGTTTGCTGATCATTTCCATGAGGGGGTATACATTTCAAACAAGGGTCTGCACAGACAATTTTCATCATTGTGCTTTCCGTTGTGCTTGGTGTGCGACAATTGAGACCGTATGCCATGGACAATGAAGCACAGACACATCTACAGTCCAGGGTTCAATTCCTCTTGAATCAGGGACATGACAGTCACTCCTGTGGCAAGCCCCATGCTTGGGACTCTGTGAACTGCAAAAATCTGGCAATACAAAGAAACGTGCAATTGCAGCTTCACTTCTTGCGTCATGCTTTCTATAGAATGCATAATTGTTATCGATTTGTATGTGCACTTGGCACGCACAAGTGCAGAACGGATTTGATGAGTTGTCCTCAAACTTTTGTAGGCACTGGAATGAATACAATTTTATTGCAGTTTCATGATACCAAAGTCTGTCTGACGTAAAGAGGAATTGGCCTGAAATAGAGTTTCTGTTTTTACCTGGTGACTAGGGATAAAAATGTTAGTGTTTTAACTACCATACAAGTGCATTTGACCAGCTGCAAGAATATTAGAATTATCCTACCAGCATTAATATATGACTCATAGGTCTAGGTTTCGTTAAGTGTTACAAAACCTAATCACACAAGGTTGGTATTACAGAACCCCTCTACTGGTGCAAGTTCAATTAGCACTAGGGCTTAGTTACCACACTTCAAAAGCACATTCTAACAATGTAGCTTTGCAGCATGGCAGAGCTTGTCTTTGCCATATTTTCCCAGCCTCAAATATTCACTAAAAAGAATACATTTGTTTTGCACTGGAGCACTGTTTGCCCCGCTGCCAAGTATACTTGTACCAGTGGTGTTTTGCAATTCTATTCATAGTGTTCCTTATAAGAGATTTAGCACACGGCTTCTAAGAAATGTTCCGGCAACTTTTTGATTGCCTTTATGCTGAATGATTTTGTGAGATGGTTATGCTTCTAGAACCTTTAAAAGTAATGAGTATATAAAATGGCTCCCAGTAATACGTGTATGGTGCTGTAAGGCGGAAAATGCTACTTACAAAAGCCTACATTTATAGGGAAAAAAAATAGGGGGTGAAAAATGTAGACCTTTTCTGAGATCGCACTGTGTGTGAGCATGAAGCAAGGATTTACTCATACTCGCTGAAAGACCTCATTGACAGCTCGCGAGGTGAAATTAGCCGAGGTGCCTTCGTTGCAAGGCTCAGTAATCGAGGCCAATGCAAACCTTCACGCTGAGTTCAACAAGAGGCAGCGTTCGACGCATTGCCCTTCTTCAGATCCTGAACACGAGACCTGAGACGAGCCGCTGTCAAGTGAGGCAAAGGAGCGCTGAAGCTGAAAGAGCTGAACGGAGCCTGACCAATCGTCCTGATGTAATGCACTGCCCGGAAAGGCCAATTCGGACGCTTCCCTTTGCTGTACCCTGCAGTTCTTTCCTGTGCCTGAGCTTATATCATCGCGCTTTAAAGCAGATGCCCTGAAGGATGTGTGTGTATCATGGGTTAACAAAAATAGATGCAATCATCATGCAGTACATCACAACGCAGAAAGAAAGAAAAAAACAGCCTCTGACTGTGAATCTACTCCTGACCCTATGAAATCGCCCTTCAGACAGTAGGCTTCCACATGTTCGTGACAACTAGTGCTAAGTGACTCCATGCCCCCTCGTGCTCCTCGCTGTCATGTCACGTTAGATATGATGTGACATGACATGACACGGAGGGATAGCCCAGTGCGGTGGGGGAGGGGCGAGTGTAGGAAATCCATAGTGAAGGGAATGTTCTCTCCACTTGCTGCGCCACAGATCAGCCGACATCATGAGTTATCTTAAACGGCTGGCTCCTTGCCTCGTAAAACACACCATTTTCTTTGGGATGGAAGGGAAGAACATGACAGGCACAAGGCAAAATAAGCCCATTGCATTGATATTAGTATTTACAGGTAATGCAAAGTGCTGAAATGTGGAGTTATAGTATCATTGTGTGCAAGTAGAGAAAAGTGTGCGGTTTGGCACATTCAAATATTTGGATTTAAAAAAAAAAATCATCTAGGTCATTCTGGGATGGCTATTAATTTCTCAACACCTTGAAAATGGCGAGCATTGACACTGTTAGCTGTCACGTGTGCTACCTGTGTCATAGTACTACTAGTGTGCATACCTGAAGCAATCCTGTTTTACCAACTGGGGAAAAAAAGTGCGCTTTGTGCAGTGCTATGCCCGCTGATGGATTTAGCAACGTAAGTCAAAGAGAAATGTATAATGTGTCATCAAAAAAGCATATTTTCTGACAATTGACCAACAATTATATCATGTCCTGAAGTACAAATTAGTCATTTTATAAATAAAACTGGTCCACTGACTTTATAAAGCCAGCCACCATGTATCCACATCTTCTTGCCAGCGCGGGCACTCTAATCTATTGAGCATTGCTGACTGACTCACTGACTGAAATCTGGTTGCTTATCCTGAAGTGCACCAGGTGAGAATGGGACATTCCCACTTTAGCACCCAGCATGTACTGCAGGCGGGCTGCTCTGTCAGAACAGTCATCATCCTGCATGCCGCTGATCTGGCGGTCATGTCTCTTCCTTGGACTGCCACCTTCGCCTGACAGGGTTCAGCCAGGCTCGCTAAAATCCGGCTACTGATTAGAAACACCTTCCCCATTCCTTCTGTCTTGCATACCTTCCTGACCTTCTATCACATGACACGCCTTGGACACCAGGCGTAGATGGAGGCAGTCGAACGATATCCAAAATGTGCTGCCACCCCCAGTAGGCCTCTAATTTAATCTGCGGCCTGTGAACTGATAGGGAGCAAACACGGCAAGATATGATGCTTTAATAGAATAATTATATGCATACGACATTCTGTAGCGATACGCTATACAGGTGCACATCTTCCGTGTGAGTTGGGTCAATCTCTTTACACATGATTATGTCACCCTACCAATTCAACTATACAACTGGATATTGTAAAATAAACCTCAATTTCAACTATACAATCTTCTTCATGTGACTTATGACGAGATACATGCACATTTCGGCAATTTACTAGGATTCTATAATAATTTAAGCACTTTCTGCTAAAATCTATGTGTGAACTGCAGGTTGCCATTTTAAATCCTAACAAGGAACATTCAGCCGTTTGCCATCTGTGGCCAATAAACTTAACAACAATTTCAGATGTTTAATGATAATTATATAAATAAATGTTCTTTGTAAAGTGGTTTGGTGAAAGGTCTATATAAATATTAGTACCCGGCGGGGGCGAGGGGGATAGCAGCCTCTCAGACAATGAGGAGCCTCGGAACGGGTGAATTACTAGACGGTAATCCCCCAGCTTGAGCCGCCTCACAACTGGAGGCTGCCATCTTCTTCTGCCGGGGAATGAGGTAAGTGCTCTGCCCCCCACCCCTGACCCCTCCAGATATCCCCTCCCCTCCACTTACCTGTTTTTTTGCTCCTCTTTGGGAGCGGATTCGTTGAAAACACTTCTGTCTCCAGCATGTCAGCTCCCGATCTGTGACACACCGCCATGGAAAGGAAGAAGAGACTAGACGTCCCTTCGCCTTTAAATAGCAGCCATTTTTGTTTACTTTTTTTCCTTTGTTTAGTGCCGCCGTGGAAAGGGAGAAGAGACTACAAGTAGTACAAGTAGTCTCTTCTCCCTTTCCATGGCAGCCATCTTGTTTGTTTACTATTTGTATTGTTTTCAATGGCCGCCATGGAAAGTGAAAATGGACTTTGTTTTCCCTTCCATGGTGGCCATTTTTGAAACTTTTTTTGTGTTCCAAAACACTGGAGCATTTTGGAAAAACACACAAAAAATGCTTTTGTTACCCCAGTCTTATGGGCCGGGGTACTAATAGCAAAACGCCCCTCGCAGGGGGGCATTACCACTTCAGGTAATGCCCCGGTGCCTTCGTTAAGTGGGTAACTGTAATTGTAATTGTGGGCACCGTTTCATTACATGAACTGATAATGCACCCCAACTCGGGGCTTATTGCTTAAATAGATTATTATTATTTGCTGGACCACAGTGGACACATCATTGAAACACTGCTCATTCTCTTATTGCCTCCTCAGACAGTGGCCGTTTCTGCCAGCTATAATCACTCATTTTATCAGAAATGTCTTAAAGTTTCTGAGATTATATTTTCTCTTTTTTGTTTTGACTGTTGAATTTCAAAAGCTATTATAACTGTTTAAAATACCACTATACCTGCTTAAGGTGGTGTATCCTTAATTGTAACTTAAGTTTAGTAGAGAACCTTTTTGAAGGAGAGGTGCATCTTTCTAAGCAGAAGCCAGCACATCAACTGTAGAGATTTAGAAAAATAAGCATTACATTATAGGGCGGCAGTTAAAGCGAATCATACTCCCATAGGAAACCCTAAAAAATGAATTGCTAATAACCTTTGATTCGTGCGATGGAATTGGCCGAAGACAATTACAGACGTGCCCCCCCCACCCACAAACTTGACCCCTCAGACTGCAAGCAAAGGTTGGGAAAGAATTGTTACAAAAATAAAAATATTATTGAGAAAAAAACAAACATAAAGTTGCAGCCTACTTCCCATTTATTTTCCCATAAACAAAAAAGGTCAATTTTTACCAGACGGCACAGACCGAACTGCTGAATGAATTTGGACCAGGTCCAAAACAACTTGGGCACAAACTGTTGACTAAAGGCCTTTTCATGGTATGGGGTTATTCCATGCAGTGTTTTTTAAAATATTTGATGGAGAATGGGGTGCAAACCTGCCCCCCCAAAATAGTATATCCCCCATTGTGCTTGATAGAATCATGGTTTTCAGAAATGAAAAGCCAGCCATCGTTTTTTTTTGTTCTTGTTGTGAGCGATAGCCACAGGTATAGCCAAAGGTATTGGAAAAATGAAATGGACCACAGTGGACACATCATTGAAACACTGCTCATTCTCTTATTGCCTCCTCAGACAGTGGCCGTTTCTGCCAGCTATAATCACTCATTTTATCAGAAATGTCTTAAAGTTTCTGAGATTATATTTTCTCTTTTTTGTTTTGACTGTTGAATTTCAAAAGCTATTATAACTGTTTAAAATACCACTATACCTGCTTAAGGTGGTGTATCCTTAATTGTAACTTAAGTTTAGTAGAGAACCTTTTTGAAGGAGAGGTGCATCTTTCTAAGCAGAAGCCAGCACATCAACTGTACAGATTTAGAAAAATAAGCATTACATTATAGGGCGGCAGTTAAAGCGAATCATACTCCCATAGGAAACCCTAAAAAATGAATTGCTAATAACCTTTGATTCGTGCGATGGAATTGGCCGAAGACAATTACAGACGTGCCCCCCCCACCCACAAACTTGACCCCTCAGACTGCAAGCAAAGGTTGGGAAAGAATTGTTACAAAAATAAAAATATTATTGAGAAAAAAACAAACATAAAGTTGCAGCCTACTTCCCATTTATTTTCCCATAAACAAAAAAGGTCAATTTTTACCAGACGGCACAGCCCGAACTGCTGAATGAATTTGGACCAGGTCCAAAACAACTTGGGCACAAACTGTTGACTAAAGGCTTTTTCATGGTATGGGGTTATTCCATGCAGTGTTTTTTAAAATATTTGATGGAGAATGGGGTGCAAACCTGCCCCCCCAAAATAGTATATCCCCCATTGTGCTTGATAGAATCATGGTTTTCCGAAATGAAAAGCCAGCCATCGTTTTTTTTGTTCTTGTTGTGAGAGATAGCCACAGGTATAGCCAAAGGTATTGGAAAAATGAAATGCTGAAAAAAAGGCTAGAGTGTTGGGGGCGGGTGGGTTACAAGAGAACAACTAGTGAAATTTTGGAGTTGGAGGGGGTCTAGGGACTGAGTTTGCAACATTAGCTTTTCTGTAACCTCAGCTATGGCCACAAATAGCGGCATCTCAAAGCAAACTGCATCACAGAAACACTGTGTGTTGTGGGGGGAATGGGAGAGGGCAGGTGAGATGAGGAGGCCACCAGGGGAGTGTGGGGAGCTGGCACAGATGAGGCGGGCACTTGATGAAGGCCTGGGTGTGCAAAAGATGTATTTTTATTTTTGGTAATTTTTTCAATATGCACTGCTTTAAAACTACACACAGGTGTGGCTATCTTCAGTTCATATACTGGAAATAGGCATCCCAGACTCCCATCCATGCAGTAACCGGGACCTGCTCAGCTTCAAAACGAGGAAGGTGCCAGCCCCCTCAGGTGATGTGGCCTAATAAATGCTCACAAGTTACAAGGCCACTTGACCACTTAGAGCAACATGGCCTGAGTGGGAAGACCCTTCCTCAATTAGAACCAAAGCACGGTTGGCCCTGATTACTTCACATGGATGGGAGACCTGGATGCCTAGCTTAGTATGGTCTACAAATAGCCACAGGTATACTAAAAACTCAAAAAAATTAGGGCATGTTGCAGAAAGTCCTGGTTACTACATGGGTGGGCAATAGTCAAAAGTCATGGATGCTGTGTGTTTTCTTTGTTTTAAATATCTCATAACACACTAAGAAAACACACAGCATCTGCATTATTTTTTTGTAAACAGTGCTACATTCAGTCCTTGAAAGTATTGCACTCTAAAGTTCAAGATGTCATGAGGCCAACTTGTAAAGAACTTCCATCTCTGGCTAAGGAGCTGCAGATTCATGGAGAATTTTGAATCCAGCTTGCACATGTGAAGCAAACTAGAAGATATATATATATATATATATATATATATTCAATGAAAAAACTTTGTTAAAGGGACGTTATGGTTAAGTTGCACTAATAAAAACCTATGAAATTCAATGAAAAAACTTTGTTAAAGGGACATTATGGTAAAGTTGCACTAATAAAAACCTATGAAATTAAGTAAAAAAACGTTGTTAAAGGGACGTTATGGTTCCAATTAAAACTGCAAAACCCCTGAAATTCGCCAGTTATGGTAAGCTAAGCAACCATAACTCGCGCCACCACCGTGCATTGCTAAGACTAACACCCAGGACATCAAAGATGACATCACTAATGTCATTGATGACATCACTGATGACAACACATGTCTGGCTCCCCCTTTTTTCCTTTATTGCGATATCTTGGCCACATGGTTTCCTTCAGTAACAGTCGGGAATGAAACATTGAAAAGGTATCTATTTGTAGACTTATCCTTCAAGTATGTTCTTACAGTAATTCCCTTAGGGTCCAGTCAAATCATGTGATACATATGCATAGGATAAGTGGCACCTTTGAAATGGAGCAAACATTTCTCTACATAAACGTAATCAGTTAGAATATGAACACTTTCTGCTACTACTGCTGTTTCTTTCCTTATTTCAAAGTCCTTGTATATACTAAAATTTGTATGTGTTGTTGTCTCTTTGTGTTTTGTCTATAATAATGCAATTATGTAGTAAGTGGGTTTTATTACCTACTTATCACCTGTTTCACAGTACACAAAACTCTAATAAGAAAACAGTTATCATTTCACTATTCAACATGGCAAGCTTATGAATATTGCACCCCCATCATATATGCTGCACACAATGCCTATATTTCTACATGAGTAGCTTAGTATACTGGATAGAACTTCATAATAGAATGCTATTTATATCAACGCATTGCTTAATGTATGTAATAATTAGCACTTGATATTTATTCCAATATTTCTTGCCAGTTTTTGGTCAACATTATAACGAGAATACCTTCTACAGAGTTTTCATGAAAAGTAAATGTACATGTGATGTCATCAGTGACGTCATCAATGACATGTGTGATGTCATCTTTGATGTCCTGGGTGTTAGTCTTAGCAATGCACGGTGGTGGTGCGAGTTATGGTTGCTTAGCTTACCATAGCTGGCGAATTTCAGGGGTTTTTCGGTTTTACTTGGAACCATAATGTCCCTTTAACAACGTTTTTTTACTTCATTCCATAGGTTTTTATTAGTGCAACTTTACCATAACGTCCCTTTAATAAAGTTTTTTCATTGAATTTCATAGGTTTTTATTAGTACAACTTAACCATAACGTCCCTTTGACAAAGTTTTTTCATTGAATTTCATAGGCTTTTATTAGTGCAACTTATCCATAACATCCCTTTAACACATTTTCTTTTACTGAATTTCATAGGTTTTTATTAGTGCAACGTAACCATAACGTCCTTTTCAATAGATGAAGACCACTAGCATCCTAGGTCCTCAAAGTGGGAACTCCGGGTGGTATAAAAAAAAAATTTCTTCCCAAAGGAAGGATAATCTTTTACAAGATGGACACCATGGAAAGGGAAGGCCGGGTGTATAAAGAGAACACAACTGGCATCAGCGGGAGGTGGGGGGAACAAGAGGTCAACAATGGGCATCATAGGAGGGGGGACAAGAGGAAGACACAGGGCTTGAGTGGGGGAACAGGAGGCAGACACAGGGCATGAGCGGGGGGTGGGGGAACAGGAGGAAGACACGAGGCATGAGCGGGGGGTCGGGGGAACAGGAAAGAGACACGGGGCATGAGCGGGGGTTGGGGGGAACAGGAGGGAGACACAGGGCATGAGCGGGGGTGGGGGGGAACAGGGGAACAGGAGGAAGACGCGGGGCATGAGCGGGGGTGGGGGAACAGGAGGAAGACACGGGGCATGAGCGGGGGTGGGGGAACAGGAGGGAGACACGGGGCATGAGCGGAGGTGGGGAGATCAGGAGGTAGACACGGGACACAGGGCATGAGCGGGGGGTGGGAGGAACGGGAGAGAGATACCGGGCATGAGCGGGGGGTGGGGGGAACGGGAGGGAGACACGGGGCATGAGCAGGGGGTGGGGGGAACGTCAGGTAGACACAGGGCATGAGCTGGGGTTGGGGGGACAGGAGGAAGACACGGGGCATGAGCGGGGGGTGGGGGGAACGGGAGGGAGACACAGGGCAGGAGCGGGGGTGGGGGAACAGGGGAGACACGGGGCATGAATGTGGGGTGGGGGAGCAGGGGAGACACGGGGCATAAGCGGGGGGTGGGGGGTATGGGAGGGAGACACGGGGCATGAACAGGGGGTGGGGGAACAGGGGAGACACGGGGTATGAACGGGGTGGGCAGAACTGGAGGGAGACACGGGGCATGAGCGGGGGGTGGGGGGATACAGGAGGGGGACACGGGGCATGAGCGGGGGGTGGGGGGAATGGGAGGTAGACATGGGGCATGAGCGGGGGCTGGGGGAGACCGGGAGGGAGACACAGGGCATGAGCGTGGGATGGGGGGGTACAGGAGGGAGACCGGGCATGAGCAGGGGGTGCGGGGAACAGGAGGGAGACATGGGGCATGAGCAGGGGTGGGGGGAACCGGAGGGAGACACGGGGCATGAGCGGAGGTGGGGAGATCAGGAGGTAGACACGGGACACAGGGCATGAGCGGGGGGTGGGAGGAACGGGAGAGAGATACGGGGCATGAGCGGGGGGTGGGGGGAACGGGAGGGAGACACGGGGCATGAGCAGGGGGTGGGGGGAACGTCAGGTAGACACGGGGCATGAGCTGGGGTTGGGGGGACAGGAGGAAGACACGGGGCATGAGCGGGGGGTGGGGGGAACGGGAGGGAGACACAGGGCAGGAGCGGGGGTGGGGGGAACAGGGGAGACACGGGGCATGAATGTGGGGTGGGGGAGCAGTGGAGACACGGGGCATGAGCGGGGGGTGGGGGGTATGGGAGGGAGACACGGGGCATGAACAGGGGGTGGGGGAACAGGGGAGACACGGGGCATGAACGGGGTGGGCAGAACTGGAGGGAGACACGGGGCATGAGCGGGGGGTGGGGGGATACAGGAGGGGGACACGGGGCATGAGCGGGGGGTGGGGGGAATGGGAGGTAGACTTGGGGCATGGGCGGGGGCTGGGGGAGACCGGGAGGGAGACACAGGGCATGAGCGTGGGATGGGGGGGTACAGGAGGGAGACGGGGCATGAGCAGGGGGTGCGGGGAACAGGAGGGAGACATGGGGCATGAGCAGGGGGGGGGAACCGGAGGGAGACACGGGGCATGAGCGCGGGGGGTAGGGGGAACAGGGGAGACACGGGGCATGAGCGGGGGTGGGGGGAAAAGGAGGGAGACACAGGGCATGAGCGGGGGCGGGGGGAACAGGGGAGACACGGGGCATGAGCGGGAGTGGGGGGAACAGGAGGTGGAAACGGGACACAGTGCATGAGCGGGGGGTGGGGGGAATGGGAGGGAGATATGGGGCATGAGCGGGGGTGGCGGAATGAGAGGTAGACACGGGGCATCAGCAGGGGACACACGGGGCATGAGCGGGGGGTGGGGGGAACAGGGGAGACATGGGGCATGAGCGGGGGGTGGGGGGACGGGAGGAAGACACGGAGCATGAGCAGAGCAGGGGGTGGGGGGAACATGGGAGACACGGGGCATGAGCGGGGTTGGGGGGAATGGGTGTGAGACATGGGGCATTAACGGGGGTGGGGGAACAGGGGAGACATGGGGCATGAGCGGGGGGTGGGGTGGAACAAGGGAGACACGGGGCATGAGCGGGGGTGGGGGGAACAGGGGAGACACGGGGCATGAGCGGGGGTGGGGGGAACAGGGGAGACATGGGGCATGAGCGGGGGGTGGGGGTACGGGAGGGAGAAACAGGCATGAACAGGGGTGGGGGAACAGGGGAGACACGGGGCATAAGCGGGGGGTGGGGGGTACGGGAGGGAGACACAGGGCATGAACAGGGGGTGGGGGGAACAGGGAAGACACGGGGCATGAACGGGGGGTGGGGGAACTGGAGGGAGACACGGGGCATGAGCGGGGGTATAAAGGAGGGAGACACAGGGCATGAGAGGGAGGTGGGGGGAATGGGAGGTAGACATGGGGCATGAGCGGGGGCTGAGGGAGAACAGGAGGGAGACACTGGGCATGAGCAGGGGGTGGGAGGGTAGAGGAGGGAGACACGGGGCATGAGTGGGGGATGGGGGGTACAGGAAGGAGACACGGGGCATGAGCGGGGGTGGAGGAATGGGAGGGAGACACGGGCATGAGCGGGGGTGGGGGGAACGGGAGGTAGACACGGGGCATGAGCGGGGGTTAGGGAGGAACAGGGGAGACATGGGGCATGAGCAGGGGTGGGGGGGAAAGGAGAGAGACACGGGGCATGAGCGGGGGTGGGGGAACAGGGGAGACATGGGGCATGAGCGGGGGTGGGGGTAACGGGAGGTGGACACGGAACACAGGGCATGAGCGGGGGGTGGGGGAATGGGAAGGAGACACGGGGCATGAGTGGGGGTGGGGTGGGTGGGAATGGGAGGTAGACACGGGGCATGAGCAGGGGGTGGGGGGAACAGGGGAGACACGGGGAATGAGCAGGGGGTGGGGGAGAACAGGGGAGACATGGGGCATGAGAAGGGGTGGGGGGAACAGGGGAGACATGGGGCATGAGCAGGGGTGGGGGGACCATGGGAGACATAGGGTGTTAAGCGGAAACCTGTGCGGTTCCCTCTGGGACCACTGAAAAAGATTTAGGCCTACAGGTGTTTGGCAGTAAACCCACGTGGTAGCCGTCTGTACCACACAGATTCACCTGGTAGCTGTGGCTGAGCAGTCAGACTCCTCTCAACAAAAGTTAGGCAGTATGTGGAGTATACAAAATAGGGCAATTTACACACTGGCACTAATACGGAAAACAACTTCAATCACAATTACTAAAAGTATCTCAATCCTCTAACAATATTTCGACAAGTCTAGGTTCAACGGCACCACTTATTTGCAGACAGAGGTGAATGCTTTAACCCAGATGGCACTCTAATATTCATTAGAACGGGATAGAAAAGACAGGGTATGAAACCAACTCGGCACCAACACTTTTGCGAAGCAAATGCAAGGCAAGTAAGGCAGGGTCTACTGTCGATCACAAAGTTCAGAGGCCAGGCCCACTCGGAGAGAGGCAAGGCGATATGTCCCAAAAAGTATCACAGTGGAAATGCACTTCGAGTCTTTGTAGCAAATTGTCACAGAAAGGTTGGACCAGTTTAGAACAGAAAGTTAAGAAGGTCTGGGGGCGACCCACGGGCAAGATAAGGATCAAGACACCTCACGCTAACCGTCACAAGGGCAGCCAGATGGACACGGTACCTTGTAAGTGCAGAGGCAGCTCCGGCGGGGGCAGTTGTTCCTGGTGGTGGATGCAAGTCGGAGCTTTGCCAAGAGATGAGATGCTCTCGTCGTCGAAGGAAAGTTGAAGATCGTTGCACCACCAGGGAAGAGGCCAGCCGCGGAGTGGTCTGTCACAAGGCACCACCTCTTGGTCGCGGGTCAGTGGTTAGTGGCTATCCGGTTGCCGGGGTGCTCAGCACGGGCAATTCGACCATTACGTCCTGGAAGCGAAGAAAAAGCAAAGGGACTGGTTGTTCCCACCAGTCAGGGGAAGAAGACTCTCCGGCCGGGCGATCTCCTCTGTCGTTGGGAAGTGGTGAGTCGGTTCAGCAGGGCTCCACCGGAGGTGTCGTCGTTGCAGGTCGGCTCAGCTTTACCCTCGTCGGATTCTTAGGTCCTGTGGCAACTTCTGAAGATCCAGTCCCAAAAACCCTGCTTTTATGCAGAAAACCCCCATTCATTCAGCCTAGCTGTCAATCAACACATGCTAAGTGGTGAGCGGGGTGGCTCACCACTTGGGCCAATCACACCAGAGTGCGACTTGAGTTGGCAAGGCAACTCAGTCCCGGGTGCCTAAACCCCCTCCCACAGCCCCTGTGGTACCCAGACAGAATGGCACCACTTTGGAGGGCTTCTGTGTAGAAGCCTGCCAAAAGTGGAACAAAGGGCTCAACCTTTGGTTCGGAGTTACAGAGGCGAACACAGACGCCATTTTAAAAACCGAGTTCTGGCAGAAAATACCAACCGGTAGATTTATTTAAGACAAATAAACCGGCGGTATGCTAGAGACTAACGGGAAAAAGAATTAGCCCCCAACAATGGGAAGAATCCCATAGAAATATATTCGGGGTCGAATATAACAAGTAGTTTCCAATGCCACCAGCCAAAACTCGATGAGAGGGGACGGGACAGTGCCCCCTCGAACAACAGACCCAGGGGTAATTGAATTACCCCTACCAGTACGTCCACAATAGGATGGTTTGTACTAGTTCTGTTAGTAAATTTAGGTCTAGTAAAGCCAATGGTGACTTTACATGCCCTGGGAGACAGTAGTCAGTCCCAGGGTATGGAGTCTATGGTGGGGATCCTCTAGGACACCCCAGTGTTACGGCACCGAGGGTGCGGTGTAACACACATAGCAAAACACATGAGACCCTATGGAGTAAAAGACCCCGTAGCCCATAGAACACATTGACATTTAAAGGAATTAACCACATTCATGTCCAAGAGTGGGAGAAAAGAGTCTCACTCTTGGCAGGATGGAAAAAAACAAACTCCAGAAATCCAGCAAAGCTGCTGGGGGACTCACTAGGTTAGGAAATTCAGCCTAAACAGAGAATTCTCCCTAACACTCGCCCCCCCCCAGACTAAGGAGGAGGAGTTAATCCACTCCTGGATGAATCTCATACCTCTAGTCGATGATATACATCCTAGAGAGACCATCAGCATTTTGGTGGTGACACCCTGACCTGTGCTCAATGGTGAAATCAAACCCTTGCAGGCAGATCGACCATCTCAGTAGTTTTGTGTTTTCCCCTTTCATTTGCATTAACCATCTCAAGGGTTGGTGGTCATTCTGAATGACAAAAGTAGAACCATACAAGTATGGCCTAAACTTCTTCAGAGCCCACACGATAGCAAAGCACTCTCTTTCGATTGTTGCCCACCTTGTTTCAGGATCCTTCAGCTTGCGGCTGATGAAGCAAACAGGGTGCTCCCTACCTTTCCCATCCAGTTGACTGAGTACTGCACCTATTCCTACATTTGAAGCATCTGTCTGCACAATGAAAGTTTGGTGGTAATCAGGAGCTCTGAGTACTGGGGCTTGGCAAAGAGCCTTTTTCAGGTTTTCAAAAGCCTGATTGCACTCCTCGTTCCATCTAACCTTTATAGGAAATTGGGGAGAGGAGATGACATTCAGAGGAGAAGCTATGGTTCCATAGTTTTCAATGAAATTCCTGTAATACCCAGTGAGACCTAAGAAGGCTCTCACCTGGGTCTGAGTAGTAGGTGTTGTCCAATTTTGCACAGCTTCAATCTTACTGAGCAAAGGCCTTATTTCTCCACCTCCTACCTCATGTCCAAGATAGACTACCTTACTCTGTCCAATTTGGCATTTACTCACCTTTATGGTCAGATTGGCTCATCCAAGAGCCTGCAAAACATCTCTTAGGTGGGTTACATGTTCTTCCCAGGAATTGCTGAACACTGCTATGTCATCCAAGTATGCCATGCAGAAGTCCTCCATCCCATTCAGAACCTGGTTTACCATCCGTTGAAATGTAGCAGGTGCAGTTATCAGTCCGAAAGGCATTACCTTAAACTGGTATGAGCCAACGGGGGTAGAAAATACAGTTTTCTCCTTGGCATGGTCTGTCAGGGCTATTTGCCAATAGCCTGACGTCAAGTCAAATGTGCTGAGGAACTTGGCGGAACCAAGTTTATCCACAAACTCATCTGTTCTTGGCAAAGGGTGGGCATCAGTCTTGGTGACTGCATTAAGAGCTCTATAATCCACGCAGAATCTAAGTTCTTTAGATCCGGCCTTTGGTACTAACACAACTGGGCTAGACCATGGACTAGTAGAGGGCTCTATTACCCCCGAGATCAAGCATCTTGCTGACCTCACCTTTGATGTGGGTTCGTACGTTTTCTGGCATTCGGTATCCTCTGCTTCTGACAGGCAGACAGCCACCAGTGAGTATGTCATGCTGGCAACAAGGGGTCAAGCCTGGTGAAAGTGAGAACAGAGAGGCAAACTGATTTAACATAGATTTGCACTCTTCTTGTTGCTCAGGTGTCAGATTTGAAGAGATATTTACTCCTTCAATTTTTTCATCTAAAGGTAAGCTTCTGAGGAGATCCAGAAGAGCTTCACTCTCTTCTTCTTCCTCTGATGATGCTAGAAACAACGCTCCTACATCAGGTCTCGAGACATACGCTTTGAGTCGGTTGGTGTGGAAGACTGTCGGAGCCTCCATGGGATTGCCCAAGTCCACCAGATAGTTGACCTCTCCGAGTTTACTCACAACTCTGAAGGGTCCCATCCATTTGTCTTGCCAGGCCCTCTGCCTTGTTGGGATCATAACGAGAACTAGATGGTCTTGAGTGAACTCAACCATCTTAGCCTTTTGATCATGCCAGTGCTTGACCAAAGCCTGTCCAGCTTTCAAGTTATTACTTGCTTCTGTCATCATGTGCGACATTCTCCTCCGGAGACCTATCACGTAGTCAGTCACTCTGACTGGCTTGGGGGAAGGAGCACTCTCCAACCCCTACTTAATCAGGGCCAACGGACCTCTGATGGGATGACGATAGAGAAGCTCAAGGGGAGAATAACCTACTCCCTCCTGAGGGACTTCTCTGTAAGCAAAGAGAAGGCATGGCAGTAGAAGGTCCCACTTTCATTTAAGGGGTTCTTCTAAAGTACCTATCATGCTCTTCATGGTTTGGTTGAACCGTTCTACCAACCCATTGGTTTGTGGGTGGTAAGCTGTTGAGAACTTGTAAGTAACTCCACAGGTGTTCCACATGGCTTTCATTTAGTGGGTGGGGGAGAACGGGAGGGAGACACTGGGCATGAGCAGGGGGGTGGGGGGTAGAGGAGGGAGACACGGGGCATGAGCGGGTGTGGGGGGAACAGGGGAGACATGGGGCATGAGTGAGGGTGGGGGAACGGGAGGGAGACACGGGGCATGAGTGAGGGTGGGGGGAACGGGAGGGAGACACAGGGCATGAGCGGGGGTAGGGGGGAACAGGGGAGAAACGGGGCATGAGCGGGGGGTGGGGGGAAGAGGGGAGACATGGGGCATGAGTGAGGGTGGGGGGCACGGGAGGGAGACACGGGGCATGAGTGAGGGTGGGGGGAACAGGAGGGAGACACAGGGCATGAGCGGGGGTAGGGGGGAACAGGGGAGAAACGGGGCATGAGCGGGGGGTGGGGGGAATGGGAGGGAGACACGGGGCATGAGCGGGGGTGGGGCGAACAGGGGAGACACGGGGCATGAGTGGGAGGAGGGGGGAACGGGATTTGGACACGGGACACAGGGCATGACCGGGGGGTGGAGGAACGGGAGGGAGGCACGGGGCATGAGCGGGGAGTGTGGGGGAATGGGAGGTAGACACGGGGCATGAGCGGGGGGTGGGGTAAACAGGGGAGACACGGGGCATGAGCGAGGGGTGGGGGGATCAGGGGAGACACAGGGCATGAGCGGGGTGTGGGGGGAACAGGGGAGACACGGGGCATGAGCGGGGGGTGGGGGGAACAGGGGAGACACAGGGCATTAGCAGGGAGTGGGGGGAACAGGGGAGACACAGGGCATGAGCGGGGGGTGGGGGGAATGGGAGGTAGACACAGGGTATTAACGGGGGTGGGGGGAACAGGGGAGACACAGGGCATGAACGGGGGGTGGGGAGAACAGGAGGGCGACACGGGGCATGAGCGGGGGTGGGCGTAACGGGAGGTAGACACGGGGCATGAGCGGGGGTGGGGGAGAATGAGAGGGAGACACTGGGCATGAACAGGGGGTGGGGGGTACAGGAAGGAGACACGGGGCATGAGCGGGAGTGGGGGGAAAAGGAGGGAGACACAGGGCATGAGTGGGGGCTGGGGGAACAGGGGAGACACCGCTCATTAGCAGGGGGTGGGGGGAAAGGAGGGAGACACGGGGCATGAGCGGGGGAGGGGGAGAAAGGAGGGAGGCGCGGGGCATGAGCGGGGGGTGGTGGGAACATCAGGTAGATACGGGGCATGAGCGGGGGCTGGGGTGAACATGGGAGACACAGGGCATGAGCGAGGGGTTTGGGGAAAAGGAGGGAGACACGGGGCATGAACGGGCAGGTCGGGGGAGTTTACAGGGTAGACATGGGGCATGAGCGGGGGGTGGGGGGGAACGGGAGGGAGACACTGGGCATGAGCGGGGGTGGGGGGTAACAGGGGAGACACGGGGCTTGAGCGGGGGGTGGGGGAGAAAAGGAAGGAGACACGGGGCATGAGCGGGGGTGGGGGGAACGGGAGGGAGACACGGGGCATGAGGGGGAAGTGGGAAGGAAAGGAGGGAGACACGGGGCATGAGCAGGGGATGGGGGAACAGGGGAGACACGGGGCATGAGCAGGGGGTGGGGGAAGGAGGGAGACATGGGGCATGAGCGGGGGTGGGGGAATGGGAGGAAGACAATGGGCATGTGCGGGGGTGGGTGGTAACAGGGGAGACACGGGGCATGCACTGGCGGTGGGGGGAAAAGGAGGGAGACACGGGGCATGAGAGGGGGTGGGGGTGAAAAGGAGGGAGACACGGGGCATTTTCAGGGAGTTCGGGGGAACAGGGGAGACAAGGGGCATGAGCGGGAGTGGGGGGGAATGGGGAGACACGGGGCATGAAGACATGGGGCATGAACAGGGGGGTCGGGGGTACAGGAGGGAAACACGGGGCATGAGCGGGGGGTGGGGTGAACAGGTTAGACACGGTGCATGAGCGGGGGTGGGGGTTCGTGAGGGAGACACGGGGCATGAGCGGTGGGTGGAGGAACAGAAGAGAGACACGGGGCATGAGCGGGGGTGGGGGGACAGGAGGGAGACACAGGGCATTAGCACGGGTGGGGGGACAGGAGGGCGACACGGGGCATGAGTGGGGTGGGGGTCAGGAGGGAGACATGGGGAATGAGTGAGGGTGGGGGAACGGGAGGAAGACAAGGGCATGAGCAGCGTGGGGGAATGGGAGGAAGACACGGGGCATGAGCTTACTATGCAGGCAGCAGATCCCGCTCCTCGGCTCTCATGCAAACCATAAACAAAGATGGCGGGCGTCTTTCAAAATACAACGCACTGAACGCTTCACCACAGCCAATGGGAGAGCATGTCACATGTCCGCGGACAACGCGCAAGCCGCTTGCCCAATCCCTGTCCTGTCCGCGGAGCGAGCAGGGAAGTGTATCCGCCAAGCGTACACAGATATAACACATTTTTTTCACTTACATTTTTGACATTTTAAAAATAATCTACTGGACGGATTTACACCAAATCAAAAAAAGCAAGCTTGCGGGACCAACCCGCCACTCCTGCTGCAAATTTGGTGTAAATCTGTCCAGTGGTTTGGGCAGTAGGCGTGAGCAAAGTTTTTTCCCATTATGTCTATTTTGCAAAGTTTGGTGAGGATTCGTCCAGGGGGAGCGAAGTTGTAATAATAATAATAATAAATTGGCATTTATATAGCACTACAAACCCTCGGGTATCTGAGCGCTGCTTATTATTACCCAAGGTGTGTGTTGCTCATTTATCGACCTCGGAAGGATGAAAGGCTGAGTTTGGCCCCACCAGGATTCGAACCTCCGTTAGCAGGCTCGGATGTCAAAGCGAGCGCTCTACTCGCTGTGCCACTTGACTGTCCAAAAAGTGCGCTACCTATGGAAACACCAATTTAACCATAACTACATGTCCACTACCGTGGCTATATATATATATATATATAACATGGTAGTGCCCATGTAGTTATGGTTAAGTTGGTGTTTCCATAGAAGAGCACTTTTTGGGCGGCTTATAACTTCGCTCTCCCTGGACGAATCCTCACCAAACTTTGCAAAAAAAGTATCTGAATTTTTTTGCAAAAGTTTGGTGAGGATTCGTCCAGGGGGGCAAAGTTATAGGGGGGGTCCCAAAACCTTTTTTTTCCCATAGACTGTATGGGAAAAAAATGTTGCTCGCGTCTACAGCCCAAACTGGTGGACGGATTTTCACCAAATTTGGAACCAGAGCAGCGGCTTGGTCCTGAAAGCGTGCTTTTGCAAATTTGGTGAAAATCCGGCCAGTAGTTTTTTTTAAAATGACCAAAAAGTAGGTAAAAAAAATTAGTGATATCTGTGTTCGGTCCGCGGGCACACTTCCCTGTTTGCTCCGCGGACAGTGTCCTGATTGGTCAATCGGCTTGCGTGATGTCCGCGGACATGCGACGTGTTCGCTGATTGGACGGCGTGGAGCGTGAAGCGTGTCAGATTTTCGCGGACGTCCGCGGACAGCGCAGTGCAACTTTGTTCAAAATTTGTATTTAGTAGAGTGTGTTGGTGTGTAGGAGTGTTTGGGGAGGGTGGGAGTGTATGTGATGTCCGCAGACAAATCAAACACAAAAAGAACGTCTAACACATAAAAAACACAACTTTCATCCTATCTTCTGTTACAAATTCAGTGAAAAAACTTTGTTAAAGGGACGTTATGGTTCCAAGTAAAACCAAAAAACCCTTGAAATTCGCCAACCACTTCATTCCACATACTCCATGCCAGTGTACTTCCACGTGTGGGAATCCAAGATCTACATAGACTCCACAGCTTTCTGCATGCACCTTCAATCAATATATCCATGAATCTCCCAAAATCCATACAATCTTTTTCCTAAAACACACAGACATAGCTATCTGTTGTTCTCTCAGCAAAAACAGTATATGAGAAACTCTCTTCTGGCACAACACACCCACTAAACTTTCCTGACCAATCCCTTTCAGTACTCATTCTCATTTGCATGACTTCTGAACCCAAAAATCCCCGGATGTAACTCCTGATGTCCGCGAACTACCGTCATGTCCACGTACATATCGGAACATGAACAGCCCTTCTACCATTTCCACTTCACTCTCTCTGCCATTCCCTCATTGGATGTAGCTAAGAAGTCACATGACCATGCACCAATCACATTCAAGACCTCTACATCTAACTGCATCATCATAGATCAGCACTGCAAATGTACTGTGAATCTCTCTGAGTACAAGTGTCATTTCATTGGCAAGCACCATCTACCAGAAATACTGTACAAGTCTCCAAGATTTCTACTTGCAGCTCCATGCATATCCATATGCATGAACACAAACTTCAGGTATGCATATTTCCTGTACAGTAGATGAACACATTTTCAAACAGACTTTTAGCTTGTGTAATCTGTAAAATGAATTTACTGTATTTTTTTCAATTTCCTAAAATCAACTATCACTTATCAAACTTTAAACTATTTATTTTCTTTATGCACACACACTCAAATCATGTTAAACTAACATTTTTAAATGAAATATATAGACTACATATATTCAAACAAAATTGCATGCAAGCACAATCTATGTTTAAATCTTTAAAAAAAATACTTATACAATTTCATATTTTTTTGTTTTTATTTATTTATTTGCTTAATTACTTTAATTTAGACATGACATTGAGGCGCTATTACCTAGATCAGCTTAGTTACAGAAATAGTGGTATTCACTGGTATATTATAAATTTCACAAGACATAGTAAAGATATTTTTTTTGCTACAGTTAGTCATTCAATACAATTTGTTCATTAAGAACATATCATATGTACTGAACTGATGCAATGTATCTTATGTAAATAAATTAGTTTAATGGTTTTGAAGAAGGTGCTGAGGATTTCAATTAAAAAAATCAATATCTAAATTAAAAACAGCGCTATATACAAACAACATTACTAATTTGAATCTTTTACAATTGCAGTGAAGACCAGTCTCCTGAAAAGAAGCAGCCGAATTCGAAGAACAAAGAAGAACTAAGAAGTTACCTGTTAATTTAAGAAAAAAAGTAAGTAGAATATCACCATAATATTTGTATTATTACTCAAACATACTGTAAAGTTAATACAAGCTATTTCTGTGCCTAAAAATAGAGATTGTGTACCATTTTGTCCAAAAATCTCGATGTCTTAAACAGCGATTTACAGCCAGAATCGCACACAAATTCCTATTTTTGGACACACAAATTACCCAACTGAACTGCTACAATTTTCATATTATAGAACAAACAACTGTTTTAGTTGTATACATTAGATTTACTATTTGTACTTTTCCACACCACTAGCTTACTTTTTTTTGTCATCTGAACCCCAGTTTAGTAACACATAAATTCAAGAATAACTATCCCTACTAGTTGTAGTTCCCAATGCACAATCACACACCATTACATACATCTTTATCATCTTACTCAAACACTCATGCACACAGCACACATACATTGCAGAACACCCCAAACCATACCTTCTTTATTTTTTTCACCAGACCCTAAAGAATGCCTACCAAAAGTCAAGTCCGTAGAAAGCAACGCAGAAGTAGAGCAAATGAAAATAAAAGTGTCCAACATAAGCATCCATCTCTAGCAGAATTTGTAAAAAAAGTTTAAACAAACAGCTAATGCAGTCATTTCGTGAAACACAAGAAGTTTCAAGTACAAAAACTTTGCCTCCTCTATCAAAATGTAAAACAAACCAAAAAACAATTAACAGAAAATCAGCTATCACTACAGATAAAACTACTTCTTTAAATGTTAATATAGTGCAAAGTAAGCATACCAAGAAAAGTATTTTAGCCAAAATGTACCGTCACAAAGTCCTTCAAAATCTTATAATAACAGGAGAGAAATCAGGTTCAATGCTTAAAACCTATCGTAGGAAATTAATCTTAGAAGCGTTGATGGACAGTGCAATTCTTCTCAAAAGAAAGTTATTTATTTTACTGTTAAACAAAATGAAACCACTAACAAAACTAATAACTAAATTACAAAATTACAAAAAAGACTTCTCAATAAGCGAAATGTCAAGAGAAAGAACCTCTTAAGTATCTGCAGAGGTGAATGGAATCACACTACAAGCACAGAACCATATTTTAATGAAGAAGCGTACAAACAAAAGCAAACAAATACAATTGCCATACATAGCAGTGGTCGAGGTTATGAAAAAGTGAATAATACCATAATGGAACAAGAAGTACTCCTTACAAAAATATGCCCTGAAAATGTAGAATTACACCTCCAATCAAGTGAATCAGAACTTCTAGTGTACAAATGGCCATGCACGTCAATGTGTAACATTCCCAAACAATGTTTCAAATCTTTACGCCAATTCCTCAATAAATATGTAAAAAGCAAAGACAAAATCAAAATTAAATTACTGCAAAATATGGATACCTGTCCAGTGCGCAAGTACACAGGACTACAAAGAAATTCATTGGCCTGCATTACAGGACCTACTTGTAAAACCACTTTCCATGATATCAAAAGGATATCAACACATTATTCAACTATAAGAAATCTAGTCTATAAGCTGTGCTATGCTAAAAGTCCTGCTTTAGCACTAGCAAATTTAAATAACATCCTTCTACATGGTACAGCAAAAGACCTACTTGAAGAAATTGACTATATCCAGAAAAAATATTTTGGAAGTGAAAGCCATTTACAGAATGAAATAGCTTTAAACCAATTAAGCAACAATTCTACACATGGCAACCTTTTGCTAAACACATACAAAAAAGAAATACTAAAATTTAAAAGTACATCAGCTGAAGTACCAAACCATGTATGTGTATGTTGCCGTAAAACTTTTTATAAAAGTAACACAAAAACTGTAGACCTATCATACAAAATAGAAGACAATGAAGATTCTAAATGATTCGAATTAGCTCTCTACCTTGTAGCAGAAAACAAATACAAAATAACTGACCCCTTAATACTTTGCAGTTACTGCACTACAAACCTTGAAAACAACCAATCTCCTTCACGTGCTATCACAAATAATTTGGAATTATACCCAGTACCAAAACCCCTACAACAACTAAATTTATATGAGAGCATCGTAATTCAAACAGTACACCCATTTCAAGCAATAATACGCCTGCAACCAAAAACAGCAACATTACCTCCCTATGAATTGGTAATAGGCATTAGTGGAAAAGTAGTTTATTTACCAATAGATCTAAAAGAAAATGTGCATACTCTAGGAGTGCAACGTCCAATGCAGCAATCTTTAATTATCTTAGTAAATGGAGTACCTACAAAAGACAAAAGAATATGGCAACAGCTGGTAGATTTACATAAAGTTAGACAGGCCTTCCAATATCTTAAAGAGAATAATGAATATTACAAAGAAATTAATATTGAAGAAAACTTGAAAGAAACAACTCAAATAATTCAAGAAACACAAGAAGCTGGTTAATTTGAGCTACTAGATCCTGCTACAATATCAAATACTTTAGACCATTATACAATTCATCCTTTGCACTCTAATGACACCATAATAGATGTACTGGAAACGTACCAAATGCGTCAAACAAAAGGATCGCCAATCAGCATATGGGAAAAAAGTATAGAAGCACATGCTTTTCCTCTACTCTTTCCTACTGGCAAAGGAGGAAGGTATGATGATAGACATATTCAAATATCAGCTTCAGACATATTCCACCTACTCTTTGAAAGTGAACTAGCAACTTTATGTTACAGAGTTGCACACATATTAAAATCAGGATCACACTTTCAAAATATGACAGCTACACAATTATTAGAAAAAGTGCAACAAAAGGATGAGGTTTTACAATCAAATATTACAAATCTATTAGCAAATATGTGTGGTACTAAAGAGTACTGGTTTCGACGTCATGGAGATGTACGTTGTATGATCAGAAACCTTGGCCCACCCACTTGGTTTGTTACATTAAGTTGTCCAGAATATGCATTGGAAGATTTACATGATTTCCTACGCATATCAAATAAAAACAAAACAAACATAGATATACTAACACCTGGAGAATTTTGTTCTTTGGATCCTGTTCACCATCGCTTCATTGCTATGCTACATTTTATTTGTAATAAAACTGTTCCTCCCCTTGGAGAAGTGCAACACTTCTTTTGGAGAAAAGAATACCAAGCCAGAGGAGCACACATATCCACATGCTTTTATGGATTAAAGATGCTCCTAAATTTGGTCAAGACAGTGATGCCACTGTTTTACAGTTTATTGTAAAATATGTCACTTGTGAAATTCCATCAGAAGCCACAAGTAGTGATCTTCATAAACAAATTTTACAATTTCAAAGACACAAATGTGGAAAATATTGTCGTTGCAAATACAAAAACAAAGGGAAATACTACACCAAATGCTGATTTGGTTTCCCTAGACCAGTTACAAATACAGGTCAAGTGAACAACCTCATGTCTTCAGTTAGACATAGTGATAAAGGTAAGTCACCTAAAAATACATATTACAGAAAAAGAAAAGAAGAAGAAAAATATATCAAGGATTATAATGCAATCATTGCCCACTATGGAATGCAAACATAGACGTGCAGTACATTGCAAACAATTCTACTGCATTTGCACAATATGTCACAGCATACTTAACTAAAGCAGAAAAGACAGAGCTCCAAGACCACTGGAATGACCTGTCATCAGATAAAACAGTGTCTCAGAAATTATACAGCTTGGGCATAAACATGCTCACCCATAGAGAATGTGGATCATATGAAGCAGCTGATCGTTTAACTGGTACTGCATTGTATGGTCAATCTGAAAATATAGTATGGCTAAGTCTTGGTCCAGCTAAATCTAAACCTAAATCATATGAAGATATAGAAACAATAGCTAACATGATCCCAACACCCAACAGCCAAGATATTTTAAAAAACAATTCATTGGACACATACTACCCAAACAGAAGTAATACTTTGGAAAACATGTGTCTATACCACATTAAAAAAAAACTACACATACAAAAATAATATGAAACCTGATTTTAAAAAAAAAGGTAAATGTAGAGTGACAAACTGTGAAGGCAGCTTAGTTAAACGTACTAAACCAAATTTAATTAATCATATCAAATTGTCGTTAAAGACTCCTCAACATAAATAAGTACATTACATGTCCCTGCTACAACTGTTCAAACCGTGGAGAAAAGAAGAACAAATACTAGATAACTATGATTCATATGAGGATGCTTTCAAAGCAAATGAAAGCACTATAACTGATATAAACTTTACACAGTACAAAACAACGTTGCACAATGAACAGCAACACGAAAAAGAACTCCAAGCCCAACTAGATAAGGACACTCCGGACAGTAGTCAACCTTCTGTAAGAGGAAGCCAAGAACCGCTGGGAGAACCACTAATAATAAATGAGGCAGAATTAGCTATGATAGAAATAGAAAACACCATGTGTCAGTATGAAGATAAATAAGACTTAACTATACTACAATCAAAACTAAACAATGAGCAACGTAGCATTTTTCAAGAAGTAACAAAACAAATTGCACATGGTGTAAAACATGAAAATAAAGAATGTTCCTGCCATAATTATAAACCTATACTACTGTACGTCAGTGGTGAAGCTGGTTCTGGCAAAACATTCCTAATCAAAATCATTAGTAAGTTCCTTCAACAATTGACAAACAACAAACTGTCAGCTGTTGTCACTGCCCCCACAGGTTTAGCTGCCTACAACATAGGTGGTGTTACATTACACCGATTACTACTATTACCAGTAGAACACCAGAA
The DNA here is from genome assembly GCF_040938575.1 of Ambystoma mexicanum. NCBI lineage: Eukaryota > Metazoa > Chordata > Amphibia > Caudata > Ambystomatidae > Ambystoma > Ambystoma mexicanum. Next base: position 455,709,830 of record NC_090935.1, read on the forward strand.
CAAATTAGACTATTACAAACATTCTGCAGAAGCTGCAATGGAACTACGCAGAGTATTGAAACAAATGAAAATGCTACTAATAGATGAAGTGAGCATGGTCTCCAACCTGATGTTAGCTTTGATTCACCTCAGATTACAAGAAGTACTCAAAACAGACTATGAAGAGCTCTTTGCAGGAAAACACATTATTGTTTTTGGAGATCTGCTTCAATTAACGCCAGTAAAAGGTGAGCCTATTTTTAAAACATTAGGACACAAACTCTGCCATAAAACTGTTGGCAGCATTGGAAATGTCAACCTTTGGCAACATTTCCAATACAGAGAATTAACAGAAAACATGCGGCAATCTGCAGATCTCACTTATGCCAACATTTTAAAAAGTATCAGAGTTGGTATACTTTCTAAAGAAGCAGAAGCAATATTGAAAACCCGGCACATTAATGCACTTTATGGTGATAATGCATGTGCTACAGATGTTATGGAACAATTAGCCCACAAAAATGTCAATTGCATGGCCTTAATGCCAATTCTTGCAAGCTGTTTCAAATTCAATGAAATCATGCTAAGTAAAGAAATGCAACCAATCATGGAAATTGGCGCCACAGACAAACTAGATGTACCTGGTATGACACTACCCATGTGTGACCAAGCCACAACAAGACTAATTAGTTTAGAAAAATCAATCTCAAACACAGCAGGCTTAGAAAAGATATTAAAATTATCCTTAAATTGCAGAGTAATGCTTAAACGTAACCTTGACGTGGACCAAGGACTAGTTAATGGAGCACTGGGTACAGTTGTTGGCTTTCAAACATACCCACGCGACAACAAAATTCAGTTTGTCAATATACTCTTTGACAAACTTTCAGAAGTAAAAAGGATAGGACGCTCAACAGCTAGATTCCTTCTCTTCAAAGATATGTCTGTATGCAGAGAACAATTTTCTCTAACTCTTGCATACACAGTCACGATTCATAAATCACAAGGTCTTACCCTAGACAAAGCAATGATGGATATTGGTAACACAGTCTTTAAAGAAGGCATGAGCTACGTAGCACTATCACACTTACGTACACTTGACGGTCTATTTCTAATCAACTTTGATGCAAGTAAAATAAATGCTGATATTCCTTACATTTTAGAATACAATAGACTTTGCTCACTATCCACCCCCCACCTAAACACATATTCTGTTCCACAAAAAGTAAAATGTTATAAAAGAAAAATAAATCAAACAGAAATGTAACAGGATGTCACTGCAAATCCTCCAAAGAGAGTAAAAGAAACTAATAATTCATCAAGTACCACAAGCAAAAAAGAATCAATTAGGGAAAGTAAACCAGGTACTTCTTTAAAGAAGGAAGACAAACTCCAAAAAAAGCAGTTAGATACAGAACTACCTGGACCATTTAAATTCTCAAATATAGTTGATGTAAGTTGCTACGCAAATGTAGCAATGAATATTCTATTTCAATTACCACCAATTGTTGACAACATTTACTTACACAGTACAGACCCATTGTGTTTGCAAATGTTAGTACTTCACAGAAATGCATCAAACAATCCTGACAACACGTATAGTGTTTATAGAATAAGACTACAATTTGTACTACTGTGCTGGAATGGTGAAATTCACTATAAACTCACAGAAGATCCACAAGAATTTCTAATGTACTTACTAAAAGTACTGGAAAACAAAAACATACTTATAAATGAAATCTTCCAGATTTCATACATGTGGAAACATACATGCACTCTCTGCAACAATGTGACACAAGAAGAAATTCCCAATGAACGCTTCATATATATATCAATACCAAATTGTGAATCCATTCCATTTCAGCGACCTGTACAAAATGCAAACCATGGTAGATTATGCTCTACCTGCAATTCAGATAATCGCTCCACGTTAGTAATACAAACACATAGTAAATAAATAATACTAATGCTTCTACGTTACAATGCAGATGGTACCAAAAACAACTGCAAGCTGACTGGATTCACACATGGTCAAATATCACTTGGTAAGGAAACCTTCACAACAATAGGTATAATCTACCACGCAGGAGCCACAACCAATTCAGGGCACTACACTGCATTTATAAAAAAGAAATGTAGATGGTTTGAATGTAATGATAGTACCATTACTCTAAAGCAGAGATTACCAGCAAATCTTCCAAACGCTTATTTGATGTTTTTAAAACCAAAATTTGATAACTAAACTGTATTTAAACCCTAAGTAAACTTGTGTTAAAAACATATAAACTGTTAGAATACTCCAAAAGCTATCTAACTGCTCAAAGATTCTACAACAACTAATCAGATAAATGAATACCACTAAATTAGACCAAAGAATACACAGTTAGAATACGCCAATTGGTATCGAACTGTCCCAAAATTTAACAATATCCACATAGATAAATCAATACCACTAAAATATATCAAAACAATAGACAGTTAGAATATGCCAATTGGTATCTAACTGCTCCAAAATTTCATAATATCCAAACAAATAAATAATGTTACTGCTCCAAAAAATGCAACAAGCCAAAGTATAAAGCATTAGCCAGAAACAACAAGTGAACACTGAAAACAAACAACCAAATAAACTGTAGCATAACAGAAAAAGTTTTTTTTTAATCCAACATGGATTTCTTTTTCTCCCATAGACCCAATGATTTTAGCAACAAATAAAGAAACTGAGCAAATTGCACAGTACTCTGATTTGTAATCTACTAAATATGAGGGTCCAAAAAAAAAAGTATGTTGATTATACAATGTAATAAGTCATTACAAAATACTAATACTAGCATGCTATTTTCTTTTATCAGCGAAATACATGTACTCCGGTTACTAGACCAAACAGTAAATATACAATAATAAGGAGAACCATCGCAGCATATCACACCCATAGTATCTAATACCTTTGTTCCTTATACATTTGTTTTTCACCCAAAGTTATAAGCAAATATGAATGTGATATGCTGCGGTGGTTGTGGCCAGGGTATAGAGTCTTGGGTGCAGGGCCAAATGGTCATGCACCCAAGACTCTATGCCCTGGCCACAACCACCGCAGCATATCACATTTATAGAGTCAAACATTTCAACTATGGTCTATGGAAACTTTTAATGTCCGCGGATATTATGAGTGTTCTTAGAACACTTTCAACTTGCCAGCGAACATTACGGACAGCGTTTTCAGGACACCCCCTATAAACATTTCAGAACAACGCGATAGTTCTTAGAGCACTTTCAACTTAACAACGAACAATACGGACAGCGTCCTCAGGACACCCCCATTTTGTTTATTTGCGAACATTTCAGGACACAACGCGAGTGTTCTTAGAACACATTCAACTTGCCAGCGAACAATATGGACTACGTCTTCAGGACACCCCCTACGAACATTCTAGGACACCGCAAGTGTTCTTAGAAAGGTCTTCAGAACACCCCCATTTTGTTTATTTGCGAACATTTCAGGACACCGCGAGTGTTCTTAGAACACATTCAACTTGACAGAGAACAATACGGACAGCGTCCTCAGGACACCCCCATTTTGTTTATTTGCAAACATTTCAGGACACCGCGAGTGTTCTTAGAAGCGTCTTCCGAACACCACCATCTTGTTTATTTGCGAACATTTCAGGACACCACAAGTGTTCTTAGAACACATTCAAGTTGACAGAGAACAATACGGACAGCTTCCTCAGGACACACCCATTTTGTTTATTTGCAAACATTTCAGGATACCGCGAGTGTTCTTAGAACACATTCAACTTGCCAGCCACAACCCCCCATTCATATTTGCGAACATTTCAGGACACAGCAAGTGTTTGACAATGTCTTCAGAACACCTTTTTGTGCATTTTCGAACATTTCATGACACCGCAAGTGTTCTTAGAACACATTCAACTTGAGAGAGAACAATACGGACAGCGTCCTCAGAACACCCCCATTTTGGTTTATTTGCGAATATTTCAGGACACCGCGAGTGTTCTTAGAAGCATCATCAGAACACCACCATCTTGTTTATTTGCCAACATTTCAGGACACCGCGAGTGTTCTTAGAACACATTCAACTTGACAGAGAACAATACGGACAGCGTCCTCAGGACACCCCCATTTTGTTTATTTGCGAACATTTCAGGACACCGCGAGTGTTCTTAGAAGCGTCTTCCGAACACCACCATCTTGTTTATTTGCGAACATTTCAGGACACCACAAGTGTTCTTAGAACACATTCAAGTTGACAGAGAACAATACGGACAGCTTCCTCAGGACACACCCATTTTGTTTATTTGCAAACATTTCAGGATACCGCGAGTGTTCTTAGAACACATTCAACTTGCCAGCCACAACCCCCCATTCATATTTGTGAACATTTCAGGACACAGCAAGTGTTTGACAATGTCTTCAGAACACCTTTTTGTGCATTTTCGAACATTTCATGACACCGCAAGTGTTCTTAGAACACATTCAACTTGAGAGAGAACAATACGGACAGCGTCCTCAGAACACCCCCATTTTGGTTTATTTGCGAATATTTCAGGACACCGCGAGTGTTCTTAGAAGCATCTTCAGAACACCACCATCTTGTTTATTTGCCAACATTTCAGGACACCCCGAGTGTTCTTAGAACACATTCAACTTGACAGAGAACAATACGGACAGCGTCCTCAGGACACCCCCATTTTGTTTATTTGCGAACATTTCAGGACACCGCAAGTGTTCTTAGAACACATTCAACTTGCCAGCCACAACCCCCATTTCATATTTACGAACATTTCAGGACTCAGCGAGTGTTCGACAACGTCTTCAGAACACCCCCATTTTGTGTATTTGCGAACATTTCAGGACACCACGAGTGTTCTTAGAACACATTCAACTTGACAGAGAACAATACGGGCAGCGTCCTCGGGACACCCCCTACGAACATTCCCCGGACACCGTGAGTGTTCTTAGAAACGTCTTCAGAACACCCCCATTTTGTTTATTTGCAAACATTTCAGGACACCGCAAGTGTTCTTAGAACACATTCAACGTGACAGAGAACAATATGGAGAGCGTCCTCAGAACACCCCCATTTTGTTTATTTGCGAACATTTCTGGACACCGCGAGTGCTCTTAGAACACATTCAACTTGACAGAGAACAATACGGACAGTGTCCTCAGGACACCCCCATTTTGTTTATTTGCGAACATTTCAGGACACCACGAGTGTTCTTAGAAGCGTCTTCAGAACACCACCATCTTGTTTATTTGCGAACATTTCAGGATACCGCAAGTGTTCTTAGAACACATTCAACTTGACAGAGAACAATACGGACAGCGTCCTCAGGACACCCCATTTTGTTTATTTGCAAACATTTCAGGACACCGCGAGTGTTCTTAGAACACATTCAACTTGCCAGCGAACAATACAGACTACGCCTTCAGGACACCCCCTACGAACATTCTAGGACACCGCAAGTGTTCTTAGAAACGTCTTCAGAACATCCCCATTTTGTTTATTTGCGAACATTTCAGAACACCGCGAGTGTTCTTAGAACACATTCAACTTGACAGAGAACAATACGGACAGCGTCCTCAGGACACCCCCATTTTGTTTATTTGCGAACATTTCAGGACACCGCGAGTGTTCTTAGAAGCGTCTTCCGAACACCACCATCTTGTTTATTTGCGAACATTTCAGGACACCACAAGTGTTCTTAGAACACATTCAAGTTGACAGAGAACAATACGGACAGCGTCCTCAGGACACACCCATTTTGTTTATTTGCAAACATTTCAGGATACCGCGAGTGTTCTTAGAACACATTCAACTTGCCAGCCACAACCCCCCATTCATACTTGCGAACATTTCAGGACACAGCAAGTGTTTGACAATGTCTTCCGAACACCGCCTTTTTGTGTATTTGCGAACATTTCATGACACCGCGAGTGTTCTTAGAACACATTCAATTTGAGAGAGAACAATACGGACAGCGTCCTCAGGACACCCCCTACGAACATTCCCCGGACACCGCGAGTGTTCTTAGAAACATCTTCAGAACACCCCCATTTTGTTTATTTGCGAACATTTCAGGACACCGCGAGTGTTCTTAGAACACATTCAACGTGACAGAGAACAATACGGACAGCGTCCTCAGAACACCCCCATTTTGGTTTATTTGCGAGTATTTCAGGACACCGCGAGTGTTCTTAGAAGCATCTTCAGAACACCACCATCTTCTTTATTTGCAAACATTTCAGGACACCGCGAGTGTTCTTAGAACACATTCAACTTGCCAGCCACAACCCCCATTTCATATTTACGAACATTTCAGGACACAGCGAGTGTTCGACAACGTCTTCAGAACACCCCCATTTTGTGTATTTGCGAACATTTCAGGACACCGCGAGTGTTCTTAGAACACATTCAACTTGACAGAGAACAATACGGGCAGCGTCCTCGGGACACCCCCATTTTGTTTATTTGCGAACATTTCAGGACACCGTGAGTGTTCTTAGAAACGTCTTCAGAACACCCCCATTTTGTTTATTTGCAAAGATTTCAGGACACCGCGAGTGCTCTTAGAACACATTCAACTTGACAGAGAACAATACGGACAGCATCCTCAGGACACCCCCATTTTGTTTATTTGCGAACATTTCAGGACACCGCGAGTGTTCTTAGAAGCGTCTTCAGAACACCACCATCTTGTTTATTTGCGAACATTTCAGGATACCGCAAGTGTTCTTAGAACACATTCAACTTGACAGAGAACAATACGGACAGCGTCCTCAGGACATCCCCATTTTGTTTATTTGCAAACATTTCAGGACACCGCGAGTGTTCTTAGAACACATTCAACTTGACAACGAACAATACGGACAGCGTCCTCAGGACACCACCATCTTGTTTATTTGCGAACATTTCAGGACACCGCAAGTGTTCTTATAACACATTCAACTTGACAGAGAACAATACGGACAGCGTCCTCAGGAGACCCCCATTTTGTTTATTTGCGAACATTTCAGGACACCGCAAGTGTTCTTAGAACAGTTTCAGCTTGCTTGCGAACAAAACGGACACATATTGAGTCCTCAGAACACCCCCCATTCAGTTTATTTAGAACATTTCAGAACACCCGTGATGTCCGCAGACAAATCGAACACAAAACGAACGTCTAACACATAAAAAAAACACAACTTTCATCCTATTCATACACTCCCACCATCCCCAAACACTCCTACACACCAACACACTCTACTAAATACAAATTTTGAACAAAGTTTCACCGCGCTGTCCGCGGACGTCCGCAAATCCAAGATGGCGGGCGCTACCGAAAATCTGACGCACTTCACGCTCCACGCCATCCAATCAGCGAACACGTTGCATGTCCGCGGACATCACGCAAGTCAATGGACCAATCAGGACACTGTCCGCGGACCGAACAGGAAAGTGTGTCCGCAAAGCGGACACAGATATCACTAATTTTTTTTTACCTACTTTTTGGTCATTTTTAAAAAAAAACTACTGGACGGATTTTCACCAAATTTGCAAAAGCACGCTTTTGGGACCAAGCCACTGCTCCTGGTTCAAATTTGGTGAAAATCCGTCCAGCGGTTTGGGCTGTAGACGCGAGCACATTTTTTTTCCCATTCTGTCTTTTGGGACCCCCCTATAACTTTGCCCCCCCTAGACAAATCCTCACCAAACTTTGCAGAAAGATTCATAGTGACCCAAATGCTTTTTTTGCAAAGTTTGGTGAGGATTCGTCCAGGGAGAGCGAAGTTATAAGCCGCCCAAAAAGTGCTCTTCTTGTGGAAACACCAACTTAACCATAACTACATGGCCACGTTATATATATATATATATATATATATATATATATATATATATATATATATATATATATATATATATATATATATATTTATATATATATATATTCAGAAGAAAAGAGAGGAGAGAGGGAAGACCGCACTCTCTGCGGATCAGATGGCAAAATCCAAACGAAAAAGGCACAGCTCACACGAGGAAGGTCATAAAAAAGTTTAATGAAACAAACACAAAATTGTGTAGAAACACGGCTGGGAAAGCAGCAGAAACAGAGGCAGGACGCCCGTAGGCACGACCTGCAGACAACGCGTTTCACGCTCAACTGAGCGCTTGGTCACGTAAAGGAAAAAAGGACCAAAGCATATTTATAAAATCATGTAGTCCTTTCACTGTGTCAATGGAACAAAGGGTGCATGGAGGCATGGATTCAATGGCAGCCATATTGTAATGGGGGGGCGGTAGCCGCCCTATAGTTAAGGTGAGTCGGAGACACATAGTAACCCCTCAAAATTGTATTGTTAATGACTTTTGATTCGAGTAACGGATTCGGCTGGAATTTCGAAAGTGATAAAAAGTCTGCGGGCCCACCGAGACTGCAAAGTGTTGTAAAGATTTACAAAAGCTCACAGCCCAAACCGCTGGATGGATTTGGACCAGGTCCAAAACCACTTGTGCACGAAGCACTGACTTGCATGGTTTGGGATTTATTCCGTGCTGTGGTTATTTTAAAATTTGACGGAGAAGGGGGTGCCTCTTCCCCAAAAATTATAGTTATATCTCCCATGGTGCATTGCAGATCATGGTTTTCAGAAATGAAATGACCACCATCTTGTTTTTATCTCGATGCAAGATATATTCGAGGCTATGGGAACATGAAACACATTAAAAACCTATTTGCAGGTAAAAAAAAACATACACATGCCATCAGGGTAGAGGTGGGGGATGGCGGCTATAAAGGGCTAGAGAGCACTGAGTGAAATTTAAGAGTTGTAGGGATTCCAGGGACCGAGTTTGCAACACAAAACTTTCTGTAGCCTCGGATATATCCGACATCTGAAAGCAAACTGAGTCACAGAAGCAATGTGTGCTGTGGGGTGAAAGCGAGAGGGCAGGGAAGGTGAGGAGGATGCCTGAAGATTGGGGGGAGCTGGCAAAGGTGAGGGGGCACTTGGTGAGGGCCCCCTGCTGTTTTGCCGAAATTTGTGGCTATATCAGAGGTTACAGATAACCACAGGAGTGTGTATGCATTGTTCGGAATCACAGTTGCATTTTTTAAAAAAAATGTTTATAACCGTAGTGACATTGGGAGTGAAAACAATTGCATGCCAGTGTTCCAATTGCCATTCAGGTCTCCCATTCATGCAGTTGCCAGGAGAGACTCTGCTTAGCTTTAAAGAGAAGACAGGACCAGCCTCCTCAGGCCATTTTGCCGAACAAATGCAGGTGCTTTTCAAGACCACTTAGAGGAATGGGCTGGCCCTTTCCTTGATTTGAAACTAAGCAGGCTCAGACCAGCTTTGAAGATAAGCAGGGTCAGGTTCGGTTACTGCATGGATGGGTGACCGAATGGGTCTCAAATTATTTACTTTTTTAAGAAAATGTGCTACTGTCAGTCCTTAAGGTTTTGCAGTCAGAGACAATTTTGTTTGCCTACTGCTGAATTGCATTCTGGTATCTGTAGTCTCCCAGTCAATAATTTAAAAATGGGTATTTCTACAGCAACAGTGTGTTTCCCACCCCTGTATTAACTGGGACGAACCCTGCGTAGGTTCAAAGAGAGGAAGGGTTCAGCCCACTAAGGTCATGTTGCCTAATATATGGATCACCCCTTAGGAGAACACTTAGAGAAACATGCCGTAAGGGGGCTGTATCCTTCCTTGCTTTGAAACTAAGCAGGGTTGATGCCGGTTACTGCGTGTAGGGCAGACAGTCCACGCTCCTGAATGCTGTGTGTTTTCTTAGTTTTAAATACCTCATAACACATGGCATCCAAGTTTTATAAAAACAGAATAAAACAGCAACAAAAACATGCTACAATGATGTTATTGTTTGGATTTTCACAAGCTTCATACCTAGCCTTTTATCATTGAACATATTAAATTATAGGTTTAGTATGAAATGTGTGCCACATAAATGTCCAAGCCATTGTGGCCCAGTGGTTAAAAGCTGCACCTTGAACTCTGGCAGACAAAGGTTCAATGCTGTGTGTTTTTTTTAAATTTAACTAATTTAATTTAAGTTAAAGAAAAGAAACACAAGTCGAAGGTGGCAAGGTTTGTTGCAGTGCAGTCCTGTGAGAACATAACGTCACAAAAAGTCTGAATTTCTGCTTAAATCACCTTAACTTCATGCCCCCTGTTGCGCAGCCTAGAACCACAATGATGATATCACAGATCACATCACATTAAATTCAAAAAGATTATAAAACATATTTTAAAACTTTGGCTCTAATAACATTTAGTAAGCATTCTTTAAACTCTTTGGCAATCTAGCTGGGTGTGTGACTGTAGAGTCATTGCAAACAAGCCAATCTATTTCCGTACATACCCACATTGTAAAATGTCAACAGCAAATAGATGCTCCCTCATGAAAAAAGTAATTGCACATGGTTTAAAAGTGTATTACTAATAGAAACCTGACTATTTATAAAATTCAACATTGACGTGTTAATTTTCCTACCATCTACACTCTATCGTTGAAACATAATTAATAGATATTTATTAAAAACTAGATTTTGCAGTGTAGACTGTAAATAAAAACCACGTTAATTGCATTGCATGTCATGGAAAATGTGTTAGAACATCAGAAAAATTCACACTTTTCTGATCAGGGATAGGAACATAAAGAAATCATTAAAAGAATATCACGAGTAGTTTGATCGTTGTTACATTATGGACACTTATGTTTTCACTCGTAAGTAATTCCTACATATATATCCACACTAACAGTTTCCTGCAGTAATAAATCAAAGATAGTCATCAACAATTATTGACCATCTTCCTGTGTATTTTAGGCCAATTATTGATTTGCACTTGTACCAGAACAGCGGCTACATTTCAGATTAACATTGCTGAATGTGTACTGTGTGGTATTTCATCTACAGATATTTTAAGAAATGAAAGTTCTGTACATAGATGCTTGCCTACTGTTGAAGCTATTATTGACATCAGTGGTGTAATTTGCAACAGCATACAGAAAGCTGCATTGAAACAGAATTCAGCTCCTGTGTCATTACTTAATCTACAATGGGAGAATGTTATATTGTTTTTTTAGTATTAAGAGGAATCCTTTTATTTGAATGTAGTTTCACCAGTTCCTTATGTCACCTTACTAATTGATTAGCAGGTACAGGTGTGGTCAAGGTGTGGAGCAAAAAGTACATATGATCATTTATATTCGTCAATGCAAGAAATGTCAGCTGTCACTTTTGTTTCATCTAAGTTTATTAAAAATAAACCTTCAATATATTTCACACGTGACAGAGCCACAGATGAATCCATTTGAACTATGGGCTCTTGGAACTCCTGAAGAGGAAATAAGATAGGACACTACCTGCTGGCTTCTAATGTACTGGGTCAAATGGTGCACAATATTCGTGGATTGATTTTATTTTAACTAAAATAAATGGTTTTATGAATGTTAGCAATTGTGCCCTTTTTCCTAATGACCTTAGTGATCATGTTACTATGGAATTTACTTTTGTTTTAAAGGTCACTTCTCCCCATAATCAATTGACTGGAGAGATCAAGGTTAATAATGGAGGTAATAGAATAAGGTGGATGGAATGTAATGTGAATAATATTGATTCTAGATTGCAGCTATCTCTGTTAGTGAAAGGAGATACAATGAACTTTACAAATATCAAGTCGTTTTACCAGATTATTAATTCTTTTGATTCAGATGTTGTAAGAGAACAAAGGATGGGTCAAAAAACATGCACAGGGTGAGGTCAATAAAAGGTTAAGATTCTATTTGGTATAAAATGTGTAAGGTTACAGCTACTTCAGCTCAGTGTAAAGCAATATGGTCAGCACTCAAGTAAAAGTATATGAATAAGTTCTGGTATACTTTCCATAAATTTAATGAAACCATTCTACAGTCAATGAAATAAATCCTGTTTTGTCTAAGGGATGGGAGAATAACATTTTAACTCTTTATTTTAGAACAAATGTAAATGAAATAAAAATGCTATCAGTCTTTCGAAGATACAACTTTTTTCAAATTCACCCAGCAAGATATTGAAAACATCATAACATAATTAAAATCGTCTGTGGCCCTGGGACCAGATGGTTTGCCAAATGTGTTACTCAAGACTCTGCCCCAAATATGGGCACAAATTCTGTTTATTATCTTTCAGAGTATTGTGAGAACAGGTGCAATTCTAGAATCCTGGAAACGGCCACAGCTTATCCCAATTTATAAAAAAAGGTCCTAGGGATGCATCTAGAAATTATCGAATACTAGCCATGGTAGACCGGAGTGCTAACATGTTTTGTAAATTATTACTACAACACATTAACACATCGTTAGAGAGAGAGAATATCCTAAGTATCCAACAGTTAGGATTCAAAAAGGGTTTTAGCACCATCACAAACATATGGATTTTAATGTATTTTATTCGTATCACCTTGTTAGATCAAAGTAAGACACTCTTTATTTGTTTTAACGACTTTACAAAGCGCTTGACACTTCAATCACCAAATCATATGGGAAAAAATGAGGTCCCAAAATCTGCATAAGAAAATATTATATTTCGCCAAAGCTCTTCATTTGAACACTGGGGTTGAGATTACAATAAATCAAGAAGGTGATTTAAGTGAATAATTCCAGGTTAACCAAGGGTTAAAAACAAGGCTGTATGTTAGCTCCTACCTTTCTCAATATATTCTTAGCTGCTTTGTAAACCCCTCTACAAAACTGTAATAACAAGCCACTGCAAATTGTGCAATTCCCAGAGGCATGGCTTTCGTATGCGGATGATATAATTATTTTTGATCAAACAGCTTTGGGCTTACAGAATAGTTTAAGGGCCTTGGAGAGTTTTGCATTAGACAATGGTTCAAGTATATATTTTGGAAAAACTCAAATTATGATGTTTAAGCCGAATAGACAAAACATAAAATAGTACAATTGGACTTTACAAGGGGAGTAGTTTGAAGATGTAACGAGTTATGTGTAACATGGTGTACTTATTACTAATAATATGAACAAGGAGACCCTCTCCAAATCTATTTATGACAGGGTAGTTATATGGTTCAAGGCTATAAGAGTGTTTATTCAAAATTCAACCTGTGTAGTACCTGGATATTCTATATGGCCTCAAGATATATACCCCGAAAGAAACAGTTTGGCTAATTAAACTGGAGGAAAAACTATGTGCTATGGGGTTAGGATTACCTCTATGTGGAAACCATCTGCAGTAAACTGGGGATTATTTCCTTAACTACCTGGAAAATGATATTGACATTGAATTTTTATATTCAAATTCCAATGAGCCAGGACAAAACACAATCCCAATAGGCACACTTTTTAAAATCAGCAGGACGTTTTTGTGAGCTCCATTGAAAGAATGGAGAAAATATGTTAACACCTTTTTAACAAACATAGGATGTACGTGTGAAGTAACTGAAAATTTGGCTAGCAAATTTAAAGAAATAAAAATCAAAACCGCTTTTTGGGACAGAAATGAAAGATGTACTCATCTAGCTAAGAAACAAAGCTATACTGAATAGTCCAGACAATCCACCCCTTTTGGTACTTCTTGCACATATTTAAAGAATTATACAAAGCTCTAAAGTTGGATGTCTTTTAATGCTTTTAAGGTTCAATCAACTTCTCACGATTGCACATTTTGGTGCTTGGGATAATCTCCTCTATCAGGAACCTCTGTGTAGAATATGTAAAATGTAAGTTGAAACCGCTAGGCATTTGTTTACTAATTGTAATAAGCTGAAGATTTTATATGGTAAGACTTATGAGACCCAGGTACACACCTTGAATTTTATTCACACCGATCAATTATTGTCACATATATAGAAAAAATATGGTTATAATTTAATTTATATTACTTCTGGAAAGAAATAGTTAATAAACTAGAGGAATTGAATTTTTAGCTAAATTGTTTTTTTGAATTGTATTTTCTTATGACATGAATGTGTGTAAAAAGTGTATAAGATATGTGTTTTTTTCTTAGCAAATGAGTAAATGTGTAAAATATTTTATTTAACCAATAAACACAATAAGAAATTCAAAAAAAAAATATGATATTCCTTCTTTGAACACTGTATGACCAATGTTAATAATGCCGCTTCCAAAGTCAACCCTTGTGATTTATGAAGAGTAATTGCATATGCAGCGCACAATAGAAATTGTTCTCTTTTCACAAAGGTATATTTACAAAAACATGACACATGCAGAGGTCTCAGAAAACAAATGAATGTCTGCTATACAATCAAACTTTCATTCAATATGTACTGTGAGGAAAAGTTGCTCCAATGACTAATCCGATTTCTCCATTCAAGTTCCTCTTTAACATCACCCGTACATTGATGCACAGTTTTAAAACTGATTATCGACCTGCTGTTTTAGAAATTGAATTTTCTAATTGAATTAATCAAGCTTTTGCTCTTTTATCTAACTCTAATTGCATAAAATGGCCATCTAAAACCTGACACAATTGTATTACCACAATACTTTGCTTCTCAGATGGCATTATTGTAGAGTTGAACAAGGACCAAGTGTAAACATCAAAACAGCAAATGACATCAGCTTTGTAGTCTGCATGAAACATGTTAGAAATCAGTTTTCCTTTTAATAGTGCTTTCACATTCTGCGTAAGACTACCTATATGAATCTCAATAAGCACGTCTGCATTCTCTAAGACCTCACATTAGTGGTATATTCCTGGAATCAAAACAATTCCAAAGGTTAAAATTACCAATAATCTGTATAGTTCTTTGACAATCCTTAGATTGCAGCATCTTGAAAACTGGCTGACCTTTCACAGGAAATAATTGACAAGTCTACAAAAACAAGTACATGTTTACCTCCAAACAAAACATTGTAGTCAGTCTTCAAAACCTCTAGCATTCACAATTGAATGAAAGCTAGCATCAAGTTAGCCACCATGCTTCTTTCATCTACAATCAAGGCATTTCATTTTCTTAGAACATTTCCTACTTCTCGTGCTGCATGTGATACACGTTTTAGATACTCTAGTTTATTATTCTGCTCCACTGGTAGCATCAATAATGTAAAGTAAAACTTCTTACATTGAATGCTGCTAAACCTATTGGAGCAATTACAATACATGACAGAGAGCCATCAGTTACATTTTGTATCATAGCTCTTAATGGATGAATTAAAAAAGATGTCCCTGTTCTTGCTTGCCCACTAACAAACATCAATAGAGGTTTCTATTGGACACAAGAACATTCATGCCTGTCATGTTGTAAACTGTCTAAGGACATATCTTTGATTTTACAATAAATTTCATTCTGCTCTATGTTAAGTTTACTGACTAATGTATCATACTTTGCATCTGCAAATTTAGTTTGTTGCATTGCACTTTCTACTTCTTCCAGCACATTTTGAATTCCTGGGGCAGGTACTTGACTGCTCTTTGGAGTCTACTTTGCCAATTCAGCTGCCAAAAGTTCTTATTGATGTAGTTCTTTATCCAGTAACTCCAAGGACTGCTCAAATTTGGGATATTTTATTACACTTTTTTTGATTGTTGGCAAGTTTCAAAACGTCCATAGTTATCGCTCTCTGCACACCATGGGAAGAACAACTGCAAAAGGCAAAAAAGTAATTATTCATTTTTTTCTGCAGTTTGGCAAGACAGTTTCATGTGTTTGTTGAGACTTGTCTTCTCGTGTCTCACTAGACAACCAGTATATCCATATATCTTAATCCGTCCTCTGTGACTGTTTGCTTCCATATTTCAATATGAATAGCATTCTGCTACTTCATATAAACAAAGTTCTCCCAACTCTACAGATCAATCTGGATAATATTTATCAATAAAGTGACAGAGAGAAGAAACCTGTCCCAAGAATGTAAAAGACAACAGTGCACAAAACCACAAAAAGAACAGTATATTGGAGATGAAGACTGGCTACCAAGTCAACAAAAGACACAGTAAAGGCTGAATCAGAGCCAGGGGGGCAATAAACAACCAGAAAGTGGACTGCCAGAGAAGCAGAGATGGTCATACGTATTAAACAAGCCTCCATCTTGCTGTTAAAAGAAAAAGGAATGGCATTAGAAAGAAACTCTGATTTGGATATAAATGCAACACCACCCACATGGTGGTTAGAATCATGGTCGGCATGTATGTTTAAGCCATCAGGGAGCATAAAGACCACAGCAGGACCAGAGGAATCAGAAAGCCAAGACTTGGTCACCATTAAAGAGTCGGGCATGAGGTCTTGCAAAAGGTTAAACCATTTGGCAGCATGAGCTACCAGAGAGCAAGCATTACAGAACAAGCACTTGAGTTGACTGACATTAGCAAATTAAATAATCTGAGCAGAAGGAGAGCCAAGGTCAAAGCCAGTAGTCCAGCATGTGTTAGAAGTGGCCAGCAGAAGCAGATACTCATGTGTAGGCAGGAGATGGGGAAGCAAGTGAGACGTCAAAGGGAACAATTATCTCATACACCACGCCCCATCCTTAGCCTGGACGAGCACAGACAGGCTAGACTTTTGCACGCATTTGCCACTCATTAGGTGTGCCCACTGCGCTCGTCTGCTGTGCTGTCTCAACTGCCAGAAACATAAGTGCCGGCTGACATGTCACATGACAGTGTGAGACGTAGAATTAGCAAAACGACTCCAGCCAGGCAGGAACTAAGATCAAAGCTTGCAAAGAGCAGTGAAAGCAGCACACAGCATTGGATTAATTATGCAAAGGGGAATTTAGGGAAAGGAATAATTAAAACAAATAAGCACAAACAAAAATAAACAGGCAATGTCACTAAACACACTTTATCAAGGGCAAGCAGCGTAGCTGCAGCTGCTTGGTCTAATAGAATGCACAGCAACTCCCGCTTGGCTAATACATGGTGGCTGTTGTGTCACATGACCGTGAGTGATGTGGAAATAGTAAATAAACTCCTGAAAGGCAGGAACTTAGATCAAAGCTTGAAAAGAGCAGGGAAAGCAACACACAGCATCAGAGAAATTAGAGCTGTGTACTGTACATCAGTATATGCATGTCAAAGCTGAGCAATGAAAGGATTATAATCATTAATTAATTGGCATTCATTATCTCTACTTAAATGATACATATTCTTCGGTGATTTACCAGTAACATGGTGTCGAACAGATGATATCAAACTACTTGCTCGATCAATTGGTGTCACAGGACTTGGAAAGCCAAATCTGCACAGAGTGTAGGACTTGTCTTCACTTTTCTATTTTCTTTGACAGTACTGAGTACATGAGTACCTTTGAAATCATTCCACCTTGTTCCGTATATCAGCGTTCACATGCTGCACAGGAATAGAACAAGTAATATATTTGTTCTCTTAACTCCTTCACACAGCCATCACATTTGTTATCAAACTGAGGAGCATATTTAATCCAAAACAGATTTGTATATGTGAAGCCACACATTCCTGGTACTCAAAATGTGCCACAGTGCCTTTCGGACCATTTTGTTTATCTACATATATAAATGCTAAAATGTGTTTTTTTGTTTATGGCCGGAATTGTGGCAAAGCATTGTTCATTATACAATTCAACACCGTTTTACCAATCTGCACCAAATTGTGCATAGTTACCTGTTAGGACCCTTCAGACATTACTGGCTACATGACTTTTGGACAACCCACCCAGTACCCCGTATTTCAGCACATGCCCAACATTTGTTTGTGTGTTTGTGGCTTGACGAAGAGTTGTTCCTTATACAGTTCCACACATTTGGACACCCCACGCCTTTTTCCCGGATTTCAGCACATTCATACATGAGACAGTTTTCTGAAATCGGCGAAACATCAACGTGATCATGGAAGGAATGGTTCGGAAACAAGGAATACAACTCGAGGTCCAGGTGCTAGGATGCACAGCTTCCAAGATATTTGCACCTCAATACACCAAAATGATCTGCACCATGCCACAGTGAAGCGACAGGTGGGGAGAGGGCATCGAAGGTCCCAGAATTCAGTGCACACCAACTCTTGCCTTCCTCCGATGTCTGCTCAGGGGTCTGTCAGCCAGCCACATAGGCACATTCTCAGTGCAGTTTACTTACTCAGTGCAAGCACAAAAAGCAATAAGAAAATTGGAACAGTGACCTAGACGATCAGGGCATTGACAAGTCTGGTAAAATCAGACTGGCTTTGTACAAATCATTGTGCTCCAATAGTAAGGCTAATGCGTGTTTCACATTTCCAATATCTATAAGCTGTGGCTAAATATTCTTATCTTTTGCTGCAACACCATTTACTAAAACAAACAAAGAATCTGCAATATAACGTTTCGTTCTTAGAAAGCTGATATTTTCTTGCAAATTGTGAGGTAAATACACAACTTTGCTTCTCACACCTTCCTTACACTAATGATTTTTTAGACAGGTTTGACATCTTTGTTTGCAACCTAAAAATAACTTTGAAAGGATGAAGAATTTGTAATACAATCATTTCAAACATGTTAAATTATTTCTTTATGCACAATAGGGACATCAAGCAATACCATGTCAATTCAAACACTTCTACCTTTCTTTTATATAACCCGACACAGTGTCTACAACATATAATGCCAGGGGGACTATAAGGACTTATACAAAGTGTGTCAACAAGACCTGCAAACAATGTCAGGTCTTTCACTAGAAGACAACTCAAACATTGCAACAGTTTTTTATACTGCTGAAAAATCAGATCCTTAGGATCATAATTTCTACCACTTCCTGTAAGTGTTTCATACACATAATCTTTTAAATGCATTGTATAGATCATTTGAAGTGTAGAAGTAAACTATCTACAGTTCCATTCAAGGAGACATACTTGGTGTTTTGCACTGATACAATTTATCTCAATGGTATCTAATTTTAATACGATGTGCAGCCAGCATCCGTATATGATGAAAATTACTCTTACACCTATTTTTATCACGACAAGCTTGAGTGTGACCTGGAAGTCTTGTTTTTTCACAAACTTCAGAGTCATCTATTCTCTGAAGCCCCTTTGAACATGATTATTTGTATGCAAAACTTGCAAAAATCGCTTTATGACTTTACAAGAAAATGTATCAATATTGCACAAATAATTGCTAATTGCACATCCATACCGCAGTTTGATTTCTAGGTTTTATTCCGGACTGTCATAAACTTTCAATTTCTCTACTGACAGTCTTTGGGATTTTTAGAAATCACACCGTTTTGGACTTCATAGCTAGGTCCACTCTCATCAATAGCAAGGGGCACATTCTTTCCTTGAATGTAGCTCTCCTCATAAAAAATCTTTCTGTGTAAGAAGTGTGTTTCCACTCTCCACCAAACACATGACAAAATTGTCATTTGTAAGTACATGAACTGTTTGTATATTTGTATTAAATTGTGTTCGTATGAAAAGCTTTTTTTAATTATTACTTATACTTTTTTCTTTTCCAAAAAACACTTCACAAAATGTTGGTTTTATACTTCTCGAAAGAATTGTAAAGACTTGAGAGTGGAACATTTCTTTATATACAGCTTTATTCCCTTGTTTGATATTCGTAGTTGTAAAAATTGTTTGTGTTTACTAACTAACAGGATTGATACATTTTTATCTTGTACCACTTTCACTTAAAATATACTGGATTCCATTACTTTGTTCAGATGGCACATCTATCTGAAATTAGACATTTTAAAAAGTATTATCAATAACAGCAATGTATGTATTATCATTACGATGTGTATTTACAGACTTTGAAACATAACTTTTTAAAATTGTATATTGTAAAACTTTACTTCCCTGCAAACAATCCTTTCTTCAAGCATGTTCTTCATGCTTCTTCCTAGGCATAATACAGGAATGCTGTAAAGAAACAAATATAATTACTATTACTATATACATAACTAGTTTTTATAATATAAAAAAAACATAAAACCAACATTAACCTACAATAAATACTGTTTATTCATTCTATTATGTATGAAAAATGCTTCAATTTTTATAAGTTATGCCACAAAATCTTTATTAAGCAAAGGTTTCTTTTCACCACTATATCTCACAAACATCTTTTCTATTTTAATATCTTAAATCGATATACCTATTGTACATAATATAACCAAACAAAATCAACCTATATTGAATTTATTCAATGTGGTCTACATCGCACAGCTGAGGCTTATAGTGTACCTCCTTTTGTTAGATTTTTTTTAAAGTCTCAGACTTTTAACATAAACAAATATTTGTAATAGGGTTTATGTGTACAGATTTAACTGATAGGCAAAATGTTACATACATTATATGTGAGGAAAGTGTGCATGGCTGAGGAGCATGCAGCATCTATTTTAAAACATGAGAGATTCCAAAACTGTGGCTCATGCTTCTAAAAACTGAATAGACGGACAGTTTAATCACACCAATATAGTTCACACTTGACAAAGTATTTTGTCATTCTTTCATATAATGAGAGATTTCACTACTACAAGGATTCCTATGGTGTTCATGTTTACAGGTATAACTGCTAGACGCAATATTACATAACATTTTTTGTGAGGGAACTGTGTATGGCTGAGTTCATAATGCAACCATTGTAGATGAAGATTACTGCCATTTCTGTGACTCATGCCTCTACAAAATGAGTAAACGGATGATTAGATTACACCAATAAATGCAACAAGGCTATATTCCACTTGACAGAATATTGTAATGATAACGTCAATAGCAACTTATTCAATGACAGGGCACCTTACAATAGTGCACTCCATAATGACATAGTAGTGATGTAAGCATTCATTTATTTTACCCATGTTGTTATGCACTATTTATACAAACTTGCTCTACTTACTCCAATTCAGTACGTAATATCTTTGTTTGAATATTGCTCTAATAAAGCCTATGGTAACATACACTATTAAAGAAGCTAATCTTTTTTTTTTTTAATGTCTATATTAAGAGAATGTTTCTTTCGCCACTGCATTTCAGAAATGTTCAGGAAATATCTTAAAGCACAGTAGGTATCTTATATGACATGACCAGGCAAAATAAACCCACACGATAATTGTTTAAGTTGAGCAAACATTCCACAGCTGAGGCCCATAATGTCCCTGTTCCAGATGATCCCTTGTGTTGCATATGTTTTTTGATAGGTTATTCCAGCTTGTTGCTGTCAGGTGAGAGAAAAATGATCCTCTGAGTTTTCTTTTTCTGTATGGTTTTGTACTAAGAGAATGCCATTGCTTGAGCTGAGTGGTCTTTTTGCGTGGTAAATGGTTATTTTCTCAGTTAGGAACTCTGCTCCTTAGCTGTGGAATGTTCTGTGTGTTATACACATAGTTTTGAAATTTATTTGCAGTTTTTTTTGTAGCCAGTGTAGCATTGTTCAGTGCTGGGGTAATGCGTTCTCTGTATGGTAGTTTGAGCAGGAGGCTGGCCGTAGCGTTTTGGATGCACAGATGTTTTTTAATAGTCGTTCTTTCATTCCTAGGTATTGGCTGTTGGTGTAGTCTATTCTGGGCATGGTCAGTGCAATGATGGTGACTGTTTTGTGAGTGAAAGCGAGGAATGTTAGGATCCTTTTTACTGCATGTAGCACAAAGAAACATTTCTTCATTAGAATGTTTACTTGTGTTTCAGGTGTTAGCGCATTGTCCATCAAGACTCCCAGGTTCTTTACTATCGTTGATGGAGTTGGTGCAGTTCCAAGTTCCGTCAGCCATGAAATGTAGTGATTATTTTCCCCACTTTTGGATATGACCATTATTTCTGTTTTTTCCGTGTTAAGTCTGAGGCTGTTAGTGTTCATCCAGCAGTAGAGTTCTTGTATGCAGTCTTCAAAGGTTAAGTTTCCTTCCTGTTTGCCTTGTATTTTGTAGATGATCTGTGTGTCATCAGCGTAGTTGTAACATGTGAGGCCGTGTTTTTTAATGAGCTTGATTAGTGGCATCAGGTATATGTTGAAGAGCAATGGGGAGAAGGAGGATCCTTGTGGTGCTCCACAGCTGGATTCCCTTCTGGTGGATTTGAATGGTTTGATCCACATGGTTTATGTTCTGTTATATTAATTAAGAAGGATATAATCCATGGTAGGGCTAGGTTGGTGATTCTTATTTCTTACAATCTCCCGATGATGATTTCATGGGTGACTGTGTGAAATGCTGCAAAGAGATCCAGAAGTATTAGAGCTCTGCTTTTGTTTGAGTCTGCATTAGCCTTTAGATCATCCCAAACTGAAACCAGTGCTCTTTCCATTCCTCTCATCGCTCTGAAGCCTACTTGTACTTGGTCCAGCTGTTGATGTTTTTCTATGAGTTCTTGAGTTAGTCTATAGATGTATATTTCAAGTATTTTCGCTGGGTTGTTGTAGTTCTAGACGTCATTCACATTTCCTGCTTTGTCCTTGAGGAGTGGCTTGATGTATGCTAATTTGAATGATCAAGGTACTTTCCCTGTTGAAAGTCATTGGTTGAAAAGGTCTCTTTAGTATTCCATGGGTATTCCTTGTGCACAGGTTTAACTGCTAGGTTGAATATTACATACATTTTTTGTGAGGGAACTGTGCATTGAACAGGTTCATAATGCAACCTTTCTAGAGGAAGAATACTGCCATGTATGTGGCTCATTCTTCTACAAAGTGAGCCAATGGATGGTTAGATTACAGCAGTATAAGCTACAAGGCTCATTTCCACTTCACAGAATATGTTAATGCTAACGACAATACTGACTTCTTCAATGACAGAGCTCCTTACAATACTACACTCCATGATGACACATTAGTGATGTAAACATTTATTTCTACTACCCTTGTTGTTATGCACTATTTGTATAAACCTACTTTACTTTAATTCAGTAGCTAATATATTTTGGTAAATATTGCTCTAATAAAGCATATGAAAACACAATCAAAGAAGTTAATCTTTCTTTTAAACTTTCCATCCAACTCAGAAAAAAACACACCCTACTTCTTTATATTGAAATCCCTAATGAAAAACTTCCAAGAGTTCTAATCACACATTTCCTAAAGACATTTCCTATAATAAATCATATGAAAACAGAACTGATTCTTTACAGCCATGGTAAGGTGAGCCGCCCTAGAATGATGATTAGAGGTTTGGAAATTCAATACACACATTCCTATAAATACCTAGGAGTGGAATTTGACTCTAGAGGAAATTTTCAATCCTGCGTACAAAATCGTAAAATAAAGGCGGCACAATTAACCGCTATGATTTGCCAGTTTTCTTACAACCAGAGTGGTTACTCTATTTGGGCGGCCCGCCAACTTTACATCCAATGCTTGGTGCCAATGGTAACTTATGGACTGTAAGCTCTGATCCATCTTAATCTTGAATGGCTCCAGGTATTGGAGGGTAGGTTTTGGCGTAGGCTATTGGGCCTATCACAGGGAATACCGATGGCGATATTAAGATTGGAATTGGGGCTACTCTCCCTAAAAGCTCTAGTCTTAAAGCAAAGAGCTGAACTCTATATTAAGATGCATACGAGCACTACCAATCCTCTCCTGTTGACAATGAAAGAAGAGATAATTGGGAACAAGCAGATTAAGTTTACAAGAGAAATGACATCTCTATTTGAGAGGATTGAGTGGACCCCTAATTGAAGTGAGAATTTCGTACACTTGAAATATCAAATGGGGGAGCGATTAAAAATCTGGGACTGGCAAAATAACTTTAAACATCTTGAAAGCTTACATAGCTATGGGTTCATATCCTATATACTTTACACCTATAGAAAGGCACAAGGATATCTGAACCTATGTCCTTCGGACAATTTAAGACGTTTTGTATTATTGCTACGTATTAACCATCTACCAGTCCTAACTGTTCTCGGCCCTGAAAGGGCTATCCCCAAATTAGAGCGCTTCTGCAGGATATGTAAGAATAAAACCTCCCCTGAAACGACGAGACATGTCCTCATGCTATGCCCTAGACTGAGTACAATCTATATGAAGCATTATAGTAAGTATGTTCATAATTCAGACCACATCAAGTCAAAAGATTTCTGGTATATCTGTGTTAATACCCTGAATGCAAGCTTACATCTGGCTCTTTATAGAGTATGGAATATGGTCAAGGTAAAACTCGAAGAACAGTTAACCACCCCAGAAATAGCAAGGAAATAAGTTACTAGATTAAGTTATTTGGCGGTACATATGATGTTGATTTGGATAAATTTGCAACATTGAAATTGAATAAGATGTTTTTTTTTGTTGAAAAAAGTTATTTATTTATATGTGTAAATTATGTAAATTATGTAATTAGTTTATTATATTGAGTTATGTGTAAAGTTTTTGTTTATAAAACTATATCACATTAAAAATAAAATAAAAATAAAGACAGGGCAGCAAAACATAATTTTCAACAAATACAGGAAGATAAAAAAGAATTTCCTGAAGCCACATAATCAGTAAATTATCAAATACATGTTTCAACAAAACAGTGAGAAATAACCTTTAATTGCAAAAACAAAATGTGTCACACGTAACCATACCATAACATGTACTACTACTTGATCACTGTCCTGAAAACACTGAAGTAAAATATGAAAAACACAACTTTCAAAATAATACTTATAAAGTTTATTAAATCAAATATATGAAAATACACAATCACTCACCTACAGCTACTCCAAAGAATGAATAGATCTTCACAGTTGCCAAACATTCAACATTCGCACAGTGTGGGTTCTGTAATCAGAATAACAAACGTGTACAAATGGTGGCTGTCATAAATGAATAGCACAAAAACAGGACAGTAGAAAGAAAATAACTAAAACGGCCAACACATGTTAACCCAACCTATCACAGCCAAGTAGTAACTTGGAAAATTAACACAAAATATGTGACTCAGAGGTAGAGGTAAAAATGTAAGTGGACCACCAGATATAAAACACTTTCTTTTACAAATCATTATTCATAGCCGTGACTAGGCAACCCACAGCTATGAACAGGATTCATTATAGCCGCGGGTACATGCAAATGGATGTACGTAAAAACATTGAATGGGAAAAGTCAGCGGGAGGAAAAACCAGAGGTTTTTACCCTCATTTGCCGTTCGACATGTTCATGTTCCTCCGTCTCCCTCACTAATCCTCACTAATGCATCCTCCCACCCCCAACCTTGCCTTACGGTGGAGTTGTGTGCTGCTGACTCCCCTGCCTCCGTGTGATAGCAGTTCCTTTCACTTACGTGACCATGAACTGGTGCCGCAGTGTCCTTTTTAAAACATTTTTTTAAACATCTTTATTTATCAGAGAGCAGCGGACACCTCCGCAACCCCCAATCACATTACAGCGAACAAGGGTGCAGGGGACACCCTTGCTACCCCGCTAACTTTCTTCATTGTAATGTGAACATATGCCATAATTGTTTAGTTATTTCAGCTGCACATCATTTTTCATTCAACATTTTCTATGAATTCCCACACAAATACATTAAAAAAACACATATTGCAGAGGTTTCAAACTTAAATCACACAAGCCTTGAGGTGAGGTCATCCAATAAGAAAGACATTTATAAATCTGTGGTGTAACAGCCATAAAATAATATGATCACTGCACAAAACAGAATACAGTTATAGCCAAAGGTAGCACACAGCATTCATATCTGCAGCTCCAACAGCTCGCCAAGAATTACCACATTTAATTGGAGTTTTGTTAGGTGAGGGTATGATTGTCCGCTTGTAGCTTCGGGTACATGTACATTTTTTACATACTCTGAAAGACATATTAACAAGGTTTAAAAATTAAATGACACAAAGCTACAGAATAGGACATATAATTAGAAACAAATATAAAATTGTGTACCATAAAATCCATGAAATAATATTATTACTCCACAGAAATTTGTATTGCCATACACACAGCTATGTATAACCGTGGCTGCACAGCATGCTATAATACTCAACGTCTCATTGGTTTGTCGTTACCTGCGGCTATAAAGCACCCAGGCAGGGCACGACATTTCATCAGCTGTTCCATAGCCACGGCTATAAAAAAATGCATCAAAAATATGTTCCATTTCCATAATACTTAAAAACTTTTCTTGGTAGCTCTTTAAAGAGCCTTTGTTTTTCTGTGCCAATATATGACCCAACATTATATGTTCATTCAGACAGATAACCGTGTCCTCTATTATAGCCCTAAAATCTTGCAAAACCTCTATGCTCTATCCTTAGATGAGTATTTAATTTTCTTTTCCCAGTCAAAGAATGTGCCCACAACTTGAACACAAGCCTCTCACTTCAAATACTCCATCTAAAGTAATATTATAGAACCAGACAAACTTTCTAGGCCAGTGCTCTTCAAACTCATCGCCTAGGTCCTCAACATCACTATTAGTCCTGTTCCCAAAATTCTCCATTTCTCCACAATCTTCAGAGCAATGAGATTCCTCTCCTACTGAAATTACCTCACTTAAATATCTAACCAAACACTATATATATCACCTTTATGTCCCCATCTCCCAAAGACATACCTCCCTCTCAGGTAATACCAAATCACTATATGAAAAACTCTTAATATTATGATACAATATCATCACAGTTTAATTGGCATATATAAACATCACTCAAAAAAGTACATTCTTTCGTAGGTTCCATACCTGAGGAGCCTCTGAGGTGCTTGATGTCCTATTGGCAGATGCCCACCATAGAAACAATGAACACCCAATCAGGAAGTAAATACAAGGAATTCCACCTCATCTCATCATGTACATTTCTTCCATTATTCATTCTAACATATTAGGTGACAAACAGTGTTTTTTCTATCAGAGTACAATGCAGATCTACATGGAATGGCTGGAGGAAAACTATCCTACAAAGGAAGACATAAAAACAGAAGATGCTGAAGAGATGCAGTCAAAAGAAACTGCACAGCATTCAGGATTATGTAAATTCATCCTTTATATATATGCAAAATGTGACTAACAAGAATAATTTAAGTAACAAACACCATTCAGCATATAGATATACGTTACTTTACTACTTTTAAATGGCTGTGTGACTAACAAAAGTATTTTAAAGTCTATTATATATTCAATTGTTTAAAATGATTTCAAATATTTTCAAACAGATGAAGACGTGATTAAAGTATGACCCACAAAAGCAATCATGGATACCTAAAAGGAAATAAAATAACTATTAATTGGTCTTCAAGATGATGTACAAACCATGAAAAAGGACATAATAGACTTAAAGCAAATAGTGGACAGTAATAATGCAGATCATTGGGATAATAAAGAAGATGTAACGCGTGTACGAAGTTAAACACTATTTGTCCATCATAAAGCTAATGTAACCATGTACCACGATTGGTTTGTCACGAGAGATGTCACAGTAGAGTATTGGAAAAGGAGCATATCATTGCCATCCTTACTTTTTTTTAAAGT
This sequence comes from Ambystoma mexicanum, assembly GCF_040938575.1. Lineage (NCBI taxonomy): Eukaryota > Metazoa > Chordata > Amphibia > Caudata > Ambystomatidae > Ambystoma > Ambystoma mexicanum. The sequence goes on from NC_090935.1 coordinate 455,737,212, forward strand.
CACAATCCCCCCTCTGTTTTTAGAAAAAAGAAAATTAATAAAAACACAAAAACATATACTACAAAAAGTATGTGTTCCTCTTTATTTCCATTGCCTTTGTTACATGTTTATCCATATTTTTTTTTCCTTCCCTTTTCCACCCCTCTCTTTCCATCCCTGAAAGTTGCCCTTTTGAGGGCCACTCTCTAAGTTACAAAAATAGATTAAACCAAACACAGACTGCAAAAATACATTACAATGTATTTTGTAATCTATGTTATGCATTTTGAGTGACTCAAATGTATTTGTCAAAATGGACCCTTATAGCCGATGCTAAAGCATGAGCGAATGGCACCTATGTAGCCGTGAATTTTCAGTCCTTGCTGCTATTACACGCATCTCCAAACATTGGCACCTCATTGGCTGGTGTAGTAGCCAGGTTTATGGACCAATGTTTAAACAAATGTATATATCTTTACATATGCATATATGTATACATTCAGTAGTCCTTGTAACTTTAGTGAAATATACAGACTGTAAAAGATGATACAACTACGGTGCACTATCATAAATACATTCTATGTCAACAGGATAAGAAGGTTTCAACAAAGTGTATATAACCTAAATAAAATTCCAAATATATTTTATTTATTGAGCATTTTTATGCAACTATATAGCTGAAGTGTTTCCAGGAGGCACAAGATAAAAGGTGGGTAGGAGGGGGGGGCAGAGTCGAAATAAGAAAACAGTTTTGAGTGAGAGAGGGGATGGGGAGAGGGGGTGAGGGAGAAGTGTGGGTGAGAAGGCCCCGCAGGGGTTGGGCAAGTGCTGAGGGAGCCATTGGGGGAAGTACATGGGGAAACAAGGGGGAGAGGGTCAATCAGTGCAGGGAAAGGAGTGGACTAGACGCAAGGATAATCAGGGAAGGGTGTCCATGGGCAAGTGCTAGTAAGAGTGCGTGGGAATACTGGCCGAGGGAGGGCCTGGTCCTGATAAGGCTCATGAGGGACAGAAGCAACCAGTCTCAACTTCAAGTGGAGGCTTGCAAGGGTGGGGAGAGGGAAGTAGGAAGAGAAAAGGAAGGTCTTCAGAAGCATCCGCAACTTCAGCAGATACAGCTCAACATAGAGAGCGGCAATGGAGGCTGTTCCAGAGGGCGGTGCCTGCCGAAGAAAGAGATCTTACCCCACTCTCTGCTTAGAGACACATCTGACCTATAGACAGTTGGTACTAGAGGTCCAAAGTACTCTAGTGGGGAGGTATGTAGGGAGAGAGGGTTGGATGTAGCGAGGTTGCAGGCCCAAGAAAGCCTTGTGGATGATGCAGAGATTCTTGAATTTGATCTTTGCAACCACCAGGAGCCAGTGGAGTGATGTTAGGGCTGGAGAGATGGGTTCCGTGGCTTGAGGCTAATAATAAGCCATGCAGTCCTATTCTGGATTAGGTGAAGAGAGCAGAGAGAGGAGAGAGGAAGATTAATGAAGAGGCTATTGCAGTAACATGCCTAGAAAGGACCATAGCTCTGGAGACATTGAGCTCCTTGGGGAAGGTGAGGAAAGGGAGAATGCCTCTTAGGGGGTGAAGCTGATAGGGGTCCTTCTTGCCAAGATCAGAGATATGAGGTAGGAAGAAGAGAGAGGAGTTGAAGATGACATCCAGATTGTTGGCCTCACATGAGCGTGAGGGTAGAGGTTTATAATGTGCATAGACTGTAAACAGACTGAATTGATGGGACTAGTTAGCCTTAGATAAAGTAAGTGCATTTCATACTAAATATGGACTCTTAAAACATGTGACAAATACACAAAGTGCCATTTGTCTGTATTTAGCCATGGAAACACACAGTACCCTTTATAGGCAGGGGTATGTGTGTTGTGCAGTGGTTGTGGCTGCCATAGCCATGGAGAACCACCCCAGTCATTGCTCTTGTTAGGCACATGTGCAATTAGACCAATTGCATCACTGTATGTGTATCTACAGCTATAAAACATGTTTTTAAAACAAGTGTAGGTAGGTTGTATGCATGAAGGAAGAGACAGAAGACATACAATGGTAGTAAAAAAAAGTGTCAGTGGGGTAAGTGCTTAGGGCTAGTCAGGTTTATGTAACATCTGTGCACATAAAGGGGGGGCATGGTTAGTGGTTTGGGTACAGTGGGTGGCGGAGGTTGGGTGGATGTAAAGAAAGTGAGATACAAAAGTATTATTCTGTCTGTAAAAAAAGAAAACATAATTATTTAGAGAACACACTTTACAAAATACGAATAAATTATAGGTTTTAATAATAATAATAATAGATTTTATTGCATAATTGTTCGAAATAAACTGAACGTTTACAATATTTACAATCACTAAGGCTTAACACAAATCACGCATATTAACTCAAACATCTCAAATAATACATTTCCAATGCTTAAAAGAATATGCATACAGTTTAAAATAATAAAACACATTATATTAAAAGAAAAAGGGAAAGAAGAACCAAATCATCATTCAGCAATTGCCCAATACCCCACCAGGAGGCAACACGGTTTACCTTTACCCAGGAAAACCACTAACCAGGATTATCCTGATATAACTCCTTACATCGGGCAGACTTAAAAAGCAGTAACTTGACAGTCTTACAGACCCTAAAGAGGGAAAACATTGCAGAGATTGATGTGGTATTAACACAGAATGCCCAACACATGTCACTTTTTATAGTATCTAAATTAAGTACGAGAGGTCCCAGAGCAACCATGTACAAGGAACCAACTCTTGGGCATTCAATCAGCACATGCTTTGCTGTCTCATAGTTGGTAAACATTTTGTAAATCCTTCAATATCTGTCCTTGCAGGGGAACTTTTTCCATGAACCACAAATAGACAGCACCAGCCATTGGTTTGTACGCAGTTGCAGATTAAAATCTCGAACCTGCACTTCGACAGAGTTCGAGGTAGTACTCAGGCCTCATGTACCGATGGACCACAAGCGCAACACTCATATGGCTTTTCAAAGTACTAAGGTGGTTATAATTACATACCCAGTTGTGTTTCTGTATTCTGCGCTTAAAATTGCCTTTCAAAGAATCAAAGTTAGCCCAGCAATCATAATCGGGTTGACATGCCACCTCCTCACAGAGCTCTTGAAATAATAGAATGTAGGCAGAATTAATCCCATCACCCTGTCTAAGCTCATTGCTCGCTCCCAAAATACTCAAAACAGGGCAGACGGGGGAGGTTCTGGATTTAAGCATCAGGCAACCTCTTAGGATTAGCAACTGGACTCTAAGAGATGTAAGTCCCAGTTCTAAATGGATAAATTCAACAGAAGTTGATTTGCGTAAGCCTAGGACAGCTCTCCAGAATCTAGCGTCCACCTCATTGAGCCATTTCAGATCTTTCATTGCTAGGGCATCAAGCCCGTACAATACTGTCGGGCATAACTACTGCTTTTAGAGTGCTATAAACCTGTTAATGTGACACCTGAGTGCTCCTTGATGAATTTCCTACAAACCCCAGTTATTTGCCTGGCCCTACCGACCTTAGGTGGTATAATGTCAGTATATCCATGAATCCCAGAGATCTCCAACCCCAGATACTTATATCCATCTACACACTCAATGATTCCCATGGAGGTCGACAGCTTCACCCTACAGATTTTTTTGGAGGATACTAACATCCCCTTGTCTTATCAAGGTTAATTGATCATTTCAATTCAACAGCCTAAGCAGCCAATTCCTACAACATCGCCTTCAGACCTGTGACCATGTCATCAAAAATGGCCAGGTTGTCGGCATATAACATGCCACCGATACTGATGTTTCCAATCTCCGGGGAACAAACCAGATCTTGCCAATAGATCCGCCACATAGATATTTGAAGAGTAACGGGGCCAGAATACACCCCTGCCTCACCCCATATTAATGCGTATTGAATCGGACAGGGTCCCTTGATCACTCAATCTGATCTTGGCAGTGTTATCCTCATGCAATGCCCTGATGACCTCCAAAAGCCAGCTGGGACACCCCCACATCCGTAGCTTTCCTCACAACAGTCCACGGGCCACCTGATCGGAAGCCGATCAAAAATTGACCAATGGAATATACAACGAGAACCTGCCGAAGTTCTAGCTTGGGTAATTAACATGTACAAAACTCGAAGATTATGGACCGAACCTGATCCATGTCTAAATCCAGTCTGGCATGGATGGAGAATATTGTCTTCACTAACCCAGGCTTGGATGTGTTCCAGCACGCAGGTAACGAACACCTTACGATTTGCATCGAGTAACGACAAAAGCCTATAGCTGTCAAGAGCCAAACGGTTACCAGCCTTAAAGACTGAACCAGAATAGCCTTCTTCCAGGAGTCAGGGATGCTTTTATCCTGGCATACCTTAATAAACAGTGGGTGTAAGACATTGGCCCATAAAATGGGATTGTTCTTCAGCACAGCAGAGGAAAAACCATTGGGCCCAGGTGCTCTAGAGTTCTTTAGAGCATGCAAATGACTCCCAATGTTATTTCAGGTAAAATGAATAGGCCAGCTAACTCAGACTGTTCAATCGGGGAGTTAGGCTCCATAACTGTAAACATTTTACACTCAATGTGGGAAATCTGAACCCCTTCTCCAAAGGGGTTCAGGATTGGGGAGCCCGTCGGTTTTCTAGCACTCGACAGAATCCTCCACATGGACCCTGCTTTAAAGGGCAACAGGTTCTGAATCAAGTGCTCCCAGTTCCCCTTCCCAGGTTCGTCTTCTCACCCAGTTATGGAATTGGGTCTTCAGTCGAGATCTAAGATTCACTGCCGCTCTGGGGGAAACATTCGAGCCTCGAGGAACACGTAATTTTCTCCTAAATAATCTTTTTCGCCCTGTTAATCTCTGGGTCATACCTATGTTTATGAACCTTCCCTGTTATGGTCAGGGCCTTGCGCTTACTTTTGCCAGTGCAGTTAGAAAGGAATTTAAACCACACTTTGATGTTATTAGGAGTCCATGCATACAGATTTAGCCTTTAATCACTAAACTCATTTCTTAGCATTTCACATGTCTTAATCGCATTTCTGTCCGACCATTGGAGTTGATGTCCTAATAGGGAAACCCCCAGGTTCTCAGGCCCTTTTGTTATTGGGTGCTTATAATCAAACCCCCATTCAACTCGTAGAGTTCCATGGTCACTAGGCACTCGAAGGGACACACACATTAGCAGTACTTTCTCCGCCAACGTATAATTACATACCACAAAATCCATGGTGGCACACCTCTGCGCATCCGCCAAGTTAGTTTCCCAGGTGTATCTCTCATAGATCTACCATTAAGTACCACCAGATCCCAATCACATAGGAACTTAAATGATGTTTTACCTTTTGCATTCACACATTTTAGTTCCATGCAGTTGACTGAAGTGCCACCTTCCCCATGCCCCTCTATGGAATGCTCACCAACCCTTGCGTTCAAATTCCCTCCCAGAATTATACCTTTGTTTACATTACCTGTCACCCACTCAGTTAACACCTCATCAATGTACACAAAAATAAATTCTGTGAATGACCTTCCTGATGGGTCATACACATTAACAAAAAGCACCTTCCTCAACTCGGCCTGCCCTCCCATAGTCACTTCAACCATCAGCACATTCCCACCTTCCTCCACCGGGGTAATTTGTCTGCAGGATAGGGCGTTATTTACCCCAATCATCAAACCCCATCAGGGTGCTCCAATGGCCCCTTCTCTGCCTTAATTTGATGTATTTGAAACCCGTAAAGCAAGAATTGATCGACCAGCCAGGTTTCCTGAAGCACAAACACCTCATATTGTTTCAATACCTCTAACGAAGGGCTTGCTTTCAGAAAACGGGAATGGCCTCTGGTATTTCAAACTAGCAGTGCCAAAGTTAATTGTGGTTGGTCTTCAGTTCTTGCAAACATGGCCTGCAACCACCTCCACTCCCGGGCGTTATCAGACATCGGGTCACATGAGTCCTTTGCATTTGCTGTACTTATCCTGGGAAGGGATTTAGCATCTTTATTACAGCAGCAATCTGGAGCATCTTTACCCTAAGTTATAGGTTTGTCCAAAACTTAGGCCAAAAATACCAGGTAATCAGCCTGTGTACACAGCAATGAGGCAGTTACTGGGAGGCAGCAGTAAATTAAAGAGTCTCCAAGTAACCCCCCTTCAGAGGTTCCACAAAATCAAAATCTGTAGAACGAAGTATCTGCAAAGCCGGGATTTTACCACAGATTGTTAGAAGCTCGCTTCTGTTGTTATGAAGTTGCTTCCGCGCACCCCTGTTTCTCCCAATAGATCCATTTGGGATCGTCAGGGGCATGGGAGTCTTGGCAGATCCGACTCATGCTTGTGCACTCCCTGCTGCAAACACCTCCCCCTCCCCGATAGAGCACTAGCCCTACATTCACAAAGAGGAGCTCTGGACTCGGGTAACTCGTTGTCACACATACTGTCTTGTTGCTCCTGAGAGGCCACTTATTGTGAAAGCAGTTCAATTTATGCCTGTTCTTTAAAAAGCCAACTAGACAGAGTACCTTTGCCCATAGAGGTGCACTTCAAGTGCTGTGCTGTTTGCGTCAATGCCTGGTCAGGTTTCGCAGCCCATTCCCTAATGGTAATGTAGAGGGTAATTGTAAGTCTGCCACCAAGGGTTCACTTGAGGGCAATGGTGTGTTCCTCACCTCCTTCAAATTCCTTATTTTCTTCTTCTTATTCAAACAATGATGTTGCTTATGCATAGGATATTTCTTAGGGGATTGGGCAGACGTCTCCAAAGGTGCTCTGTCATGGTCCAAACTAGGGGAAGGGATACATATCAAGTCATCATTGGTCAAAGCCCCTTCCCTCTACTTTTGGAGATCAGCCAAACTGGCTTTCTCCAATCCCTGAATCACCCCCATGCATTTCGACAACCGTTCCTGTAGCAACTGGGTTTGCTCTGCATGTTTAAGGGCTTCATTATGGGTACTACCACACAGTTAGAGCAGGATTTTCTCTGTGAAATTTAGGACATCCCATGAAACTCCTGCTTCTAGCTGGGTTATCTGCGCCCTTGAGTCCACACTCAAGTTTCCAAGATCCCTGCCATCCTGGGGGTATAGATCAGCAACCCCTACCTCATCCATATTTTCCAAAAAGTGCGGGTTAGGGGACGTGAACAATGTTGGGGTGGTAGACAGCCTTTCACCCCCAGATGTGCCCTGCATCTTCTGCCAGTACTATCAATGAAGAGCAAACAATCCTGGAGTGATGCCTAGGCACTTTTAACAAAACCATTGGTGTCAGGGCCATAGGTGGGAGAAGGGGAGGTGGAATGGCGTACTGGTCATCATCGCCAATAGAGTTCAGATCTTTCACAGGTACAGTTTCACCAGAGCCACCAATCACCCCACCAGAGCACATCTGGTAACATAGCCGCAATAGAGAGTTTTTGTCTATCTCTCCGAAAGTGGAGTCAATCGTGGCTCCCAAGGGGCCCGTACCTACTGATATACTAGGTCTGGCTGTGTCTTTATGAAAATCAATCAAGATTCTGGTGGTTTTAGCACTCTTTGATGGGAAGTACTTTGTGATGGGACACTTAGCGGGTAATGGGGTGGTTCCCCCCTTCTCCTCAAATCATCGGCTTTACTATGCGGGCTATCAGCTGGTGTAGGCGAACTTGTCAAGCCCGATGTTTTATTCCTATAGGGTTTATTTGTCTGTTTTTAGATTTGCACGGATTGTAAACACGATGTTTACATGGGGCCTTTCCAAGCATGGTTGACTTCTCACTGAATGCAATTAGTGGAGGATGATTTGTACAGCGTTCAGTGCAGACACCACAAAATGCACTATGCAAAAAACACCTATTTGAGCTGGCTAGCTCAGCATGACCTAGATCAAAGTGTGCAACACCCCACAGTCTCTAGATTATCAGGTTATAAGCAGCCATCTGACCCACAAACGGCCCACTCACACGTGCAGCACTAAAGCAGCACTAAAGCAACTACGCTGAAATAACTGGTGAGGTGGCCCTCCGCCTCCCAGCCCCGGCCCCTTGGAACAGGCCAACAGGTTGTAGATTAGACTTTGCCCTTTGGGCTTTAGGACACTGGGAGATAATCAAGCTGGGACAACCTTCATAAAACTGTCCACATATATTCTGACTCCAAAGTCAATGGGAACCAGTCAGGGCAGACAGAGCAGAGCATATAACAAGGGCAATGTATACAATAAGTATACGATGTGTAAATAAATAAAATAGTTTGTTTGACCCTCATATGTAGTGCATTATATACACTATATAGATACAACATGTGCGCATACTGTTGTTCTCTTTGCACATACTAATCATTGGGTCATTGGGAAAAAATTCCAAGTTGGATTAAAAAAAAAACATCCAGCGGTTAGGGCTGTGCTGTCCAGCAAAAATGTATCCAAAGTGTGTCCCCGCTTAACGAACAATTTGTAACCACAGTTAGAATAAAAGTCAATGAACTGTAGCCGGGGGGTACATTATTTTATTTTATTGTATTTATTGTATTTGTGTATTTATATTTGATAACTCCTCCATAAAAGGACTGTTTTGGCTTAGCCTTAGTGTACTATTTTATGACATTTGTCGTAGTGTTTTGATGCTATGAAGGAACACCGCATTTCCTTCATCGGTTAGGTGTAATCCATCATGTCTATAGAAACTGGCCATGTAGAATTGTTTGGTGTTGTTTAAAATCCGATCTTGAAGCTGTACAAAGGAAGTCATGAAAACGCTAAAGATCAAGCAACTTTGTTAGGCTGGACCAATTCTAAAATAATTTATATTGAATCCTTCATCACGTCTCTCCAAACTAGGGTTGAACAAGAGATTGAATGCACCAACACGATCAGACGACAGCTGGAAGACATGCTTGAATTGGAAAGAGCAGAAAAGAAATGTCTGCTGAAATCAGTCTTGGATCTCTTAAATCTGAAACCACTGATGCAGAGTATTAAAAATTGTACATCTGACTCTATCTGCGAAACATTGACGAAGGATCCGGGAGTTGACACTGACACCCTCCTTGTACACAGGAAGGATACAACATAAATTGTTGTGATAGAGAAAGAGTTGAGTGTTACAACACGGGTGATTGTAAAGGACCGGAGTGGGGTGTCTGTACTCATGCTCTCTATATGGCAGAGGAGGGGCACAGAGGACCCCAGCCAAGATTCTCTGTTATTGGTAACGTAGTCAAGCAATCAAGGCCTTGCTTTGCAGGAGGTGAACCAGGCTGGTTCTTAAGTACAGTGTAGTCCACAAGCCCCCACAAAGGAATGTCCACATGCTGTATTAAAACATAGTTTTTATATAAATAAGGTACAATGTTATATACACTATCATGATAATACACTTTGTGCTCGGACAATTCCAAAATGGCAAATATATACACAGTTCTACGTGGTACCAGAGTTGCTTTGATTTCTTTAAAGTGCATTAACTAGACCTAGTTTAAATGTCACACAAATCAATATATCCAGTGAACCAACGATAGACTCAGGAGGAAAACAAGTTGGTTAGACAATTGGCAGAATGCTGGGCCCCTACCACTAGGCACAGTTCTGTATGAGGTCCCCCCTCCTGGGCAACCTGTAAATGAATATGCACTACAAGCCCAGTCCATATATTGTCTATTAGAGTGTTATCTTCTTCCATAGTTCTGCAACCCAAATGTACTTTGTGTTGGAGAGGTCTTCATCGGGGAATCAACGGGCCCTTCTTGAGTGTGCTTCCTTTCAGGCAGGGACCATGGGTCGTCGAAATTCCGAGATGAAGAAAAGGTGAACGTTGTCATTGAGGCAGCAGCTTCGGCCCTTGCGGTGCTCGTTGATGATCGGTCGAAAATGTCCTGCAATGGGAGGCGTGCGGTGCACCTCGACGACGATGGTTTTTTGCCGCAAAGAGTCAATGAAGACCTTTGCACAGCAAGGGCATTGAGTCGTCGACCTCTGACGTCGGACAACTGGACGTGACCATGGATGGTTTCAGTAGCTTTATCTGCGTTTCTGAGGTCTTCAGGTGGTGGGAAACACACCAGCGGATTTTCCTCGGTTGTCGGCGGCCTTGACTTTCTCCAGCAGGACGAAAGCGACCGACGAGGGTGAACAAGGGAGTCCTTGGATCAAATGTTGTTAGGCAAAGGGAGCACTGTGGCTCTGGTTGGTGACGGCGGTCGTCGGTGGTGGATGGCTGTCCGGTGCTTCTCTTTGTTTTCCTTGGCGGTCCCCTTCTCCGGTCAGCAGCCTTTCGTAGGTCTGGCTACCAGGGAGCAAAGATCAACTGGTGCACGATGATCCCTCGTAGCTCGGGGAGAGGTCTCCTAGCCAGGTCCTCTCTTGGATCTGTTCTTGAAGGCACAGCAGCTTTCAGATTGCAAGGAAGGGAACAGCAGTGCACCTTCTTTTTCCGGCTCGGCTTCGAGAGTAAGCATCAAGTATCAATTTCAGCTTCTGAACAATTTCTAGCAGTGAGAGGCCCCCAGATATACTGTTGATCTCCCATTCACTCTGCACGAACACACTCAGGCAACCAATCATTCAGAAGGGTATTCAGGCACTCAGTCAGCCAATCAGGCGCACCGTGCATTCGGGCCATTCTTCTCCATCCAGACACTCACAACACAGAATCTGGATTTGGAAAAGTACCTAGCCATTCATCAATACACACTGCATTCATACCAGTTTCAGGTAGGGCTGTCTCAGTCATTGTGTCAACCACCAGATACTAGACACCCATAACACAGAATGTGTATTCTTCACACACTCCATTCATCCAATTCCCACCCTATGGGCGTACCCACAACATTCAGTCATTGGAAAGGCTCCAGCAAGTCTGGCCTGGACTTCCCCACAACACCATATATGGAACTTCCACCCAACAGCCAGTCAGGGGAAGGGACATAATCAGGCTTCCCAGGACTTTGGGAAAACAAGGTAACAGGCAATAGAAAGCAAGAGACCACAGGGGCCATCTTGTTTCCTATCAGGAATCCACTGATTCCAATGACAGGGCCAGGGCATCCCAAAATGGAGAACGCTCAGGGCACCTGTCAACTCAGCACAGAGCTGCCACCAGCCCATACCCTGCTCTGTGGGCCATAGACAGGTGCCCATAAAACATACACCAGGAGTACATGGTTGTACTCCCACCCATGGGTGCCATAAGGGTATCCCAAGGGTCTGTTCACCAAACCAAATACAGGAAGAGCCACACCACCAGCAGTCCCACATGAACTCTTGCACAGAAAACAAGGCAGAACACATGATAAAAAGCAAGAAAGGACAAGGATTCAGAGGCTCGGTCCCTCGAATGCATTTCCAGCATCACAGTGATTACTTGCCAATTACCCCCACGGCTACAGTAGGTACATCACAGATCGTGGAATCTGAAGATCAGATAGTGATGACAGAGGCAATCTGGCCATCGCCACCCATTGAGGACCCCTCAAATACTCAAATAGAAAGATTCAAACCCTCTCTAATTCACCGGTCGGCTATCATTATTTCTTTTTCTGTCAAAAAAGGAAAAAATGCAAGCGGACCCAATGGACTGCAAAAAAAATACCCACGGAAATAAATCTATGAATCAGCCTATGGCAAAAAAATTCTAATTCTAACCAGGAACAAACCTTAATTGACAACCTGCCTACTCTCCGAGGCAATCATGGCCTAAATGCAACAGATCTGCCTTCCCTTCTGAAGACTGTGACAAGAAGAATTCCACTCAGTCTGAAGCTTTAGACAGGACACATCTTATGGGTGACAACTCCATCGTCAGCGAAGAGGTTGATTGTCGGAATTATTCCACCTACACGGTTGATGACATGCAGAGCATGACTGACAAATGTGAATCAGCCCACTAGCCAAAGACTCAGCCAGACGTAGATTGTTCTGCCTTTGGTATAGCTCATGAGATGACCTCTTTGGGTGCCGTAGAGAGTGTTCCTCTCCCCAATTTCAATGTCTGCCACACCAAATGCAACCTTTTGTCAGTATAATCTGCATCTCCCTTTTTAACACTAGTGGAGAAAAGGCAGAAAGTGAATTTTACAGTGAACGGCTGCCCATTCAGATGTTTGGAATACTTCTAGTCTTGCAGCTGATACATATAGATTCCAAAAACACTATTTTCAACAAGAGAAGTCAGCATTGCTTAAAAATGTAAACTCCACAGAGGATCTGTTGGTGATACTGGAATGTCTTCTACCAGTGAGTGATCACTTAATATTGAAACAGTCCAATGTCCTAAGATCACTATACAACGTCCCTCTCCTGTGTTTCCTGCTTTTGGAAGATATCAAGATTGTAGAGATCCCAAAAGATCACATTAGGGACAGGGTCATCCAAAATCTCAGAGCTAATTCCATCATGTCCTCATTGCTGGAAATGGCACACCTTCTTCTACCGATAGGCTTGGAGTGTAGAGAGACTTCATTCGACTCATGGCAAACCTCCATGTAGCTGTATAATGAGGCAGATCGAATCTCCACCATCTCGCCAATGATAGAGATGGTTAAAACAGGGGATTCAAAAAATACATCTGCTTAATATCGATGCAGGTGACTTTGAGAAGCCATCACCAAAGAATCATCAGCAATATTTAAATAAGATGACACAGAAGGACTCATAACAATCACAGTTACCAATGACAATACTTCAAGAAGGGTCTATGTACCTGGTCATGTAATTGTCACTGACAAACCTTCAAAGCAGGTCTTGTATAAAGACCGACAGTTGGGCATTGAAACTTCTAATTAACAATGACAAGTGCCATGGAACACCAGGTGATTTTGCAGAGGGCATTCTGGAACACCATGTGATTTTCTCACCTGCCCAAGGACACTAGCTCATCATCAGGAGAGTTTCAAATTATATGTCTAAAGGAAACCTGGCTTCAATACCGCTCTATTCTGGATGGCTACTCCAGCTTCCTCAATCCTTTGAGGGGCCATCCAGCATCTGGATGTTAACATTGGTAAAGAATGAACATATCTTTAAGATAGAAACCTTGGAAAGTCCTAACCACTTCTTACAGATAAAAGGTATCACTTTTAAACTGCAGGTAGACGAAGACCCACAGTGTTACCTCCTACTGAACGTATATTGGATCACAGCAGCAATTGCTACTGAGAAATTCATTAATGCAGTAATCACAGTAATAGACAAAGGAGTTTCTACTTCTAATCCCCACTTCATAATCATGGGAGGCGATTTCAACTGCCTCTGTATTGACACAGGTTTGGCCACATCACAATCAAAAAGCAAACAGAGAGCTTCAGAATTGATAGAAGTGAAACTGGCCAGAGATCTCCATATGTTGAATGGTCAAATCGCTGGAGATCACCCTCACAAAGCCACTTGGTCTAATGGTACCTCCTCCAGCGTCCTGGACTGTGTATTTGTATCTAGTGGTTTAATTCAAGATGTAACATAATTTGAGGTTATCCAGAAAGTGGCGAGGGACCATGCCCTTCTTTAGCTTTCCTGGGCCACAAAACCAGGCTCGAACCCAGACTATTGGTCAGTGTATATCGTACTCAACCAGAGATTTAATCGTCTAAGGCTCCGAAGACAAGACATCAAGGCCTTTTTCTGAGAACTTTTCAAGACAATTGGAAAATGGAGGAGATGTAACTTAGACAATTGGAAAATGGAGGAGATGTAACTTATTTGCCCTTATTGCTGAAGTTTAAAACACAGGGTCCAAGAAAAGAAACTTCTTTATAAAGACCTGAAACAGATAAATCACCTGCATGATGGCCAGCAACTGCAGACGAAGAAAAAAAGAAAACAAAGATCCAAGAACTGGCTGATCAGACGTAAAGCTGAGATCGTCCAAAAGGAATCTGAACCTAAGGCGCTCTCTAAAAAAGATACAAGAGCGACCTTACAATTACTCAATGGCACAGGGGCTCTAAGTTCCTTCATCCTTGGTGAATGTGATCCCTGAAGAGGCATGGGTCAACTTTTATCAAGAATTATTTGACCAGAAAAAAGATTCAAACAGTCCAACAACTCTTAAATTCATGCCTGGATGGAATTTTGAGCTACATTTGCTTCATGTAGAGTTACTACTCAAGAAGGCAAACAACTCCAGAGCACCAAGCCTCATGGCATTTCCAATGCAATGTTAAATATTTAAGCAGATCTTGAAGACGGAAGCAATAACTAGCTCTTGGAGGTTGCCGATACTCGTCTGTCTATAAGAAAAGTCCCAGGAATAACCCATGAAACTATTAAACTATCATCTGATTGCCCTGCCAGATTCAGTGAGCAAACCTTGTGCAGCCTTCCTCTTGTGGCAACTACAGCTTTGGATTACTTCCAACAAAAGAGAAGACCCTTGACAAACAGGGTTTACTAAAAGAGTTGGAACAGACTTACATTTCTTCCTACTTAACCTTCTTAAAGCAAAGGCTCACAAAGACAACATCAAGTTCTACCTGGCCTTTATACACCTAAGAAAAGCGTTCAATATTATAAATCAAAAATGGCTGTGGTCAAAAATGGAAACTTGGAACATCCCTCCAGAGATACTGGCAGCAATCAAGCCCTTATATGTGCTCCAAATGCTCAATGACTCCTATAAATGAAGATTAATACCTTAAAGGTTTAAAACCAGGATGTCCACTAGCAGCAACTTTGTTTCATCTATTGTTATCAGATATTGAGGCCCACACAAACAAGAGCGGAACTTTTCCACCTAAAATAGGAGCCCAACACCTACCACAAATTCTTTAGGCAAATGACGTAGTGTTGATTGACACCACGCCAATTGGCCTTCAAAGGGCCCTGGACAGTCTGCATGAGAACCTGTCCATGAATGGTTTGTCAATGAACCTAGCGAAGACCAACATAATAGTTCTCGGACCCAGAGGGCCGTGGTGAGGCCCCACTTTCAAATGGTACCAGGACAAGCAACCACTGGCAATCGTCAAGGAGGCATTTTACTTGGGGGCCCTGATCAACAACAGTAAGGCAGACCTTTCACGGCAAACAGCCTTGAAGGCAACATTTAGGATGATAATTGCACAAGGTTGATTAAACCACAAGAAATGTTGGAATTGCTGCCCATTTTGACATTCTAAAAAGCCAAAGTCATGCCGGCATTATTATACGGAGCAGAAGGGTTTATATGTAGTCCGTGGGAAATCTGGACCACACTGGAAGGAGTTGTCAAACTTCATTCCTACTGCATCATCCGATATGAATTAGGTTTGATCTCGTTAGCTGCGAGATCACTATGGAAATCTCTGTTGCTTTACTGAAAATATACATTACCATGCCCTGCCAGGCCTTACCGAATCTTGGAGGAAGCCTTGAAGGATAGTAATTTCGACTTCTTAAGTCAATGGGAAAATGGATGCCATGCTCACAAGACTAATCTGCAAACTGATCCTGATGAACTGATCAGTAATCCTGCCGAAGACATATGGAAACTTTGGCAGGAGGACTGGATCAAGACTCAAGAGGATAAGAATGTGTTCAAGCTTCCAACTGCAACTAGAGAAGAAAAGAAACCCAGGAATTTGCTGCCCAAATATCTTTTCAAATGTCCTAATTGTTGGTATGGGAATCAATTTATGTGGTTCAACAAGCCAACTTTTGTGGTTCAACTTTTGCAAAAGTACAGGCAAGCATCTTCTGCCAAGTGTTGCTTTTGCGGAAAGCTGGGAGAAATAGAAATGTTAAAGCACATAATGGTATTCTGTATAGGCTTGACTGATTTAAGGACTTACTATTTAGGAAAATGGGTGACAGTGCCTTAAAATGAAGATGCAGAAGTTCTGTGGGCACTCCCCTGCCAAGTAGTCAACTACTGTGCCATTCTTTGCTTAATACATTATCTAAAGTAGGTTTGCAGAAGAGTCTGAACTAATTTGTAAGTGTGGATACAATTATTCCTTTGATCTCAAGAACGATGGACATGCCTGTACTCCCTTGTTTATTTTTTTTATTTGTATTGATGAATTGTGACAAAGGTTTGCAATAACCCAAGTCTTAACAATAACAACATAATTTTTTAAAAAAGTATCGATAATTGGTTCTGGTCTCTCATGAATTCGGAAACTATTTTATTAACATTTATCTGTGATTTCACAATTTTATCATTAAATCTGGTGATCCATATCCTTTTTTGCCTCTGAGTCAAATTGGAAAAGATAAAGATGGTGCAAATAAATTGTTCTATTCATTTTCCCATGTCTTGTTTCATCATTAAAGTAAGGGACCCACCTCATTCATTCCCCAAATCATTGTCTGCAAAATGAATTAGTATGACTTATGGCTGCCCTGTACTTTTAAGACTTAACCATTTTAGAAAACCATGATACCTATGCATCCCCACAATCTAAACCATTTAATTGTAAAATCTCTCAAACTTAGGTCTATGTCGATATTATGTTTCTCACAAAAAGGCAGTAAACAAAACAGCCAGCTGCATCCGATCAGCCTAACAGTTTTCAAATCAGCCATGATATCTGCAGTCTTTCTCTGTTTCCAGAAAACACATTCCTAGTTTGAAATTCTAGTAGTGTGCATAATCAGGGTATACATGCTGTGTTTGTTTTGGAGTTTGTAATTGGTTGATGCTACTGTCATAATAATCTGCGGCTATACAGTAGCCGCTCAGTGCACAGCATTGCTGCCCGCGGGTAGATTTCAATCCCTGTGAAGCCGTGGTAATATTAAGGCTAAAGGAACAGTGTGTGTTTGTGGATGTGTTGTGACCGCTGCTATCTGAAATTTTGGGTGGAGTAGCATTTTAGATACATTGCATTTTTTGGGGAATAGGGAGATGCCAGGGTAGTAGAGGAGGAGCATAAGTAGTGGGGGGAGGGATTTATGTGTGTTAGGGACTCTTGTTTGGGGGAGTGGAAATACATTTTCTAGTTCGTAGCAGGAGTGTGGGTGATGTGAAGTAGGTGTTAATAAATATTTACATTTTTGAAGGTTTATTTGCAGTGTTGTGTGTGTTAGTTATATTAATTACTGCAATCAGATGGTGTTCATTATAATTATTTTCATCTGCTCTGATTGTGTGGCAAGTAATTTTTTTTATGTATTTTTTAACTTTCACTAACATGGACCTACAAAATTAGATTTGTCAATCAATGACATTTGCATTTAGGCATTTAGTTGTTGTATTCATGTTAGTGATGTTGAAGGTTTATTTGATTGTATTTGTTGTAATTTAAATCCAGTTTCAGCTATGCAGTGCTGTTAGCTGTTTTGAGTTGTCTGTGAGATGATACAATTGATGGTGTTTTGTAAGTTCATTTTAGTCATTTTTTTATTTTTGTATTGTGTTGTAGCTGTATCGTTCTTATCATCCCAGTGGATTTGTACCAGATGTTGTACAGTAAACTTCTATGAAAGGTCAACCTATATTCAAAACATAGTACTGCTGGAGAGGGGAGCAGTACATTTGTAGACAGTTTTTGAAAAGCCTTCTTTTTTACCTCTCTAGCATTTCTGATGATTCTTAAAATGGAGTATTGTTGGTGTTTCAAGTCTCTTGTTGTTGGTGGCAGCACCTTTAATGTGTGGAGTTTGAGTCACATCCAGTGCTCACACCTAGCTTTTAAAATGTTTTTTTAATCTAAGTTGTATTTTTTCCCCAATGACCCAATGATCATTATGTGGGAAGAAAACAAAAGTGTTGTATGCACACTTGTTGTATCTCATATAGTGTATGTGATGCACTGAATACAAGATATGATCATCATAAAAACCTGTGTATTAAATTATTTTTCTTAAAGTGTGTGTGTTTTTAACTGGTTATGTTTTCTTTTATTCAGATAGAAGGATATTATTATTATTTTTAAACATAGGTGAATAACCGTGGCTATAGTGTAGACCAATGGGCTGTTGCATAATGGAGGCACAGGGAACTGCAGCAATGACTTCGGAGGGTGTTAGCTGCGGTTCATTATACCATACCCATGGCTATAAGCCACTATGTGGATAAAAGAATGCGGTTTGTATCCGAAAGTTTCCTTTGTAGGACTGATCTATTATTTATATATTTATAAAAAAATGCATGTGGCTTTCCCCCTAAAGTTTAATATTGTTACCGCGCCTAGAAAAAAAAGTCAATGAACTCTAGTCATGGATATGAGTGAGGAGTTCTTATGTACTTCACATAACTCATTTTATGTACTCTTTTTGCTCTCTCCTTTGTTATTCATATTCTACATTCAGTTACTTAAAAAAAACATACAGTCCTATATCCGCGGCTGCTGCAAATGGAGCACCATTGGGATATTTATGATCGCCTTTAGGAGTAGCAATGATAGGGAGTGTTTGTATGTGGCTATTCCAGACCCACACTAATGTAGCTATGGTTATGGAACATTTTTGGAGAAAATAAATGACATGTACATACTTGAAAACGGTAAACATATATGCAAATAAAGTTATTTGGGGGATGTGGTTGTGGGTTTTCCTTTTCTTTTAGTTGGAACACATAATACACCATCTTCTTTAGCCCATTTATGTGGATTTTAACTGTCTATGATTTCACTTACATTTTCAATGTAATTTTTGATTGATTGTACTTTTATTTTTTGAATATTAATTTAAAGTTTTCATTCTTTTTATGATGAGTTTCTTGGGTAGTTCCTGTGGTGCCTCTTGTTTGATTCTTCGTGATACTTGAATGACTTCTTTATCTGTTTGAAATTCAGTATGAAATTGTGTAAATAGTCAAGATTCTGTTAAGACAATGTTTAGGATGTGTGCAATTGTTTTTCATGAGGGACGTTAGAGGTATTTGTGGGTGGTACTTTTGGTTGGTGGTATTTTCGGTATTTCATGGTACAGAGGTGAGCCTAAATTCAAAGTACCACCTAATACTGTTCTTATACCGGGGTCACTAACGGTAAGCAAAGATTGGACTGTACACTCTAAATTATGATTTTATGCCTTTGCCGTATTTTATTTACAATACCGCATTATGCCCTGTTGGCAGTATTTCAGAACACCTTCATCATGTAAACCAAATATGAACATTTAGTTATCCTAGCCTCTTAGAAGAACACAATTTACAGTGAGTATATTTGCTTTGCATTGTATGCATTATGTGGTACAGTGAAATACTGCCTGCGGTAAAATGCAATTACCACTTACTTCACCTCTGCATGATGACACAAGAAACCAGGGCACATAAATAAATACCAGAGATGACTTGTTTCTTTTGCAAGCAGTGTATCAGTAATTGAGATTCATAAATAAAATAAAACAGCACTGTCATGCATTAAAAAGATGTGTGGCTATGTTCATTTGCACATGCTGAATTTGTAATCTGTTAGAATAATACAATGCATTTACAATTCCAGGGGCAATATTTAGCATGCGTTTTGCTCTCTCCCACCCCAGGTGATGATCCCTCCAGAAGTTCAGAGAATTACTGCAGCCCTCTCTCCCACCTCTAACTTGGCAGAGAACACTACACAAGGACACTTACCTCTGAAAGCGATAACTTCTATTTTCTGCAATTATTATTCTTGGCGAGGAATCCCATATTGGGAAATACACTTAATTTCAGTATAATGGTGAGCAAACAGACTTTGGGATCCCTGATATGTTGAACCCATGCAACATTAACATCTACACTTGTGAATTTAAAGTTACACATACCACAATTAAACAGACACTCACTAAGAATTAAACTAAATGGTGTGCGCCCCCGGACTGCTCACAACATAAGTCTAGTTGCTAGAGTGAACAATTCTTTATCTGCTCACTCCCTCTGTTCTTGGAAAGAGCCCATGAAATATTTTCCTCAGCTTGTCTGTCAGCACTTGTCTCACGCCCTCAGTGTCAGCCAGAGATTAAGAGTGGCCGAGATTGCCAAAATCTTTTAAGAAACTTGCACCAGCCCAAGACAGTGAGCCTCTTCCTGCCAGCCTTTTTAATCTCTCACGCTAAGCTTGCCCATGCATATAAGTTGCACATATATGAATTGTGAGAGTGCCAGCCTTTTTCTGTGATTTACTTTATGCACTTACTCTATCAAAATCGTTCTTGGACCTAGTATGATAGCTACCATGTTTGTCTCCTCCCCATTCACTTACTGTTTTTTTCCTCCCCTCCAGCACTATCTGAAATGTCATCAGGCCTTGTATGATAGTCACTTGTTTTGACCCTCTCCCTCCGTTCTGCTCCTCTTATCCCTCACCTCTTGTAAATCTCCGGCTCTACCGGAAATGTTGTCAGGCCTAGTACGGTAGTTAGTCGTTTGTCTGTTTCCATTCCTTCCCACTCTGCCTCTCCCTTCCTCATCTGTGTCATAGCTCTTTCACTGTCTCAAATGTCACCAGGCTGAGTACGATAGTTAATTTTACATTCTTATTGTTCATGGACTTGTAAGAATGTCATTGTATTTTCACTTGTTCCCTCACTTGCCATGAAGCGCTTCCAAACACATTGTGTATAGGTGCTATATAAATAAACTATCATATCATATCATGTAATGTGTCAGTCAGAAGCACCTCCCTTGGAACTCAGACAACCCTCTCAAACGCTCTGCCTGTGTTCATCCTAACTGCTTAGAATGGTAGCAACGGATGCAAATAGCTAAATTGCAGTGCTGTTTCCTGCTCTACAAGTCTTTTAAGCAATAGACTAGTTTTGAATAAAATGGATTTCACATTCCACAAATCTGCCTTGTGACATCTTCATTCAAACACAGTGCAGCCTTAATTCTTGCACATCCCAAATGTCTTGCAAATTGGGGTTATCAATACGCACCAAGGTTATATAAAAGTCATGAACTGACTTGTTCTGAATATTATTAGGGGCTATTATTGGTTAGCATATGTTAGTCTCATGTTTTGTGGTGTAGTGGTGCAAAGTGACAACATCCTGTTATGCAATGCCAAATTCAAAAGCCTAATTCTTCTCGCATGTGTTCTATGCATTCCCAATACTGACATCTACTAGATTTAACCTCAGTCTCACATTTGAGTCTCACACTCTTTCTCACTATGGGGATACATCTTTTATCTTTATTGAAATGTGGAGCCATAGCTCAAATGTGGAGCCACCATTGAAATGTGGAGCCTACAAGGGGCATCCACTCACTGTGGACATTTCAAAACACAGGTGTGTGCAGAAGTAGATTGGCTTGTTTGTAATGACTCTATAGTCATACACAAAGCCAAATTGCCAAAGGTTTAAAGAATGCTTATTTTATGTTGTAAGAACCAAAATGTATATTTTGTATATTTTGTATTCTTTGTGAATATGAACATGCAAAATAAAGGTTTGCATTGGAAGGATAGGGTAATATGTGTTTTGTGTATAGTAGAAGATCGACTGTTACTAGGATGTATGTTAAAAACAGTATACCATAAATGTAGAGGTAAGATTCGAAGATTACATAAAAAAAGAAGAGAGAACAGAATTTTGCAATATTGAACTTCTGTTTTATTGTGTTTTATACAATTGTTTCCTATAACTACTAGGTCACATACCTAGTCCCATGTACATTTCTTCAGCGCAAGGGAGTGTAATAGGTGATGACTGTATAGATATGAAACAAGTAAACAGTAGGTTGTGGATGCAAAACAATAAAGTACAATGTTTGTAAAATAAATGATATATAACTACTTATTCAGGTGTTACGGAAGAAATCAGACATTCTGTATTTATTTGTGTGTAGGTGGCCAAAACAAGTACGCACATCAAATTATAAAACAAGTATTGTAATGGCAATGTTGATATACTTCTTATATTTGAGAATGAACTTTGATATCATAAAATAAGTATTCCCCACTGCACACAATTTCACAAAAGGTAGCAGGCGCTCCTCTCCAGAAAGAACATGGCATGATAACCTGTTCTGAGGTGAGAGTTTGCAGCACATGCCTTTTGCTCACTCTACCTTACACAGATGGGAAATATCCATTTGCATATCAGTCTTTGTCCCACTAGCTGTGCCAATAGAAGTTTAAATAATAAATTTCTATTCATCAAATATTTTAAATATGATGGGTACATTTTGAAATGTCATTATGAACAGCCCTTGTGTGCAAGTAGCCAAACAAAGGATTTTACAAGAGGTATGGACATGACTATTGCTAGGTTATTAGTGTAGTGAAGTGTGGTGTTTGCTAAGTATTACTATGTTTATAATTACAAAGGTTTGTATGGTCTACCTATTATTTGAAATATTGGTATAACTAAACTTTTAAAAAGATCAACTCAAACTCAGGTTACACAGTTGGCATGTCTTCATGTATTTATTTGTAAAACTGAAGGCATAGTTAGGTGATATGTCTTGGTTTTCTGATTAAGGTTGTGTAAATGAATCTGTGTATTTGTCACCATGTAATATTAAATAATGTTTGTACGGTATTTTAACATATTTTCATTGTTGTGAAATGCCTTTGTAGGTGCACAAACTAATGAGATTGTGGGCTATTCCTTTTGGAATTTACTGATGCACATCATAGTTATCTAAATGGTTAGTATAGTTGAGGTAATCATAATGCATTTGTTTCCTATATTATACTGTACCAACCCTTTCTTTTTTATGCAATGTTATATTATAAAATTGTGCACATTTTTATTTCACATGTATATATGAGATAAAGTATAATGTGTATATGTATATATTTATTTCTTGTTATTTTTTTTTTACTGAGTACAGTTTCTTTTCTCTCAAATGAGAAGTTTGTTTTCCCTGTTGTATGATTAATGACTACCACCCTCAATTGCTATTTTTCTGGGAATACATTCAGGAATAGTCTTGTTTTTATTTTATTATGAAATATATTTCATTCTGTTTCAGAGTTAATAATATTGAAAAAAGAAGACAAAACATATATATTTTTATTATTAGCCACGGCTACAGGATCAGCTAATAAGTCGCATCTATATGCCTGTGCGGCTAATGTGAGGAACGACTGGAGTGGATCTATCCATGGTAATTGGCACCCCTGTTCACATTGTAACCGCGGTTACAAAGAAACATTTTGGGGGATTTAAGGCACTTAAACTGCATACAATAAATTACAATAGATACTGTAATATATTTTTGCCGTCTGTGTTCAATTTTATATATTTTTGTAACTTAAAAGGGCCATTTTGGGGGAAGGAAAGGGGTGATACACAGGAGGAAAACAAATAAGGATGAAACATGTAACAAAGGGAATTCAAATAAAAAGAAACATATTGTTTTGGTAGTTTCTTTCTTTTTCTTTTTTCAAAAAAAGGGCCAAAAATGGCACATAAAATAAAATTAAGGACGGCAGTTAATCTGGTGTTCAGATATTAACGTCTTCCAATCCTCAAATGTGGCACCTCATGTGGCTACCCATGCGAGCCATCACTCAAAGAAGACTCTTATCACTGAGAGATTGGGAGTCAGTGAAATGGCTGTACCTGCAGTTGACACTGGTGTAGAAGTTGAAGCTTCATTCAGTGTCAGTGATGTACTAGTGGTGGATGCAGGTGCTGCAGGTGGTGCTGATGTCTGTGCATGCCATGCACAGAGGCCCATGAATTTTTATTTTCTGGTGCTTGTGCGATTTCCGGTAGGCATCATCCACATCTTCCCTGTGAACTCGCATCAGACGGTTTATCATTGTGGATTTTCCTAGGCTTTGGGACAGACCCTTTCATAGAGTTTTATTGCACAATGTGCATAATATGTCCTCCATCTCTTTTTTCGAACAGTGTTCTTTTACTTTGAAGTATCACCAACAGTCTGCAACAGTCTTCATTCAAGTTGCTTTCTTCCTTGGAGGCGACAGATTCGGGACCCAAGTGACATCATCATCACTGCTGTTAATATTATGGTTCGACATGTTATACATGTTGGAATGTCCAACGGGGGAGGAATATGTAAAACAATAAAAATCACAACACTAAAACGACAATGGCTCAAAAAAAATGTTTACACAAAAGAAAAAACTAAAACAAAAACAGGCGAAACTGAAAAAATCACAAGACTAGGGAAAAGAGGTTGAGAAGGAAAGTGGGTAAAAAGGAAGAAGGATTAAAGGGTTAAAGTGCCAAAAGTTCTTGCAGTTACTTGTATAACCTTTCACTAATAAGCACTGGTAGCAATGATCAATATACACTTTTTGTGTGGGTGGGGTGATTATTCACAGCTACAAAACACTGCACATGCTGATTGGACAGTTCGCCCACGCAGATGTGCTCACACGGCATGTGCATAGCCATGTTATTACATCGCAACATGTGTCTGGAACTTTCATTGACACGGATAAGAATCACATGTAGGCGCGTAGCCGCAGAGCGTGATATGATTGGCTAGTATATCAGGCGCGAAGATGCATAGCCGCTTTGAAGGAGCTCGACATCCTACTGGCTAATTTTGCATATGCAGATTCCATGAAGGGGCATGTGCGTACCCACGTCAACACATTGCAACATCTAATTGGACCATTTGTTTACACGGATAAGAATCATGTGTAGCCGCGGAGTGGCAGCATGTGATATGAATGGCTGGCATATCAGGCATGAAGATGCGTAGCCTTGTTGAAGGAGCACTACATCCTATTTCACACACGCTGGTTTTCATTGGCTATTTCTATGACATGTCTACAAAGCCCAAAATAGGGCTGTTAAAAAGAGGCACAGATCCCTGTAGCCGTGTCCACGTAACTTAAGAAGTGATTGGGCCATCCATTGATGCCTGCAGGTGACACTTTGTTGGGCGATGTGATTGGTCAATCATTTAGGTGTGAATACGTCATTGCGCTTTGGTGTACCCGCATATACGGAAAACACATTCTCTTTGGCTTTAATGAGTAATTGCGGTTACACCCCTATCCCAAACACTTTTAATGTGTTTTGTCATTGCTTTTGGTCATTTGGGGGTCAACTTAAATGTAAGCCCTCAGGACATTTTAAAAACAGTACCTTGTTTACCTTTCTTGTTTCTTGTTACTATAGCTTTGTCCTTTGTCTTGTGCTTCGTAGTTTCAATAAATTAAATAAAAATAATTTCAATATTAATGCGGCCAGCAGTGATGATGAGGTGATGTGCATGGCTTCAGCTTTATTGCTGCGGAAGAAGCAATGTGCACAAGAAAACGTATCTGACAGTTGGCAATATTTCCACGTAAAGGAATAACACAGAAAAAAGGAGATTTTGTGTGTGTAATTTGTGCCGTAAGGCTTTTCGGAGTGGACCTTAACATAAGCCATTTCTCCCTGTGATGGTGCCTGGATGCCTCCAGGCTTTGGTGCCTTACAAATTAATTAACTTAACAAAACATAACATAACATAACATGTGAAACATAAGATCAAGGCACATGGAGCAAGATCAGCACAACAGTCTTTTTCATCTCTGCCAAAGACTTCCAATTCGATTACCAATCATTTTCCACCAAGTAACTCCCGACCTGAGTCCATCCTGCCTGCATCAGATTTTCTAATTTTATTGTGATATTCAAAGCCTGTTACAGTACGATCAAGGTGGGAGGTGGTACCTTAGACGCTTTGGGCAAGGCTCTTTTGGACCACACATCTAATTGTAAACGCTAGGTATATCTTTAAGTGTCAATTATTTCACCCAATTCTCTAGAAATAAAATGCACAAAATATAAAATGCAAAAAAAATAATGTTTGTTTCTTACCTTGTGTTATATGTATGAATCCTAGTGTTTTCCCCTTCCTATTTCCTACATATTTGTTTCTTATCCCCCAAAACGGTCCTTTTCAGGGCTAACTTTTCAGTTATTAAAATAGACAATAAAACACATCCTGTAAATATGGATCAAAGACCTTTAATTGATTCTTTCAATACAGTCTGTGTTAAACAAAACTAGATATCATTATGTATTTTATTCTAACTATAATTATTCTATGTGGGAGCCGCAAATAGTCCACCCTCAGCTGTTGCTGTATCTAGCCGTGCATGCATTTTGACAGCCACGGCTATAAAACCAATGTTTGGAAATAAAACATATTTACCTATATATATATTGGCAGTTGTCATATAAAGATTTATGTTAAAATATATTGAGTGTAGTCTGTGTACACAGTTACTACAACACTTGATTACATTTCTATTTATCAACAGTATATATAAATGAAAATACTTTAAAAAAGTTAAGTACATTTGCAAACAGTTTTTAACAACAGGTTTATTTGGGGAGAATGTGCTTGTAGGATGTCTTATTATTTTAGTTTCTAAACATTATATATTTTTTTCATTAGCTCAATTGTCTGTACTATTAATGTAAATTTTGTATGGCATTGCAAAACCTTTGAAATTCGAGGAAAAAACTTCAGTTTCAGGGATGTTAAGGTGAGTAACAGATTGTAAATAAAACGTGAAGTTCTGAGAGACAACTTTAGTCGCAGGGACATTGAGGTTATGTTATGTTATTGTTATGTTATTTTGCATTTATATAGCGCCTTATATACCATTGGTATGGTCTGAAGGCGCTGGTAGGTTTAACACCCTTGGGAACTGAATTTCAGGTCACTAGAGAGAGTAGAGGTGAGCAATACATTGTAATAAAACCTTTTAAAGTATGATATGATAGGTTATTTATAATGCGCTTAATACCCAGAGGTTTTGGAGCGCAGAACCGGGGGTCGCCCCTGTGTTGCTCTGTGTCATCTTGCTTCCAAGGTGAGCACGTTGCCCCTGAGCTATCCTCCCGGGATGAACGTTAGTTGCAGGGACGTAAAGGTGAGAATTTAACACAACAAAACCCCTGAAATTCAGCTAAAGCTACCTTATCGTCATGCCCCCTGTTGTGCAGCCTATGAGCACAGTGAGGACATCACAGATCACATCACTGATGACATCACTAATTACATTACAACAGTAACTGGCATTAAGCATGGACTTTAGCCATGGTCAGTGTGCAAGTCCAAATATGTTTTAACACATGAATTGGACTAGTCATGGCCATTAGTTATTGATAGTGGTCACAACCTTCACCCCTGTGCACTGAATATTTTAAAACACTAACAGGCTACCAAGCATAGATTTTAGCCTTTACCAGTGGATACAGTTTTCAACTGTTTCCACTGTATATTATATTCACTGATCAGCCACTAGCCATGGACTTTAGCACAATACTTGCCAGTTGCCACAATCTTTGGCTGTGCCCACTATATATTCTAACATATAAATGAGCGACTAGCTTTGGCCTTTGACCATGAGCATTTTTACATCTTTTGTCTATGTCCACTGTACATTTTAAAATAATAAAAATGCAATAAGCGATGGACTTTGCACATGCCCAATGTGCATTATACAACACTAGCCAGCCCCTATCTATGGCCTTCAGCCATGCGCATTGTATATTATATACAGTAGCCAGCCACTAGCCACAGTCTTCAACCCAATACTAGCCAGTGGCCATGTCCTTTGGCAGTGCTGACTGTATATTCAAACATATTAATGGGTGCTAACTATGGCCTTTAGCCATGGCCACTGACTACAGCTTTCAATGTTGCCCACTGTATATTTTAAAACAGTGATGGGCTACTAGGCATGGCTTTTAACCATGCACATTGGTATTTGTTAACACTAACCGACCACTAGCTATGGCCTTTGGTGCTAGCCAGTGACCCCAGACTTTGTCATGGCCAAGTCCACACCCTAAATTGTTATTACGGTAATCAACGTTTTCATGAGGTGACTTATAAATGATGTTATGTCTAATTCCATTATTGATGTAATCAGTTATGTACAATGTAAGCTTTGCATATCCTTGTAATTCCTGCACCCTGATGCCCTCGGGTCTGGCACACACTACACATGAATAAACAAACAAACAGACAAACAATGTAATTAGTGTTATCACCAGTGATGCAATCAGTGATGTGATTTGTAATGTCATCAGTGTTCTCATACAACATGTAATTAGTGATGTCAGCAGTGACGTAATCTGTGAGGTCATCACTGTGGTCATAGGCTGCACAACAGTGGGAGCACAATTAAGGTGGCTTTATGTGAATTTCAGGGTTTTGTTGCATTAGGTTCTCACCTTAACATCCCTGCAACTAAAGTTTTTTCTGAGAGCTCTGAGAAACAATTTTCTTGTTTTTTCCAGAGGGTGGACCCAGCCCTTTGGGTTGTTTTGAGGTTGGCAAGCTTGCAGAAATATTTGACTACCAGGATTTTACTCAGGTTGTCATGTTCTGAGTGCAGACGCTTACCCACAAGACCACAACCACTTGTTTCATATTGACATTTTGTTTTCCAGGGAATGTTTCACTACAGTTTGCTGGGTTTAAAAGGTGAGCACCTTTTATACTTTTCCAGCATATTTATTGGACCCTTTCCTCTCTCAGTTTATTTTTCTGGTGTTCATTCATTTTTTTTAAAGTCCAATGCTATATTTTCTTGTACACTTTCTTCTAAGCGGAAGGGCAATTGAACTACATTTGTATATTTCACCTTAAGATATATGTTCACTTACTCTGCATGTATTCATGGGTGCTAGCTTTTGATTTTCGCTAGGGGGCAAAAATACCTGGGCACATGTTATTCTTGCAGGCGGTCATTTTTTCCCTTTTCCTGCTGCATAAATGGGGTTAGTTGGCGTTGTCCGATGTATCACAACAGTCACCAAGAGACCGGCCATAAAGGAAGGGACTTGTAGGACGCTGCTTAACCAATGTGTGTGATCCTTGTCAAATACATTTAATCCTTCTGCACATTGCCAAAACAAAGCCTGCCATCTTTTATACATTCCAATACTATTGTCAAAATCATTCAATGATTGATGAAAATCTTTGAGGAATGGTTTACAAGTGTTTTAAAATATAGAGTGGGCATGGCTGAAGGCCGTGCTCACTGGCCATGGCCGCAGGCCATGGCTAGTGGTCTGGTAGTGTTTTAAAATGGACAGTGGGCACAGTGAAAGGCTAGTGGTCAGGTGGTGGTTAAAATGGACAACGGTCAAAGGCAATGGCTAGTGGTCTGGTAGTGTTCTAGAATATACATTCGTCACGACCCAACCTCATGGCTAGAGGTCTGGTAGTCTTTTAAAATTACCAGCGGGCACGACCAAAGGCTATGGCTAGCGGTCTGTAGTGTTCTAAAATATACAGTGGTTTGGTTGAAGGCCATGGCCAGTGGTGTGGAAAACATCTATGGTATAACAAAACGCTTGAAATTCAAAGAATAAACTTGAGTTGCAGAGACATTAAGGTGAGAACTTAACACAACTAAACCCCTGAAATTCAACTAAAGTCACCTCAAGTTTTCACCCCCTGTTGTTCTGCCTAGGAGCATGTTGATGACATCACAAGTGACATCCATGATGACATCACTGGTGACATGATTAATTACATCATCTATTACATCACTGAGGGAATCACTGGTGACATCACTAGTATCATCATTGTTTACATGATATAAAACACCACTGATTACATCTCTGATGGCATTAGACATAATATCATTTGCGACTTAGCTAATCAAAGCTTTGACCAACTAAATAACAATTTAGGCTGTGGTCTTTGCCATGGTCAAGGCTGTGTACTTTGTGCATGACCGAATGCTACAGCTAGCGGCTGGTTAGTTTTGCACAAAATGCAGCGGGCACGGCTGAAGGGCATAGCCACTGGCCATGGCCGAAGGCCATAGATAGTGGCCCTTTAATGTGTTACAATATACAGCTGAGACCACTGCCTGTGGCCAAAAGCAGCCATGCCTAGTGGCCAATTAATATTATAAAATATACAGTGGGAAAGGCCAAAGTCCATGGCCACTGGCCATGGCAGAAGGCCATGGCTAGGGTTCTGTTTGAGTTTGAAAATATACAGTGAGCACAACCGAAGGCCATGGACACTAACCATGGCTGAAGGCCATGTCTAATGCCCCTTAATGTGTTACAATATACAGGGGGTGGCCGAAGGGCGTGGCCACTGGCCATGGATGAAGGCCATGGCTAGTGGTCCCTTAATGTGATAAAATATGCAGTGGGGGCCCGAAGGCCATGGCTAGGGTTCAGTTACTGTTGTAAAATATACAGAGGGCACAGCTGAAAGCGGTGGCTACTGGCCATGGCTGAAAGCAATGGCTAGTGACCGCTCAATGTGTTGAAATGTACAAAAGGAATGGCCAAAGGCTGTGGCCACTCATCATGTCCAAAAACCATGGCTAGTGGCACTTTAAAGTGTTAAACTATACAGTGGGCATGGCCAAAGGTAGTGGGCGGCACTGGCCAAAGCCGGTTAATGCTGTAATCTAATCAGAGATTCTATCAGTGATGTCATAGATGATGTCAACAGTGATGTCATCATTGTGGGCATCGGCTGTGAGGTAGGGGGTGCAAAGTTATGGTTGCTTTAGCTGAATTTCAGCGGTTTTGTTGCATTAAGTTCTCACCTTAACGTCCCTGCAACTAAAATGTCCTTAAATACACCAGCTCTAGTAAGCCAGTGAGTCTACACTTAATGCATGAAGAACATGTTCTATGATTGTGTGTTTTTTGTTCCCACATACTTCTCAGATCTTTCAAGCATTTGTATTGCAACGTTTGACATCAGCCAGAGGTAGACATAAGGCCCGTTGATGCAACTTTCATAGCAAAATGGCATTCTTAATTATGATTTGACAGTGGAGAAGATTGTATCTATGCAGCTGACAGACAGATTCAGACATTTGTTTAATTAGAAGACCTTAAGACTGGCTGCAGCAATGACATTGTAAGCATACCTCTTCACATATGTTGCCTCTCTGTAAGGTAGATGCAAAGCAGCACATCACTCTTTCAAATTGAGTATTTTTGTATCCTCCTAATCAATGTTTTTTTAAGATAACATGGCGATTTTATGGAACTTAATGGGTCCACCTTTGGGGTTGCAGGTCACCTAATGTTGTGACATGTTATGTGAAAACCTTATTTTTTTTTATAAATATCAGGTTCTCTATTACAAGTTGATCCCCATCACTTCTAGAATTACTTATTGGTTTCAATGTGTACTGTGGAATGTGCCCGATGTATGACTCTTTAGATAAAATGGCTGTCCAAGTCCTGCATTCCATGCATACTCTTGCTTCATCCACCAGCCTTTAACCAGAAAACTGTGTTTTCCATGGGAAGAAATGTACAGTTATGTTTTTATTTTTTTTATTTCACATTTACACTGTGGGCCAGTGGCGCTTCTTGACATTTTTCAAATGGGTGGCCTCATGAGGTAATTGGAAATGTTGGAGTGGCACACCAAAACAAACATCTAAGAGGCAGGTGGGCCAGTGTGGGGGAGCAGGGTGCAGGAGCGCAGCGTTTTTATGAGTGGCCGTGGCCCCCACTTGGCCCCCACTTGTTGGCGCCTCTGCTGTGAGCACCATATGATGAGGACATCTAAGGGAGTTCGATACTGCATTGAAACATCTCAGCATGTTATTTTCAGCTGTTCCAATAAAAGGAATCAACACGTGACTTTAATGGCAGGGCATGGTGACTATTATTATGCATCAATATCTTTCATTCTTATACAGCAGCAATTTCTCTGAAAACATGTTCTGTCTTCTTAAAAGAATAGTGATTTGGAACTACAATTCCCAGCATTCCCTATAACAAAAGTCCCATTGTCATCCATCTTCGGACTCAATAAAACATCTCATGAACTAGAAGTAATTCATATGTTTTGCTGCCACAGGTGGTAAGATAAAAGGGTCAACTTAACTGTATGTGTCTTGGTGCTCAGGCCTAATACCAAGGGATGCTTCTTGTGTCACTTGTTTCAATATGCTGTTCAAGCTCATGAATCCTAAATCATTACTAGCAAACATGTTGCATTGGTAGTGATGACGCATCTTCGGAGCATGTCAATCAAGAGAACCTATTTTAGGTTAAGGCTTTACATATGCTGAGCAAAACAGAAAATCTGTTGCAAATCCCAGGTCCGCCCGCCCCACCCTACGTATCCAACATCACACAATATTTAAAGGGACAGTTATCTTTGTGCAGCAGAACTTGTACAAGCCGTATGGCTGACTAGTTAGATTCTTTCACTAAAGAGGAACAATTTAAAGTCCTCGAAATGGCTGGACCTCAGGCTTACTGGTCTGAGCAACATTCTTCCTTCCCAGCATCATCTATTTATGGGTCACCTCAGAGAACATGGCTTCTATTTACAAGTTTTTTTTTTTTTTTTTTTTTTAAATCAGATCTTGAAAAAAATACATCAGTTACTGGGGCCAGGCTCCTCTTCTTGGTGTTCCCTTCCCTAGTGAAATGTTCCACTCAGTTTACTGGCAACAAAGGGTGCGCATCCAAGGACTCCAATATACAAAGGAAAACCCCTGTTAGCGCCAGGGATGGGTGCCAGGGATGGGTGCCAGGGATGGGAATGATCACCCAGGTATTGCTTTGCAATGAAGATGTGAATTCAACAGCAAAGAGAGCACACAAACAATAGGCTCGGATGTCGCCACAGGTTGTGCATGATCAGTTTACTCTTCCCATTACCGACAGCTTAGAGGGGGTTGTGTTTACTGATGAAGGCCCAATTTACTGAAACTCCCAAGAGCCAGGTTGTAGTGTGATACAGGATCCATTAGGCATGTACCGTTTTGAGCCATCGTGCATCCAAATTCTAAGCAATGAAACCATCCGCCACAGGTATTCCAGTATGTCCTTTCAAATACGAATAGCCAAAGTTTCTGAGGTAATGATGAGGTCTGAGTACCCCCGGTGGTACACCCAGGATGTGTGTGTGTCTGGGTATGTGTCTGGCGAGATATGGGAAGGAGCCCACTAAAAGTAGGAAGTGGGCCTGATTTTCATGCAAGGACCATTGTGTTGAGGCATTTGGCCCCTTAGCAAAGATACTGGTCAACGCATATTGAGCCAAGATGCAGGGGTCCGTTTTAATTCCACAGATTCTTAGTGAATGAGCCCAGAGGGACTCGTGTCTATTGGGCATTACAAACACCACCCTTTCAGTGGAAAGACACAAGGGCCTTTGTCTAAAAACTAACCCAAAATTGGGAGCCATGTCAGATGCTCCCTAATTAAATTCAGAAGGACTTCCCTTTGTGGTAAATATGTCTGTGAGGTGGCTTAGTATGTTACTACCTTCTCCTCGTTAGACAAAACACAAACTACACTGCAATAAAAAGATCCATTGTAAAAGGGCTTTGCCTGGATTTGGAAGAGCCAGGAGCTGCTCCTCTGCCTTCCCATCCCGAGCACAAGGCTGCACTTCTATCTACAGGAGTAGGGGGTTTTCAGGTTCTGATTTCAACTATCACTTCTTTTCCCATGCATTCTCAGACAGAGCAGGCGTTGCTCATAGAATTCATTGCACCCTCTGCTCATCAATCCCCACCAAGAACATTGTAGTCCTCCCATCCAGGGCTGCAACCCGCCCCCAGGAGTTATTCCAGAAAGGAGCCAGATCGTTAAAACAGCCTTCACTTTTAAGTTGTTCAGCAATCCATGTATTGTCCGGAAAAATGGCAAAGGTTTAGGACGTGTTTCAATTTGAGGGAGCTCAAGACATGACCAGTGCTCTGTTGCTTCAAAATGCAGATGATGCAGTTGTTGCAGGAATTTCCCCAAACAGGAGATTGTATTGCTTGTCAAGTTCTCAAGGATGCCTATCTTTCCACTCCCATTTTGATTGCCATCTCCGTTTCTGCAGTTGTGCTGTGGCAGGAAGTGTTTGCATTTCGTTTGTCTCCCGTTCTGCCTCTAGACTGTGGCATGGCGTTTCACAAGTTGTTGAAACTAGTGGCAGCGGCAGTCCAGTGTCCAGGGATTCACACGTTTATCACCGCTGGATTATAAACACACATTCCAATTAATCTAACATTTTTTTTTATTCCGCACTGTAACTTTAGAGGAAATCATGGATATGTAAGAATAAACACTGACATCCACAGTGTGCTCTGAAGATCCTCAGCCAGCTCTGATGGCAAGATGTTTTCCAGATTCTGTTGCAGACCTTATCATGGGACTTATCAATAAGCCCCCTAGACGAAGGTCTAGTTCTAGCTCAGCTAAAGGCAGCCATCATATCACCTTGAAAAAAGCTGTCATTAGACCCGCTAACTCTAAGTAACTATAGACCGGGGGCAGGTCGACCCTGGCTTGCTAAGATTCTGGAGGAACTGGCCTCAGCTCAATCAGAAGCTTTTATCAAAGACAACTCTATAAGGAACGTGCAGCATTCTGGCTTTTGCCTCAGGCAGGGCACAAATACAACTTTACTGTCTGTGTAGCAAAATATTCTAGAATAGGACGTTGGTTATGTTGGATCTGACAGCCGCCTTTCCTATGGTGGATCACAGCAATCACATTCACATCTGTAGAATTATGCACAGTTTTTAAGCCGATTTCTAAGTGGTTCCAATCTTTTTAATAGACAGAACTCAGCAGGTTAAACGTGGACCTTATCTGTCCTTCATAAAAGCTCTTGTCAAGAAACGTTCTCCAGGCTTCTTCATTGTCACTGCTACTGCTTCATTTATACATGGGACCGATGTATGATATCTTTGAAACATACAAGCTTGGTAATCATGCTTATGCAGATGATATACAAAAATATAGGAAACCTGCTTATCTTAACACTGGAATTGATATTCTGAGAAATTGTTTGGCTGAAGTAGAACCTTGGATGTTGGATAATGCTCTGGAACTTAATCCAAACAAGACTGAGGTTATTCCACTGGAGCCTAAAAAACGAATTCTGACATCCCAAAAAACTCTGACCCCTCCTGCCCCCGCTACACCTAATCGTATTTGACATTCTTATGACGTATGGTAGCAAAGTAAAACATCTCTGTTTTTATTGTTAGTAACAGCTTAATCTGGTCAACACTGGCTGCTATGGAAAGACGCTCCATGTATAGAGTTTTATTACTTGGTAAGTGGGGTTGGATCTCTGATAGACTCCAAAAATATTACTGCAACTCACTGTGGGTATTCCAGACTACCAGATGAAGCAATTGCAACGAGTTCAGAATGCAGCAGTTTATTTGATCTTCCAATCTCTGCGTCCTGATTCTATTTATGCATTTTCAGAGGTCAGCTGACCTAGCTCTACTTGCACCAGTTGACCAACTGTAAAAGAAAATAATCTGGAAGGCAGATTAAGCAGGGAAAGAACCCAGATTGTATGTATGCAGAAGAAGAGTGCCAAAAAGCAGAAAAAGATTAGCAGTGGCTGACAGATGGGTGTTGCAGAGGTCAAATGGCTGAGCTGCACTTGTACCAACTGACCAAGTGTAAAAGAAAGTAAGGCTGGAGGGCAATTTGAGTACCAGGAGAAAGAGCACCAGCTAAGAAAAAGAGCATCACAAAAAGGCATCATCAGATTACAGTGATTGGCAGATGGTTGGGGAAAAGTGTATGTGGCCTAGCTCCAAGTCCACAGCTGACCAACAGCAAAAGAAAACAGGCTGGGAGGCAGCTTATGTAGTGAAACAAAGGGACAGGGGTAAGAAAAAGAACACACAAAACAGTTACCGACCGATTACCAGTGATTGACAGGTGGGTAGTCACATAATCTAGCTCTACTTGCACCATCTGAATACTTGCAAAAGAAAATAGGATGGTAGGTATCTTAAATAGGGAACGTAAAAGAGGCTGGCACAATAAAAACTTTTTCCAATAAGGGCACCAACCGATTAGCAGTGATTGACAGAGTTTGTGGGTCAGAAGTCATGTGACCTGGCCCCACTTGCACCAGCTGAC
Source organism: Ambystoma mexicanum (assembly GCF_040938575.1). Lineage (NCBI taxonomy): Eukaryota > Metazoa > Chordata > Amphibia > Caudata > Ambystomatidae > Ambystoma > Ambystoma mexicanum. The sequence continues at coordinate 455,772,862 of NC_090935.1, forward strand.
CAACTGCTCTTGATGTGCTCTGTGCATTTCAGTAAACCTACTACAAGGAGGCACATTGTGCTGCATCTGCAATGTGGTGCTGCACCATAGAGCTGACAAATACATGAAAAAATGTCCATGATCACTCCCTGCTGTAATGACACTGAGCATGTCGTTCACAGTGTGCAATTCATTCAAATGTACAGGTCGACTAAATATAAGGGCCTCATTTATTTATAAAAAATGTTGCTATGTTCCACATGCTCATGGGCCTCAGGTCGTATGTAAAACATAGATAAAACAACAGAAGCATCGGAAAGGTTAGGGGGTGGAGATGCTGCGTGAACATGAGTCAACCTGGTTTAAGGTTGAACAGGTGGAAAGGGCCTCATTACGAGTCCGGTGGTAACCATGCCGGAAAAACCAGCAGACTACCGCCGGACCCATATTACCATTCCGCCTCCGTTATTCCCGGAATCACTGGGGCATTGAGACTCCGGTAACCCGGGAATTCCAGAGCAAGAAATTCTGCAAGTTCCCATTCTCATGGAGTCCCATAGGACTCCATGGGGATGTGGACAATGGAAACACTAGCTCCGTCTATGACGGAGCCGGTGTTTCCATTTGCGCCTGCAGGCGGGTGGTGTTACTCCCGCCAGGTCAGACCTGGCGCGATTGACACCTCTTGCCTGCAGGACTCTGAATCAGCCAGTCTGGAAAGAACGGTGGCAGCGGTTTTACCGCCACCGTTCTTTCCGGACCGGCATGTTCATAATGAGGCCCCTAGTCATTCTTTTGAACTCTTTTAGAGTGTTTGCCATTCTCAGTACCTGGGAAGACTATTCCAGACTGCGGGAGCCTGGATATCGAAGCTGGTCCCACCAAATCTGACCAGCTTGAACTGGTCTTGAGACCGTAAATTATGGTTAGGTCGGCTAACGTTGAGGCGGTCTGTGAGATATTTGGGTGACTCGTTGTTTTTACTTTTGTAAGCAAGGGTTTGGAGCTTGTGTGTAATTTGGTGCTTTAGAGGGAGACAATAGAGGTCCCTCCTGGCGTTGATTATATGGTCTCATCGCGAGATACTGTGAATTGCACGAACAGCCCCGATTTGGGTTACTTGGAGTGCTTTGATGTTGGCTTGGGAAGTGCCAAGCAGCAGACTGATGCAGTAGTCCAAAAGAGAGTTCACCACGCTGTGGCCAGCTGCAACCTACTGCTAAAGGAAATGTAGGGACTAATGTGGTTGAGCAGTTTGTTGATGTACCCACAGGTGGTCCGAATGTGCGTGACCTATGATCTCATTGTGAGCTCAGCGTTAGGAAGGACACCCACCATTTTCACACCTTTGGCCACTGTAATTCTGCTGTCGGCAATGGTGAAACTCTTGCATTCAGAGGCAGGTTTTTTCAGTCTTGGCCCTGAGGTGACAATCAGGAGCTCCATCTTGTCTGCATTGAGGGCAAGCGAGTTAGCTACCATCCAGCCTGGATCACCTCATAGATGGAGTTAATGGCAAAGGAATATTGTGTGTAAATGCCTGAGAGCTCAAGGACGACCTGATGTCATTGGTGTAGTTGGTATATTTGACAGCGAGGTCATCCAGTAGGCTGAGGAGAGGCATGATGTAAATATTGAATATGGAGTGGGAGATACATGACACCTGTGGGACATCAAAGGTTATGTCAGCTGGAGAAGAGCTGGCATCATCAGTTGCTACTCTAGCATTGCAGGGCCCCAAGAAGGATGACATCCTCTGGGCTCCCATGCTAGAGCATGCAGATTGGCCCTGTAATCTGGTCCTCCGCAAAGAGTGGTCGACCAGATCAAAGGCAGCTGAGAGATCCAGAAGCATCAGAAGAGCTGGCTGACCTCTGTCCACAATGCTGATAAGGATGGACTTGAGGTCCAACATGGCAGTCTCAGTGCCATGCTTGGCTCTAAAGCCTGACTGCCATAGGCCAAGGATATTATTGCATTCAATAAATTCTGTGAGCTGGATATATGCCACAGGGTCCATGATCTTTTTGCAAGGAAAGACATGTTTGTTATTGGTCGGTAGTTTTTGGTTATCGACGGGTCTAGGTTGCTATTTTTCAGTAAGGGCGTAATCCACAATTCCTTGAATGATAGCGGGACACTGCCTTCACTAAATGAGAGATTGACCAATTTATTTACCCATGGGCCTAATACATCAAGACAACATTAGAAGATACTAGAAGGGCAGCTATCACCAAGACAGGAGGTAGATTTCATGTCTTATTTTGTCTTACAGATTTCAGATTCAGTGGACTGTTTGAATTCACATCTTATCTTGACAGGTATGGGAGCCGAAAGAAGAATGGTGAGAATTCCCTGTATTTATGAGATCACCTTTTTGGGCAAGGATTCTCTGTTGGTGTCCTACGATTTTAAAGGAGAATTCATCATTAATGTCCTGACACCAAGCTGAGTCTCTGTTAGGACCCAATTTCCTCTCAGATTTGCCCTTGAATTCCCTCAAAATTGTAAAGAGCAACCCAGAGCTGGATTTTGCGTGGGCTATCCTGTTGTTAAGGCTGGTGGATTTTGCCTCAACTTTACGAATTTGGTGGTAATTCCATTTTAAATCTGCTGCATTACTCTTGGTTATAGATGTATTACTTGACAAAATAATTAAGCAGCTTTAACAGAGCCAGGTCAATATACACCATAGGAATGGTTTAATCAGCATTTATTTATTTATATTTATGTATTTATTTGTTTAGTTTCAGAAGAAAACACGGTATATCAAAACACAGTATAACAAACACAGTAAATCAAATGAAATCAAATCAAATCAGATCAAGTCCATTATAACATCAAGACAAGTACAATATATCATACAATAATAAAACATCAAACATTTGCCAGGACATTAATATCAACCAAGTACCTTACCAACCATTTCATTCAGACAACACATTAGTGCACTTTACACTATCTAAACGTGTTTTAATAGTTAACCACAAATAATAAATAGCAATATGGACTTTTTGGCTGTCCGTGTTGAGACAATAAGCCCAGAAATTATCACTCTTTATGTATTAATCAGCATTTGAATGTATGGGTCAGATTATTGGCTATCTGAGGAATGTCAGTATTTAAATAGTTAAGTTCTGAAAATAAGATAAATAAGAAGTGCAGGTTCAAATAATTTCTGCAGTGCTGCGGACGGAGAGTGTCCTAGCACTTACAATGGAATTAGTCCAACATGGATGTGACATTGGGCATGTCATGCATGTTTGGCATGTCATGCCAAAATATCACCAGACTACAAAATCAGCGGCATTGGAAACTGTGGCAAGGGAATGCTACTTTTGTGGTGAACACTGCAACAGTGGGTAGTACATCACCAACAATGCCCCCTTTGTGATGCTTATACACTCACATCAGAGGCCCCCTAGCATCACCTGGAACATTCATCATGCCCTGTCACCAGTTACAAACATGAGATGCCTCCCCCATCATCTGACACCTCCATGACCCATATTAGACAGCAATACCCTCCCAATCCACATATCAGTCACACAGGATGCCCTAATATTGGTATTACCCAAGTTGACCGCAGATGATTTGCCGAATGACCGAATTTAGGGATAGTGTTTTTTACTGCAAATATATGTGGTGGTGGGATCAGGTTAAAAAATAATATAGGGGAATGGAGGGTTGTGTGGGGTCTCCCCCCGCATTTATGTGCAGTCAAAATTACCAGAAAAAAAGGCCAAGTCGACCACAGGCAAACAAATTCTGTTAAACAACCCCAATCCCTAGTATCTGTATCAGAAACACACATCCTTACAATCCCCCTAGAAAACACTGAGACCCTGCAATATTCCTCGAAAACCCAGTGTCTATTACTCACAGTCTCAAACCTATGCCACTCTTCAACACACAAACAGCATAGTATGCATTGGTGAGCTACAATGGGTAGGGGATGAGAGGGGTTAGGCAGGATGGATGGATGGGGTAGAGAGTAGTGAAGTAGGGTTGGTGGGTTCAGAGTAGAATGAGGTAGGATAGGTGGCTTTGGGGTAGCAATGAGAGAGTATGAGTAGGGGGGAATGACATGTAGAGAAGAGTGAGTTAGTCCCTGTCTGGCATTTGCTGCAGGAGGAGCCCAGCTCCCACCTCCAACCTTATCCAAATCGCTTGCCTGAGATAAGGGCTCCCCAGTCTATCTACGGAGCATGCGCTCCATTTAAAAATACTCACCTCGGCAGTCTCTAAATCGACTAGGTCCAGCCTGCCCATAATCCCTCCCGCCAAGGTTGGGGATTGGCCATGCCTGGCCTCATCACCGGAAGCCAAGGGGATCCGACATGTGAAGCCGGCCCCCTTGAAGTACCACCTTCAAGGACATCAGTCCCTGTCTGGCCCTGTCAGGCCGTGACAGCCGTGTTGCCAGGAGACCTTACTGCATGGAGAAATGCTGCTCTGAACTCTATCCAGTACCCGGTTACGGACCTTGCACATTAATTACAAGGTAAGAGGAGCCTTTCCTCCTTGTTCCGAAAGAAATGCTAGCCCCACTATGATGTTTCCTCACCCTTTATGGACCCTCTACCCACTTGACACTATTTCTCCCCCTTTTATGCTTGTCCACGTATATGGAGCATTTGATGGTGCCACACACATTCATTAATATGCACGGTTATATGCGGACTCCCTGCCCTCTTCCTCCTCCACCCAATTACTCCCTCGCCTGTTACCCTTGCTCTCAGACCACATTGCTGCCCCTTAAGCAAGCCATTGTGTATTACTACCAATCCAAGTGGTCTTTATCCTCTCCCATCAGAGCAGCCTGTCAGCCCGATGCCCCAGTTACACTGTTGCATACAGAGCAATATTTTCTCGGCTCCCAGGCCAACCCGCCTTTTCAATGTGTCATCTCACTACCTCTGCTCTCCCTTACACCCCATCCTTTGCCACCAAAGATGTGTCAGAGCCCCTCAGCTCTTGGGACACCTAGTTTATCTGCGTCGGTTCTCCACAAACATATCTGTACCCAACTTACCATCAGCAATTCTCTCTATAAACCCAGGGTAGCAGATCCCATCATAGCTTGCCCTGCAGCCAATATAATGTTATCAACAGTGCCCTCTAACACCCTCCCCATCGTCTCCGTACTCTCATTTTCCTAATGAGGAACCAGTTGTCCTCGCTGAACTTCATCCTCTATATATTCAAACGAATAACTGAATAATCCACCACCTGAGTGCAGAGGATAGGAGACAGAAAAGGCAGGTTATGTGACTTCATCACAGTGTGCTTATCAAGCGTTCTGGCACTACTGAAACTGTTCATGGACTGAAGGGATAACTGACAAAGGAAATAGATTAAATGAAACTAGGTAACATAGAGATTTGTAGAATAGGGATTTCTAGAACAATCACCCCCGCAGTAGATGCCACTAGGGTTCTATATTCCAACTGATGCATAGAATGAATCTGATAGACCAGGTATCTCTGGAGCTCACTGTGCGGGTTTATTCAACTCCAGCTTCAGTTTTCAAGCAAACTATTCAATAGAGTCACTCACCCCATCTGTTCGTGGCCGCTAGCACTGTTAACTGTGTGATCAATGGCGTCTGTATCCCTGGTAACTGAACACGCTGTGTGCTGCAATTGCCCAGTGTTCATCCGTGCTAAAGAGGGTAATAGTGTATGATAGTTACATACAGTGGCTAGTTTTCACTTATCCTTACTCTATAAGGCATCCAGTACAAACTGTGTCACTCACCTCTGTTGGTCATGGACTGCTTTACAGAAGAGAGATTCCGAAGGCGGCGGCATCTGTTACCTTGGCAACAGCACTCGCTGTAAGGTTCTGTCACCCGCCATCTTGGATAAGTATAAGTATACTCCATAGCTAGTGTGTAAAAGAAGGATTAAACTCTATGTTTCCTTTAACCTGTAGTCCATCTTGAAGCCCCCGACGATAGATCCTACATTCCAGTATACCTATCATACATGATTGTTGAACCACATGAGGTGAACTTACTTCCCATTCAATATAGACTATGTAAATGTCCATTGAATCCAAACAAGACCATACATAAAGAAATCAATATATATGCAGTAGATGATAAAATATGGGGCATGATATCCTGGAATCTGATGGGAACAAGATGCAGTATCCCCTTGTCCTTCCATTGATTTAGTAATTATTTGTATCTATAGCAAGTTGACACCAAGTTGGCTCACACGTTGCTAGCCCAAATAACTTGCAGTTTTTATTTACAAAAAATACATAATCGTGAAACTATCATTGCGGGTCTAGAGTCAGCCAGGATCCAGCCATCCTGAGCTAGACATTCCACTCTTTCTCACCCCCTTTATTAAACCCTTGACTGAATATATCATCATGGGAGACTTCACCATAGGATACAAAGATTCCCAAGATCACAAAGCTTCAATGGACACCTCAGCTCTAGGCGACATGAACTTTACCCAATTGATTGATTTACCCACGCATTCCAAAGGGCACACTCTGGGTTGGATTCTTACAGCCAATGTAACCATTAACATTTCAGCCATTGACAAAGTCCCTTGGTCGGACCACTTCCTCATCCAGTTTCAGATCTCCTTGGCTAAGCTCCACAAACATCCGGCCACTAGATTGAATCCTATACAAGTTGGCATTAACCATAACTTGACACCTGAGGATCTAAGAAATTCACTCTTAGTTTCTGCATCCAGGCCCCCAACTTCTCCACACTAGACCTGGCTAACCAGTTCCATGCCTGTCTGCTCCAGACCCTTGACCTCCATGATCCTAATAAAAATAAAACTCCTAAACCCCACACACCCAAGAATACTTGGTTTTCAGATGATTTAATGACCTTACAAAGGAAAAAAAGATCCCTAGAACATCTTGCTAAAAAGCACCCCTTCCCTATCAACCACACAGCCCTTGCCACTGCAGTTCACTCATGTAAGAAAGCAGTAGTTGCATGCAATGAAAACTCTTATAATTTCAGAATTGCCAATGCCAGCTCCAACACAAAATAATTAATTTCCTTCCTTAGAGGGTTGGAAACACTCATGCCTCCTATCGCTAGTTCTCAGATGGATAAAGCCTGGTGTATTATGATACAAGATGCCCTCTCTCATAAATTGCTTCACCCACCATCACTGAATTAGCCAACACCTCCTTTACTACAACCACTGTGCCCCCTAATATCACATCCGCTTGGATCTCACCACTTGTTAAGATACCCTCCCTAGCCCCATCCATCCCTACCAACTACTGTCCCATCACTACCGTCCCCTTCCTACTTAAAGTTCGGGACCACCGGGTCTATATCCAAGTCCAACAATTCCTGGAGCATCACCACCTGCTTGGTAAAAGACAATCTGGTTTCTACCCTAAGCACAGAAATGAAACTGATCTACTGGATTTAAGAATCCCAAAGTTTAGGATCTGTGATTCTGGCAACCTTGCCATCCTTTTCCTACTAGATCTTTCAGCTGTGTTTGATTTAGTGGGACATAACATTTTTGCCAGCAGCTCAGACAACACTTCCACTTTTCACCTGAAGCCGCTGACTGGATTAAATCCTTTCTCAGTGAGCGTACCACAGAGTATTCATTGGGGACTCGGCAGCCAGTCCCATCCCAACGCCACTATGTAACTAAACATGGCTTCTGCCTTTCACCCACACTAGACAACACTTACACAAAATGCTGTTTCGATCTCCTTGATTCCAGGGAAAATATTTACACCACCTTCACGGATGACACACAAATACTCATCCCCATTACATTAAACCAATTTTGAGAGGCTAAGTGCAATTGCCCAGTGAAAGGAATTTCCTGCTGAGTGAGATGAGCCTTACAGTGTAAGCAGTGGAAAAGGCAAAAGCAGTGTTGTGCATGAAATGGCCAGGTCACCCTTGAGGAAAGACCCGAAAGGTTTTGATGTGATTCAGAACAGGGATTGTAGTCATTGATGCAGAAGGAAGAAAAGGAGTAATCCAGGTGTTTAAGGCAGTATGGGGAGCCAATGATGAGAAGATCCATTTTTTCCTCGTTCAAGCACAGTTCGTGAGTGGCCATCCAGTTTTGGATTGTACTAAACTCTGAGTTAATAATGGCAGTGTCATGGAAATGATTGCTTGTGATGGGGATGAGCACGGCTTATCTTTGAAAACTCTATCATGCATCAATGTCTATAAGGAGGCACCCCGCTACCTCAACAACTGCATTACTCAGAACACCCCTAACTGGGGTTCTAAAATCTAGCTCCAGAGCATTTTTGGACATCCCGCGCTTCAAGTACAAAAGAATCAGCGGGGCCAGCTTTTGTGTCACGGCTCCGTCTCTCTGGAATTCCATACCAGCACCCATCAGAAATGAATCATCCTAGTCTACCTTCATAAGACTATTAAAAACCTGGTTGTTTCACGAATAGGAGAGACACTGTTTCTGGCACTCATCACCAATTGATATGTCCTTACTGTATTTACTGTTTTTCCAACGCTGTGATTCCCGTAGGTATGTGCGTTGTCACAAATGTTAAAATAAAATAAAAAATAAATAATAGTAGTACACTTTGAGGTAGTATTGGTGGCTGGGGATTGAAGAGCAGTGAGGTGGAGTTGGTGAGATGGGATAAAGAGTAGTGATGTTGATAGAGAAAAATAAGGTTGGCTGCATGGTTGAGTAGAGATGAGTTGGGTATGGTGGGTGGGTGCAGATAGGAGAGAGGTGCGGTGGATGGGGGAAGAGAAGGGTAAGGTATGTATAAAGATAGGCGAAGTAGGACTGGTGCTAGGTAGAGAAGAGTAATTTATAGTGTGTGTGTTTGGTAGAAGGAAATTACATAGGGTGGGTGGACTATAGAGATAAATGAGGTAGAGTGGGTAAATATGAGTGAGGAAGGGTGGATAGAGACAAGTGAGGCATGTAGAGCAGAGAGTGGTAGTTTGGTTGGGTGGTTAGAGAGCAGTGAAGGAGGGAACTGCCCTTCGTAGCAGAGTAAAACAGCTACTATTGTGGAAAGCCGCAGACATCTGGTAGTCATTCAAATGAATTGACACATTTCAGAAAAACATTAAATCATTGAATCAGCATTTCATCAAATCAGCTGCCATGTTTTGAACATTCTTTTCCTGCTGATCAAAGTCATATGTATGTTTGTTCTCTTGAAAACATCCCATTTAAAAATGCCTGGTTTCAAAATATGTTTTTTTTTTCTTCAGTTTCCTTACTGCTTTTCTTATGCCACAATTTCAATGCGCTTCCTGCTCCTTTGAAGTTAGCATGCATACATTTCTTACTGATAAAACTCCTCCCTACTATGCCTGCATAATATGTATACTTCACGGTTCTCGGAAGTAGTGGAGGATCAGGGGACTTGCCACCTTGATATTACTGATGTTTTTTGTCCTGTGAATGTGACTTGGGTAAGAGGAATACACAGTCAGGTGGATGGAGATGTTTACACATAGTTAAGACACTCATGCAGATAATGGCCGTGATTAGAAGTGCACCACTTTCCGTGTAATGCAGTGACTAGATGGGCAGGTTGTAGCGCTTTTTGGTGACCTTTTTCAATCAGCATGTTATACTTTGTAGGAATCTGGTTTCAATGCTTAAGCGTTCACTCTTTAGTAACAGCTGTTGAGGAGAAGTGTGCCTGTACTTAATCTGCTCATAAGAGCACTTGGCGGTAGGAAGATCTCTTCCTTGCAACTCTAGTGTAGATGGGTCAAGGAAAACTACCCGCAGTTCTTTCCATTGTAGGTGAATGTGGTTGTTATTGTCTTTGCAATATATGTTATATTTACGTATTTATTTTATTGCTGATAACGCAAAGCAAGATCATAAGCAGCAGAGAGCTATACAATGGGAGAGTGCGAGCTTTGGGCCTGACATTTTCCACAGTAGCACAGTACTATTGATGGAGGGAGTGAGGGGTGTTTATTTGTCCGGCAAGTATCATTGAAAGAGGCACATGTTTAGTGTGTTGCTGAACTAGAGGATGGTCGGAGTATTTCAAACCTCTTCCAAAAAAGTATTCGTTTTGATTTTTGCAGTTTGCCTTCACCTAATCCTCCCATCAGAGAGCCTGTTGTTGGTATTCTGTCTTCATTGCAACCCTCTCTGTGGTTGGGATAGGGCAGACTCTCTGTACTTATTTATCTTTCAGGTGGAACTGGATGCCAGAAAACTCTTCAAGTTTCATACATCAGGTAAGAAAAAATGCAAAACTGGAAACATCCTGTTCCGTAGCTTAAGAGTACAGTGACGACATCAGATATGTCATCACTGATTTAATGAAGTTAAAACATGCAGGAGTAGAGGTGAAGGTATATATATATAGTGGCCGTGTAGTTATGGTTAAGTTACTGTTTCCATAAGAAGAGCACTTTTTTGCAAAGTTTGGTGAGGTTTGGTCCAGGGTGGGAAAAGTTATAGGAGGGGGGTCGCAAAACGTCTTTTTTTTCCCATAGACATAATGGGAAAAACTTTGGTCATGCCTACAGCCCAAATCGTTGGACCGATTTACACCAAATTTGCGGCAGGAGCAGCGGCTTGGTCCCGAAAGCGTGCTTTTGTTAATTTGGTGTAAATCCATCCAGTAGTTTTCTTTAAAATGACCAAAATGTAAGGCACAAAAATTAGTGATATCTATGTCCGCTCTGCAGACACACTTCCCTGTTCGCTCAGCGAACAGGACACGGATTGGCCAAGCGGCTTGCGTGATGTCCGCCGACATATGAAGTGCTCTCCGATTGGCTGGGGTGAAGCGTGAAGTCCGTCAGATTTTTGGAGACGGCTGCCATCTTGGATTCTCATCCGGTGTCCACGGACATCGTGGCAAAACCTATTAAAAAAAACAGAATTGCACTCGTCAAACTGATCAAATAATGTTTGGCAAGGTGAGGGGTGATGAGGATGGGATGGAATATGGCTGCAAGAAGCACAAAAATGTGTTAACTAAACAACATCCGAACGCGAAGAAAGCATGTAGCGGTGAAGACCACGCTCATGTAGTAAGGCGCATGCGCAGAACTACTTCACCCGCTCTTGACATATAACGCGCCAGTCAAAATGTGCACACACTTTCTTTTTCAAAGTCGCATGTGCGCCTCATCCAAACACGGACACGCGTTGAACAAAACGCGCAGAAATGATGACCGTGCACAGGAGTTAAAATTAATGGAAAACATGTAGCAGTCAAAACTGCACACACGCACTGTAGAAAACACATACCTGCAAACACTGCACACACGCGATGTACATAACACGTAGCTACGAAGACCACGCACACGCACTGTAGATAACACGTAGTTTGGAAGACCACGCACACACGCTGGCGCTGTAGATAACATGTAGCTGCGAACAGTAAGCACATGCTTTGTAGAAAACACGTAGCTACAAAGACCACGCACACGCGTTTCTGAGCTCACACGCGCCTTATCTGAGTATGCACACGTTCTGTAGATAACACGTAGCTGAGAAGACCATGCACATGCGTTGAACAAAACCGTGCACAGGAGATAACGGAAAACACATACTAGTGAAGACCACGCACATGCGCTGTAGAAAACACATAGCTGCAAAGACCACGCACACGCACTGGCACTGTAGATAACACGTAGCTGCGAAGACCACGCACACGTGCTGTACATAACACATAGCTGCAAAGACCACGCACACGTGCTGTACATAACACATAGCTAAGAAGACCACGCACACGCATTAAAGAAAAACACGCAGAAATTACATGAATCCAAACTCACACGCGCCTCATTTGAACATGCACACACGCTGTAGAAAACACATAGCTGCGAAGACCACGCACACGTGTTGTGAAGTGAAGAGGGGCCCTGTATGGAACCCCACCTTCCCTAACACGCACACGCATTGAACAAAACCGCTCACAGGAGTTAATGGAAAACACGTACTACTGAAGACCACGCACATGCGCTGCAGAAAACACATAGCTACAAAGACCACGCACACGCGCTGGCACTGTAGATAACATGAAGCTGCGAAAACCACGCACATGCGCTGTATATAACACGTAGCTGCGAAGACCACGCACACGCGCTGTACATAACACATAGCTGAGAAGACCACGCACACGCATTGAAGAAAAATACGCAGAAATTGCATGAATCCAAGCTCACACGTGCCTCATTTGAACATGCACTCGCGCTGTAGAAAACACGTATCTGCGAAGACCGAGCACACGTGTTGTGAAGTGAAGAGGGGCCCTGTATGGAACCCCGCCTTCCCTTTCCATGGTGGCCATCTTGTTAAAAGGATTGTCCTACCTACACCGGGATGCCGCAGGTGTACCGGTTTGGGAAGAAAAATCTTTTTTTAGCACCCCGGGTTCCCGCTTTGGGAACCTAGGGTGGTAATGGTCTTCATCCATTTAAAAGGACGTTATGGTTACGTTGCACTAATAAAAACCTATGAAATTCTGTAAAAAAAACTTTGTTAAAGGGACGTTATGGTTAAGTTGCACTACTAAAAACCTATGTAATTCAGTTAAAAAAAAAACTTTGTTAAGGGGACGTTATGGTTACAAGTAAAATCAAAAACCCCTGAAATTCGCCAGTTATGGTAAGCTAAGCAACCATAACTCGCACCACCACCGTGCACTGCTAAGACTAACACCCAGGACATCAAAGATGACATCACAAATATCATTGTTGACATCACTGATGACATCACATGTGCATTTACATTTCATACAAGGGGTTGTGAATGTAATGTTGTCAAAAAAATATCAGGGATTATCGGAAGATGTGTAATATGCTACATAGTTTATTACGCAATGTAGTGTTCTAAAGAACATTCCATTGTAGTGTGCTTTCTAGTACAGGAACCTATTCATACAGAAATGTACAGTATTGGCTGCAGCATACACCACATAATGCTTCTGTATTAGACTTTTCCGTGAAACATTTAGTAATTAGCTAATAATGCATCACTTACTACCTATTTCTACTAATACACACAAAACATAAATAGAGTATAATGCATGCAAATATGGGGCATATATATGGAGAGTACAATAAGCAAACAACAGGCAGTATCATTAGCAACTGTGTATTATGTACATGATTGTATTCACGCACACAAATGATTGCTGTGTTTCAGTCCTGCTTCTTCCCCTATGTATGTGCATCATATGATGCGAATGAACTCTAAGGAAAGTAGTCTAAGAACATATGAGACTGAGTGAAGAAAACAACCTGGCCTAGATATGTCAGCAACAAAAAAGAAGGAGCCAGACATGTGATATCATCAGTGATGTCATCAGTGATATTTGTGATGTCATCTTTGATGTGTGGGTGTTAGTCTTAGCAGTGCACGTGGTGGCGCGAGTTATGGTTGCTTATCTTACCATAACTGGCGAACTTCAGGGGTTTTTCGATTTTACTTTTAACCATAACGTCTCCTTAACAAAGTTTTTTTTACTGAATTGTATACGTTTTTAGTAGTGCAACTTAACCATAACGTCCCTTTAACCAAGTCTTTTTTTACTGAATATATATATATATATATATATATATATATATATATATATATATATATATATATATATATATATATATATATATATATACTTAAAATTCAGTGTAACACTTAGTTCATGTCGCGTTAAGGTGCCACTTTAACACAAAGACAACCTTCAAATTCAGCAGGGGTTGGACACTATGTCAGCTTAACTCTGATTCCCCTGTTGCACAACCTATGAGAACAAGGATGACATTACAAATTACATCAATGACCATATAACCAATGGCATATTTTATGACATTGCTTATGGCATCCACAATGATATCACTGGAAAGGAGATTAGACTGATGGCATCACATTTGAAACTACCCATAATACCACATAGGACATCAGTTATGACACCATGAATAACATTAAACGATGGATTCATGGATGTACCATGTGAATTACGAAGGGATTATTATTTTCCTGACTCTGATGAAGGAAACATGGCAAACCTTGTGTGTGACAATAATAATAAGATATTATATCCTTGTTATTGTAGGCTACAACTTGTGTACATGATAACACCTTAAACATATTTGTCGGAGCATGGGATCATGTTTGCCATAACCTCCCTTTACTGATTCTAAAAGATGATACACCTTGTTCTGGTCTTCCGCAGCTGTGCCACACATCTAACTAGCAGCATGCTAAATCTTCTTCTCTTTGAGGACACAAGACTTTTGGTATTATCTAATGCACAGGTTGATTGCGGCTGGGGGTCAAGGTGCACACTACTTCAGGTCTTCTATGGCTTGTTGGGTACACAGAAAGCTGTAACCATTTGTCAAAGTTTAGATATCTATTGTGCAGTATTATCAGTATATTTTTTATTGAATTTAGCTGAGAAAACTCAACTTTTATCAAATGTAAACATTTCATTCATGTTTTACAAATGTTCAGTTAATTTTGCAATTCATACAATTTATGAGAAAGTTCCAAGGATAGTTAATGAACAAAAACACATTATCAATATTATAAGCCCCTCCTAATACAATAATACAATAATATGCAACTCCTTCCAGCTTATTGGATTTTCCACAATTTTGTAACATATCTCAGCAGTGTTGGGTACACATCCAGCCCTTTGCACAGTGTATGCAGATAATGGTTTTGGGCACAAATTCGCCATTCTGTTTTGTATTTCTTCAATAAGGACACAACCTTCTTGATGAGAATGTTCTAGCCAATGCACTTTAAAATGCTGTCCACTGTATGAGCCAGGATGTTCAGCATGCTCTAAATACTGAAATCCAGCCAATCAGGACATGGGGAACTCAGGCCTCCTGAAAGGCTGAAACTTCCATAGATGCCTAGTCAGATTTTTTTTATCTAGATTTACATCCGCACAGCTGGATTTGCTTCATGGACGGGCATTCATTTGATGACTTGGTGGTTGAAAGTGAAAGAACTAAATCTGCCACATCTGCTTCCACTGAAAAAACTCCACCTATATCTACTCCTTTCCATTCATGGCAGTGAATTTGATACTAGTATAGCCATATG
Source organism: Ambystoma mexicanum (assembly GCF_040938575.1). Taxonomy (NCBI): domain Eukaryota; kingdom Metazoa; phylum Chordata; class Amphibia; order Caudata; family Ambystomatidae; genus Ambystoma; species Ambystoma mexicanum. Next base: position 455,787,894 of record NC_090935.1, read on the forward strand.
TACCAACATATGAATTATCCATGCATTGATTTTATACTTATAAACTGACAGAAATATGTGTGCATATGTGACAGTGTTCATTGCAGGTCTTTGGATTTTGTCATACAAACAAAATATTGTCTGTAAAGAACATACTTATTGAAACAGTTCCTCGATGCATTATGATACTGTAAGGTCTTGTCTGTAGGGAACTTGCAGAGATAACTTAGGGTGATTGGAACCCCTGTCTTGTCCCTCGAAAAATCCGACCCTGCAGTGACACGTGTGTGACATCTGTGATTTGTAAAAGACTGATATCCAGTAAAGTGGCCGCCAGATCAAAGTGCATCATGTGTCTGATTCACATTAATACTATAAGTTTTTAGCTGGAACAGAGACTGTGATGTTTTGATTCCATGTGAACATTGCTAATATCATGGATTTTGCCTGGGAGATCACGACCAAGCCAGATATGTTTTTAAAGCCTCGTTGATCAAAGTTTTAGGGAGGCATCGAATTTCTATAGAGAAATGCTGTAAACCCATTGCCATCACATAAATACTGTCTCCTGCATGCTTCACTGGTATGTAATGGCCTGGGACACAAGTTAAAACTGTTACCCAACACTGTAACACGCCAGTGAATGTATTATTGCTTTCAGCAACCTCAACCCAGGGTGCTGACAGTAAGGTATTTGTTTGAAAGAACGGTTCACGCTATGAAACTCCTGCATTCAAACAAATACTAACCTAAGATGACCACCATGGAAATAGAGGGTGGGGATCTATGCGAGCCCCTCTTCCATATCCATGGCTGCCCTGAACCTGTTAAGGAGCAGTGGCAGTGGTGATGCCACTGAAAAAGAAACTGGATAAGTGGGTGGTTGCTGTGGTTGGGTATGGACATGGACAGAGACAGGAGTGAGGGGGTATGGGGGCAAGATGAGGGGCAGTGCAAGCTGATTGTTTGGAACGCAGCCTTGGTTGATGGGATCTAAGCAAGCTGATTGACTTTGGCACGCGTCCGGTGTGCTAACAGCCATTGTGCTCCCTATTGTGTGTCAGAAAGGTCCATCTGTCTGTATGATAGTTAGTAAGCTTCAGTTGCTCACAATACTCTACTTTCACTTAGGGCATTCTCTGGTCACCATAATAAGCCTTGCAAATGTCTTCTGTGTTATCATATGAGCCAGCATTCTCCCTAATGTATTTATCTGATCATTAAAACGAATAATAATAATAATGTTTGCACTTTTCTATGGACAAGCAAAACTCATGTTGTCTGTATGTTTAGAAAAATGCAGCCATGGTCGGTTCTATTGGGGAGCCCTGTGTTGGATTGATGGCACTTGTTGAATCATTTGTATTTCACTCGTATTGTTTTCTTTTTCATGGTCCTCTCTTTTTAGAGCTGCACTCTCCTGATTCCCAGTGCTCTCATACATGCATTGCCACGTGCTAGATTATCTCTACCTCATCTTCCCATTGACATTTATCTGGGAAACACATTTGAGTTGTCCTGGATCCTCTTTTGTGGTGATGTGGAGCAGCTGCATGCAGATGCAACCGCATGTAGATCTGCATACCAAACAATCATTATTCTTCTACTGACTTTACAGTTGTGGGGATGTTATGAATTACCCCATATCTTGTGCAGCCCTCCCCCCCCCCCCCGCCATCAGAGATGGCTGGCCTCATAGAAGTTTTCCCTATGGAACTCGAATGTTCCACGGTACAAATGTGATTAGGATTACTAAAAAAAGACATTTGACTTTATCCTCTCTGCATGAAGGCACTGTGCACTTTGGAGAGAAAGCAGGGGTTCTATGAGTATATGCAGTGATCCCTGAAAGGGCCCCTTCACACAAGGACCTCACATGTGTGCCAGAAATCCCCTAACTGAATTCCTGCAAGGATCAAATTCAGGGGGAATCTGCTGTCAATAGTGATTGTTCAGGAGGGATCTGGCTCCACAACATGGATTCTTCTCATCTATGAGGATATGTTCTCTACCTCTCCTGTGTTCTTTGCTGCACTGAAATAAAAATAAAAATCTTACTCCTAATTTAACTTTGAAAGGTCATTATATTGTAGCTGTGTCTTTGAAAGCAGGACTATATCTGCATCCAGTTTTTTTGGTATTGCAGAACTCAGATGCAATTGATAAGGCCATTAAATCCATGTACAAGCCCTGTGACTATGTGAAGATATTATTGCGAGTTAGTGTTTGGTGATGGACATATCTGTGCACATGGACAATGGGCATACTTGGGAACGGTTTAGTGCTGGGGACATATTGCAGTTTGTGAGCTTAAAAGTTGATAAGGTGATGCTTTTCATATAGGAGTCTCCTACCTCGCCATTGAGGTAAGTACACCCAACTCTGGCAACCCATGCCACTGTGACAAAATTAGGTGGCACACTCTCCAGTCCTTCTTCCTCCTGAAGGATGACCTACATGACTGTGTTGCAGTAAGTAATTTGCAGGGTTTCAGCCTTTGAGGCAGAGCAGGTACATGTCAGGTAGAGGTAAGGCATTCTGTAGCTACACGCACCTACATGGAACAGGTATTGGCACAGATGCATCAGACGCCGGCTTAGGTGTTGCAATATGTGGAGAGCTCAACACCCTGAGGGTGGGATGTGTTGCTGAGATACAAGAGGCTAGGAGAGAGGCAACAGATGGGTGGCCAAAGACCAGCACAGTAAAGGCTGAAATGAATGCTACCCAGGCTCAGTCCGGCACTGAGGCAGAGGCTGCTCTGGCCGTGGCGAAGGCTTAAGCAGAGAAATCCTGAGACCAGGCTGGTGCAGGTGGCCAGCGTTTGAGGCTGTCATGAAGCCAAGGCAACCTTAAAGCAGGTCTGAACAATAATGTCTCCTCTGTGGATGCCTCAGGCGGTACTGTGGGACGCATGCACAGTGTTGACGATTCTCACTCCTCCCTCAGCTACCACATGGTAGAAGACAAACTGAAGCACAGCCAGACATTTTCCACCTCAGCTACCACATGGTAGCAGACACACTCAAGCATAGCCAGACACATGCCACCTCAGCTACCACATGGTCGAAGACAAACTCAAGCCCTACAGGCAGATGCCACCTCAGATACCACATGTTAGAAGACAAACTCAAGCCCAGTCAGACACATGCCACCTCCACTACCACATTTTAGAAGACAAACACAAGCACAGCCAGGAACATGACGCCTCAGCTACCACATGGTAGAAGACAAACTCAAGCACAGCCAGGCACATGCCACCTCAGCTACCACATGGTAGAAGACAAAATCAAGCCCTAGAGGCACTGGACACCTCAGCTACCACATGGTAGCAGACTAACTCAAGCCCTACTGGCACATGCCACCTCAGCTACCACATGATAGAAGACAAACTCAAGTCCAGCCAGCCACATGCCACCTCAGCTACCATGTGGTAGAAGACAAACTCAAGCACAGCCAGGCAGATGCCACCTGAGCTAACATATGGTAGAAGACAAACTCAAGCACAACAGACACATGCCACCTGGACTGGGATACTGGTGCACAATGATCAGACATGTTGAATTCACAATAACAGCATACAAGCTTCTTTTAACACATTCTGCTCCACCCACACATAGTTATCTTTACGATTGCAGCCCCCAGCCAAGCAGTCCCAAAATCATTACCCGCAATGGGTATGGTCAGCCCATTGCTCCTACCAAGAGGGAGAGAACGAGAAATACTGATGTTAGAATACAGGATTTTAAACTCCCCATTTAAGCAATTATCTTTCTTTGGGTCCCCCCATAAATTCGAGAAAACTATTTTTGTTGTAGGTACTCTTTGGTGGACTGTCTTGTATTTATATATCAGAACCGATTTTCAAGATACACAGGTTTGATGTTTATGAGCATTTTATCATTAACTTATAAAGCAGGGTGGTGGAATTGTATCTGTTTTTCATAATAATGGAGCCTTTAGAAATGACCACACTGGAAACGGTGCCTCATTATGTCATCCTTTTGCACTACCCCATCTGCATTTTCAACATGTTATCTATGATCCCCATGTCCACCAGTCCATCACCAGGTTTGCACTCATTCCCCTTATGTGCAAACATGAACATGGTGTACCTGATAGTGATTTTGTGCAGCATTCAGCATTTTGCAATTATCAGGCATTATAACCCCCACCTCCCCAGGTCCTGTGGAGGCACCTAAAATGGTTCTTCAGCAGACAAAACTCCCTATCTATAGTGCTACAGGTGCTGATCTGTGCCTGATTATGGCACTGCTTACTTTGTGTCACGAGCCAGTTTATTGGTGGTAGCAGCCAGGTGTGTTGGGGATATCCAGGGCCCCCCGAAGCGAGTGGGTTAGATTTGTGTTGCTTAAGCATACGCAGTGGCATTCACATAGCAAAATTCGAACAGTTCCCCTCCAGCAACAAAGGTGTAGCATTATGCAAATGTGTGACAATGTTCAGGTCATTGTATATACTTGTTTTCTGTACTTGCCTTCAATGTCTTGATTATGGAGGTTGTTTTCTGCCCTCTCTGTGTTTCCATTAACCAAGATGTGCGATGAAATAGGGTTGATGGACTCCTCTGCGAAATGGAATTGATTGTGATGCTTTCATATTGACGTGCATTGATCTACACACGATTTTCTGCAGACATATCTAGTAGACAGGCTAGGTGTCATGGCGGTGCCTCCGCTGTGTGTGGCGAGCCATTGATTCATATGGTCATAGAGTTGTGGCGTGACCTTCTGGGAGAAGAACAGCGTGTGGTCACCAGTCATTTGTATATTGATACTGTGCAGCTTGCATCTGTTCCACAAGTCCTGTAAGGGTCAAGGTTAGTTGTACAAGGGTCACTTGTGGTCATTCCAGGGCCCCAGGCACACTGGGGAATTCAGAAATGACATATCATGATGGATTTATAGAATTTATAGCAGCTGTGTCTTTTTGGGACAAATATGTAATGCTGTTTGTGTTGCGCCACAGTTGTGAGGACCAGGATAAGGATTTTAGAGTAAGGGGGCTAGGTACTGCCAGGTGCAAGAGGCATGGTAAAATGGAATGGGGCACGTGCACATAAATGCAACACAATGAACAGCTTCAGATGGAGAGGCATTACTGTTCTTGTGATTGTAGGAAATCCTGAATGTGCCTCAAGACTGTGTGGGTTGCTGCCATGTTCAACCAGTAGGTGGTGGTCACTCATGTCTTAGGGGAGAGTACTGTGAACCTTTTACACAGCTCTTTTCCGAAGATTCTGCTGTTGCGCGACATGATGGGCAGGCGTATGGGGTAACTGCTGAGCTGCTTGATGGGGGGGTTCTGGCTAGGGTAATAGGGGGATGCTGACTGGGCTGATGGGATGTTGGCTGTCCAGGCTGTCAGTGTGGTTATTTGTCCAGCTAATAAGGTGGCATCGGAGTGCCTGCTGGGCCACCTGCTGGCCATCCAACAAGACAGCTGCAATCAACTGAGCTTCTGAACACTTCATTTTGCTGTGTTGTTGTGAACATGTCAATTTTGTTTATTTTATAGTGAGCCCACCACTCATTTTTGTTGATTTTATTTGGGACTCATTTTAGGAGGTCTTTCCATTTGTTGACAAAGTTGTAGTAGTGCTATCATACCATCACTTCTGGTCTGTATTGCTTTGAGAAGGTTCCAATTTCAAGAGGGGTTGTGTTCGTTTATATTGAGGATAATTCATTATGACATTAGATCAGGGTGAATGATATTACGATAGGCAGATTTTTCTTTTGTAACGTGTAAGTGATCGTTACATCATGTACCCAATGTGCTGCGCTGCAGATTTGTATTCGTAGTGTGATGATGAGTCCTGCTTGAGATGGAGAAGAGAAGACTACAGAAGTATAAGAGAACTAAGTCTCACTGAGCGCCCCACTCTAGAAATCAAAAGTCATTTGCTGGTGAATTTCAAGGTATTGTAAGTGTATCTGACATGTCTCCAAACATATACATGAAGTGTTAGTGGCAATATGGTTCACAAAAATAGGCCTAAAGGAAAACGAAATCAGTCTAGTAGGACTGAAGTTTAACAAAATAAATCCAAAAAGGCCAGGTAATCACCCAACACGTGTTTCGAGCTAAACTCTTCCTCAGGGCTGTTACTGTAATTGACATTTTTCCAAACCACAAATGACTCATAGCACAAGTACATTGCAAACAGTTGAGACAACAAAACGCACAATAACAAGAAAAACAATGAGAGAAAATATAAAAGATAACCACAAAATGCATGGATATGCACATACGTATGATTTCAATTGTTTTCTACATTTTAAAATAACTAACAGTTACTAATGCCTAATAAAGTGAACATTCAATTGCTAAACGTTGTACGCAAATCATCATGTTGCTATTATCTATGGGCATGTAGTAGTATTATTATGATGAACCATCCAAATAAAGGTATTGGGAAAGGCGTAAATGTGTGTTAAATAAATTGAAGGGTATTTTCTGCTGGATGGAATTACCAATAATGATCTCAGACCAAATATTCGGACAGACTCAAAGAATATGGCTAAAGTACTACTTTATTCTTATTTAATAAAGCAGGGAGAACTGGCAGGCATCGGACTGATGCATGCACACTCACAACTAATCCTGATTATGCAAAGGTCCTATACCCCAATGTGAATCCTCTATGATGTCATGCTACATGGCAAAATTCAAAACCTATCAAGGGAAGGGATTGGTTAAGGGAACATATAGGATTAGTGCATCAGTGGCTACCCCTTATCTGTAGGGCACACCTTGAATTACATCTAAAAACATACAGTACTGATAATAACGGACACAATAGAAGTGGATTGGTAAATGCAACATTGTATGTTAGGTTGCCCCCCAGACCCACTGATTGATTGGCATACTATCCCATACTTGGACTTTGGGCTCTATAGCAGCACGTTGTTGAAACACAAATTTGTTATTTGATTCCAGTCAGACTACTACCCATTTTCCCAATTAGTCTATCACCTCTCATCGGTAGGCCGTAAGTCAAAGTCTTCCTTTTGTAGAGGACCTTGCTGGCTGCTCACTGGCCTGGAACATTCAAGTGAGTTTGAGCACACCACTATCTTTGTCTGAGATTCTAATGAATAGCCCTTGATCTCTTCTTTGAAATCACGTGTTAGCAGACCACACATTTGTCAACTTCAGCCTCTTATTTACTGCTATTTGATCGCATTATGCTGGTTACTGTTGCTCCTCTGGGCTTCTAGAGGCTTGCTCATTCTATCTCATTGTACACTTTTAATTGATCAACAGTTGGCTCTTGCATATGTTTTCTTCTTCTTATGAGCAATGTCCCACTTTCAGAGTTTATCCATGTAACTCCCTTTGAGCTCTGTGCTTATTCCTTAAAATAGCATCCTTAATTCTGGGCTAACCTTCACTCATCGCCTGTTCTGCACACAGAGCTTGTATTCTGCATCTCCTGATTCTGAACCCTTAGTCTGTCTAAGCGTCCCTTTTCTATCATGGCCGTTTTAGCCACATTATATATACCTCTATACCAAGCTTCTATATGTTTCTTTTCTACCTTGCGTTACTGCGTATTTACAGTTATTGGTTAGTTAGTAACTTCATCTTCTTTGCATTCATGATTACTTTAGCTTTTAGGTACATGTTTCTCTAAGTGCTTCAGTTACATTGTCACTCTTAAGTATTTTAATATTGTTTCAACATAGGTTCATATATCCTCTTAATGACATCAATCTGCCCTCGTCAGATTTCACTTAACATTCCATGATGTCCATAGGTGCATGCTGACATCCTTCCATTTGGCCTCCTTCCATACTTTCAATGCAAGGGTACATTCTGCATGGCTATCTGAGGGCATAGCGTCTCCCATACACTTGATGCGGTATAAGAAAAATACGGAGGGTCCCATTTACTGCTCTTCTATTGCTGTTCCTGTATGATGGTGGTGACGGGGCGGGAAATATTGGAAAATGTCTACCTGCTCCTCTACATTAGCACCAAAGCTGGTGTGTTCCACATTGTTAGGGTACCTGAAGTGATAATTAAATTCAAAATAATGTAAGGCTGTGGGAGAACCACTTTGCACCTCAATCTATGTTTCTTCTTGAATTCTGTGTTTAGGAAAATGTTATGATGTTCATTACCTAGGGACACTGTTGTATGGGAAGCTATGCCATGGAATGTCTATTGGTTCAGGTTCTGGTGAGGTCGCAGAACATGTATGTGTTTATGTTCTTAAAGTTCTACAGTTTGTCAGTTGAAGCTACTTGTTGGAGTAGAGGGGTCCTCTGTTGTTGTGGGGGGTCTTTCTCTCCTGTTATCCTAATAAATACTTATTGTGAAGACTTACCTGTGTCCAGAGCGTCATCGCAACAATGGCGACGAGGATGGGATGACAGGAGACCTCCTGCAACTAATCTGCCTGCACATCGCTCCACTGCCCAAAAGCGAAGCAGTGACCGCCGAGGAAGCGAGACCCCATCGTGAGCTGCTTCGTGCTCTGGGCTGCTCCGCTTATCCTAGCATTGCAGCGGCCGCCGAGACTAGCAAACAGATGCCCTGGCATCCAGAGTGTGCCGCCCTCCGGAGTCTGCTGTCTCATAGCAAGTAAGTGCCCTCGCTGCCCGTTAGCCCCGTCGAGAGAAGAGTCCGTTTTTTGCTCGTTTCGCCTCTCCCAAGAGGCCTCGCCAATCCCGCAGCTGTAACCCGCGTAGTCTCTCCAGTACCGTTTGTCGCAGCTGCTCAGATACGTGATTGCCGCGATCGGACTTGAGTTCCCTGAAGGGGGGGTGCGCAGCCTAGAGAAGCCGCAGAGCACGTCACTGTACATCGGAGAGGAGGTGTATAGCATGAAAGAAAAGTGAGCAGCCAAGACCGAGTGGAGCTTGTTACTGTACATTCGGTAGGAGGTACGCAGCTCGAGTGACTATTGAGTGGCCAAGATAGGGCAGAGCATACTACCGTACAGTCGGTAGGAGGTGCGCAACACAGAAGAAAATAATTAATCGTGTGGATCGCGTTGTTGTTTGGATTGATCTGCAATTTACGGGGAATTTCGAGTTAGCAAGTTTCTATCTAAAGGCGCAAAAGGGGCAGCATGTCAAGCAGTTGAAGTCCAAGTGTGCACCAGGTCACCGTGTTGATAGCAAGTGGCATCCGGAGTGTGTTTATCTTATTGAAGGAGGCCAGAGGATCAGCAGATCACACAGCTTTGCATTATGGCAGGTTTGCCGGGTATCGCAGGACCACCAATTTTTATGCCAGTTCCCGGTCCAGCAAAGATCATGTGGGCTCAATGGCGCAAGGGGTTTTTACAATACATGAAGGCAGCCAGTGGAACTTTGTATTCCAGTGAAAGGAAATTGGAATTATTGCTGCATTTTCTAGGATATGAGGGCCAAAGAATATACGAGACACTTCCTCAACCTCTTGGAGATAGCGGTGGGGATGACATGAATGAATTTGATTTAGCTTTGATGAAGTTGGATAAGCATTTCAATCCCAAGACCAGCACAATATTGGAGTGTTATAATTTCTGCATGCGTGTACAGGCGTCTGGAGAATCGGTGGAAGAGTATGTGACGGCGCTGAGACATCTTGCCTTGCCCTGCAAAATTCAAGAAGCATTTGACGAACACATACGCGATCAATTAATGACACATTGTAGGGCCAACAAAATTCGCGAAGAACTATGGTTAAGGGATGAGCCAAATTTAGAAGACGTATTGGACATTGCAAGGCGAGTGGAACACTCCTTAGCATGTGTGGCCAAATTATCCAGAAACTAATTGGGAGAGTCAAAGGAGAGCAAGTCTGAAGTTTTAAATGTGACCGACGGGAAGAACAAAAGGAAGTCCATAAATAACCAGTCAAATCGTGTGGCTGTGGAGGAGAAGAGAAATCAAGATCTACCGCAGAAGGCAGAAAAAAAGGATGAGAGACTTTGTTTCCGATGCGCGAGCAACACACACTTTGCATCTTCTGTTGTGTGCCTGAGTTGCAGGGCCACATGTGTGAGGTGTAAAAGGAAGGGTCATTATGCAAACTGTTGCAAAAACTTTCAATTCGGACAATTTGCTCAAAAGAAGGTTCTTTATGTGAATGAAGAAGAAGATGGAAGGTCGTCCGAGGAGGAAATAACACTTCCAATGCAGAATGTTGTTGTCAATACTGTTAAAGTTGTCATGGAGGGTGAAAGTACAGATGATTGTGAGCATCCGTATGCACTGGTGAAAGTGTATGGTCATGATGTATCCATGATGGCGGATTCTGTGTCTAAAATTACTTTTGTGTCTAGAAGTGTGTTTGAGAAGGACATGGATGGTAAGGTGTCCGGCCTGTCAAAACCTGATATAAATCCAAGTGGATACAACCAGGATAAAATTGAACTGTTGGGGTATGCGTGGAGCGAGTTCGAATTTAAGGGCCGGAAATGCGATGGCAAAGTATACATAACCAAAAAGGGTCAATCCTTACTGGGATGGAGGGAGCAGAAAAGCCTTGCCATCAGATTAGATCCTAACAAAGAAGAACAAGTATATCAGGTGTCAGAACCACATGCAGGTTTGTGCAAATATGTGGTAGGACACAGAGGAGTATTTGATGGAAGTATGGGGAAGGTGAAAGGTTTTATACACCAAATCATATTGAAAAGGAATAGAGTGCCTGTTGCTGTGAAACTTAGGCCAGTACCTTTGTCTTTAAGGGAAGGGGTCAAGAAAGAGTTGATGGAACTGTTACAGTTGGGTGTCATTGAGAAGGCAGGCGGAGTTGAATGGGTATCCCCGGTGGTGGTTGTCAAAAAGAGTTCTGGGGATCTGAGACTATGCATAGACATGCGTGAGCTCAACATGGGCGAGGGAAGTTTTTTTGAAATTGGATATGGCATCTGCTTATCACCAGATTGAATTGGAGGAAGGGTGCAGAAAATGTACCGCCTTCATCACTCATGAGGGTGTGTTTCAATTCAGAAGGATGCCTTTTGGGTTGGCATCGGCCTCATCGGTATTTCAAAAAGTCATGGACCGGTTACTCAAGTGTGTGAAGGCGGTATTTTGTTTCCAAGACGATGTATTGATTTGTGGGGAAACCCTTGAAGAACATGACAAAAGTCTGTATGAGGTGTTGAACATTTTTGAAGAAAGGGGGATCACCTTGAAGCAAGAAATGTGTAAATTTTCTGTTTCCAAGGTAGATTACCTAGGCCACGAGGTATCATATGAAGGGGTAAAACCAAAAGAGAGTATTGTGAATTCCATAAAAGAAATTGAATGGCCAACCAATAAGAGTGAACTACGTTAATTCTTAGGTATGATGGGATTTTATCAAAAATTTGTAATGAACTATGCATCCAAGGTGTTGGAAATGAGGAAGATTCTAAGGAAAGTGGTAGAGTTCATATGGAATCGAGAGTGTGATGTGGAATTTACAAGGATCAAGCAAGAGATGGATATGGCTCGTCCATTAGGATGTTTTGACACGAAGAAACAATCTATTATTATTGTTGATGCCAGCAAAGGTGGGCTGGGAGCAGTGCTCTCGCAGAGACAAGATGATGGGTCGGAAGAGGTGATAGCGCATGCGTCACGTGGTCTGAAAGGTGCAGAATTGAGATATTCTGTTCTCGAAAAGGAAGCTTTGGCATGCTATTGGGCTGTAGAGCGCTTTAGAAATTTTGTGTGGGGTATGGAATTTGTTCTACGGACGGATCACAAGCCTTTGAAAGTTATTTTTGAAAGTAAGGGTTTAGAGAAGGTTTCGCGCAGAGTAGCCGGGTGGGTTACCAGGATGCAGGCGCACAATTTCAAAATGGAGGTTATACCTGGGAAGGAGAACATGCTTGCTGACAATCTTTCAAGGGTAAGGGTTGCATCCCAGGAAGGGTTAGATGGTGAGATGGAAATGGAAATGGTGTTTGTGAACACAGAGGCAACTGTGTCCTGACAAGAGTGGTTGGTGGAGGTAGGGAGGGACGTGATAATTAATAAGGTGATCACATATGTAACGGCTTCTGTTTGGCCTAACAAATCTGAATTGGACGAGGGTGAGAGGCCTTATTGGGAGGTCAAAGATGAACTATCTGTTGCGGATGGCATATTGTTCAAGTGGGAGAGAGCAGTTGCTCCAGCAGGTATCCGCAAGAGGATTATCAACCTAGCTCATAGTGGCCATATTGGCGTTACCAAGACCAAAGGGGTGTTAAGATCAGATTATTGGTGGCCGGGATTTGACAAGGAGGTTGAGAACCGTCTAGCAGAATGTCATTTTTGTATCAAGAGTGGGAAGGGGGTTGAGGCTAGAAAACAACCTCTGATTGATGTTGGTGTTCCAAAAATTTGGAGGGACATAACAATGGACATCCTGGGTCTGGTTGATGTAGGATATGGCCGAGGAAGGTATGTCGTTCTGGTGGTTGATTTATTCTCCAGGTGGGTAGATTTCAAGGTTGTGCGTGAAATATCGGGAGAAAATATGGTGAAGGTTTTACAAGAAATGTTTGCGATTGAGGGACTACCTGAAAGTGTCCTTACTGACAATGGAACTCAGTTCACTGGTGGGTTGTTTCCTGAATATTTAAAAAGGTGTGGAGTGAGCCATAAGAGGGCAGCTCTTTATCATTCTGAAACAAACGGGGTAGTTGAAAGACTAAATAGATGTGTAATCGAAAGCGTACGCATGGGAGAGCAGTGTGGCTTCGATAAATTAGTGACCATTCAAAACAGAATGTGGGCATTGCGCATGGCACCTCACGCGACCACTGGCTTGTGTCCATTCAAACTTATGAGGGGCCGAAAGCCTTTCTCGATGGCGTGTCCTCCATGGTTAGGGAGGAGCAGGGAATCGGATGTGGTTATTGATGAAGTGAGAAAGGCACTTAAGAAGAAAAAGATTGAATGGGTCATGCGAGAAAACAAAAGAAGAGGAAGAAAGAAAAGGAATTGCATGTGGAGCGAGGTGATTGGGTAAGAATAAAGAAGGGTGTGGTGAAGAAAAAAGGAGAGTCATTATACTCCGATCCAGTCAGAGTAGTTGCTGTTATGAAGGGTGCGGTGCGTGTGGAAGGTGGTCAGGTTTGGAACAAAAGTAGAGTCGCTATTGTGAAAAGAGGTCAAGTATGAGGATCAGTGGTGGTGTGTATGAATTTTTGGAAAAAAAGGGAGATGTGTTATGATGTTCATTACCTAGGGACACTGTTGTATGGGAAGCTATGGTTCAGGTTCTGGTGAGGTCACAGAACCTGTATGTGTTTATGTTGTTCTTAAAGTTCTACAGTTTGTCAGTTGAAGCTACTTGTTGGAGTAGAGGGGTCCTCTGTTGTTGTGGGGGGTCTTTCTCTCCTGTTATCCTAATAAATACTTATTGTGAAGACTTACCTGTGTCCAGAGCGTCTTCACAACAGAAAAGCAAAATGTAAACTTTTTAACATGTGATGAAATTTGTTTGGATCAAAAAAAACATTTATTTTGTCCAGGTAGGAACTAAGCATGTTTTGTACTTACTGAGAATTGCGCGTCAGCAAAAATAATGTGTTAAAAAATTGCAACCACTGGATCAAACCTAAAAATAAAGACAGTGCCAATGTAAGAGCACCGGCTAGGTGTACTAAAAATACGTATCATGACAACAAATAATAGCTAGCTCCTTACTCTCCCAAACAATGGAGTGAGATAGTGCTTCAATACTCCATGCAGTAGAATTCTGCATGGCTTTCCTGCTAATATTCACACTAAATGTTAAGTGGATGCTGCAAATGAAAATGAGACTGGTGTCATGATTAATACTCTCTCAATGCTAAGATTGCATGTTACATTGAGACTAAGAAGAAAACTGCAGAGTCGCTTACCTGAGTTCTATGTTATCAGAGTTTAATTGGGTGGTGTTTGGGTGCAGTCGTACTGTGTTGTGATAGCCGTGTCGAACAGAGTTTGGTTGCTATGCAACATTATCTAGCTCACAATAAAAACTGCAGAAGGACTAGCCTACTATCAAAGAGTGCCTGAACATGGATCACGAATTGCATGTGTTTATTAACCCTTAAATGACAAAGTATTGCTGTTAATATGATATGATATATATTGGTTGATGCGTTCCGTTACTGTGATACTGTCGATGTAAGTCGTGGGAACTGTCAATGCAGAGTGGTGTGGCCAGATAGGAATGACAAATTGAGAGAAAATTCTGGCCCTTTCGTCATTTTGTTTGTGTGCAGCAATTGTTTTTTTGCCACTGGAGTTTATAACCTATCAAAAATGTAGATTATTTTGTGATCTGTGTTGGGTGTCAGTTCAGCAATTAGGAGGCCTTAATATTTTATCCTGTGCAGCTGGCTGAAATAGATGGCATTTATGCAAATCACAACACACACACTTTCAAAGCTCTTCATTGGTCTCTATTTTCACGCACATGGTGCGGTGGATTTACCTGAAATTTCGTTCCACCAGAGGGGCAGCATTAGGAACAGACTGCACACATGTTGTTTCCCTGGCAACATATTCACCCATCCTGATACTTTGGAGGGCTTCAACTGTATTGGAACTACATGCTTGTTAAATCGGAATCCATGAATTCACGGCTATCACAGCCATCTCATTTATTTGCAAATACAATAATGCACAGCACTGTTTGTTTTGCTCTGTGCCCTGCAGTTCTCCCGAAATTATTCAAATCCCGCCCACCTCAGACTGCGAAAAAGCTATGAGGAACGGTAGCAGACCCTGCCAGGAGCGAGGTTCTTGCCCCTCTGCCTGCTTTATGTAGTGAAGGCTGCAGCAAACACGCTTGCGCTTCATTCAGATGAACAATTCATTTTACGTGGCAAATTATTCTTTCCCAGAAACCTTTCCTTCATGAGATTATTTTCACTTAGGTTTTCCAACACCCAGCCAATATAATTTGTACAGTAAAGTGCTGGCTGTGGTTTTAACAGTCTAATAATGATGTTTCCAAATCATTTTAGCTCGAGAGACGGCGTCCAGGAATGGCAGTAATTCCTCTTTGACTTCAGGCATCCTGTATTGATTGATTAATTATTCTCCCAATGAACTAACAAATATTGACCTTATACAGTTGGGCAGCATTTAGCCAAACATCCGTAATCCACATCGATCCCCTAATGGAACATCAAAGCTCAGCATCCCTGACAGTTCTATGCCGCTCAGCAAAATCTGTCTAATGGTTTGATGATACCTTGACCCCTCTTAGTATGCATCCTCGCTGGCAAACAAAAACAAAGGCTCGTGCGGAACGTGCAGCGAGCAGAGGGGAATATGTGCCCTGAGCTTCACCCTCCCTGCACACAATTAATTGAGAGATGGGGGCAGTGCGCAGGACAGCCAGTGATGCGGCGATGGGGAGGCTGTAGGACTGCAGGGAGTGTGGGGGAGATACTCAATTTCTCTTGCCCGTTTCTGCTATGCGTGTATTGTTGTTTCTTAGCTTTGAAATGTTCCCATTTATATGAAGAATTGTATTGATGGAGAGTAAGTTACCTATGCGGTGTTCATTAAACATTTAAATTTGTTGATTCTATTGCAAAGAATGGCAGTAATTACAACAACATAAATTAAAAGTAATATGTAATTACATTAAAGATATATGAGCTGCACAGACTTCTTTATTTCTTAATCCATGAGCGGAACCTGCCAGATGTGTGTGCATGTCTGGCTGCATACCCCTGACTGGACTGAAGTTGATGCCGACTGCAAGTTCATTCAATTTTCAAGGCTCCGTTTTTGGCTAAATCAGCCGAGAGCATGTGAGTTTTGGACTGGATGCGGGTAGTGTTTATTTCTGTCACTGTAAGCGTACATTGTGTGAATAGAAGTCCTCCATCAGAATGGTGCTGGTGTTGGGATGCAAGAGCAATGTCCCAGCCATTGAAAGAGGTTTAGGCTGTGTAAATTGTATTAGCAAGGAAAGCTGGTAATTTAGTGTCAGTATTTTGCCATTTGGCGTGGCAGTTCTGCACATGTGTTATTTGTAGTTAGCGTTGACACGACAAGAAGAAGCAACAATGTATTAACATTGCTTATTGTATTTAGAGGTCAGAGTCAGGGGATTGTGTCATAGTTTTGTAGCTATTAGTAGTAATTTATACTTATGTTGTCCTTTGGTTGTATTAACGATATGCTGTTTTATTTTATATTTAGGAAAGCTTTGGTAGTTGGAAAAAAGATAGTGAGACAGGATAAATGTTCTGCTTTAGTAACATTCGGGCTGTGTCCCGCGGTAGCAAGAGTTCCACCATGTTGGATTAGGCCTCGTTAGATGTTGCTGCTTCTGGTAGAGAATTAGGCTGCCCGTTGGAGATTTTTCTCTGATAATTCAATTATAGTTTAAGCATCCTTACCTTAGTGAAAGATCAGATTGCCAAGGTTAGGTAAGAAGAAAGACGGGCAGCGCAGAAGGCAGTTAATTGTGCCAGGCCGAGCAGCTAACAGGATCTATAAACGTAATTTTGATTTCTGATGAGAAAATTAGTGTTGCAGCTGTGAAGGATGAATTTCATGGCAATAGGGCCTGGTGCCGGACACTGCTAGGGTGTTGAGCTAGGTTTGGAGTAAAAGTGCAACCATTGAAAAGTGACTGTTCAATTTGAACTACAAGAATTCATTCCCAGGAGCAGTGTCTTGACTGTGTTTTTTTATAAAAGCACCTGGTTCCCCAGAGAGATAGAGAAGGATGCATGCCAGTATTGCCAAGAGAGATAGGGTAGAATGCAAGCCAGTATTGCAACGTGTTCTAAAACAGGAGTTGCAAGAGGTGATTCCAAAAGAGTACGGCGGCAAGGTCAAAGAAGCCATTTGGGAGTGCCAAAAATGTCTAGTCTCATTAGGAAGCCATTGTATTACCAGATGGGGTTGACCAGATTGTTTACATTTGCTTCCTGATTGGGCCCTCTCGGTGGTATGCAGATCACGAGTTGGCCAAAGTTGTCATGAACACTTAGGAGAATACATTATTGCAACAAATAACCAGAATATAATGCACCAATCACATCACAGTGTTTTCTGCTCACTGTACAATAAGGTCATATTGTAAGTGTCTGTATTTAGATATGATTGACTAATGGGGCAATGAACTGAAAGGATGTTTAGATGTATGTATAGGTGTTAGCCAATGGGGAACGTGGGATTATGTTGTATCTGATATGCTTTGCTTATGCTAATTTGCGGTTTTCCTCTATAAAAGATGTAACCAGAAATGGGTGTGTCTAGTGTGATTTCAGTGTTCCGTTCTATGGTACTGACTGACACTCCCGGACATATTTTCAAGTAATTAAACTTAGTTTCTCTTGCCAACCGTGCACTTATTATTGACCCCCTTTTGGAGTGATTTTTATGATTGGTTTTTGGGCCTACCCTACAAATTTGATGCTCCCGACAAGATTCTAGATCCTCCCCGAGGCTGGGGGTTTCTCCGTCGCACATCCTGGTTTGTGGCACCTGTCTGCAGTGACCAGTCCATGTGCACACTCTGAAGAGGTCCGCAGGTGCAGTGTTGCCATAAGGCCTGTCTGATCCTTGGAGCAGGGTGCTGCGCTCATGTGTGCGAGCAACTGGAGGGGGACACCGTATCGGAGGAGCTCGGAAGAATGCTTAGAATGTGAGTGCACTCTTCTGGGAAAAACAAAAAGAGGGTGACAATTGTTGTTTGGGTGCGCATGACTTTACGAAAAGGCCATGTGGTGACATTATACACGTTTGTGAGAAGTTAGGCTAATCGCCCCCACTGCAGGGAAAGATGACATCATAGTAGTAATAAAAGAGAAACATTGATGTGGGATATTTTCTCTTAGACAGGGAAAGACAGAGCTGTAATTGAGGTGACGGTCCTGTGGAAAGGTTACCCGTATCCCTCCGTCCTATATAAAGGGGGCATGAGGAAGGTTGAATTCCCTTGCATTTAGAGCAAGAGACAGAGGAAGGGTCTACAGGATTGTGTAAATAACTGTGTTTTTATTTGATGATTTTGTTAATAGTTGTGCATATGGAACTGTCTTGGTGTGGGATGATGGTTATTTAGATGTGTTGATAGGGGTTGTGCTGTGGAGTGTGTGAGTAAAAGTGATTTTAGTGGGGATGTGGTTTGGATTTTGGTTTTTGGGAAGAGGGAGGGGTTTTGTTTGGACATTGGCCCTCATTCCGAGGTTGGTGCTAGTCATGGCGCTATTAGCGCCATGACTAGCACCAATACCGGTACCGCCACCGACTTGGTGGTAGGGGGACTTACCGGTCTATTCCGACCTTTGCGGGACTGGTAAGTCCCCATTTGAAAAGCCATTCCCCATTCCCATTTGAGCCCCCATAGGGATCAATGGGAAGGGGGAAGGAGACAATAACGGAACCGCAAATTTGCATAACCGTTATTGACCCCGGTATCCCTTTGAGGGTCCCGTCCATAACGCCTGGTAAAACCAGGTAAGGGAGGGACCCGCAAAGTGACCTCGGAATAGGGTGCAAAGGGATTACCGGCGCCGGTGTCATTACCGGTGCCCTGTATCCCTTTGCGCCCAGGTTGTAATGACCCCCATTGTTTTGTTTTAGAGTAAGACAACACTGGACCAGTAGTCAGTACACCTAGGGCGTTAAATAAGATTTGCAAAGAAGTAATCCATTAGAACATAAGTATTATTGTGAGTGGGTTCAGGGACTGCAGGAAGGATGTTTAAATCTTGTCCTGAGGAGGGCACGAACAATAAAGTGGTCGTTGAAAACTTGTATACTTTTTGGCATCAAAACATAAAGGAAAAAGTTGAAAAGCAGGCAGAATATACTTATTATATAATATTGAATTATGGAAAATGTCTGAAAATGTATAAAACAATCCCGCTGACAGCAAGGAGAAAACAGACCCAGCACACACACACACACACACATCACCACACCCACCACCCTGCTTCCTTATGGGTGCCAACAAGCCAGGCATTGACCCCTAAAAGTGTGTAATGAGACAACATGGCACCCATTGATTATGGAAGTTGAAAATAGAGCACAAAGAGAACTAGAAACAGCGCTGAAGAAAACAGAGGAGGAGCTAGAACTAGGGAGGCTGGGACAAAGGGAAGGACAGAGTGTGACGATAGGCACAGACCAATGGAGAGTGTTAGAGATTCTTTTTAGAATTGATAGCAGTGCCATCAAGGATATCCAGGTACCAATAAGTGAGGATCACCAATTCAGGTGGAGACCCAGAAAGTCTGCTGCAATTAGTCATACAACCCAAATAGTGTAGATTATGACTCAGTAGGTACCAATAGGGAAGTACAGGTCACTGAAGAGGTGTGGGCTATGGATGAGGAAGACTAGGGAGAGCACACTACATGGCCTGGCCTCATTTTAATTGGAACAGTCTAATGAAGGCACTACCCTCACTCACAGCAGCGGGCAAGTGGATTAAAGCACTAGAAAAGCAAACAGCAGGGCTCACGTTAGCTGTAGGCAACATAAAGAGTTTGTTCGCTGCTCTGCTGGGGAAACAGCCAGACAACATAGAAAAGAAGGTTGGATATCCAAGTGTACATATGAATGCTGACCATCACAATGGAGATCCATTTAACAACTGTCGAGCCCATATATTGAAAGCATTGATGGTGGTATACCCAGACACACCTGATATGAACTAAATCATGGTCCTCACCATGAAGGCAGATGAGAACCCTACACTGTATTTTAATCAGATTCAGGAAATGTGGCGAGAGGAGACAGGGCAAGCATGGGAAAAGAATTATAGCTAGATTTGATCACATGCTGCCTAAGGGTCTACCCAAGGAAGTGTAAAACGATTTGCTTAAGGTGGCTGGTATCCACCCAAATGGATGGGCCAAAATTCAGGCACACATAAGGAGACAAGAGAAGGAGATAGACAAACAATCGCAAAGGGCAGAGGCAAAACTGGTACAGAAGAAGTTAGCTAAACTGAGTGTTGAAGGAGCTGTGATTACTAGCACCACAGAAGGGCAGCCTGGCACGAGACCGGCACAAGAATGGGCCGAGGGCTACACAGATAACAGAAGATAAATGGGAACTTTCCAGAGGGGATGAGGAATGTTGCAGAGAGGCAGAGGTGTTGGATTTAGAGGGATGAAGCCTAGACTCAGAGGACAGTGTTGGTCATGTGGGAATATTGGACATTTTGCATGAGAATGCAAAAGCAGACCACCCTATTCTTATGATCCCCATGCCTACTCAAGCAGACCAGTGTTTGAGCTCACTTATCACCCACCATCAAAGATGCTGCCGCCAGTTACTCCATATGCCCCAGGTCTCATGCCCACCCTAACCCACAGCTCAGTACAACTGCAGTAGTTTCAGTACCCAACGCTCACTCAGCCAACTCAATACCCAGAACGAGACATCACACAATCATACATACAACAACTGCCCCCATAGACTCCTACACAGCTATGGGATAAAAGTCACTGGCTAGAATGTACAGTGACACATTACACAGGAGGAAGCATCTTGAGAGTCAACCCTTTCCCACTTCCTGGAACAAACACATATCTTCAATAAGACAGCCCACAGATAGTTCTGGTGTGCCCAGTTCAGTCACTAGTGACCAGGAAGAGGAGCCCCAGGAAGGATAGGAAATAAAACATTCACATTTATGGTTGACACAGGAGCTACAAAGTCCTGTATTAGGGAAGTTAAGTTTCTCTTGTCAGGTAGGGTAAGGGACACACAGGGATTCTCTGGGGCAATTTTGTTGGTTCCTTTCACTGAGGATTTACCAATCACTGTAGGTACACAGGAGATTTCTGCTCACTTACTGTACTCCAAGGACACCCAGTCAACCTTTTGGGCAGGAATCTCCTAAGTAAACTAAACATGACCATTGCATTTACTAAGGAAGGCATAGTGGGCTCAATACTAGGCATGTGCCATGCTAGGGCCGCCACAATAATAAGAGCACTTTACAGTGACAGTGTCATCATGGGAATGCCCTTACATCCTGATTAGTTTCTTTACAGGGTGACAGTGTTATTAGGATGGGTACCAGGAATAAAGGATAGGATACTGAGTGTGTCTGCAGAGTTCCTGTTCAGGCCAGCTATCCCTCATGAACGTACTTGAAACACCATCATTACATTAGATTTAGAAGCAGTGATCAAGAAAAAGAATATAGAATAATTCTGATGGCATCAGACGAAGAAGGGGACAAATGGTTTTGTGCATTGACCTAACACTGAGAAGGGTGTCTGACGAACAGCTCTTTAAGGATGCCAAGGACATGGGAGAAATTATTTTTGAAATGTGCATGCCCTGCCAAATCATGCTACAACACTGACAGGTGCCACACACTGTGCCCCTTGCTAGAACATTGCTATCACTCTTACAGGAGAATATGGAGATGTTACTCAGTAACTTGTGGGCTAGTAACTGCCACGATGTAGGATTATTGAAGCGCATACAGGCAGTTTACATCAAGATCAAGCAAGGCACATTGTTACCAAGAGTACGATTACATTCTTCTCCATTCCACTGCACCCAGATTCCCAATGTCTCACAGTGTTTTCTTATCATGGGCAAAGATTCCATCACACAAGATTACCGAAGGGGGTCTGTGAGTCCCCTAATATTTTCAACACAGTACTACAAATGGATTTAGGTAACATACAAGTACAAAGCATACTCATTCAATATGTTGATGACCTTTTTTCTGCAGCCTTACAGATGAACAATGCAGGAGAGATTCAGTGACACTTTGACATAACTTGCAGAAAAATGATATCACGTAGACAAAGAAAAAGTACAGTATTGCCAGAAAGAGGTAGTATACCTAGGGAAAATAATATCCTCAGCAGGAAGTAGAGAGACACCAGAGAGATCTTCAGCATTACAAAATATACCCCGTCAAACAAATGCAAAAGTTTCTTAGGTTATATCATTATTGTAGGACATGGATTTTTGATTACTCCAGTTATACGAAGCCATTGTTGCAAGGGCTCAAAGAAGCACAGAAGCTTAAGGGAACGAGCACCTGGGCCAGGACACATGATCATATTTTTCAGGATCAGAAATGCAATCAGCAAGGCCCCAGTGTTAGCAACACCAGAGTGTACAGATTTTTTTTTCCTGTTCTCACATTCTAATGGCTAAGTAATGATGGCTGTTCTTACGCAGCACACATCCATGGGACACAAACTCCTGGCCTACTACAGTGGACTTTTAGATCCAGTAATGCAGGGTCATTTCCCATGAGAGCAGGGTCTAGTAGCAGCAGCTTTTGCAATACAAAAATCTTGTACAATTACACTGGGATGCCCAGTGACATTTTATGTGGAACATGCAGTGTTTGCAATTCTAGAGAGATCCAAATTAACCCTCACCACACAGAGAGCTTCTGGCTATGAGATCATATTGTTCAACTCTTACGTTCACATTACAGCCAGGTGAGGTAGTGCATGATTGTGTAACATATGAAGGTCCTGAAGATGACATAACAAAGGTCAAGGAGGATGCACTTGAGGAGGGGGGAGGGCTTCTGTTCATGGTTCTCCAAGAATTGATCAACAGGTGGGACAGAGACACACTGGTGCAGCAGTTATGAGCCTTGTAGATGGGGAGTGCGATGTCATGATAAAGAAGAGATTGCCTGCACATTATTATGTACAAGCCACAGAACACAACACACTCATAAAAGCATTTAAAATGTCAAAAGGTACTTTAGTTACCATTCATTCTGACTCAGCAAATAGTAATTCCACCATGCACTCAAGATTGTCTAGATGGCGCAGGAGAGGGTTTAACAAATCAGATTGAGCACCCACGCGACATGCAGTATTGCCAGCTATATTAATTGATGCATTGACTCATCTCTCAGTAGTTGCCGTGGTAAAATGTGTGGCCTATACACATAATGCACACACAATTGCTTATGGTAATGATGCAGCACACAAAGCAGCAAAAGTAGCAGCCTACCTAAAAGTACCAGATATCACAGAACACCCTCAGGTAACATTCCAGCAGGTGCAGCTCCCAGCACCATACAATACAACCCCCATAGCACAGATAATTGAACGACAGGGACAAGCTCCACAACAGGAGAAGGATTTCTGGATCAAAAGAGGATGGTGCCTTTAACCTACCGACCTAATTTGGAGACAAAATATTGCAGGTGCCATAGTAATGTCTCAAGAATTCCTTGCTGTTGCCTTCAAGCAATTGCATTATTCTACAGACATTCAGGAGCGGTTTGTCCCCAATGTTCAGGAGCACGTAGACCATTTTGTAGCTAAGTGTACTAACTGCCAACTCTTGAGTACAGGCCATAACTTCAGAACATTAAAAGGAACATGGCCATACTCCTTGGGGCCCTTTCGAGAGCTCCACATTGATTATGTTGACATGGTTAACAGGTGCAGTAACTATCGTTATTGTATTGTTGTAGTATTCCCATTTTCTCTTTGGCTTGAAGTAGGACCCTGTGCCCACCCTGACACCAAATCAGCAGCTACATTTTTGGTTTGCAAGGTATCTCCTCAGTGGGGAATATCTAATGTATTCAAATCAGACAATGAGACACAATTTTATAACAAGTTTGTCAAAGACATGACTTATTAGGAATAAAACAAAAACTGTGTTCAGCTTACCACCTACAAACCAATGTGATTGTGCACCATCTTAATGGTTTATTGAAACAACCGATATCTAAAATATGCCACTCTTTTGGTAAGAAATGTCTCCACTGCCTACCCCTCACCCTGTTTAGCCTCGGAAATCAGCCAGTGAAAGAGAATCATTTGACCTTTCATGAAATTGTGATGTGCAGGAGGCTACACACACTACTCACACCTGCACGCACAGCCACCAATGCCAACAAAACAGCTGATATTCTAGGGGATGAATTTCATGGATACCTTGGGGACTTAACCAGATATGTTAGAGTTATTGCTCAACAGCTTGCACCACGTCCACAACAGCCGACAGCAACAGACACTGTCAGACCAGCATATCTGCAATAACCTCAGCTCTTTCCATGAAATTCAGTGTTTGACCGCTCGTTCGTCAGGAAGTTGAACAACACACGCTTCCAGGGGTCTGACAAGGTTGTCTATGGTAAGTCAGCTGCAGTGAAGTTTGAAGGACTACATTTCTGAATCCACCTCACAGGCATCAGAAAGAACACCAATGCTGGCCCTCCTCCTCACCACACTCTGAGGCGACAGTTCTAAAAGATGAGTTTTGCTCATATGTTTTTGACATTTCTGTAAGGGATGTGTCCCTTTGGACAAACAAAACTCTTCTTCACAGCCTACAGGCACAAAGCATTGCATTAAGAATATAATGTTGTGAATTGGAGGTGTTGTTCTCTCTCTCTCTTTCTTTTCTTTTGTAAAGAGTTAGTTGATGGGGGCATACAACGGTGGGGTACAATAAGACTAATGTAGCATGTGTGTCAGCAAATAGGAGTGTATCAGTGCCCAAAGCAGACGGGCAACTGAATATCGAGGGGTTCTTCTTTGACACTGTTGCAGATGTGCATCACCCCGACACAGATAACTTTTGGTACAATCATATGTGGGACGTGGGAAGGTTAAGGACAACGGATTCCTGCTACATATGTTCCATATCCCAAACACAACTGGCACTCCCAGATTATGTATTCCCAAGTAAATGCCACCTCTGACAGTAAAGTGTTTAGTGCACCTAGACCTATGTAGGGTACAAGGGTTTTTTTCCAAGGAGACAAGGTGCTACTGTGCTTAAAGAAGACACCAGTGAGTGTTCTGAGAATAAGGAGCAGGTTCAGTGTCAAATCAGACTGCAACTACAGTTGGGAGGTGCTGTGTTCTCTAACAATAGATGGGAGGAAGCGAGCTGTTCTTATTGTGTCCAATGCTAACCTCAGCATCATAAATGTGCCACAGCAACCCCAAGTTACAACTGTGCCCCCCTCACCACCAGCATGCTTGCCGATCAATGAGCGCCCCTCGCTATAATTATTTAAATGATTTCTCCCAAGACTCTGTTGATAAGTTTAAAGCCATACGGGACCAGTACCGTCTTTTCAACAAGACAGAAACATTATTTACCTCCAAGCTTGTTCCAGGTATCCAGACTGAAGCCAATTCAAAATGGCTGCCAATATCAAGATTGGAGATGCTGCAGATTTTGAATGAGATCGAGCATTGCCTCAACTCAATCAAAGAGGAGTTGCCGGCCATCCAGTTGACAACACTCCACAACTGGTACATACTGGACCCTCTCACAGCCATGGTGTTTGCAAAAAAATAGGGAGCTCCTGTTATACCTATACTCCACCCAATGACTCAAACAATAAGTCTCTGAGCCCCGCCATTGGGGCTCTGCACAATTTGGTTGTTGTCATGGAGACGGAAGCTGGGGTAGGAGAGCAAGTTTGGCTGGATTTGTTGCTTTCATGGGCCCCTTCCTTGTTGGGCCTAGCCATACAAGTGCTAGTTCCCATCATTGTCCTTTTACCTGTGATATTTTGTTCCAACCAGCTTGTCCTAATATGCTGATCCAAAGGATTACCCAAAAGGGCAATGATAATGTCCCGGGACTCACAACAGGTAAGGCTACTCCCCTCTTAAAACACATGCACACACAGACAGATAAATCGATTGACGAAGTAGAGCACACGATGGTAACGGTAGAACATCCAGGTGGTCACCCGAGGACCCTTTCTTACCCCCCCACCCGACCCATAGAACTATGTAGAGAACTTGGTATATCTTGCCCAGGATGGGGGATATTGTTTTATGACCTGTACCTCAGAAGAATGTGTCCAAGCTTACGTCATGTGTGGAAGGTATGGGTGCCCAAGGACAATTCTTACAGGGAGAGTGAAGCAAGATTAGTTAAAGAATTAACTAAAGGTGTGAAGTATAGGGATACAGTGCAATACCCCGACCGTGGAAAGAGGTTTAGACTGCGCACATTGTATTAGCAAGGAGAGCTGGTCATTTAGAGTTAGCATTTTGCCATTTGGTTTGGCTGTTCTGCACACATGTAATTTGGAGTTAACTTTGACACATGTTAGAGAGCATCACAGAGCCTTATACTATGAAAGAAAGAGCAACAATATCATAAGGCTGCTTATTATATTTAGAGGTTAGAGCCAGGGCATTTTTTTAAATAGTTGTGTAGATAATAGTAGTGACTTATGTTGTGCTCTGGTTGTATTAAGGATATGCTGTTTATTTTATATTAGCAAAAAGTACCCATTCTCCGAACGGGTTCTGTAAACAGACTTGATAACACTCTCATCAGTTGTCGAAAATCAATGATCCTGTAGATCGCTGTTCCAATTCGTTTATGTCTCGATGTGCTTTGCACCCTGAAGTAAACTGCACTGAGAAGGGGCATGTGTGACTGGCTGACATAACCCGGAGCAGATGTTGGGGAGAAGGCAAGAGATTGTGTGCTACTGCATACTGGGACATTGGGCCTCCTTACGACCCAGGCGGTAAGTTACCGCCTGGGTCGTACCTTTACCACCATGGTGTAAACTACGTTTACGCCATGGTGGTTGGCGGACTTACCGCCCCATTCCGAGGTCGGCGGGGCGGTAAGTCCCCAATCCCCATTTACCCTTCCCCATTCCCATTTTTGCCCCATAGGGCATAATGGGAGTGGGGAAGGCGTTAATTACGCCACCGTAAATTACGGTGGCGTAATTAACAACATGGTCCCTTAGCGCCATGGATTTTAACACCTGCTAAAAGCAGGTGTTAAATCCGCCATGGCGCTAAGGGACCTCGGAATCAGGCGGTAAGGGTCGGCGCTCTTTACGCTGCCATAAACCCCTTACCGCCTGAGTCGTAATGAGGCCCATTCTGTGCTCTCTCTCCAACTGTTACCTCACCCTGACATGGTGCAGTTCATTGCGGTGCACTGCGGTGCAAATATCTCTGAAACCGTGCATCCAAGGGCCTTGAAATATGGTTTTCGAGGTCCCATTGAGACCTTGAGTTTTTGTTCCTCATGTTGAGACCGGTCCTTCTACGACCACATTGATGTTTGGTCGATTTCAGGAAAATGTCTCATGCGTGAAGGTGCTGAAATCTGGGTAAAGGTGTGGGGTGTTCAGATGTCATGTAGCCATTAATATCCGGGGCGTCCTAATAGGTAACTTTGCAACATTTGGTGTAGATTAGTAAAACAGCATTGAATTGTATAAGGAACAACACTTCACCAGGTCACAATCTCACAAACACATTTTGACTTTATTAATATAGATTTAGGAACGCTTTTGGTAGTTGGTAAAAAGGTAGCTGAAGTGTTCACCAGCGAGATAGGGTAAATGCTATGCTTTAGTAACATGAGGGCTGTGTGCTGTGGTAGCAATAGTTCTCCATGTTGGATTAGGTGCCCACCGGACATCATATAACCAAGTTTAGGGAAGAAGAGAGACGCGCAGCACAGTTAATTGTGCCAGGCTGAGCTGTGAATGGCATGTTGGTTTCTGACGATTAGATCAGTGTTGCAGCTGTGAAGGATGGATCTTATAAGAATAGTTCCTGGTGTCAGGTACTACCAAGGTGTCGAGCTAGATGTCGAGTAATAGTCCCCCGATTGAAAACTGGCCGGTCCATTTCAGCTACAGTTGTTTCATTAAATAGAGCAAACATAAATGAGGAATTTGTTCCCATAGCAGTGTCTTGACTGAGTTTTTCATAAAAGCAGTCCACATTCATTTGTGTTTTTACCCATGATATTTACGCCATTGTTTCTAACATTGCAGTTTATTTAGAGAATATAATCTTCTTCTTCTGCTGGCAGTGTTTGCGCTTATTGGGTCTTAAGTAACCCTTCCGCCCTCTTAGTACATTTTGTATACATGCGGCGTGCAGAGCTCTTGCTTACCTTGCCTCGAGCTGGAAGTCCTCTGGCTCTCTTCCCTTCAGCATCTCAGCTCGATGCCCCACTGTTCCGTTTGTATGATTTTTCAGCACTGGGCTCCCAGCTGCTTTTCTTGTCTTCATTCTCCACTCTGTTCCTATTCATGAGAGGAGAGAATGGTCTGATCAGGAAAGGGGGGTGGTGAAGTTAGTTATAGGGATGTCACCAGAGTTAAAGGCATCCAGAGTGTGTCAGAAGGAAGAATGGTAAGAGAGAGTCACAGAGGTCACATAACTGTGAAGTGTCTGATTCACGAGAGTTGAAGTGGATATTAAAGTCACCAAGGAGGATAAGTTTGGAAGTAGAGGTCAAGAGTGAGGAGGTGAGGTCGTTCCATTTATAGAGGAAGAGAGGGATTGGATCAGGGCACCTTCAGATGGTAGCAAAGGTGAGTGAGAGAATGTGTGAGACCCCTAGCCTACAGACAAGGCATTCAAAAGAGGTATAGGATTGAGTATGTATGATGGAGTCAGGGACCCACTCAGGGAAAATCAGGACCGCTACACCTCAGGAGCAGTTTGGCCTGGTTTTGGAGAGGAGTTTGTAGCCCTCAGAAAGGAGAATGTCAAAAGCAGTGACTGTGCTGGCATTGAACCATGTATAGGTAAGGGCGAGCAAGTCGAGGTCAAAGTCTTCGAGAAATGAGACAGATGTCAGAGGAGTGTTTGATAGCAGAACGAGCGGTCAAAGTAGCTAAGTGAAGCCAATTTTCCACCTTTGAAAGTTTTACAAGGAGGGGTACAGAGGAGAGGTTAGCGAGTAGGAAGCAGGGGTAGTAAAGAAGGGAGGGAAGTTAATAAGAAAAGGCAAGCACTGGTCAAGAAGGAGAGGAGTAGGTTGAGATCCCTGTGCCATGACAGTGCCATTATGATAGACATGAATGATGCACCTAGAGGATGAGAAGTATGCAAAGAGTACTTCCCATTCAGTGTCACCCTTAATGGATGAAGAGGAAAAAGGGGAGAGGGTGGAGAACAAGTTGGGAGTCCATGGGTCAGGAGAGGGGACAGGAAAGAGGATATCAGTAATAGTCCGCCTGGAAATAGCATTGACGTAGATGTCTGCAATAGGTAGGTCAGGTTTAGAGACCAAGAGAGCTATTTTTTAAAGATTCTTTCTTCCAGACCTTGTGAGAGAGATAGGATAGGTGAAAGAGTAGCAGTTAGAATAGATAGGGGAGATAGAGAGCACCATGTGAGTGGTAGGGGAGGGAGGAGGGAGACAGACAGGGGAGCTGCACAGTGCACGAATAAACTCAGCAGGCGACCTAGCAGCCAGCAGGCACAGATGAAGGGGGCTTTGAACCGGATATGTTCAAGGTAGCAGGCTATAAGGTACCCTCACTGGGTGAAAGATATAATGCTGCAGGATCATTATTCAGGTCTAAGGGTACATCTAGGCTCAAGTTTCCAACAAAGCAATAAAATGCACAGGTTTAAAAGTACATCTAGGTTGAACTTCCCAACAAAGCAATACAATGCACATGTTTAAAAGCACACCTAGGTTCAACATTTCACAAGCGCTAAAATACAGCAGAAAACAATTAGAAGAGAAGAGTGGATTACATCTAGATGCACGGTCTCTAAAGCATACTAGGAAAGCAAGGCCAATAATTCAATTAGAAGGCAGGATAATCTAACACACATGAAAAAGGCAGCCATTTTCAGGACAGGGCGGTTACAGAATGCATAGGATGGTGTTTTCACACAAAGGCAGGGAAATGCAACAATTTAACATAGGAAACAGATAATGTAAGACACACCTAGATTTAAAAATCAAATACACATGGCAAACGCAGGGGAGAGGTTTACAGTGTCAATGTGGCATTAAGAAGACCGATAGGGAGAAGGAATCGATAATTATGGGACATTCAGAGGCGGAACTATATCGAGTAAACTGTCATAAGGATGAGCATTGTTGACAACCTGAGCCTAGAAGGATGGTGGGCTGATTTTACACTGTACTCTTTGGAATCTAGTACTTTCAGCATAGAGAAAAGAGACAGTGCTGCACCCAAGTAAATGTTCAGCTGAGGTCAGAGCGAATAGTAGGGGTGCCGATCAGATCCTGATGCAGTTTGAATGGCAATCAGAACACTGCATGAGGACACAGTGCAATAGTTGTTCTGGCCTTGCAAGCGGGAGAGAAGGTCAGAGACTTGTGATAGAGCTGAAGCAGTTTGGAGGAGTGGCTCAAGGTTGCTCAATACTATGAGGGACACACCTGTCTACAAAGCCAAAACATGGGTGAGGTGTAAGACCACATGTGTATGGCGGGAAGGCAGAAGAGGGAGCCTGCCGTGATACAAAGAGGTGGGGGGCTTACCTGTAGATGCAGGGCAATGCCGCAATGGAGGTGATCCGGGTTGTCCGATTGTGGCGATGGGTGGGGGCCTTGCAGCCCTTCCAGGCCCGGATAGAGACAGACAAGGTCATACAATGCTCTTAGCTGGAGGCCCTTTGGTAGAGCGCCAGCGATCACCTGCCGACTCCGGGGCCAATTATGGTCTTCTGTTCTTCGGCAGCCAATCAGATAGACCCTCAGAAGCTGTTGGGATGCCTCACAAGTTGGCTGGAGACCTGGCGCCCATATTAGCAGGCCTGGGTTACAACGAATGAAGCTGCATCTCACGGCCATGAAGTCCTTGCAGGAGTGGTGCGCAGCTGCTCAGTCAAGGGAGGAAATTACCCTGCGACATGGCAGACAATGCCCTTAGCTGCAGGCCATTGGTGGGGGGCAGCGATCACCTGCTGGCTCCCAGCCCAATAGTGGTCTTCTGGTCTTTTGCGGCCAATTAGAGAGCCCCTCGGAGACTGGTGGGATTGTTGACAATTGTCCCAGGCACCCCAGTACTTTTGGATGCATCAGAGTCCCAGAAGTGTCCAGTAGTACCTGAGGGAGGGCACATGGGGCACATGGGGGACATGGGGGAGGGGGTGGTGGCTAAGTCCATAGTGCCGGGATGATTGGGGATGGTTTTGTTCTAGCATACATGGGAAATCAAACGCTATTTATTTTCATAGCAGCAGCCATATTGGAATCAAGGTCTAGGTTTGCACTGCAGCCAGGGCTGCAGGCCCGAGATACACACATAAAAAAGTGTATGCATGTGAGAAGAGTTTGTAACCTGGGCACCAGTGAGACAGGCCAGAGCTGCAGAGATTCAAAGACCCTTCATTGTTTCATGTTGCCAATATTTCGTATCCCAGAAGGAATATGCCCTGCAAGGCCATGAGGGGGTTGAGAGCTCTCTGCGAAAAAGGATCCCACGAGAAGGAGGGCTTAAGCCTCTGACCTTCTCTGTTCCAGCTTGAAGTAATAGCACCGAAAAGCATCTGTCGCAAGACCCCAAAAATTTCAAGGTACCAGTCAGTCCCAGACCGCCAACCATAAAACTGTTAGACCCCCAATCAATCGAAATTTCAGAAAGCAGGGACCAGTTGCTTTCCCCAGAGGTCACCTGATTTGTGCTGCGATGTGCCAGAAGGGGTAAAACAACATAGCTAAAACAAAGGTGGGGAGCTTTGGATTGGCGCCAACCTGTCTAGAATCGGGTTAGTGTGTGCACTGCAATGAACTCAAAGTATCCTCTTAGCCCTGGTCTGCAGTACCAGGTGCAAATCATGTTAGATAGAGCCTGCATTGTTTTTCTTCGCCTAATAACCAATTATTGTAGCTTCATGTCTGATGATGCACATGGGGGAGCCCATGTGGAAGAAGATGGACAAAAGAGGTTGGGACCAATGGCCTGGCATCCCCTATGGAGCAGGTATCTTATGTATAGGGTTGCACCAACCAGCCATTTGCATTAGTAAATGATGTAATTTACATCACTGATGATGCTGTGTGCCTTCATAAAGTGTTGGCCATACTGATTTGGGCAGAACTTTCGATGGCAGTAGAGTACTTTTCTGCCGTATTTCTGTTTTTGTGGAAATAAAACGTTGTTCTCCTTGCAAGAGGTCTGCTGCACCTTTTTTCCCTAGTGGGTTGCATTTTTTCTGGTGTGAGTGTTGAGGGGTTTCTCTACATTTTTGATGACCCCGATGTGATTCCACCGACCCCTACGAGAGGGAAGCTTCCAGGCTGCATCTCTGGAGGGGGCACGCCTACCTATAGGTACCAGTTCCAAGCACACAATCCACAGTTGTTTACAGGAGTCGTATTTACAGAATTCCTGTCTGCACTTTGAAGCAGGATGCGGCTCCAAGGAGGGTACAGGCCATTGTTGGGACACTGTTGCGGAGGAGCTCGGGTGATCGCACAGATGTAAGTACACCTCTTGCCAGCAACAACAACAGGGGTGAGAATGAGTGGGGAGGCAACGTTTGTGTATGTGAAGGGAGAGTGTGAAAGGCCATGTGGTAAGTTTTTGGCATTATTATTATTATTATTATTATTATTATTATTATTATTATTATTATTATTAGTAGTAGTAGTGGTAGTAGTAGTAGTAGTAGTTTTAGTATTATAATTAAGGAGATAACAAAGGGGAAAACAGTAGTGTGGGATCCTTTCTGAGCAAGGGGAGGAGGTGGCACCATTTGTTTTTGTGATATGGAGGATACAAGTTAGGAGCTCTGTATTATTAGAGAGCTCGGATTCCTTTGCCCAATATATTCCGGGTCGGGGAAGGAGTCAAAGTAGGGGTTGTTGTTTTAGTTTATTGTTTTAGTCATTGTTTTAGTGTATCAAATTAGTATTGCACATTTATTGGAGGCTGAGGGAAGGCCTGTTGAGGTGTTGTGAGTGTGAGGAGTGAGAAGTGTGGAAGTGTGCATGGAGGGGGTGAAGAGTGGAAAGGGGGTGACTGAGAGGTGTTAAACGCAAGACTGGTTGTGTTGGCTGTATTGACATATTGTGTGATGCATAACTAGAAGCTTTTTTTGAATATGTAATTGTCAATATGAGGGCCCTGTCTGGAATCGAGTTATTGTATGCACTGCATATGATTTTAAAGTATCTTCTTAGCTGTTTGCAGTACCAGGTGCAGGTCATGTTAGACAGAGCCTGCATTGTTTTTCTTCGCCTAATAACCAATTAGTGTAGCGTCAAGTCTGATGACTCAGAAGGAGGAGCCCACGTGGAAGAAGATGGACAAAAGAGGCTGCGACCAATGGTCTGGCATCCCCTATGGAGCAGGTTGCTTATGACAGGACAGGGTCGCACCAACCAGCCATTTGGATTAGTATATTATGTAATTTACGTTACTGATGATGCTGTGTGCCTTGATAAAATGTTGCTCATACTGATTTTGGCAGAACTTTCCATGGCAGTAGAGTACTTTGCTGGTGTATTTCTATTTTTGTGGAAATAAAATATAGTTCTACTTGCAAGAGGTGTGCTACACCTTTTTCCCTAGTGGATTGTATTTTTTTCTGGTGTGAGCGTTGAGGGGTTTTTCTACATTCTTGATGACCCCGATGTGATTCCACCGACCCCCGCAAAGACGGAAGCTTCCAGGCTGTATCTCTGGTAGTGGCGCGCCTACCTACAGTAACCAGTTCCAAGCACACAACCCACAGTGCTGTACAGGAGCCGTTATCACAGAATTCCTGTCTGCACTTCGAAGCAGGGCGTTGCTCCTAGGAGTGTACATGCTGGGACACTGTTGCGGAGGAGCACGGGTGAATGCGCCAATCTAAGTACACCTCTTGCCAGCGACAACAACAGGGCTGAGAATGAGTGGGGAGGCAAAGTTTTTGTACGTGAAGAGAGAGTGTGAAAGGCCACATAGTAAGTTGTTGGTATTATTATTATTATTATTATTATTATTATTATTATTATTATTATTATTATTATTGTTAACCCCTTCAGTGCCAAGGACGAGGTATCTCGTCCTTGGGATTACCTCCTTGTTGCCAAGGATCTCGTCCTTTTTGGCACTACGTTTTGTGCGATCCCTGCAAAGCAGGATCACACAAAACTGTAATGCAACCCTCAGGCTATGTGAGGGGAAGGTCCACCCTCACTGCCAGGGGGTTGGATTACCTTCAATTTCACGTCAGCATGCCTAATGCACGCCGACATGAAAGTGAAAGCATTTTCACTGTGGCAGCCATTTTCGGCTGCCGCAGAGAAAACACAATGTGAGTCTCCACCTTGCTCTGCCTCGATCTCCGGCTGTATTTCAAACCAGAGATCGAGGCAGGTGTCATTGGAAAGGGGAGATTCTCCCCTTTCCAATGACACCTTGTGTGACAACATTGCTGGTCACAGATCAGGCACAGAGCGCTTGATCCGTGGCCAGCAATGCCGATAGACCACCAGGGATCCGTTTTTAATGCAGGTGAGGGGGGGGCTGCTTACTAGGTAAGCGGCCTCCTCCCCCCACGAGGCCCCAAAGCATGGGGGGCATATGTATGGAGACTTCTGGGGGCATATGGGTGATCATCTGCCCCCAGGGGTGGGGATATTTTGAAAAAATAAATAATAATTTTCAAACGAAATGGGGAGGAGAGGGGGTTTGGGGCCCATTAGCCACCAGGGATTTTTTTACGGCATGAAAGGGTGGTGTCATTGGAAAGGGGGGATAATCCCTTTTCCAACAACACCATCTGTGTAAGCATTGCTGGTCGCGGATCGAGGCGCAGAGCGCTCGATCCATGGGCAGCAATCCCACTGGACCACCAGGGATATGTTTGCAACACGGGGGGGGGGCTGCTTGCTAGGTAAGTGGCCCCCTTCCCTCCCAAGGCCCCAAAGCATGGAGCCACTGGTATGGAGACCCCTGGGGGCAGCGGGGTGATCATCTGCCCCCAGGGGTGGGGATATTTGAAAAAGAAAAAAATATATAATATTTGAAAGAAATGGGGAGGAGGGGGGGGTTGGGGACCACTAGCCACCACAGACATTTTTTTTGGACATGAAAGGGTGGTGGCCATCTCCCTCCAACAAAAGTGGAAAGGGGGCACCCCTTGTAGCCCTCCCTGGGGGCAGATTTCTGTCTCCAGGAAGCAGTACATGAGGTGGACCCCCATCCAATTGGGCCATCAGGAATGTGTGGGCAGGCCCCCCAAAGGATGGGGCCTGCAGTTTAAGGCCTCCCCATCTGCCCCATCTGCCCCTAAGGAATGGGCACAAAGAAAGAAAAAAAAGAAAACAATATCTTGGTTGGTTTTGGGGGGAGTGCCCCCCACTAGACCACCAGGGATTTTTTTTTATATGGAAAGGGGTTGTCCCTCGCCCCCACTCAAAATTAACTTGGGGTCATGTCATGCAGCCCTCCCTGGGGCAGTTATCTACTGCCAGGAAGGGGCATCTAACCCCAGGGAGGGCTGCATGAGATCCCCCTTGCATTTGGTGGGGGGGAGGAGCGGGCCAACCCCCTTTTCATTACAGAATTCCCCGGGGGTTTTTGGTGCCTCTCAGCCCCCCCCTCCAAAGTGCAGCCTGCCATTTTCAATTTGTGTTTTGTTTGTCGCAGATCGGCACATTGGTATTCCAATCTGCCCCAGGGTGCCCAAACTTTACTGATCCACCCAGTGAGGGGCCTGTCCCACAATTTTTTGGTTTCCCTCTCCCCCACCCCAAGTGGAGGGGGGTGTACCTCACACAGCCATACATAGGAGGCCCAGGGAGGCCTGCATGAGGTGCCCTCCACCCATTTGGGTAACAGAATTACTGACTGCAATTTCAAAAAAGAAGGAGGAAAAAGGGAAACCTAAAACCTCCAGGAAGATACCAGCCAGCACTCCTGTGCTACCAACAAGGACATCCTTGGTAGGACTGTCCAAAGTCACACCTGTGACTCCTCCACCACCTAAGGCTGAGTGTGTGGAGCAACCTAGTGTGGTTGAATCAGCTGCTGAGGAACCAGAGCTGGAAGATGACCTTGCTCCTGTTGGAGTACTGGATCCTGCAGACCATCCTGAGCTGCAGTCGTTACTAGCAGAAGGTGGAGCCTGTAGGGCAGACTTCAGCAGAGGTCAAAGAGAGTGTCCTACTCTTGAAGGTCTTTGCCAACAGGCAGCTTCCCAGCTGGATGGGCAAGAGCTAGGGAAGCATAGGTTGAACTGGGAAGATGGCCTCTTCTACAGTGAACCGTCTGAGGCTATCCCAGGGGCCTACAGAAGATGTGTAGTACCTCTAGGAAGCAGGCTACAGTTCCTACAGTAAGACCATGAGATACCTATGGCTGGTCACTTGAGTTTCAAGAAGACCAAGGAAAGGCTCTCTTTATATTTCTACTGCCTAAATTGGGGTCTGATGTAGATAAGTTCTGTAGGAGCTATCACACTTGCCAAACCTCTGGCAAGAGTGGAGCCGAGAATGTGGCACCTTTGGTGCCTCTCCTAGTGGTGAAAGACCCTTTTGAGAGGGTAGGAATCGACATTGTGGTCATTTAGACCCTCCAACCTCTTCAGGAAACAGTTTTATCCTGGTTGTAGTAGACCATTCTACTAGGTATCCTGAAGCAATACCTATAAGAACTGTTACAGCTCAGGCTTTTGCTAAGGCCCTACTTGGTATTTCTAACAGGGTAGGTTTTCCTAAGGAAGTTATCTCTGACAGGGGATCCAATTGTATGTCCCACTACAGGCAAGCCATGTGGAAAAACCGTGGAGTAACTTACAGGTTCTCAGCAGCCTACCATCCTCAGACAAATGGATTGGTAGTGAGGTTTAACCGTACAGTGAAGAGCATGATAGGGGCTTTAGAGGAACCCCTTAGAAGAAAGTGGGACCTTCTACTTCCATGCCTTCTGTTAGCTTATAGAGAAGTCCCTCAAGAGGGAGTTGGATTTAGTACCTTTGAGCTTCTCTATGGCCATACAGTTAGAGGCCCCTTGGCCGTGATTAAGGGGGGGTTGGAGAGTGCTCCTTCCCACAAGCCATTGAGAGTCACTGACTATGTGATAGGTCTCCAGAGGAGAAGGTCACACATGATGGCAGAAGCATGAGATAACTTGAAAGCAGGTCAGGCTCTGGTGAAGCATTAGCATGACCAGAAGGCCAACATGGTTGAGTTTACTCAAGACCAGCAAGTTCTAGTTATGGTACCTACAAGGCAGAGGGCCTTACAGTACAAATGGATAGGATACTTCAAGGATGTGGGAAAACTTGGAGAGGTCAATTATTTGCTGGACTTAGGCAATCCTAAGGAGGCTCTCAGCGTCTTTCACACAAGCCGTCTAAAAGCTTATGTCTCAAGAACAGAAGTAGGAGCTTTGATTCTAGCTTCAGCTTAAGATGGGGAGGAGAGAGAACCTCTACCTGCCCTACTAGGAGGACAGCCTTTAGATGAAAATATAGAAGGAGTCAATCTCTCTTCTTTTTTTTTAAAAACTTTTATTTTTGTCGGCAAGGCACATACTTCAAGGCAACAAACAATTAAATCAAGCATAGCATAAAACATTGTAGTGGTTACAGAGTATAGTTCCAACAGTGGTTATAGAGCATCGACAGATGCAGAAGTACACAGCAGAGATCACAGTGCATGGATGGAGACTGGAGACAAGCCAGATCCGGGCATGTTCTCACTTTGGTTGTTGAGATACGTATTAAATTCGCTCCAGATGTTCCTGGGGCGAGATTGGGCGGGCAGCATTGGCAGGTATTCCTCCTCGCAGTTCCGCGACCATGTGAGCATACCCAGCCATTTCTGAGAGGCCGGTGGGGAGGAGCGCTTCCAGTTCTGAAGTATACATTTTTTGGCAATCATACAATTTATATTCAAAAACTTTTTCAAGCGCTTAGTTTCGTCAGACCTCCAGACCCCAAACAGAACTGCCAAAGGATCGGGATCAATTACAGTTTCAGTTACTGCACTTAGTGTATGAAGGACACTGTCCCAGAAATCGGACAATTTGTTACAGGTCCAGAACATATGTAAGTGATCAGCATCCTCTGCCCTGCAGCGCGGGCAGAGGTGCACCTCAGAGCGAGCAAACCCCGATGTCCTGCGTGGTGTATAGTAAAGCCTATTGAGAAGCTTATATTGCATGGCACGAAAACGGAAATTGAGGGAAACTTTTTGTGTGTGGCAGCACATGTCCTCCCACAATTCATCAGGTATTTCTAGACCCAGTTCAGCCGACCAACCATCACACGCCCCAAGAGCCGGAGTGGGGATGATGTCTTGTAGGATTTGATACAGTGAAGAGACGATGCCCCGTGCACCGCCCGAGTTGGCCATGTAGGCTATCGCCGGGTTATCTGGGGGCTCATCCGGAAAGGAGGGCCACATGGTGCGGAACGCGGCGCGAAGCCTGTAGTATTGAAGAGTCTCTAGGGGGGATCTGGTGTGCCCTGGTCTCCAAGTTAGGGGAACTATGAATTTGCCTTCGGGATAGAAGTCGGACAGCGCCCGATACCCCAGTGCACCCCAGTGTCGGGCCAAAGCGGTATCAAGCGTGGGCTCCAGGCCAGCAAGGCCCACACGGGAAGCCATTTGTAATATGGGGAGGGCCCACTTGTCGGGTGTAGCAGACGTGACCAGGCATACAGAGTCGCAGCAATGGGGTCGACGGGGGAATCAGATGTGTGGCGTCGATGTAGTATCAAGGACATCAAGTTAATATCAGCGGAGGCAAGCCGATCCAGTTTGACATGTGGGCGCACTGGGGAACCTGGGTACCAATGAGTAGCATGCTGGGCCTGGGCCGCGATCCAGTATAGTTCTAGGTCCGGAGCAGCAATCCCACCCCGTTTGTATGAAACTGCCATGTCAGTCCACTTCTTACGCACCGCACCGGAGTGCCAAAGAAATTGTGCACAAAGTGTATGCAATTTAGTGAAGTAAGCCCTCCCAGGCCATATAGGAATGTTGCAAAAGGTGTATAAGAGATTGGGGAGCAAGATCATTGTAATAAGGGATAGACCGCCAGCGACAGACAACGGAAGAGTGCGCCATCGTGAAATTTTGATCTCAACTGTTCGTGCTACAGCTGAGTAATTATCGGCAAGCTAGGTGGGCTTAGTGAGGGACACCTGAACCCCAAGGTATCTAACACCCTCAGGGGCCCAGTGCAGGGGATACTCGGTGGTGGGCTGCAGGGTAGCTTTAGTGAGCGGGAAAATCTCTGATTTGGAATAGTTAATCGTAAATCCGGAGTGGGTGCCGATCCGGATAATGTCTCTCAGTATGGGATCTAGGTAGGTTGTGGGATCTCTGACGTATAGTAGGACATTGTCAGCATATAGAGATATTATTTCAGGATCATCAACCAGTCGTATTCCTTTACGCGAGTGACGTGCAAGGATAAAGTCCGCCATCGGTTCTATCACCAACGTGAAAAGGATTGGGGAGAAGGGACAACCCTGTCTGGTGTCCCTGAATAGCGTGAAGATCTTGGATGTTAATGAGTTGACTCGTACCCGCGCAACGGGGGAAGTGTATAATAGTTTAATGAACCCTATCATGTTAGGGCCAATGCCCATTGTTTCGATGACCAGCCACATGTATTTCCAAGAGACCATATTGAAGGCCTTCTGAGTGTCCAGCGTAGCCGCTACGGCCTGGACGTCTTGATATACGGGACATGACACTGAATAATCTCCTGATGTTATGGGAGGTGGACCTGCCGGGGACAAAGCCTGCTTGGTCCTCTTGTATCAAGTGCGTCATAATGGACAGAAAGCGGT
This sequence comes from Ambystoma mexicanum, assembly GCF_040938575.1. Taxonomy (NCBI): domain Eukaryota; kingdom Metazoa; phylum Chordata; class Amphibia; order Caudata; family Ambystomatidae; genus Ambystoma; species Ambystoma mexicanum. Next base: position 455,827,333 of record NC_090935.1, read on the forward strand.
TAGCAACGATCTTAGCAAAGATCTTTGTGTCTAGGTTCATGAGGGAGAGAGGTCTGTAGGACCTGCATTCGTCCTCAGGTTTGCCTGGTTTGAGCAGTACCGTGATGGCCGCTTCCCGCATGGAAGGGGGAAGGATAGCGGCTCGGAGTGCCTCATTCCAGACCTCTAACAGCCGGGGGGCCAGAATAGCCATGTGCTCTCGGTAGAAGTCCGCAGTGAGACCGTCAGGTCCCGGCGCCTTGCCTTTAGGTAAGTCTGAGATAGCCGATACTATCTCGTCTAGCGTAAATGGGGCATCCAACTGGTCCCGGGTCTGTGGGGAAATTTCCGTGGTGGGGATCTGGTCGAGGAGTTCTCGCATATGTTGTTCAGTATGCTCTACGGGCTGGGAGTAAAGGGATCTATAGAACTCAGTAAATATATCCAGTATTCGATGGTCCGCCCATTGAGCATCACCATTCCGATCTTTGATGGAAGTGATCTGCGTACGGCCCAATTCCCCCCTCACAAGTGTCGCAAGTGTCTTACCGGGCCTGTCCCCCTCCCCATATTTCCTAGCGGCCTGCGGGCGGCTGAAATAATTAACTTCTCTGGTAGGTAGTGTGTTAAACACCTGGAGCTCGTCAGAGATTTGGGCCAGAGTGGTGGGGTCAGTCCCGGAGGAGCAACATTGCTCCAACCTTTTCAGTTTGGACTCAGATCGCCCGAGAGCGTCTCTAATAGCTTTCAACACCCCCGCCTCCCGGGAGATAGACATACCCCTAATGTAAGCCTTAAAGGCCTCCCATCTCACCGCGGCGGACGTGTCCTGAAGAGAGTTAAGCTCAAAGAAGGACTCAATGTCCGCTAGTATCTCAGATTTAAACACAATGTCTTTTAGAGCTTCGGACTTAAAGCGCCAGGTGCAGAGTGTTGGGATGGGAATTCCCAGCTCTAAGGACAATGTGATTGGAGCGTGACCCGAAAATGTGCGGGGCAAAATGCGTGCATCTTCCACCCTACCCATTAATCCCTAGAGACCAAGAACAGATCTATCCTGGACGAACTATCGTGTACAGAAGAGTAATAGGTGTAATCCCGCTGCTGGGGGTGAAGTGTTCTCCAGGCGTCACAAATGTTGAGCGACTGCATGTGGCCATGCAGCCTGCGCGCCGCACCAGACAGAGCTCTGGGTGCCGTGGCAGTTCTGTCCAGGGTAGCGTCCAGTATAAGGTTCAGATCCCCCCCATATGATCTGCACCCCCACGAAGCCCAGCAGTATCGTAGTTATAGTGTCAAAGAATTCCGGAGAATCTACGTTGGGGCAGTAAGTGTTGACCAGCAAGTACTCTTTATTGACCAGTGTGCAGTGTAATATAACATAACGACCCTCAGGATCGACATAGCTTTTATGCAGCACAAACTTGATTGATTTGTGGATCATTGTGAGAACGCCCCTAGATTGTGTGGAGTAAGAGGTAAAGAACCTAGCAGAACCCCATGATGGGGCAACAGCCCTCGGGATGAGTCCATCGGAGTGTGTCTCTTGTAGAAGCAATATCTTGCAATTGTGTCTGTTGACATATGCCACGATCTTACGGGCCTTAGTGTGGTTGCTCAACCCCCGAATATTCCAGGACATTATGACAGTAGCCATTTCAGAGGTAGGTATCTACAGATACAGTACCCACAAATCAGTGAACATCCCAGCTCCGTGATGGTATGAGCTCCCAAAGTTGGAACAGCAAGTGGGCATGTGGCCCTTCAGCATGCGCGATGCGAAACCTTGTGTGCCTTTTTGTAAAACAACCCCTTTCCCACCCCCCACCCTCACCACTAACCATAGATCAGCAGTGTGAACATCACCCACCCTTAACAGCGCGCAGTTGGGCCGTCCCCAACATGGCCCAATCTGCCCCAAGGCCCAACTGGGGCCAACACATACCCAAGATTTGAAAAAAAACAGTGCAATCGCAATGGGGTGCACCGTTGCCGTGCACTAGCACGCTTGGAGCCAAATGGCTCAGTTGCAAAACGAACAGTGGTGGCGGGCACATGACACATGCGACTGCCCCCGAGCCCCTGTGGCTCTGAAATAAACCAAAACAGTTTCGACAGTCAAATATCGTACATCCCTGCATCCCATATGCGCCGAGCGGGGTATATCGCTGAGAAGACAGAAATTGAGGTAGGACAACAGAACAATGTGAGAGTAGCTCTGTGGATTGCGTTGCAGACACGCCGATAAGGATGTGCACATTAACGCTGCAGCTCGTAAGGACTGCAGGGCCTTGGGTCATCGCAGGCGCAGAACGTTACAATAAACAGAGCAGTCTTACCAGTACCACAGTGCAGATTAAGTAAACAAGTTCAATAAATGTCCACAGTCCGTGCCATTCACGATTGATTAGCGTCCACACAGCCGTCTCCAGATCCCTGAAGCGGTTTTTGCATCTCGATGAATTTCACCACCTCGTCGGGGACGGTGAAAAAATACAATTTGCCCTTATGAGTGAGTTTAAGACGAGCCGGGAATAAGATGGCATATGGTACATTGCGTTCCCTGAGCATTTTCTTGACGCCAAGGAATTGACGTCTCTCCTGCTGCACCGCCACTGAAATGTCTGGGAAGATTCTGATGGTGTGAGACTCCAGTCGCAGCTCCCCTTTCTCCCGTGACAGGCGAAGGATGAGATCTCTGTCACAATAATTAAGAATCTTGGCTATAATGGGTCTGGGGCTGTCGCCAGGTCTGGGTCGCGGGGCAAGGGCCGGGTGAGCCCGCTCCACCGTGAAATAAGGGGAGAGGTCCGGATCCCCCAGCAAGTCCTTAATTAGTTGTTCGACTGCATCTTCCATGCGCCCCTTCAGGGCAGTTTCAGGGACCCCAATGATGCAAAGGTTGTTTCTGCGGGAGCGGGACTCCAAGTCATCGCATTTGGCTTTAACACTCTTCATGTCGCGCGATAAGGTGGCCACAGTGTCCTAAAGTATGTGTATCGCATCTTCATTAGTGGAGATCCGGTTTTCAGCCTCAGTGATTCTAGATCCAGCCTGGACCACACGGGTCTTGAGCGAGGCGACATTCGCATTGATATCGTCAAGCTTCTCATGAAAGGAGGCAAAGTTTTTAGCCATTGATTCCATCATGGCAGTGAGGTCCGGCGCCGCCACCCCCGGATTAGGGTCATTGTCGAGTTCTTCCTGCGGAGGCGACGTGTGGCCCGCCTCCGGTCGAGGGACCGTCTTAGTGAATTTGTCCATGACACCCCCTCTAGCAGATTCTTTGGAGCGACTCGACATGGCCGCAACCAGAGGGGGGGGTAGCAGGATGAAGGGAGCGGGCTCCGGCGGCGTAGTGGGCTGCCGCAGGCACGATAGAAGCTTGGTCAGTCCAGCCAGTGAGTCAGGTATTGAAGAGATCCCGTGAGGGGGCGACAGCCATCCCCGCCGGCCCACGCCAGGCAGCCCAGCCAAGGCCCCCCGCGGCCACAGACGGGCCGCCGACGCGCCCCGGCCATCAACGGCCTAGGCCCGCAGCGGAAAGGATTGTCCGGTGGGGCCGGAGCATGAGCGAGTCAGCCCACGCGTGTAGTGTGTGCCCCAGGGTTCCAGGGGCAGAGCAGCCAGCAGCGAATCCAACGGGAGGCACCCGGTCAGGCCACGGTGAGAGCAGGGCCCAGCGAAGGCCCAATGGCGGCGATACACGGCGGGACAGAAATCTCCAGTTCCGAGGGTCCGATTTCTCCCAAAACTCGACATGCGGATAGAGCTCGTTGGCCGCAGTGCAGGGATCGTAGCAGGGACACAGGATCCAAAGCAGAACCGCAGATGTCAACGGATAAAAGGCGGCTAGGCACGGAGCTCTTGCACTAGGCAGCCATCTTGCAGGCTGCTCAACAGCGCCCCCTCAATCTCTTTTCTAATTTGACACCTGAACAGCAGGAGGAGTGCAAGTTTATGCTTAATCAGTTTGCCTCCATGTTTTCACTATCACCAGGCTTGACCCCTTGGGGCCAACATGATATTCTCACTGGTGACTGTTTACCCGTTAAAAGCAGAGTTTACTGGATGTCAGATCATGTAAGAACCCACATAAAGGAGGAGGTCAACAAGATGCTTGATCTCGGGGTAATAGAGCCATCTACAAGTCCATGGTCTAGTCCATTTGTACTAGTTTCAAAGGCAGGATCCAAGGAGTAGAAATTCTGTGTGCACTATACAGCTCTTAATGCAGTCACCAAGACTGATGCCCACCCTTTACCCAGAACAGATGAACTGGTGGACAAACTTGGTTCAGCCAAGTACCTCAGTACATTTGATCTCACTTCGGGATATTGGCAAATAGCAATGACAGACCATGCCAAGGAGAAACCTGCATTCTCAACCCCAGCAGGCCTCTACCAGTTTAAGGTAATGCCTTTTGTACTAAAGAATGCACCTGCAATATTCCAAAGGATGGTTAACCAGGTTCTGAATGGGATGGAGGACTTCTGCATGGCATACTTGGATGACATTGCAGTGTTCAGCTCTACCTGGAAAGAACATGTTGACCACTTAGGATATGTTTTGCAGGCTCTTGAGCAGGCCCATCTGACCATAAAGGCGAGTAAGTGTCAAATTGGTCAGAGTAAAGTTGTCTACCTTGGACATGAGGTAGGAGGAGGTGAAATCAGGGTATTGCCTAGCAAAGTACAAATTGTAAAAAACTAGGCCCCCCCTACTACTCAAACCCAGGTGAGTGCCTTCCTAGGCCTCACTGGTTACTATAGGAACTTCATAGAGAACTATAGGACCATAGCTTCTCCCTTGAATGTGGTCTCCTCACCAAAATTTCCTAAGAAGGTCAGGTGGAATGAGGAGTGCACTCAAGCATTTGAAGGCCTAAAGAAAGCCCTTTGTCAAGCTCCAGTCCTAAGAGCTCCTGACTATAACCAAACCTTCATTGTGCAGACAGATGCTTCAAATACAGGTATAGGTGCAGTTCTGAGTCAGCTGGATGAGAAAGGTAGGGAGCACCCCATTTGCTTCATCAGCAGGAAGCTGAATGAACCTGAGACAAAGTGGGCAAACATTGACCATGAGTGCTGTGCTATTGTGTGGTCCCTGAAGAAGTTTAGACCATACTTGTATGGATCTACTTTTGTGTTTCAGACTGACCACCAACCTTTGAGATGGTTGATGAAAATGAAAGGGGAAAAACCTAAACTACTAAGATGGTCAATTACCCTGCAAGGGTTTGATTTTACCATTGATCACAGTTATGGGTGTCACCACCAAAATGCAGATGGTCTTTCCAGGATGTTTGACCGATTGGAGTAAGGAGATTCAACCAGGAGTGGATTAAATCCTCCTGTCTCTTAGTCTGGGGGGGGGGGTGAGGGCAGGTGTTAGGAGAATTCTCAAGATTGTGCTAATTTCCCTTACCTTTTGAGACCCCCAGCAACTTTGCTGGATTTGTAGGATTTTAATTTTTACCTGGAAAGAGTGTGAGCCTTTTTTCCCACTTTTTCATGTATTTTGATGTGTGCTATACTTTTGGTTATGGAGTTTTAAAAAACTCCTTAGGCATCATCTTTTTCTATGTGTCAGACAGCACCTTCAGTGCAGTGGCACAGGTGTGTCTTTCAGACTCCCCAAGGTTTAAATACCTTCTGTGGGTCTGACTACTGTCTCCCAGAGCATGTAAAGTTGAATTGACTTTACTAGTCTTTTTAAATGTACAGACCCAGCACACACCATCTTCCTATAGAGTGTTGGAGGGGTTCCCTATTTTCCCCTGAGTCTAAACACTCATATAACGGTCAAATGTCCCGGGAGGATAGCTCAGCAGCAGCGTGTTCGCCTTGGAAGCAAGACAACACGAGGCAACATAGGTTTGATCCCCGGGTCTGTGCTTAGAAACCTTTGGGTATTTAAGCGTGTTATAAATATGCAACTAAGACAAAAGAAAATAACAATTCAAATACGCAACAAAACATTTTTTTTTTAAATTAAAATTTAAAAAAACAATTCCTGTAACAGCGCCTCGAAGCCCGCGAGCTGTGTGAGCGCTTTTAGAATGCAAACAAATAAATATATAAATGTTACCCTTTTCTACTTGAAATGGCTGGTGGCAGTGGTTTTAAACAAACTACCATGATTTTTCCCGACCGCAAACACCGGTAGCAAAAAATCAGGTCAGCCATATTTTCCAATATGCCGCCCAAGACCTATCTGTAAAAACAGAACCTGGTCTACTTTTTTGCCATTTCTTTTAGAAAAGGCCCTTCTTGTGTTTACCTCTGTGCACAAAACCAGGTTTGGTCCCTTTGTGGGCTTCAGTGCTGAAGCCCTCCTCTGGTGCCTGAGTGTCTGGGGTGGACAGGGTGTTAGGGATGTGCCCGAAACTCCCTGCTCAAAGTCTCCTAGGAGACCTGAGTGCACTCTGGCATGATTGGCCAGAGCCGGACAGCTACCCTGCTGTGTGAGTGACAGCCAGGCTGGAATGAATGGGGAAAAACTGTTTAAAAGCATGCCTCTGGGACTTGGAAAGCAGAGTCGACCACTGGAATGCAAGAACCGAAGACGAGCTAAAGGAAGACGACTGCTGCAATTCCTGGTCCACTGGTAAAGCCCTACTGCAGGTCTGAATTGCCTGAACCTCCATCGACAGAGAAGCCCTTCAAGGTTAACTTCTTCCCTTGAGTTTGGTGGGAACAACCAACTTGTAAGCCGCCTGGACACCGTCCCCATATTGGTCACATTTTCTTCAGAGTGCTGTTGAAAACCAGATAGCCAGTGGGAAGGATACCAGTTTGTGGACTTTAAGGCACTCACACTTTAAACCAATGTTTTGCCAAGCTTGTGGCCTCTTCCCTGGGAAGTGCAGGAACCTCCCGACATCCTCCTTCTTGTCCCTACGACTGAAGCTCAGGAACAGCGAGATCTGCAGGAACTGCCAGGAACAACTCCTAGGTTCTGTAGGAGCTGTCACACTTGACAAACCTCTGGCAAGCGTGGAGCCAAGAATGTGGCACCCTTGGTGCCTCTTCCAGTGGTGGGAGGCCCTTTTGAGAGGGTTGGAATCGACATTGTTGTTCCCTTAGACCCTCCAACCTCTTCAGTAAACAGGTTTATCCTGGTTGTAGTATACCATGCTACTAGATATCCTGGAGCAATACCTATGAGAACTGTTACAGTTCAGGCTGTTGCTAAGGCACTACTTGGTATTTTTAACAAGGTAGGTTTTCCTAAGGAAGTTATCTCTGACAGGGGATCCAATTTTATGTCCCACTATATGCAGGCCATGTGGAAAAACTGTGGAGTAACTTACAAGTTCTCAACTGCCTACCATCCTCAAACAAATGGATTGGTAGAGAGGTTTATCCGTACAATGAAGAGCATGATAGGGGCTTTAGAGGAACCCCTTAGAAGAAAGTGGGTCCTTCTACTGCCATGCCTTCTGTTTGCTTATAGAGAGGTCCCTCAGGAGGGAGTTGGATTTAGTCCCTTTGAGCTTCTCTATGACCATCCAGTTAGAGTCCCCCCGGCCCTGATTAATGAGGGGTTGGAGAGTGCTCCTTTCCCCAAGCCAGTGTGAGTGTCATGACCCTTACCCCTGGCACTCACTGGCAAGTCATCCTTCTAGTTAGGGCCAGGTCAAAGCACTTAAAACTTCATCCAAGACTCTCTTGGAGTCAGTCCTTGCACCTTTGGCGCCAGGCTCATAACCATCATGAAGACTAACATTAGAATGGGACGATTTACTTGGGACTATTTAACTTGGGGGTTCAGCCAACATGGAGGCACACACATAGCTCAGTTACAAGGAACTGAGCCATGCGGTCTGGTCTTTCGGGTGTGGCAGGCCTGGGACTACTTTATTTGGACTATTTTGGGTGTGGCAGGCTGGGACTATTTTACCTGGACTACTTTACCTGAGACTATTTAAACCGCACCCAAACAGCAGAACATGCTTCGCGTTATTCTGTTGTGGGCAGCGTAACGCACACCGTGTCCAGTTCCTTGATGCCAGCTTCCCTGAAACCAAGGACCTGCAGAAGGAGAAAGAACACTACAAAACTTACCTGGAACAGTATCCTGTCTTCAATCCATCGCCGACTTCAGTTCCACTCACCTGAAGGTACGAACTCCATCATCCGGCACCGCATGCATCCTGTAATACCATAACCTGGAAAGAGGAGAAAGAAAGACAGCATTAGTAAGCATTTACTCACGTTTCCTCTCGAATGAAGAAAGCCACAAAATTCTTACCTGGGTAGTCATCTCCTGGTCAGTATCATCGCTGGAACATTACGGCGCTTGGCGAGGAACATCGCGACCTGCAAGGAGAGAAAAGACACAGGTTAGCAATACAAAAGGCAAAACAGCGCAACGCATCGTGCATTACTCACCAGACAGCATCGCGCACACCGCGCTTTCACCTACTGGCCCATGCTCATCTTCAAACTGCATGACAACACCAAAATACCTTTCCATACCTAAAAGGAAAGAAGCAAGACATTATTATTCGAACTAAGAGGAACATAAGAACTGCATATAAAGACTGTAAATCTGCAAACCTACGGAGTCGCAGCAGGCCTGGATTTCCACAGGAGGGCTTGCACCAGTGAAGTAACTTGGTTGCTGCTCGCCCCCCACATCTACGTGCCCCTGCCATGAGGAGCAGGATGGAGAATCCACCTTTTACAATATTAAGACCCATCTTTAAGCAGGGGCCTTAGCAAGGGACTGGGAGAGCGTTCGAGAGTGCAAGTCATCCAACTAGGGCTTGGTGGCGTCCCCGTGGATACCAGGTGAGCATAACAGTTAGTCAATGACTATGTGATAGGTCTCCGGAGGAGAAGGTCACACATGATGGCAGAAGCATCAGATAACTTGAAAGCAGGTCAGGCTCTGGTGAAACATTGGCATGACCAGAAGGCCAACATGGTTGAGATTACTCAAGACCAGCATGTTCTAGTTATGGTAGCTATAAGGCAGAGGGCCTTACAGGACGAATGGATAGGACCCTTCAAGGTAGTGGGAAACTTGTAGAGGTCCATTATCTGGTGGACTTAGGCAATCCTAAGGAGGCTCCCAGAGTCTTTCACACCAACCATCTAAATGCTTATGTCTCAAGACCAGAAGTAGGAGCTTTGCTTCTAGCTTCAGCTCAAGCGGAGTAGGATAGTGAACCTCTACCTAACCTACTCAGAGGACAGCCTTTAGATGAAAAGATAGAAAGAGTCAATCTCTCTTCTAATTTGACACCTGAACAACAGGAGGAGTGCAAGTGTATGCTAAATCAGTTTGCCTCCCTGTTTTCACTATCACCAGGCTTAACCCCTTGGGGCCAGCATGATATTCTCACTAGTGACTGTTTACTTGTTAAAAGCAGAGGTTACAGGGTGTCGGATCATGTAAGAACCCACATAAAGGAGGAGGTCAACAAGATGCTTGATCTCGGGATAATAGAGCCATCTACAAGTCCATTGTCTAGTCCAGTTGTACTAGTTCCAAAGGCAGGATCCAAGGAGGTGAGATTATTTGTGGACTATGGAGCTCTTAATGCAGTCACCAAGACTTATGCACACCCTTTCCCCAGGACAAATGAACTGGTGGACAAACTTGGTAAATAGCAATGACAGGCCATGCAAAGGAGAAAACTGCATTCTCAACCCCAGCAGGCCTCTACCAGTTTAAGGTAATGCCTTCTGGACTAACGAAGGCACCTGCAACATTCCAAAGGATGGTTAACCAGGTTCTGAATGGGATGGCGGACTTCTGCATGGCATACTTGGATGACATTGCAGGGTTCAGACCTACCTTGAAAGAACATGTAAACCAGTTAGGATATGATTTGCAGGCTCTTGAGCAGGCCCATCTGACCATAAAGGCTAGTAAATGTCAAATTGGTAAAGTGGTCTACCTTGGACATGAGGTAGGAAGAGGTGAAATCAGGGCATTGCCTAGCAAAGTACAAGCTGTTCAAAACTGGGCCACCCCTACAACTCAAACCCAGGTGAGAACCTTCCTAGGCCTCACTGGTTACTATAGAGAATTATGGAACCATACCCTCTCCCTTGAATGTGGTCTCCTCACCCAAATTTCCTAAGAAGGTCAGGTGGAATGAGGAGTGCACTTGAGCATTTGAAGGCCTAAAAAAAGCCCTTTGTCAAGCTCCAGTCCTAAGAGCTCCTGGCTATAACCAAACATTCATTGTGCAGAAAGATGGTTCAAATACAGGCATAGGTGCAATTCTGAGTCAGCTGGATGAGAAAGTCAGGGAGCACCCCATTTGCTTCATCAGCGGCAAGCTGAAGAAACCTGAGACAAGGTGGGCAACCATTCGGCTTGAGTGCTTTGCTATTGTGTCGTCACTGAAGAAGTTTAAACCATACTTGTATGGATCTACTTTTGTAATTCAGACTGACCACCAACCCTTGAGATTTTTGCTGCAAATGAAAGGGGAAAACCCTAAGCTACTAAGATGATCAATCAGCCTCCAAGGGTTTGATTTTCTCATTGAACACAGGTCTGGGTGTCACCACCAAAATGCTGAGAGTCTCTCCAGGATGTCTGACCGACTGGAGTAAGGAGATTCATCCAGGAGTGGATTAAATCCTCCTGTCCTTTAATCTGGGGGGGACGAGTGTTAGGGAGAATTCTCAAGAATATGCTAATTTCCCTTACCTTTTGAGACCCCCAGCAACTTTGCTGGATTTCTAGGATTTTATGTTTTACCTGGAAAGAGTGTGAGCCTTTTTTCCCACTCTTTCATGCATTTTGATGTGTGTTATACTTTTGTGTTCTTTGGTTATGGAGTTTTAAAACAACTCCATAGGCATCATCTTTTTATATGTGTCACACTGCAACTTCAGTGCAGTGGCACAGGGGTGTAGTTCAGACTCCCCAAGGTTTAAATACCTTATCTGGGACTGACTGCTGTCTCCCAGACCATGTAAAGTTAAATTGACTTTACTTGTCTTTTTAAATTTACAGACCTAGCACACACTATCTTCCTATAGAGTGTTGGAGGGGTTGCCTAGGTTCCCCTTAATCTAAACACTTATGTACCATTCAAATGTAACCCTTTTCTACTTCAAATGGCTGGTGGCAGTGGTTTTAAACAAACTACCATGATTTTTCCCGACCGCGAACACCGGTAGCTAAAAATCGGGTCAGACATTTTTTCCAATATGGCGCCCAAGACCTATCTGGAAAAACAGACTCTGGTCAACTTTTTTTGACATTTTTTTAAAAAAAGATCCTCCTTGTGTTTAACTCTGCCCACCAAACCAGTTTTGTCCCCTTGTTCATTGGCCTTTGGTGGGCTTCAGAGATGAAGCCCTCCTCTGGCGCCAGAGTATCTGGGTGGACAGGATGTGAGGGAGGTGCCCGAAACTCCCTGTGCTTTGTCTCCTAGGAGACCTGAATGCACTCTGGTGTGATTGGCCGGCTGGCAGCCCACCAAGGACAGCCACCCTGCTGTGTGAGTGACATCTAGGCTGGAATGAATGGGGGAAAACTGTTTAAAAGCAGGCCTCTGGGACTTTGAAAGCAGAGTCAACCACTGGAACGAAATAACCGAAGACGAGCTGAAGGAAGACACCTGCTGCAATTCCTGGTTCACTTGTAAATCCCTGCTGCAGGTCTGAATTGCCTGAAACTCCATCGACAGAGAAGCCCTTCAAGGTTAACTTCTTCCCTTGAGTTTGGTGGGAACAACCAACTCGTAAGCCGCCTGGACACAGTCCCCATACTGGTCAAATTTTCTTCAGAGTGCTGTTGAAAACCGGATAGCAGGTGGGAAGGATACCAGTTTGTGGTCTTTAAGGCACTCACACCTTAAACCGACGTTTTGCCAAGCTTGTGGCCTCTTCCCTGGGCAGCGCAGGAACCTCCTGACGTCCTCCTTCTTCTCCCCATGACTGAAGCTCAAGAACAGCATGATCGTCAGGAACTGCCATGAACAACTGCCTCAGCTACAGCTTTTCTTCACTTACAAGGTACTGTGCAAGTGCGGTACAGACTCAGTTTGGCCGCTGTGAGAGTTTGTGAAACTTTCCCTGCTTGGAAGGCTTGTCCTTCCCTAAACCAACATCTAACTTTTCGTCTGACCACATTCTTCTAAAAACCGTGGCAAAGCCTTAACCGTTTACTACCAGAACTGTGGTATCCTATCCAAGACTCTGAACCATTGACTTTGTCCCAGGCCTATTGAATTGGATTGCTGGTTGTAGTGAACTGAAACTATTTGCCTTACCTCTGAAAGTATTTGTGCTTTTGATTCTAATAACCTTGTCTTTTTACCCCTTTTTAAAGTAACTGAAGTGCCATTTTGCTCCCACTTTAGGGGAGCTGAACTTGTTCAGAAACTGATTGGCTGTGTATTGTAGTTTATTAGAGTGTGATATTGAGCTGCTCTTGCTAGTGGAATGTTTTCCAAATGACTGTGTAAATAAATGTAGATACTTTTACCAAGAAACCTTGAGTAAGTGTTGTTTGAATCACTGTGATTGCTAGTCCTTTGTGTAACCTCCTGTACTGCTCACTTTACTCTTGAGATAAGTCTGGCTACTCAGCCACTACTACCACATTACTGTGTAGTACAGGATTGTACCAAAGGTGAAATTGTACTGACACGTCTAGTCTTAATTGTGTGTAGTGTTCCCAAAGGGTACTGCATGTGATTCTGCCTAACAGTGCACCCACACATGTGAGGTACCGTTTTTGTCGGGACACCTGTGGGAAACCGGGAAGGTAGGCCATGTGTTGTTAGCTGTGTGAGGTCAGATAGAGATGGCAGCAACACCCTTTTGCTGCAGGGATTACACTCCACCGGGATACGGAATAGAGCAGAGCTTTCTCTTTCTTTCCGCCGACAGCAAAACAAATGCTTCCACAAGCAGGTCCGTTGTGCAGAACCATAATTAGACAACCCTGCAGGACACCGTTTCTTGGGTCCTGTAAGAAGGAAGCATGTCTTTGTCACTATTCACCTCTTTCGCCATGTGTAAAATTAAAGAACACTCTGCATCTTGGCATATGTGTAATCCAGCTCAGAAGAGACACATTTACCATCAAGCACCTGTCTGCCAACACAGCCAATCAATGTAAACAACCCTGAGGAGATTGACATTTCTTACATATCTCCAATAAAAACCACGTATGAACACCAACCTGGGGTATACATGAATAACACCAACTATACTGAATAAATTCTGTCCTGAAGCTGGCCGATACATTTAGAGGAAAAAAGACACTATGGATAGTGTCTAATGTTCAATAAGGCCGAAGCATGTAGACAATCTGAGACACCCACACGAATATGTCTGGGCTCTCTTGAAACAAAGTGGTTACTAATGATATGTGCTGTTTTGTTTAACCCCCTTTCTAATGTGTGTATTGTGTATTGTGAATGTCTTTACGTACACTGCTTAAGAAAAGTTTTTTAGCTGTGTTAATCATGACAAATGGGATTCACTTTTTTGTTATCATACACCTTATTTTATCTACTTTTTGATACATAATAAATAAATTTTTGTAATATTAAAATCTGTTGGGTCCTATTATGTTTGGGTGTGTAGAATTATTTAAACTACACATGTTTAGTCTGTAAGCATCACCACTCTAATTGCGTGGCGGTGTAACGAGGGGTAATCAGTTTCGCATTGCTCACACACTTTTTCGACAAAAGTTCCCTTCTGAGTACTGATCCCCCGTCATCAAAAAAGTGGGAACTTACCTGATTGAGGTAAGAATAATTAGTGCGCTAAAGCAGTTTGGGGTAAAACAGCGAAATATCGGAGCAATAGGCATGGAACTGAGTTTATTTATTTATTTATGTATTTATTACTGCGCACAACACCCTTGGGTATCTAGGCGCTAGTTACATTAAGGTAAGAAAAGAGAAGAAGGGTGTGGGGAGATGCAGTAGGGGATGGAAGAGTCTTAGGAGGAGCAAATTTAGTTGAACAGCCAAGTCTTTAAGTTTTTGCAGAAGGTCCAGCAGGCCTGTTCTTTTCTGAATGCTGGGGGTAGATTATTACAGAGTTCGGTGGCTACAACCGGGAAGCTCTTGCCCCCTACTGAGAGAGGTGTGGTTGGTTTCCTACTCAGTTGTGAATATATATGTATAATTGGTTATTTATAACGTGCTTAATACAGAAGAGGTTTCTAAGCGCGGACCTGGGATTTAAACCTGTGCTTCTATTCGTCATCTTGATTCCAAGTACAGTGCGTTACCACTGAGCTATTCTACCTGTGCGTATTACTGAGTGTTTTTCAATAGGCACTAATAGGGTTAATGTAATTGTGGCCAAAGGTTGTAGCAACCAATTAGGATCATTTTACATATACATGGATGTGGGGGACGGACATAGTCCCACCAATCAGCTCATGTGACCTGCCTTAAAAATGTTACCAAGAGTTGTATGATAATTTGACACATTTTGTTTATTATGTTCAAATGCAGTGGGTGGCATTGACAGCAAACATCATTCAGTTCAGTTCCACAGGGCTGTCCGAACCCTGCTACAAAGCTGTTTGGGTCCAATACATGTGTGTTAATCTTGCTTGGAAAACACCCAATTTTTTTATTACTTTTTCTTCTCTTGGATTAGTTTTCACAGAGGTACACTGGTACAGATTCTTCTCCTCAGGAGCACAGATATCCCCCTGCACATGACACCACCAAAAACTGCATTTTCAAGTCCCCACACGAGGAGAGTTATTTGATAGCACAAAATGGCCGAGATGTTTTCTTTAATTTTCTTTCCCAGTGTATAGGCAACCCATAGTACATCCTCCACATAACCAGCAAAGTTGCACAGATAATATATATCACAAGTACATTTGCAGGAGAATATAAATATCCCATTTTAGGAATAGGAAAAATGTTTACACTTATTTAAAATGTAACTTTACATGCAGCAGAGTTTTTACATTAAATAAGATGAAATTTAACTTTACATGCGTCATGGCGTTTTTTGATTCTAATCATCCATTAAAGATCACGTTCTGTCCACTTCAAAACTCTGAATTTATGACCGGTTTCACCTGCATCTTTTCTCTAAGACAGGCACCATTCTGCACAGATGGGAAACTGCTGGTCAGACTGCTGTTTCGTAAACTTCGGAGTCCCACATTGCTCAATAATCATTCTAGAGATTCGAATCTGCACATGGAGCTATTGCAATAACTTCTCACTGACCCTGCCATCTCACTCAACCAATACTTGATGATATCCAATTATGACTAAAGGCAGTAGTACCCAGGATATCTCATGCCGCAGATAACAAGCTCAATCCGGCAAATGTAGCATTGGCTGTATGTAGTCACCCATCTAAGAAGGATACCTTGTAAGGGGAGCTAAACTAAATGCAACATGTCTTCTTCACACCTCAGCTAGCCCACATAGCAAAATAACTTGGGTTTACTATAGAGATCCTCTCTCCGGTTCACAACATATTGACAAAGAGTAAAAGATTTCTGGCTACCAGCTAAACCTCCTCTCGAAGAGACAAACCTTTCTTCAACATGAGGACTTTACAAGCTCTGTCCATGCCCAGGAAATCTTCCACATTGATGGGAGCAAATACCTCTTCAATGTCATCGTCACAACACACCTGGCCCCACTTCGGGCCACCCAACATATTGCAACATGAGTCATAATAGCAAATAAGATGTGCAACCCATTTCTCGCATGCTAAGGAGCTGCACTGATTTCCTATCCCAGTGAAGTATGGCTAATTCAGCATGAAGCCTACGTGAACACCGAGGAACTTTTAAAGGGGATTTATTGTATCAAGTTTGCTGCATCCTTTTCTCGTCCCTCAATCGTCGCTCCTCGCTCCCCGCGTTCTCGATTGGAATCCGTCATTCCCACGTTCTGTGATTCTATACAATACTACACATCCTCCTTCCTTCACACGAAAGTCCCTTCCTGTGCTCAGCTACTCAGCAAAGTTAATCAGGTGCTTTGGTCTTCAATAGATTCTCCTGAACCTTGATACAGCCGCTGAAATCACTCCAGGAGTACCTGCATGTTCTGGCAGGGAAGAATTACCTCTCTCTGGTCACCTCCTCACACCTTCTCACTTCACCATTCCCTGTCATAACCATTCATTGTTCCACACCCTTACATCCTTTGTTCTTACAACGTGTTTAAACACTTCCACCACCTCAAACCGTTTGGACCAATGACATGCATTGTCCCGCACAGCCACCAGCAATTTTATCCTAACCGAACATCCAACCTGTGGAACTTTTGCTGTCCTGATCTTCCTGTGATCCTGCAGTGTCTTATTGCTCAATTGCCTCTTTCTGACGATCCCTTCCACCTCATCCAGTTGCACTCTCATCTGCTAAGCTCAAAAGGAGACATGCCAGTTGTGCTGTGCGGCGTGAACCTAGTAGCCACAACCGTCCTCCTCACCACTTCCTTCCAATCTGTCCCATTAGACCATGCCCACCTGATCGCCTCCTTTATCACCCTATTGTACCTTTCCACAATTCCATTGGTCTGGGGGTGATGTATGGCATTGGTTTTGTGTGTATTGGATCTTCTCTTAAAGTACTCCTCCATTTCCCTAGATGTAATCTGTGATCCATTATCAGTCAAAACCTCTTCAGGTTCCAGAAAATCAATCACTCTTTTGGTGGTCACATACAGCGTCATCCTCAGCTCTGCCTATCTCGTCAAAACATCAATAACAACAATGCAAAAGGTCTGACATCCCTCACTCCCCACGGGCCCCAGTGCATCAATAGCAATTTTTTTCCATGGTCTCTCTGGTATGTCTGTCAGAACCATAGGATACTTTCGACTCATAAACCCTTTATCAAAGTTCGTACAAAGGATACCATTTCTGATGCTTCTTTCAATCTGCATGTTGCATCCTGGCCACCAATAAGTATTACTTATTCTGCATTTGGTTTTCACAATTCCTTGACGTCCTTCATGTCTAAGACATATCACCTTCTTCCTGATCCCCTCTGGGGGTACCAACTTATCTCACTTCATCAAATAGCCATCCTGAATATATAGTTCATCTTTTACATTCCGGAATCCCTCTATTCCTGCTTCTTGCATTTTTTTTTTATAGATAAGCCACTTTCATCCCGGCCTCTGACTACAAGCATCATTTTGACATCTTTAGTCATCTCTTCACACCACTCTTGTTTTGATTTTGAGGATTCACAAATTTTACAAATCATCTCTTTTTCCTCCTCATCCTCAGATTCTTCTCCGTAATTCGTCATTCTAGACAGGCAGTCTGCAGCATGGTTTCTCGCACCTGGAATGTACATCATTGAAAAATCAAGTTCTTGTAGCCTTCAAACCCATCTTCTTATCCTGCCTCATACTTTGTCAAGACCCTTCATTGAAAACACTTCAACTAGTGGTTTATGATCCATATGTAGCTCAAATGTGATTCCCCACACAAGGCTCATAAACTTGTCTGTAGCCCACTAAATGGCAAGAGCCTCTTTTTCTATAGTTTCATATGTTCTTTCTGCCCCTTTCAGCAAATGAGACGCAAATGCTATTACCTGCTCTTTTCCTTTGTGTGTCTGCGTCAAAAAAGCACCTAATCCTACATTGTTCGCATCAATTATGATGGGAGTCTCGGTAGGATCGCTCAGGGGCAATGTGCTCACCTTAGTTTAGTTTAGTTTAGTTTAGTTTAGTTTATTATTTGTATAGCGCGCCATACCCTGGAGTATCAGGGCGCAAACAGACAAGGATATGCTCAACTTGGTTACAGGTACATAGAAATCAGATGAAGGTGCAGAGATGCGCTGAGCTTGGTTACAGATATGCTCGGCTAATTGCAAGTACAGGAAAAGGCAGGAAGTGTAGACATAGACATCAGCAATATTACAGCAAGCAGATATGAACAAGGAGAGATCAAGGACAGGGGAGCAAGGAGCATGCTCCTGTTCGCGTAATATAAAGTTATATACAGTAATGTACAATGTGACAAGTGGACTAGTTAGCTGTCGTTGGGGAGAGATCAAGGACAGGGGAGCAAGGAGAGATCAGGGCAGGGGAGCGAGGAGCATGCTCCTGTTCACGTAATATATAGTTATATACAGTAATGTACAATGTGACAAGTGGACTAGTTAGCTGTCGTTGGCTCTCAGCCACCTAGTGAGGTTTTGTCTAAATTTTGCGAAAGGCTGAGGTTCTCTGACATCATGCGGGAGGGAGTTCCATAACTGCGCAGCCTTGACCGGGAAGCTATTTCCTCCTATAGTGGCAAGTTTGAAACGCGGGACTTGGAGGCAGTTTGCGTTGGCTATTCTGGTAGGTCTGGAAGAAGTCCTTTTGCGTAATCTATCCATGAGGTAAGGTGGAGCTTTGTTGTTGATACATTTGTGGGTGAGGGAAGCGATTTTGAGATGAATTTTGTCTATGGTGGCGAGCCATTTGTATTCTCTTCTTGTCGAGGATATATGCTCGTTTCTATTAATCTTGAGTGCTGCTCTCAAGGCATTGTTCTGGAGCACTTGAATTTTGTGGATGGTCTGTTTATTAGCTCCAATGTAAAGTCCATTACAATAGTCTAATTTGGACAGTATCAAGGCTCTGGCAAGTGTAATGCAACTATCTGTGGAGAGGAATTGTTTGCTCGCTCTGATAAGTTTGCATGTATATGCGGTGGCAGAAGCTAGAGAGTTAACTTGTTTGGTAAAGTTCATGGTGGCGTCTAGGTAGAATCCTAAGGTTTTTACTTCATGAGCTACTTTTATGTTGTTCCCATCAATAATGAAGTTGTCGTAATCGGGGCTGAGTTTGGATATATAGGTAGTGGTGCCCAGGATGATAAGCTCAGTTTTATCATCGTTCAGGCATAGGCCGTGTGTGGCCATCCATGCCTGAACGATGCTATAGATCCTGTTCACTAGGGCCAGGTCCTTGGCGTAGTCTCCTGAGAGCGGGAGGAGGATCTGGGTATCGTCTGCGTAGTTAGTGTAGGCGATACCCAGATGATCCATTTCATCAAAGAGAGGCTTCGTGAAGACATTGTAGAGGGTGGGTGACACACAAGACCCTTGTGGAACACCGCATGTTATAGGGATTGGATCTGCTGAGGCTGATGGAGCGAAGACTCTCATGGTCCGATTACTCAGGAATGACTTGATCCAAATTATGGCCTCTTTTGAGAAGTGGGCTGCCGAGTCGAGGTGACTACAGAGGACTGTGTGGTCCACTAAGTCGAATGCCGCTGATAGGTCCAGGAGGAGAAGTAGGGCCGCTTGGCCATTGTCTCTGCAATCGTCTATTTGGGCCTTAAGATCTATTAACGCTGTCTCGGTCCCATGTTGCGGGCGGAATCCTGATTGACGGATTCCAAGTAGGTGGTTAGACTCTAGGAAGCTTTGAATTTGCAAGTAAGCCACTTTATCTAAAATTTTTAGGAGAAAGGGCACAGTCGTGATGGGCCTGAAGTTAGTCGGAATGGTAGGGTCAAGGGTTTGCTTCTTTAGTAGTGGCAGTACCCAGGACTCTTTTAGGTTGATCGGTACTGAACCTGAGGTGAAGGAAGAGTTGATTAGTTTGGTTATAAATGGCGACAGTTCTCTCGCAGCATCCTTGATGAGTTGTGCTGGGCATTGGTCGCCTTTGCAGTTAGACGGTTTGAGTCCCAGGATGACCTTTTCTACCTCTATGGGCGATACCTTAGAGAAGCAGAAACGGGCTCCCAACTTGGGCTGTGGCGGTGGCGCTGAGCTCTGAGGGATGTGTGGTGTTAGTGATGCCTTCTTGATGGCAATTTTGGTTTGTAGGTTTGCTACCTTGTTTGTTAAAGCAAGTTGTATGCTAGAGCACCATTTTTTATCCTTGGTGCAGTTTTCTTGGGGTACAATGGGTGTTTCCAATTCTTTCAGAATGCTGAACAGTTCTTTGACACTAGATTTTGAGTTGGATATTCTAGTATTGTAGGTTTCTTGTTTGGCTAATAATATTTCTTTCTTGTATTGGGAGGAGGCTTTGGAGAGGTTGAGTTTATTTTTGACTGATGGGGAAAGTCTCCAAATAGTTTCAAGTTTTCTTTTGGCCAGCCTAAGATTTTTTAGGTGGGGCGTGAACCAAGAATTGAGGTGTTTTTTAGGTTTGCTATTTCTTAGTTTGAGCGGGGCTATGTGATCCAGGGCTGAGGACATGGCTGCATTATAATGTTCGACTAACAGATTGGGGTCCATGCAGTCGGGTAGTGAGTTTAATTTAGGTATTATAACGGGCATTAGATTTTCTACTGTCATTAGTTTTTTATTTCTCGTTGGCAAGGGTGGGGCAAGTGAGGACGGGGCAGTGACCCGGTGGGTTGTCACTGAGAATAATAGCAGGTGGTGGTCAGTCCAGATCTGCGGTACAGAATCCGTAATATTTACTTTGCAATTATGTTCTGCTATCCAATCAAGGATGCGACCTTTGTTGTGGGTGGGTAGTTCAACTTTTTGGATGAATCCCAGCTCTTTCAAGGTCAGAGCAATCGCTGACGATTGGGTGTCCTTATTGTCATTATAGCCTAGATTAAAGTCTCCTAGCACTATTGTTTGGGATGTATTTTTTAGGTTATTGGACAGGGATGTCGAGATGTCCTCAGAGAAGGTTCCGATAGGACCTGGTGGTCTGTAGATGAGGATGATGTTTAGGGTTTGGGAGTTGGCGATGGTTATTTTGACCGTGAGGCATTCACAGGATTGCATATTGGTAGTAGTGATGATCCTCATGTCCAGGCTAGTTTTAGCTATGATTGCTAGACCTCCACCTCGGGAGGTAAGTCTGTCCGCACGTAGGATTGTATAGTTGTCTGGGACTGCTAGTGATAAGGCTGGGCCAGCGGCATCATGTAGCCAGGATTCTGAGATGGCCAAGAAGTCTAAGTTGTCTGTAGCAATGATATCTGAGATCTCTGTGGCGTGTGCGACTAGCGACCTGGCGTTTATAAGTGCACCTTTGAGATATGATTTGTGGTCAGCTAAGTTAGGGCTGGTGGTGTTCTGACTACCTTTAGTTGCCTGTTTGGAGTTATTTATTTTGGGTCTGTTGGGCTTAGGCTGTTTCCTAGTAGGTTCCGCAATACCCTTCAAGGGTAACTGTATTTTGTTTCGGGATTTTGATAGTTCAGCCTTCTTGGCTGGTAGCTCATGCAGTTTGGACAGGCGAGCACGTAGTCTAAGGTTTCTGTCTACAGTGTTGCATGGCCTTTGTAGGGTGGTGCTATCTGGATAGTGGGTCATTTTAAGTCCAGCAAGACGACACGGTTCCATCCCCTGGTCCACGCTTAGAAACCTCTGGGTATTGAGTGCATCATAAATAACCTATCATATCATATAATTACTGTGCGTCCCTCACACATAGTTTCTTAATGCTGGTGCTGTCTTAAAAGCATTTTTTATCTATTGAAATTTATCCTCAGATCCTTCACCCCCGTGAATCATTTATTCATTTTAATCATATTCCGTAGGGCAACTGTGTGCTATGCAAATCCTCGTACAAACCGAGTAGTGTGTGGCCATACCTAAACATTTCCTGACCAGTTCCTTGCAGGTCAGAGTGACCATGTCTTCTATCATGTTTACTAAATCCCTATTAGGGATGATTCTATCCTTTGATATTACATGTCCCATGTACTCAATTTCTCTCCTATTGATCTTTGATTTTTCTCTGCTGTGTGTCATACCTACATCGTGCAAATTCTTAAACACCTTCTCCAATCTCCTGTCATGTTCTTCCTCTCTGTCAGCATATATCACAATATCATCCTGGAAGAAAATGACACCTTCATCACCATCGAATATTCAATACATTATTTTTTGGAACACTGAGGCTGCGGATATTAAGCCAAATGGCATCATGCGGTATTGGAACAGGCCTTCTGGTGTGATGAAGCCAGTTAGATGCCTCGACTCCTTGTTTAGTTGTACTTGATGGTAGGCAGCAGTAAGGGCAACTGTTGAAAATATTTTTGCAGAACCCATGGTTGAAATCAATTCCTGGATATTAGGTAAGGGATGTCTTTCAGGAAT
Organism: Ambystoma mexicanum; assembly: GCF_040938575.1. Taxonomy (NCBI): domain Eukaryota; kingdom Metazoa; phylum Chordata; class Amphibia; order Caudata; family Ambystomatidae; genus Ambystoma; species Ambystoma mexicanum. The sequence continues at coordinate 455,849,341 of NC_090935.1, forward strand.
TACACACTTTTTTAGCTTTCTTAAGTCGTTGCACACCCTTACCTTTCCTGAGCACTTCCTCGCCACTACCAGTGGGGAGAGCCATTCTGGTGCATCAATTATTTCTATTATTCCTTGTTCTTCCAGTTTGCTAAGTTCTAACTTCATTTCATCCCTCCTGGATATCGGAACACCTCGCAACTTCTGTGCTACTGGTTTGCACCCTCGTTTCAGTACAATGTGATTTGTGAAACCTTTCACACACCCAATCTCATCTCTGAATATTTCCATTCTGACTTCTCCTTTGTCAATTTTATGTGACTCAATCAAGAAAACTGATTCTGCTGGATTTGGATCCAGTCACACTTAATGCAATCTCTGATGTGTCCAACTAAGTAACATAGATTATCCTTTTTTGAGACATATATATGTCCTTCAGCCCGTCTGTCTTTACAACCTAGTGTATCCTTGAACCATCCAATTATGTCAATTTGTGAGCCACCATAAGCCCTTGGCCTGATGTCAACTTCATGTAAGTATTCTGGTCCCATTTTTTTCACACTACTTCTGGAATGAGTGTGTATTTGGCTCCTGCGTCTACCATCATCGTAATCGGTTTGCCAGTCCCGAATATGGGTGTCTTTGGGCTGTCAACTCTTTGGCCCTCATTACAACACCGGCGCTAAACCATGGCACTATTAGCACCATGTTTGGTGCCAGTGTTGTAACGGGTCCACCATCGTTCAATGGGCAATTACCACCCCATTCCAAGGTTGGTGTGGCGGTAATTCCCCATTGAACCATGGCCCTGTCCCATTCCCATTTTCGCCCCATAGGGCTCTATGGGAATGGGGAAGGCGCTAAGTACGGAACCGCAAATTGCGTTACCGTCCTTAGCACCAAGGTCCCTTTGCGGGTCCTTACTTTAACGGCTGGTCTAGACCAGCCGTTCAGGTCGGGTCCCGCAAAGGGACCTCGTGGTAAGGCACTAAGTGTTTAACGCGCCGCAGCCTTTTACGGCGCCGTTAAACACTTAGCGCCAGGGTCCTAATGAGGCCCTTTGTCTTCACCGCCGACTGCTGAGACACATTCTTCTCCTTCATTGCTATCTTCATTTCCAATCCAATTTATGTTAGTCCCTTTATTTCTGCAGTATCTAACTGGGTGTCCTTACCCCTTACAATTTCTGCATATTATCCTTAGGGCATGGCAGTCTGGGCTGTTTGCCCAATGGGATGGACTGTCGCATCTGTAGCATGTTCCTACAGTAACGCGTCCCCTTCCTCGCTGGCTACTTCGACTTCGTTAAAATTCAGTACCATGACCTCGACCCCATCATTGTTTCTCTAGCATCTCTGTTCTCCCAGTTGTACTTAGTAAGCCTGGGTTCTCTCACTTCACTATTACTTCTCCTTCTCATTTTTGGATTACTCTGGCAATTAGTTCTTCATTTGTTGCCTATTAATTGATGAGAGAGAAAAAATATGGGCAAAGGAACCCTCTTTTTTAGGGGGCCTGACTCTTGAGGGTAGAAAAGATACACAATTATAAAGGGGTAGAGTCAACAGGCTTCCCTAGCCAGTAGCGTGATGGGTGGTCGGTAGGACCTTGCAAGAAAAATACTGTGTTGGTAGTTAACCACAGACAAAAATCACCACAATGTGCATGAAACAATGATCAGCATTTATTTTCAAAGAAAAAGAGAAGAAGTTTTGTCTGAAGGAATTCTTATGTGCCGTGGCACAACACAAGTACATATAAAAGTGCATGTATACTCTGCACGGTGGTGGGTTAGTAAAAGGTGGTTGCAGAACATTCAGTGTATCGCCATTGTACAGTGAACATTGTTAAGTTGATAACAATCTCTTATACATATTGTTCAAGGTCACAATGTATCAAACAGTGTCTTAAGTTGATAACAATCTCTTATATATATTGTTCAATGTCACAATATATCAAACAGTGTCGACACTTGGATGTGGGTTTCTGGTTCGGTAATTAGTTGGCGGAGCGCAGGGCTGGTAGACATGAGACAGCGCTGCAAGATGGATACCGAACTGTCTTCAGGACGTGTGCATCAGTGGTCAAGATATGGCGTCATCCTGCAGTGAGATGGACAACTAACGTTTAAAATGGTGAATTTGTCTAACATTGGTGAAAAAAGGGAATGCAAGGAACAAAGACCTACCAGGCAATGAATAAACGCTCTGGCTGTAGTCCATAGGTGGGGGCAGCTGCTTAAGATGCGGCTGGGGCGGAACTGCATAAATCAGGCGCTCGAGTCTATAATTGAGAGAAAAGACTATTAGGAAAAGGGCATAGAGGTTAAGCTCCTATTAAGTGAGGGAGTGCTGTTGGCTGAAAAAAGACTAAAACGGCACAAACCCCAACAGTAGTAAATAACGTGGTTAAGGTGGAAACTAAATAAATAAAGTGTGCATATTGCAGTACGACGTTGTTTCATATCTGCTGTGCATATGAAGAAATTGAAGTACGGCCAGTATTTGAGGCCCTGTGACTTCGTCGGCAGAGTTATCAACAATGGGTGCCGTGACAGTGGTTCTAGATATGGGCCGGAGATCGAGTGCCGGTAAGATAGTGAAAGGAGGACCGAGGGGATAGTATCGGACAATTATTGTAAAACGGAACGCAAAAGTGCGGCCGTGAGCTTACCTATTAGTTGGCCAAGTGAACTGTGTCAGTCGAAATCTGTGCGCAAGCGTAGTGGACAAGCCTCGGTATAAGTCGAGGTGTTTGTCAGTGCGCATGCGCCGGGGAGTAATGTCTACGTTGTGCGCCAGTGGGCCAGCCCATCAGGCACCGGTTCAGTATACTAAATCAGTTCGACCACGTTGAAAAACAAGATTAAATATCCGACATTGTGAAGCTTACCATAAATCTGGCATGGAAAAAACACTGTTTGACCTTGTATTTTACATGGTGTGTCATTTGAATATGCCATCCGTGTGCAGTAGATTACAGTCACACATAGCCCCAGTGAGCTGTGTAGGTCTGAGGTTGTGCGCAGGCGTGGTGGACAAGTCTCGGTGTGAGACAGGATACTGGTGGCTGTGTTTGTGCCGCTGTGTCTGTGGTTAACTACCAACACAGTATTTTTCTTGCAAGGTCCTACCGACCACCCATCACGCTACTGGCTAGGGAAGCCTGTTGACTCTACCCCTTTATAATTGTGTATCTTTTCTACCCTCAAGAGTCAGGCCCCCTAAAAAAGAGGGTTCCTTTGCCCATATTTTTTCTCCCTTTGGACAACCCTTGGTTGTTGGGCCTCATTTATTTGATATACATTAAATGGAGAATGTAAATATTGTCAGTTTCTCCGATGATCTATACAAAAAACTTTTAGGCACTCCGTCGCTACTAGGTGCAACCATACCACCGGCAGTACCGGTGAAAGATCCGGCACTCAATGATTTGGATATTCTCTTACAAAAGAAGAAGAAATTTATCCGCACAGAATCACATGGGCTACTCATGCTAGAGTACCTAAAAGCTGGGGTCATCCCGGAAGGTTTACAAGTAAACAATACACCCCGGGTTTTCCTTGACAACCCCCGTTTCTTAAACAAATTCAGTGGTGTTGGCAATAAATGTTCCCGCGACTGGGTCATTTTGGTGATTGAAACAGCTGAGGAGGAAACCAAAAAACAAGACGAAGAACTGAGAACCCTGGAGAGATAAAAACACATCTGGACAAGATTGAAGAAGAAATAAAAACTTTCAAAAAATTCACCATCGATAAAAAATTGTGGAAATTACAGAATGATATAAAAAACTATAAGGAGGAAAAAACATATCCTTATTTGGTCCCAGGATACTACAATCAGTTGAACTCACAAGCCAACGCCAACAGACAAAACCCACGAAGACAACAAAAGAATAGATTCGTCACATTCTCCAACAGCTCGCATAACAGCGATTCAGATTCAACTGGCGCTGGACAAAGTAACACCCCACAGGCCTCAAGTTTCAAGTTTTCAAGGGCGAGGACAACGAGGGAGAACCCGTTACCAAGGCCAACACCCAATGCGCACTCGCAATTGGGTGCCACGACCGCAACAAACATGGTAATCCCCATCTTCAATTTGAGTGATCATGTATTATCATCGAATGAAATTGAAGTCCTGAGTAAAGGCCTAAGTTTTATACCCAGCAGCAGTGCAGACAAATTCAATACAGAAGCCGAACTACGCAAATTCTTCCGTACCATTCGGTTACGCTACTATTTTAGAGACAGCCCGGAGAAAGAACCGCCAAAATCTACAGGCCTAAAACCACCGTCAACGTTTACGCCACTCTCCTCGATGGTCTGTCCTGAGATCTTATCTTTTGAAAACCGCATACTTTTAGAGATGCATCATCTATTTGACAAACCAATCTATTCTAAAAATAACCTTTCAGCACAACAGAGGCTGGCCCTCAAATCTCTAGAAAACAACAAACTTTTTTTGATCAAACCAGCGGACAAGGGCGGGGGCATCGTCCTTTGGAACAACACCCTCTACGAAACCGAGGTCACGAGACAACTGTCCAACACCAAGTTCTATCGACCAATACCCATGAACCCTACATCTCGGATTCTATCAGAAGTAACTAGCCTGATGTGCCACGCACTTGCAGAAGGTTGGATTGACGATGACAAAAAATATTCTTAATTAATAACCATCCCATCATCCCGGCTTTCTACTTACTTCCTAAAATCCATAAAAACACATCAAATCCCCCAGGTAGGCCCATTGTGGCTGGTATAGGATCAGTTTTGGAACCCTTGTCTATCTACATAGACCATTTTTTGAGACCATTCATCTGCAAAATGCCTTCATATGTTCAAGATACCACATCAATGATTAGGAAACTAGACACCCTACAAGCGGATCAAGACGACCTACTGGTGACACTTGACGTTCAATCTTTGTATACCAGTATCCCACAAAAAGAGTGCATACTAGTGCTCAAAACCTATCTAGACGCCAGAACATCTATGGACCCCCCGACTGCTTTTCTCCTTGAATGCCTTCGTTTAGCCTTAATGGAAAACTACTTCATTTTCAAACAAACTTTCTATCAACAGTGCCATGGGACCAGCATGGGCGCCACTTTTGCCCCGGATGTAGCAAATTTGTTCATGGACAATTTTGAAAAGATCTCTATTTACGCTGAACACAACATCTTCAAAAATTCAATTGGCTGCTGGTTACGATATATCGATGACGTTTTTATGATCTGGAAAGGCACAGAGGAGGACCTACACTCATTTCTGAAATGGTTAAACTCCAAAAATGCTTGTATCCAATTCACCATTGACTACAATAAAAACCAGATTCCTTTTCTAGATTTAGAAATATCTAAAAATCAAGACAATTCCTTGAATACCACATTATATCGCAAACCAACCTCCAAAAATACTTTGCTAGAGTATTCAAGCTCCCACCCCTTGGGCCTCAAAACAAATCTGCCCTTTGGTCAATTTCTACGTATCAGACGGAATTGTTCCACATTGAGTGAATATGATCTGAAAAGCAAAGAACTAGCAATTAGGCTCAAAGAACGTGGGTATCCTAGCCACATTATCCGTCAGGCAAGAAGAAGAGTCAAACATACCAACCGAGAGATCTGCCTCACCCCAACTGTCAGAAATCAATCAAAGGAAAAAATGACCTGCGTTACCACTTTTACCCCCATGAGTAATTCTATACGTAAAGTGATTCTCAAACACTGGGATAAGCTACACACAGATTGCTTCAAACCGGAAAAACCACGTTTTGCGTTCAAACGCAATCGGAATCTAAAGGACATCCTTGTACACACATATACTGAGGTTGATACCACCAGCAACACCCAAACCACACTATGGCAGCTACCCCCGGTACAAGGCCATTTCAAATGTGGAAACTGTTCTGTCTGCAACCTAACAGCGAATATCAAGACCATTGACCTTAAAGGGAATCCGTGGACACTCAATTCCTTCACCAATTGTAAAACCAAATGGTGTGTTTACATTATAAAGTGCCCGTGTAACCTGATATACATAGGCAAATCAAAAAGAGAAATCAGACTACGCATATGTGAACATCTATCGTGCATACGAAATCAGGTCGATGACAAACCTCTGGTGGCACATTATAAGAAAATGAAACACACTCACAATGACTTATTCTGGGCAATACTACAAACAGTCCGCAATCCCTTCCGCGGAGGCGATAGAGATCTCGCCCTCCGCAAACTCGAACAAAAGTGGATCTACCGGTTGGACTCTGTGAAACATGGCCTCAATATCTCGATTGAATGGAATCTCTTCTTTAACAAATAGTCCATGTCCAGAGACTACACTACTATAGCTTATTTGTGCTCATCCTCAAACCATTCCTTTGGCTGACCACTGTCATGACACAACCCGGGATCTGTTCCCCGCTTTCACTTTGACTTTTTGTTAAACATCTCTCAATGTGTCCAAAATACCTCTCCAAATGACATACATTGATTAAAACAAAGTGTAATAAATAACCTTTTTTTGTTGCCACATGCAAAACAATGTAGTACAATATCATAAAACATCGTATATTTAAATATTGTCTTAATCGTTCTGTTAATATGTTGTTACGATTGCCTTTTTTGTATTAATAACAAACGGACATCTAGCATTGATATCTTTGATACATGAGCCCTACACATCACATAAATGGCGCACGGCACATACACAGCCACCAGTATCCTGTCTCACACCGAGACTTGTCCACCACGCCTGCGCACAACCTCAGACCTACACAGCTCACTGGGGCTATGTGTGACTGTAATCTACTGCACACGGATGGCATATTCAAATGACACACCATGTAAAATACAAGGTCAAGCAGTGTTTTTTCCATGCCAGATTTATGGTAAGCTTCACAATGTCGGATATTTAATCTTGTTTTTCAACGTGGTCGAACTGATTTAGTATACTGAACCGGTGCCTGATGGGCTGGCCCACTGGCGCACAACGTAGACATTACTCCCCGGCGCATGCGCACTGACAAACACCTCGACTTATACCGAGGCTTGTCCACTACGCTTGCGCACAGATTTCGACTGACACAGTTCACTTGGCCAACTAATAGGTAAGCTCACGGCCGCACTTTTGCGTTCCGTTTTACAATAATTGTCCGATACTATCCCCTCGGTCCTCCTTTCACTATCTTACCGGCACTCGATCTCCGGCCCATATCTAGAACCACTGTCACGGCACCCATTGTTGATAACTCTGCCGACGAAGTCACAGGGCCTCAAATACTGGCCGTACTTCAATTTCTTCATATGCACAGCAGATATGAAACAACGTCGTACTGCAATATGCACACTTTATTTATTTAGTTTCCACCTTAACCACGTTATTTACTACTGTTGGGGTTTGTGCCGTTTTAGTCTTTTTTCAGCCAACAGCACTCCCTCACTTAATAGGAGCTTAACCTCTATGCCCTTTTCCTAATAGTCTTTCCTCTCAATTATAGACTCGAGCGCCTGATTTATGCACTTCCGCCCCAGCCGCATCTTAAGCAGCTGCCCCCACCTATGGACTACAGCCAGAGCGTTTATTCATTGCCTGGTAGGTCTTTGTTCCTTGCATTCCCTTTTTTCACCAATGTTAGACAAATTCACCATTTTAAACGTTAGTTGTCCATCTCACTGCAGGATGACGCCATATCTTGACCACTGATGCACACGTCCTGAAGACAGTTCGTTATCCATCTTGCAGCGCTGTCTCATGTCTACCAGCCCTGCGCTCCGCCAACTAATTACCGAACCAGAAACACACATCCAAGTGTCGACACTGTTTGATATATTGTGACCTTGAACAATATATATAAGAGATTGTTATCAACTTAAGACACTGTTTGATACATTGTGACCTTGAACAATATGTATAAGAGATTGTTATCAACTTAACAATGTTCACTGTACAATGGCGATACACTGAATGTTCTGCAACCACCTTTTACTAACCCACCACCGTGCAGAGTATACATGCACTTTTATATGTACTTGTGTTGTGCCACGGCACATAAGAATTCCTTCAGACAAAACTTCTTCTCTTTTTCTTTGAAAATAAATGCTGATCATTGTTTCATGCACATTGTGGTGATTTTTGTCTGTGGTTAACTACCAACACAGTATTTTTCTTGCAAGGTCCTACCGACCACCCATCACGCTACTGGCTAGGGAAGCCTGTTGACTCTACCCCTTTATAATTGTGAGCCTATTAATTGATGACATGTTCTTGACTGTAACTTCCTTTACTCTTTTCTCTAAAGTTTTTACACATTTCTCAGTGTGTTCAACTTCTTTGGCCAGCTGTAGAACCATCTCTAAAAGTGGGTCATCTTTAGTCCAGTTTCTCTCGTACTATGCTACTATTACATTCTAACATAAATTGATCTCTCAATCTTTCTTGTAGTTGTTGATTGAATTTGCATGTCCTGGCAAGTTTTCTACGGGCCGGGATTTATTGTTCAATACTTTCTACTTCTTCTTGTATTCTCTTTCCAAACTTGTAATGTTCTAAGATGGTGCTTAGTTTCTTCTCATGGTGCTTGTTCATCTTCAATATCGATTTCTCATATTCATTCATATCTCCAAACTCAACAGCCATCAGATCAGGCAGATCCTCAAATTTCTCCTAGCCTGCTGGGCCTAAACAATGTAAGAAAATAGATTTTCTTCTTTCAACACTGTAATTTGTGTCACAAACCACATTGGCATAATGTTCAAAGGTTTTTAGCCATCTTTTCCAAGGCAATGCAGGTTCACCCACTTCAGGTAGGTACATTCCAGGTGGTGGGACACTGTGCATGGACATGTCTTCTGCCCCACTGAGATTGTCCATTGTGGCCTGAGTGGTAGATTGTGATTGGTAACTTGTGTTGTTTTAAAAAGATATATAAATATTATTATTCTTTTCTTGACATTTTTAATATCTTCTGGTAATAGGATCTTTGTCTGGTATCCTTAGTTTACTCTATTTATTCATGTTTTGATCTCTGTGAAACTTGAAGAAAAAATAAAATAAACCAGGACGAGAAAGAGCATGTTGTCCCTATGAGGATGTCCTTACTGTGCCTGGCCAGTCAAAATGGCTGCACGTTGCGTGAGGACGCATCACAATGCAGGGTCCTTTTTTCGAATGCAGAATCCAACGACCAGGGAGTCATAATGGTTTTCTAAAAAACTGTGATTGTCTTATATACTGTGCAGGATGCCCCCGGGTTGCTTATTGCTCAGGACATACTGTGCGGCTTGGACCCTCTCACTTGTATGCGGGCACGCAGGAACTTTTAAAAGGGATTTATTGTATCAAGGTAAGTAAATGTATAGTAAAAGGTGATATAAATGATGCTTCCGCTCCTTCCTTCTCTCGTTCCTCAACCGTCGCTCCTCGCTGCCCGCATTCTTGATTTGAATCCCTCATTCCCACGTTCTGTGATTCTACACAATACTACACCCAGTCCGTATTCTCTTTAACACCTCCAACATTACCTATAAGGTGTGCTCCTCAGCCAGAGTGGAGGCAAAACTAACAGGCAAGGAGAAAACTAGTGAACAGGCCTTCTCTTGCTTTTCTGCTGTCTACTAACATCCTGGTGATAATCCATGTCATACAAATGCTCTTTCCGTTCAGAAGAGAACTCAAGACTTTGCTCTTCAGTCACTACATAGGCCCACCTACGCTCCTTGCACCGGCACATCACATCCTACTCCCATGGGCAGAAACTCCCATGCCATATATTTTAACCCCTTTCTCTCATATGTTGCACTATAGTAAGTACACTGATGCATCACGTCCTTTTGAGTTTCACACTAAATAATGCCCCAAATGCAAATATAAAATTCAAAGATGTCTACAACCACCCCCGAGCAGTCAGGATAGCCCGTCACACACATGCGGCTCACAGGGAGAGCTCTAGATGTCTCTAATACATGATGGCCTTCAAGTCACTGTTTCTGCACAGGGTCCACTGGCTACAAAATATTGATTCAACGTATGGAGCATCATAGCTATGGCTAGGACTGCATTATCATGGGACATTGCCTATGTGAATGCAGCCCGACTCGATAACTGAGCAGTAATCTGATGCTGGAATGTTTCCACCATCAGAACTTCAGCCTGATACCACGAGAATTGCATAACAGTGGACAGGGCCACAATCTCTCCACCAACATCTCTCACATTGGCTACATAACAATGCACACAAGCCAGCAATTGTAATTATTTCAATGCCAATGGTTAAATGGGGAATATGAAGAGCAGCTAATGTTATGTGAAAACTTCGTGGTTCTGATTATTCCCATTCCATGTGCATTTCTATCTCAAGCCTGCTTTAAATATAGAGCCAAACAAAAAGTCCCACTTCTGCCAATACTGTGGCAGCGACACGAAAAAGCAAGAATTTTGATGAAAGCTCTTTCTAGACATCACCTGTGCACTCAGTGGTAAAAATAAATGCTTGTTATACAAATAGTGTTTCGTCGTTTTATTTCTTCACATTTTGGAATGATAAATCTGTACCATGACATTATTGTTGTGACAGTGCAGCACGCAATCTACCAAGGGCACTCTAAATGCATGAGATTGTCATTGAAAAATGCAGTAATGTTTTATTACCAGGTAATCATCTTTATAAACATCTGAATTATTTAAGTTCCTGAAAGAGAAGCGTTATGAGCTTTGATATACTTTCCATTTCCGAGAAACATTTCACCTTCATTTTATATACAGTAATAATACCTCCACATTGTTTTCAAAATGACATTCTATTTTTATGTTTCAGAGTTAAGAACTTGGTGTGGATTTTCTGCAATCACCATGGAAACCCAACAACTAACCATTTGCTAAGCCATGATAATTCTAATCTATTTCTGCAAGTATGTATCGAAATCACAGGGAACATGCTAAGGAGTGCTTATATAGCTATCTATTATCACTTTGTACAATTGTATTAGCATTTGTTTAATTGATGATTATCTCAAACAAGATCCCAGCAGTTAATCTAATATACCCCCTGCCCCTCACGGGAGAAGTGCTAGCCAAATTCGCTGGCAAGGAATGCGGGTTTTACTATTTGGTCAAGCCTGCATTCCCGTCAGTCCGCTGGTGCCCTTCCTGCGGGACAATATTATTTGAAATCACCAAAGGTCTCGCATACTGGTTTAAGCCTGCACCATAGCGCCAGCACACACTCACCTCACACCCCACCATTCCAGTTACCTCCTACTCTCACCCAGCCTAACGGTTTCAGTTCTCTACAATGACATAGAAAAGGGACTACTTGTTTGTAGGTTTGTTTAAGGGAATTAGTCATGTGCATGCAGCGCAAAGACACATACCCAGACAAATTCTGTCTGTGCCCACACTCTTATGCCCCGTGTGTCTATCCCCTTCCCTCCCACCCCCCGCTCATGCCCCGTGTGTCTCTCCCCTTCCCCCCACCCCCTGCTCATGCCCCGTGTGTCTCTCCCCTTCCCCCCACCCCCCGCTCATGCCCGTGTCTCTCTCCCGTTCCCCCCACCCCCGCTCATGCCCCATGTGCCTCTCCCCTTCCCCCCACCCCCGCTCATGCCCCGTGTGTCTATCCCTTTCCCCCCACCCCCGCTCATTCCCCGTCTGTCTCTCCCGTTCCATCCACCCCCCCGCTCATGCCCCGTGTGTCTCTCCCCTTCCCCCCACCCCCCACTCATGCCCCGTGTCTCTCTCCGCTTTCCCCCCACCCCCCCTGCTCATGCCCTGTGTGTCTCTCCCCTTCCCCCATCCCCCGCTCATGCCCTGTGTCTCTCTCCCCTTCCCCCCCACCCCCCGCTCATGCCCTGTGTCTCTCCCCTTCCCCCCCACCCCCCGCTCATGCCCCGTGTGTCTCTCCCCTTTCACCCCACCCCCCCTCTCATGCCCCGTTTGTCTCTCCCCTTCCCCCACCCCCCGCTCATGCCCCGTGTCTCCCTCCTTTCCCCACACCCCCCGCTCATGCCCTGTGTGTCTCTCTCCTCCCCCCACCCCCTGCTCAAGCCCAATGTGTCTCTCCCCTTCCCCCCACCCCCCGCTCATGTCCCGTGTCTCTCTCCTTCCCCCCTCCCCCCGCTCATGCCCCATGTCTCCCTACTGTTCCCCCCACCCCCCGCTCATGCCCCGTGTGTTTCTCCCCTTCCCCCACCCCCCGCTCATGTCCCATGTCTCCCCTGTTCCTCCCACCCCCCGCTCATGCCCCATGTCTCCCATGTTCCCCCCCACCCTCCGCTCATGACCTGTCTCCCCTGTTACCCCCCACCCCCCGCTCATGCCCCTTGCCTCCCTTGTGTTACCCCCCACCCCCAGCTCATGCCCCGTGTCTCCCTTGTTCCCCCCACCCCCCGCTCATGCCCCGTGTCTCCCCTGTTCCCCCCACTCCCCGCTCATGACCTGTCTCCCATGTTACCCCCCACCCCCTGCCCATGCCCCGTGTCTCCCTTGTGTTACCCCCCACCCCCAGCTCATGCCCCCTGTCTCCATTGTGTTACCCCCCACACCCGCCTCATGCCTCGTGTCTCCCCGGTGTTACCCCCACCACCTGCTCATGCCCTGTGTCTCCCTTATGTTACCCCCCACCCATGCCCTGTCTCCCCTGTTACCCCCCACCTCCGCTCATGCCCCGTGTCTCCCTTGTGTTACCCCCGTGTATCTCCCCTTCCCCCACCCACCGCTCATGCCCCGTGTGTCACTCTCCTTCCCCCATCCCCCCACTCATGCCCCGTGTCTCTCACCCCTTCCCCCCACACCCCGCTCATGCCCCGTGTCTTTCTCCCCTTCCCCCCCACCCCTGGTCATTCTCCGTTTCTCTCTCCCCTTCCCTCCCACCTCCGCTCATGCCCCGTGTCTCTCTCCCCTTCCCCCCACCCCCCGGTCATGCCCTGTGTCTCTCTCCCCTTCCCCCACCCCCCGCTCATGCCCCGTGTCTCTCTACCCTTCCCCCCACACCCCGCTCATGCCCCGTGTCTCTCTCCCCTTCCCCCCCACCCCCCGGTCATTCCCCATGTCTCTCTCCCCTTCCCCCCACCCCCACTCATGCCCCGTGTCTCTCTGCTTCACCCCCGCTCATGCCCGTGTCTCTCTCCCCTTCCCCCCCACCCCCTGCTCATGCCCCGTGTCTCCCTCCCCTTCCCCCCACCCCCCGCTCATGCCCCGTGTCTCTCCCCTTCCCCCCACCCCCCGCTCATGCCCCGTGTCTCTCTCCCCTTCTCCCCACCCCAGCTTATGTCCCGTGTGTCTCTCCCCTTCCCCCCCACCCCCGCTCATGCCCCGTGTCTCCCTCCTTTCCCCCCAACCCCCCGCTCATGCCCCGTGTGCCTCTCAACTCCCCCCCACTCCCCGCGTCTCTTTCCCCTTCCCCCCCACCCCCGCTCATGCCCCGTGTGTCTCACCCCTTCCCCCCACCCCCCGCTCATGCCCCGTGTCTCCCCTGTTCCCCCCCACCCCCCGCTCATGACCTGTCTCCCCTGTTGCCCCCACCTCCCGCTCATGCCCCGTGTCTCCCTTGTGTTACCCCCCACCTCCCGCTCATGCTCCGTGTCTCCCTTGTGTTACCCCCCACACCCAGCTCATGCCATGCCCCGTGTCTCCCTTATGTTACCCCCCGCTCATGCCCCGTGTCTCTCCCCTTCCCCCCCAGCCCCCGCTCATGCCCCGTGTCTCTCTCCCCTTCTCCCCACCCCAGCTCATGCCCCGTGTGTCTCTCCCCTTCCCCCCCACCCCCGCTCATGCCCCGTGTCTCCCTCCTTTCCCCCCACCCCCCCGCTCATGCCCCGTGTGTCTCTCAACTCCCCCCCACCCCCGCGTCTCTTTCCCCTTCCCCCCACCCCCTGCTCATGCCCCGTGTGTCTCACCCCTTCCCCCCACCCCCCGCTCATGCCCTGTGTGTCTCTCCCCTTCCCACCCACCCCCCGCTCATTCCCCGTGTCTCCCCTGTTCCCCCCGACCCCCCGCTCATGACCTGTCTCCCCTGTTGCCCCCACCCCTGCTCATTCCCGTGTCTCCCTTGTGTTACCCCTCCACCCCCGCTCATGCCCCGTGTCTCCCTCGTGTTACCCCCCCACCCCCCACTTATGCCCTGTGTCTCCCTTGTGTTACCCCCACCCATGCCCTGTCTCCCCTGTTACCCCCACCTCCCGCTGATGCCCCGTGTCTCCCTTGTTACCCCCCACTCCCCACTCATGCCCCGTGTCTCTCCCCTTCCCCCCACCCATGCCCATTGTCTCTCCCTTTTCCCCCACCCCCGCTCATGACCCGTGTCTCTCCCCTCACCCCCACCCCTCACTCATGCTCTGTGTCTCTCCCCTTCCCCCACCCCCGCTCATGTCCCGTGTCTCTCTCCCCTTCCCCCCCGCCCCCCGCTCATGCCCCGTGTGTCTCTCCCCTTCCCCCCCACTCCCACCCCCTGCTCTTGCCTGTGTCTCTCTCCCCTTCCCCCCACCACCCGCTCATGCCCCGTGTCTCTCTCCCCTTCCCCTCCACCCCCCGCTCATGCCCCGTGTCTCTCTCCCCTTCCCCCCACGCCCCGCTCATGCCCCATGTGTCTCTCCCCTTCCCCCCCGCTCATGCCCCGTGTCTCTCCCTTTCCCCCGTTCATGCCCCGTGTTTCTCTCCCCTTCCCCTCACCCCCCGCTCATACCCCGTGTCTCCCTCTTTTCCCCCCACCCCTGCTCATGCCCCGTGTGTCTCTCCCTTTCCCCCACCCCCCCGCTCATGCCCCGTGTGTCTCTCCCCTTCCCCCCACCCCCGCTCATGCCCCGTGTGTCTCTCCCCTTCCCCTCCACGCCTCGCTCATGCCCCGTGTGTCTCTCCCTTCACCCTCACCACCCGCTCATGCCCCGTGTCTCCCTACTGTTCCCCCCACCCCCTGCTCATGCCCCGTGTCTCTCTCCCCTCCCCCCACTCAAGCCCTGTGTGTCTCTCCACTTTCCCCCCACCCCCTGCTCATGCCCCGTGTGTCTCCCCTGTTCCTCCCCAACCCCCGCTCTTGCCCGTGTGCCCTGTTTCCCCCACCCCCCGCTCATGCCCCGTGTCTCCCTTGTGTTACCCCCCAACCCCAGCTCATGCCCCGTGTCTCCCTTGTGTTACCCCCCGCCCCCGCTCATGCCTCGTGTTTCTCTCGTGTTACCCCCACCCCCTCCCGCTCATGCCCCGTGTCCCCCTCGTGTTCCCCCCACCACCCGCTCATGCCCCGTGTGTCTCTCCTTTCCCCCCACCCCCCGCTCATGCCCTGTGTGTGCGCCCTGTTCCCCCACCCCCGCTCATGCCCCATGTGTGCCCTGTTCCCCCCACCCCTGCTCATGCCCCATGTGCCCTGTTCCCCCCACCCCCGCTCATGACCCGTGTCTCCCTTGTGTACCCCCTCACCCCCCGCTCATGCCCCGTGTGTGTAATGATGCCTACTCCCGGGAAGCTAGTTCAGGGCCAGCGTCCCCGAAAGCAGACATCATGTCCCCAGGGAGGGACCCAGCAACCCTTATAGGGGCTCTTTGGACATTGTCCTGGCGCCTTTGGCGCCAGGCTCATAAAAGGCATCAGTCCTGGCACCATAGGCGCCAGGCTCATTATGGGAGTGCTTGGATGGACTTACCTGATGCAGACCATGCTGCCGGATCCAGACCTCCTTGAGGTCTGAAAGGGACTATTTTACCTATGGGACTATTTTACCACTCGGGCGTGGCTGAGGAAGAATACTTACCTGGAACTACTTTGGGGGCTATTTAAACCACGCCCAGACAGCAGCTCACTCACGCTTCGCGTTGTTCTGCATCTAGCAGCGGGACGCTCACCATGTCTGCTCCTGCATCCTGGCTCCAGCCACGCCCGCCTGCAACCTGGAACACCTGAAAAGAAAGGAAAGGAGAGAAAGGTGAATAATTGAACTTTACCTACCTCCATCCGGAGTCCGGAACCATCACTCCGACGATCCTGAGAAAAGACATTATTTTTAGAAGCGCATCGCATCGCTCGCTGCAGCGCCGCTTTCCACTCACCTTCACGAGGCGCCCTCGGGCTCTTCAGCCACCATTGGCACCATTCGTCGCCTTTCAGCGCCTAAGGAGAAAAAGAGACAAAACAAAGGTGAGCGAAGGAACAGATTGAGGAAGGCCTGATTCTTCCACCTTAAGACTTACCTGATTTTTGTTGGGACAATCTTTCCAGACCTCGGGTCGGCGCCCCTTCTTTGGCACTGCCGTAACCCGGCCCCTAAGGGGAAAAAAAAGAGACAAAACAAAGGTGAGCGAAGGAACAGATCGAGGAAGGCCTGATTCTTCCACCTTAAGACTTACCTGATTATTGTTGGGACAATCTTCTTTGGCACTTCCGTACCCCGGCCCCTAAGGGGAAAAAGACACACGCATTAGTGGGTGAAAGCAAGATCACTAAGGGAACCATCCATCAAAAAGACTCACCAGAGTTACCTTCGGCGAATCCATTCCTCTACGCGTATTCTTCATCCTACATCTGAAATAGAGAAAAGGACAACGGACAATTAAGGCTTGAACTTTTGCAACTGAATACTTACGGCCTCATATCGGAAAAGTCAAGCGGAGTTGAATACTCACCAAACCCGAGATCCAGTGAAGTAACTGGAAATCAACGCGCCCCTGCATCGAAAGCAGGATGGAGAGCTTGTCCTTTCAGACTCTAAGGTGAGACTCTACGGGGAATCGCGGAGGGAGTTCGAGGAGTGTGAGAGGGGGAATGGGGGGAATCCGACACATTATCCAGCAGACAGTTAATCCCCTTTTCCATCTACAGAAGGATTCTTCTACGGGCCAGACAGGCGAGGTTTCAGGGTCCGGTCCAGTCCGTCTTCCGAGTCCTGCGCATCACCTTAGAAGAGGTCATAGCAGTCCAGAACAGATTGGCGCCTCCGTGGGAATCAAGTGAGCGTTACAGTGTGTCTTATGTTGCCCCCACCCCCCGCTCATGCCCCGTGTCTCCCTCGTGTTCCCCCACCCCCCGCTCCTGCCCTGTGTCTCCATCGTGTAACCCCTTACCCCCGCTCATGCCCTGTGCCTCTCTTGTGTTCCCTCCACCCCCGCTCATGCCCCGTGTTTCCTTCCTTCCCCCCCCCACACCCTGCTCATGCCCCGTTTGTGCCCTGTTCCCTCTCACCCCCCGCTCATGCCCATGTGTTTCCCCTGATCGCCCCCACCCCCTGCTCATGCCCTGTTGTGTTCTCTTTATACACCCCGCCTTCCCTTTTCATGGTGGCCATCTTGGTAAAAGATTTTCTTTCCTACACCGGGACGCCTCTAGGAAGGAAAATCTTTTTTTTTTTACCACCCGGGGTTCCCACTTTGAGGACCTAAGAAGCTAGTGGTCTTCATCTATTGAAAAGGATGTTATGGTGACGTTGCACTAATATAAACCTATAAAATTCAGTAAAGAAAATTGTTACAGGGACGTTATGGTTAAGTTGCGCTACTAAAAACCTATGAAATTCAGTGAAAAAACTTTGTCAAAGGGACGTTATGGTTCCAAGTAAAACCGAAAAACCCTTGAAATTCGCCAGTTATGGTAAGCTAAGCAACCATAACTCGCGCCACCACCGTGCACTGCTAAGACTAACACCCAGGACATCAAAGATGACATCACAAATGCCATTGATGACATCACTGATGACATCACATGTGTATGTACTTTTCATGAAATATGTGTACAAGGGATTCTTATTATAACAAGTGTCAAGGATCATTGCAATAAATATCATACCCTAATTGATGCATTGATATAAATAACATTCTATTATGCTATTTATTTGATTTTGAGTAGTAGCAAAGTTAAACTATACTGGGATGAGTTTCTCCAAAAGATCTATCAGGTTCTGGATGCAACGCTCAAGAGATCTCCTGTTTGTTGAATCCTTGACCTTCTCATTGACTTTCTTCTTGACCTTCTCATTGACTTACACACCTACACTGCAAAACGAAAATGGCTCCTCAGATAGCCGATCATTGTCAGGAAACACATTTTAAAAACCCGGAAGAGCAATGCCAGACCAAACTGTGAAGACAGGCTAGAGAGCATGGTCTCCCACTAAGCAAGAGAGAAAGATTCCTTCTCAAATGGAAATAGCTTGAATGAGTATGACCTACTTTGACAATGGTTTAATGATTTACATGTGTGAAGTTGGCATTTTTAGCAAATGAGTGTTTGAATCCCCTGCGTTACTTCATCCCTACTTTAGTTAAGTCCCATTTAATTTTTTAGATTGGGCTACTAGGTGGCACTAAAGCACCACCTTTAAGCCAAACGTATTGAACTAGAGTACAGCTGCAGAGAATTGGCATATGATGAGGTACACAAAGCATTGTCGATGCAGTTGGATTATTTTCCCACCCATTGACTGCTCTTGGCCATGCTAATCCCATGGCCATTCCCACCCAGTTCCGGCCCCTCCCAACACAAATCACCTTCTCGTGGGAACCCTTTGAGCACACCTTAAACAAGCAAAATTTGAACCCCAAGTACCTGCAAGTGTGTTTTTTCAAAGCAGTCTTCTGAGAGTTAATGACTTCATTTGTGCTGTACACATGCTACTAGTGCAATACAAATGACTTAACCGAGATTTCCTTCAGCTCCTCGATGTATAAGAAGCATGCAGTCCTTCACTGAAGTCCTGCTAAAAACAAGCATTGGAAAAAGCTAACAGTTTTGAAATGTGTAAAAGTATTAGGCATTTGCCAGGCAATGCTATTAGATGCCCAAGAACTCACACAATTTTGCAGATGCTGCCATCAATAACCAATTAATTCCACTCTGGCAGGTGCTTTTCCCCTGCCTTCACAAAAGCCCACTCTGCTGGCATTGCCAATGATTGTCTCCTTTTCGCCTTAACACAACCTCCTACGCTTCTACATGTTTTCCCCACTGTGTTTATAGTCTCATCATTTTTCTTCTTATTTTTAGACCTGGAAAACTTAGTAATTTATGCTGGTGAAACGTACACCAATTCGTGAAGATGCCTGTGCCAGAATCACCATAAGTCTTACACGTGTTGAGGGAGTGGCAAATCCCTGAACATGGCGCGACCTCCACCACCTGGAATGTGTGTGTCAAGAGCTGTATCCTTGACTTTCTGGATATGGAAGTGTAACTTAAATGATAGTTAGAAAACCTTGTTTTACCTGTCAAAGCTTCCATTTGCTTAAGTTATACCTAACAGTTATTGCTGTAAATGTGGTTTGAGAATTGTGAATGTGGACATGTGTGGATGGATGGATGGATGGATGGATGGATGGATGGATGGATGGATGGATGGATGGATGGATGGATGGATGGATGGATGGATGGATGGATGGATGGATGGATGGATGGATGGATGGATGGATGGATGGATGGATGGATGGATGGATGGATGGATGGATGGATGGATGGATGGATGGATGGATGGATGGATGGATGGATGGATGGATGGATGGATGGATGGATGGATGGATGGATGGATGGATGGATGGATGGATGGATGGATGGATGGATGGAGTGCATACGTGTGTGAGAAAAAACAAAACATATAATTGTTGGTACTTTTTAAGTTGAAATTGTGCCTACTTTTTAGAATTTGCTGGCGAAATAGCTGTATATGTATTGTCTGCCAGCAGTTTTCAGACGCAAGTATTATTTATTAGTGAATCAGTTGAAGCTAAAGCACAATTTTCATACCAGGATAAATTTTGTGTGGATTTACTGGGGAGCATATTGTACGCCGCTTTTGGGTATAAATTACTCAAACCATTGGCGAAAATTACACCACACAAAAGATACATCCGAAAATGGTCTTCTTATTGAATGTGCCCCTATGTATTTTATTAAAGTGCAGAAGCATAATTATAGTTTTTATATATGCTCAAGGATTGATTGGCTTTATAAAACTAGAGAACCATTTTTCAGACTCCAGGCACTGAAAAGAGAACAGCAATCAGCAAAGGCTGCACCTACTGCCATTCCATCTTTAAACATTTTCATCACGACCTCTTCAGCTGTCTAACATTCACAATTCCATATTAATTCAAGGTTAACGTCACCTCGTACCCTATATAAAAAGTCACAGGAAAATAGCCTTACTACTAGACTCTTTCATGTTCTCTTCTAGACAGTAAAAGACAAACGGTGTCGTAACATCAATTAATTAATCGAGGAATGGGTGGGAATTCAGCAATTATTTAGGCAATAAACCCAGAGCATGCAGGCCATTACCGCATAAGCTAACGCCCCCGGGGCCCATAGTTACAGGCCCGAGCATAGCGTTAGATTGGGGTACTAAAGCTTTTTATTCTGTTTTGAAATGCGCTGGGAAATAGAAAACAAAGTCTATTTTCCCTTTTAAATGGCGGCCGTTGCAAATAAGTGAAAAAAAATAAACAAACAAAATAGGCGCCATGGAAAAGGGGAAGGGCCTACATGTAGTTCCTTCCCACTTTCCATGGCGGCCATTTAAAAAATATGAAAAAAGTTAACAAAATAAGGCTGCCTTGGAAAGGAGAGCATATTTCAAGTAACTTTGGGTCTCACCCTAAATTACTAGGGTAATCCAGACGTGGACCCCTTGCTCATTATTCTTAGAGAGGCACAGCTACACCCTACTGATGAGGTTCAACCAGACCGAAACACGTGTCTGGGGTTGCTGTTGGTACTCTTGTTCAGAGGAGAATTGCATAGCATTTCAGTGCTGGACTGCCCCAGGGCAGGACAAAGACTGATATGTTTGGGATATTTCTTCTCTGTGAAATATAGTGAGCTAAAGACTTTGGGTAAGGCTCTTGTAACCAGGACTCATGTCTGGCAGAGAGTCTCCCAGGACCCCCCTTGTTATTTGCATCTTGATCAAAAACATTACAGCATGTGGCGCTGGCAATGGTTCTGTCAACATTTCAGACAAATGCTAGTTTGGGGCTGGTAGCATTGGTCAGGGATTGGCCAACACAAGTAAAGAGCAAAACTGATGACAAAACAACACCCAGTGTTTCAAGTCATAGTTAGTTAAAATAACAGCATGTTGCACACTATTATATCGCAAATATAAGACCTGATCAAGCATAACGTCTACCTCCTACAAACCAAAATGTGTGTGCACAAGCAGTTGGGTGTTCATATATGCTGAATATGGAGCTGCATGTATCAACTAACAGCATATCAGCATTGCCTATTGAAAATGGTGGACGCATTACAACCCCCAGCTGATCACCAAATAATTGACTAGGGCACCAGGCAGCAATGGTAGAAACAATATTAGTTTAGTTTATTTATTTGTATAGAGCCACCTGACCCTGGGGCATCTGGGTGCTTGACCTGGTTACAAGGTTATGAATATAATCACAGTCACATTCAGTATTTGAGCATTACAAGGTAGTATAGTCATTATAAGGCATTTACAAGTTGATATATTACACAGATTACACAGGCACTATATGAGCATTAGCCTGGTTGTCGAAACATTGGATGGCATTTGCGGTTCTACAATATATACAATAGTTACAAAGAATTAGAAATATACAGTTGTGTGGCTAGGTATTTTGGATGATGTTGAAGATGTAGGCTTCTTTGGCAAGTAGCCATGTTTTGGCACTGTGTCTGAAGTGGTGAAAGGATGGTGTGGATCAATTGGTAGGGAGTTCCAGAGTTTTGCGGCGAGCACTGTGAAGCTTGTGCCGCCTGCTTTTTGGAGCTTAAATCTGGGGACATTTAAGCATTGTTTTTGAGCTGATCTGGTTAGGCGAGATGGAATGTGATGCGTGAAGTTGTCCGAGAGGTATCTGGGTGCTTGGTTGACCAAGCATTTGTGTGTGAGAAAGAGTGTTTTGTACTCGATTCGTTAAGGTATAGATAGCCATTGAGCGGACCGTCTGGCGTCATAGATGTGCTCATGTTTAGGTATGTTCAGTGCTGCTCTTAGAGCATTATTTTGGATTACTTGAAGCTTATTGATGTTCTTTTGGCTAGTGCCCAGGTAGAGTGTGTTAGAATAGTCCACTTTTGAGAGTACTAGTGCTCTGGCTAGAGTTGTACAGTTAGAGGTCAATAGGTAAGGTCTACTGGCATTGATGAGCATGTATGTGTAAGCAGTAGCGGATGAGATGGCATTGATTTGTCTGGTCAATGTGAGGGAGGAGTTAAGGTAGACCCCTATAGTCTTACCACTGTTGGAAAGGAGTAGGAGCTCAGTCTTGTCGTCGTTGAGGCAGAGTCCGTGTTTGGCCATCCATTCTTGGATAATGGAGTAAATGTTGTTGAGTACTGTATTGTCGGTGGAGTAGTCGCCTGTTAGTGGAATGAGTATTTTTGTGTCATCTGCGTAATTCGTATAGATGACACCCAAATGATCCAGTATGTCAAAGAGAGGTTTAGTGAACACAGTGTATAATGTGGGGGTAACACAGGAGACCTGAGGGACACCACAGGTGACGGGAAGCTGCTTCGGCGGTAGGTGCAAACACCCTCATGGATCTGTTGTTCAGGAAGGACTGAATCCAGGCATTGGCCTTGTCAGAAAAGTTGGCTGCAGAGGCTAAGTGTTTACAGAGAAACTTGTGGTTTACCAAGTCAAAAGCAGCCGAGAGGTCAAGGAGGAGAAGGAGGGCTAGTTTACCATTGTCTTTGAGGTTGTCTATTTGCATCTTCAGATCGATCAAGGCAGTCTCAATGCCATGTTTGGGGCGGAATTCCGATTGTCTTAGACCTAGCAGGTTATTTTTCTCTAAGTGGTTCTGAATCTGCAAGTAGGCAGCTCTGTCAAGGATTTTTAAGAGGAAGGGTACTGTCGTAATGGGTCTGTAATTAGTGGGGACGTTCGGGTCTAAGGTTGGTTTCCTGAGCAGGGGTAATACCCAGGAATCCTTTAGGTTGTCGGGTAATATGCTGAAAGTGAATGAAGAATGTATAAGAGAGGTGATAAATGGGGCAAGGTGTTTAGCCGCATCTTTGATAACAGGAGCTGGGCAGGTGTTGCCTTAGCATTTGGATGGTTTCAGAGAGTTTATTATGTCTTCAACCTCTTAAGTGGTGATGGTTGAGAATTTGAATAGGTTGTTGTTGTCCATTTGTTTGGTGTGAGTGGGTGAAATAGGATTGTCTGCGATGGTGAGGCTTTCTTTCTTAGACTCGATTTTTGATTTCAGCATAGCAATTTTGCCAAGGAGTGCTTCTTGGATGTTAGTACACCAAGAGGTGTCTTTGGTGCACATGTCTGGTATGGGGGATGGGGATTCAAGGTCTCTCAGGATGTTAAATAACTCTTTTGTGTTGGACTTGACTTTACTCATTCTCTCTTTGTACATGTTTTTTTTGTTTGGATGATTGCTGAATTATAGATATTGGAGGATAAGGAGTAGGATGTCGTGTCGTTTATGGATGGGGACTGTTTCCACACTGATTCAGCTTGTCTCTTGTTTTTACGAAGAGTTTTCAGTTCAGGTGTGAACCAAGTGTTGACGTGCGCACGTGGTTGGCTTTGCGTAATTTGATTGGCGCTACAGCATTTATAGCCTTGAGAATAGTTGTGTTATAAAAGTCTACTAGTTTAGTAGGGTTGGCAATGGTAGGTGTGAAATTGATGATGGGTTGGAGTAGTGGAAGAAGTTTCTCAACTGTGATGTTTTTGCTGCTTCTTGTGAATGTGGTTGGAGTGTTGATTGGAGGCGCAGGTGTTTGTTTATCTTTGTTGATGGTGAAGGTGATGAGGTGGTGGTCAGTCCAGGAACATGGTGTGGTGGATAAGATTGTGGTGTTGCAGTTAAGGTCCGCTAACCAGTCGAGGGTCCAGCCTTTGTTATGTGTAGGTTGAGAAATGTGGTGGGTGAGTCCTAGCTCTGAGATGGTATTTGCGACTGTGTTTGCTTTGTCGTCTTTCTCGTCCTTGTAGCCCAGATTAAAGTTGTCTAGAATGAGTATCTGTGAATTGGGTTTGGTGTTGTTGGAGAGTAAGAGAGCTATGTCATCGTTAAAGGAGGAGATGGGGCCAGGCGGTCTGTAGATGAGATGAATGGTGATTGTGCTTGTGTTAGTTTGATGGTGAACAATTCTGCAGATGGGAGTGTTTGGTTGAGTATGTGTTTTATATTAAGGAAGATCTTTGCTATAAAGGCGACACTGCCACCTTTGGTTGTTTGTCTGTTCATGCGATAGATGGTATAGTCGTTTGGGATGGCTAGCGCTAGGGTGGGGCATGAAGCTGCGTGGAGCCAGGTCTCTGTGATGGCTATGGAGTCGAGACCATTGAGGGAGATGATGTCAGCTATGTCAAAGTCATGAGCGACTAAGGATCTTGCGTTGATGAGCGTGTCTTTGATTATTTTGGTTGTAGATTGTGGCTTTCTGTTGATTTCTGGAGTTTGTTTTTGTCCATCCTGCCAAGAGTGAGACTCTTTTCTCCCCCTCTTGGACATGCATGTGGTGGATTCCTGTGAATGTCAATGTGTTCTATGGGCTATGGGGTCTTTTACTCCATAGGGTCTCATGTGTTTTACTATGAGTGTTACACCGCACCCTCCGTGCCGTAACACTGGGGCGTCCTAGAGGATCCCCACCATAGACTCCATACCCTGGGACTGACTACTGTCTCCCAGGGCATGTAAAGTCAGCATAGGCTTTACTAGACCTTACTTTACTAACAGAACTAGTACAAACCATCCTATTGTGGACGTACTAGTAGGGGTAATTAGATTACCCCTGGGTCTGTTATTCGAGGGGGCACTGTCCCGTCTCCCCTCGTCGAGTTTTGGCTGGTGGCAGTGGAAACTACTTGTTATATTCGACCCCGAATATAACTCTATGGGATTCTTCCCATCGTTGGAGGCTAATACTTTTTCCCGTTAGTCTCTAACATACCGCTGGTTTATTTGTCTTAAATAAATCTACCGGTCGGTATTTTCTGCCAGAACTCAGTTTTTAAAATGGCGTCTGTGTTCACCTCTGTAACTCCGAACCAAAGGTTGAGCCCTTTGTTCCACTTTTGGCGGGCTTCTACACAAAAGCCCTCCAGAGTGGTGCCATTCTGTCTGGGTACCACAGGGGGTGTGGGATGGGGTTTAGGCACCCTGGACTGAGTTGCCTTGCCAACTCAAGTCGCACTCTGGTGTGATTGGCCCAAGTGGTGAGCCAACCCGCTCACCACTTAGCGTGTTTTGATTGACAGCTGGGCTGAATGAATGGGGGTTTGCTGCATAAAAGCAGGGCTTTTGGGACTGGATCTTCAGAAGTCGCCACAGGACCTAAGAATCCGACAAGGGTAAATCTGAGCCGACCTGCAATGACGACACCTCCGGTGGAGCCCTGCTGAACCAACTCACCACTTCCCAACGACAGAGGAGATCTCCCTGCTGGATAGTCTTCTCCCCCTGACTGGTGGGAACAACCAGTCGCTTTGCTTTTTCTTTGCTTCCATGGCGTAGTGGGGGAATTGCCCGTGCTGAGCACCCCGGCAACCGGATAGCCACTAGCCCATACTGCGACCAAAAGGTGGTGCCTTGTGACGGAGCACTCCACGGCTGGTCTCTTCCCTGGTGGTGCAACGATCTTCAACTTTCCTTCGACGACGAGATCAACTCATCTCTTGGCAAAGCTCCGACTTGCATCCACCACCAGGAACAACTGCCCCCCCCGGAGCTGTCTCTTCACTTACAAGGTACCATGTCCACCTGGCTTCCCTTGTGACGGTTAGCATGAGGTGTCTTAAATCCTTACCTTTCCACTGAGTCGCCTCCAGGCCTTCTTAACTTTTTGTTCTAAACTGGTCCAACCTTTCTGTGACAATTTGCTACAAAGACTCGAAGTGCGTTTCCACTGTGATACTTGTTGGGACATATCGCCTTGCCTCTCTCCGAGTGGGCCTGGACTCTGAACTTTGTGATCCACAGTAGACCCTGCTTTACGGGCCTTGCATTTGCTTCGTAAAAGTGTTGGTAGTGAGTTGGTTTCATAACCTGCCTTTTCTCTCCCGTTCTAACGAATATTAGAGTGCCATCTAGGTTAAAGCATTCACCTCTGTCTGCAAATAAGTGGTGCCGGTGAACCTAGACTTGTCAAAATATTGTTAGGGGATTGATACTTATAGTATTTGTAATTGAAGTTGTTTGCCGTATTAGTGCCAGTGTGTTTTCATAGATGTGTCCTTAAAATAAATAATTATATATCTTTACACCCAAGCTCTGTTCCGTGTCTGCTTGTTCTACGGTGTAAATTGCCCTATCTTGTATACTCCACATACTGCCTAACTTTTCTTGAGAGAGGTCTGACTGCTCAGCCACAGCTACCAGGTGAATCTGTGTGGTACAGACTGCTACCAAGTGGGTTTACTGCCAATCACCTGTAGGCCTAAATCTTTTGCAGTGGTCCCAGAGGGAACTGCACAGGTTTCTGCTTAACACTGGTGTACAGTGGTGGGATTTGTATTGAGTATACAGGTTAGAGTACTTTTCAACACTTTAGAAAAACTAACCACAAAGCTTAGCACTAAAAAGCAACTTTCAAAAACATGTCTACTATGGAAGTTTACAGCCAAGAGTCCTTGTCAGGCGAAAGTACTGAGAGTTTGAGAGCTCTCTGTAGACAAAGGAATCTTTCTGTAAGAGGCAAGAAAGTAGAACTGATAGCGAGACAGTTGGAAAACCAAAGTCAGGGTACTGGTTCAGAGAAACCAACTTCTCCAGTGAATGTAGAAAACAGTGGTGGTATTGATCTGAATCAAAGTCTTGATAATGATTCAGAAGAGGAAAGTGAACCTAATGAAGTTAGCCACTCTGAGCCTCTGTCTGCCTTATCTACTGTACCTATGAGGCCCATACCAGGTCCCACATGTAACCCTGCTTATTTTGAACTTGAAAAAAATGAAGCTCGAATTAGAGTACAAGGGTTTTTTAGCCCAATCTGAAAGAAACCAAGAGCTAGAGTTCAGACGAATGAATGCCCAAGCTGAGCAGAAGCAAGCTGAGTTAAGACTCAGAGAAATAGAACTTAATCATGAGTTAGAGATGAAAAAGTTGTCTGTGGAAAATGCTTCTCTCTCCTCTAGTTCCTCTAGAAGTTCCAGTCCCAAAAGACCCCGGATGCCTAAGGAATTAGTGGGTATGTATGAACCTAGATTGGATGTGTTGGATTGGTTGAAAATGTTTGAATATAATCATGGGCTCCAGGACATCACATGGAATTAGTTACTTCCCTGGTTGTTCTCTAGGCTTCCCCCTGTTGCGACTGATGTGGTAATGGAGTTGGGGGAGGTGGATAAGAAGGATTACGAAAGTGTGAAACTAGCATTGATAGCTAGGCTCGGGAAGACCCCTTCCCAGCATCTTAAGAGGTTTAGAACCCTCAAAAAGCATGATGGTACCCCTTGGGCTACCCGGGTGAGTGAAGGGTTGAAAAACTTAGAGGCATGGATTAAGAGTTACAAAGTGAACACTTATGAGGGTATGAATAATCTTTTTATGTTGGAGTCTATTTATGATGCCTGTTCTCCTGAGCTCAGACAGCACTTGGCTGATTCGAAGGAATTGGATTCCAGGACAGTAGCTAAGGCTGCTGACTTATGGGTTACCAACAGGGCTACTCATAAGGATTCTGGGGCAACTCAGAAAAAGAATGAGGGAAAGCAGCCTAGAAAAGACTCAAAAGAGAATTCTAATAACTCAAATTCCAAAGAGGGTGTTATGACCCTAGGCAGGGTCAGCTGGGTAAAGGATACGCTGGAGGCCAGAAGTACTTATTGTTACTTTAATCAGGTGTCATCAGGAGATTCTATAGTAGTTATAGGATCAAATTGGAGCCCACTACTCCCACCACCCAGGCTACATAATCTCAACTGTCCCTGGGTAGAACACTCACCACACAGCATTCCACCTAATCATACCCAAACACTCCATTCATGACATCACTACTCAGGCACTCATCATACATACTCCAAGAGGACAGGGAGTCACTCTTAACACCTCCCTTCCTTCAAAGCCTAACTATCCTAACACCTCCCTTCCTTCAATCGACACCAACACCTTTCCTCCTTAAAATGCACAACACTCGCACGGGAGGGCGCAACACACACACAAGCACACCATAGCCAGTACCAGGCTCCTGGGGGAATGTCTCCAACATGACAAACCAAACAAGCACAAGACCCAACCGCCTCAACTACTCTCACAATCCATCAGAAAACACTGATCACCTTCCATTCCCCACCGCCACCAGGGAACCTCGCAGCTGCCACCTACGAGCGCAAACCGGCCCACCGTGGGCATACACGCCAAAGCAAATCCACAGACCCTCAAAGAACTCTTGACTCCTTTTATTTGACCCCTGCCACGGGCAAAATCATGGGGCTGCCACACCCACGCGCAAACTCCCTAGCTCGGGATAAACCAGGTCATGCTCTGACAAAGCAAACAATAATTAACTATGCACAGTCACCACAGGGCGATCTTAGAAGGGCACCAGATCCCATATACCACTCACACGATACCGGACAGTCAGCAACTCACTCACAACTCATACACACTAGGGCCACTCCCACCAGAGGAATTCCACAACAAGTACCCGAACACCGATCCCAGATTGGCGGCCGTTCCAATCTGAGCCATCAGCAGTCAGGTCTCAACCCAACACATCTAACAACAACGAAAACCTCCGGCAACTAGATGGAAAAGTCAAATTAGCCCAAAAATTACAGGGAAGTGCCACCGGAAGATGACACTCTCTGCAACTCAATTTAAGAAACAAGAAAACCTACCCAAGCCAACTCACAGCTTGGACAAAATGCCACTAGGTGACCTTGGGGTGAAACACACACACACCCTTTAACTCACCATCAGACACGAGACATGAAAGCGTCCCCTCACTCTCGCGCCACGAACAGCATGCAGGCAGCGTCCTGCCAAAGAACTATTCCTAAAACCAATTACCACTGAGAACACCAAGTGTAACTCACATCAATGGGCCATACACACCCATACTTGAAATACACTTCAATGGGCTACGCACACCCAAACAACCATTCCTAAAACCAGTTACCTCTGAGAACACCAAGTGTAACTCACATCAATGGGCCATACTCACCCATACTTGCAATACACTTCAATGGGCTACACTCACCCATGCTCATAATACACTTTAATGAACACACACACACCTGCTCACTACAAGCTCCAGTGTGCAACGCACACCCATTGTGCACATCCAGTGTGTAACACACATCAGAGGGCCATTGTTAGGCAGAAACCTGTGCAGTTCCCTTGGGGAACACTGCAAAAGATTTAAGACTACAGGTATAGCAGTAAACCCACTTGGTAGCAGTCTGCACCACCCAGATTTACCTGGTAGCTGTGGCTGAGCAGTCAGACTTCCCTCAAGAAGAGTTAGGCAGTATGCAAAGTATACACAATATGTACTCAGACACAATAGCACAAGCAAACACTGACCAGAGCTTGGTTTCAAAAGTATATAGTTATTTATTTTCAAGAACACATAAGTTGAAAACACTCTAGCAAAATATAGTAAAACACTCTAAACACAGTTATATGGAAAGCAGTCCCAATCCTTATTCCTATCTAGACAACTCTAGGTTAACACCACATAATTCAAACAGAGGTGAGCGCTTAACGTTAGATGACACTCTAGTAGGTAAAAAGAAGGGAGAAGGAGCAGAATTAGGATAAACACACCACTCTAAGGTTAAGAACACTTTTTGTAAGCTCAAAGAAGCACAAAGTCACAGGTGAGCAAAAGTCACTAAGCAGGGCCCACTCTTAGAGCAGACAGAGCGAAAACGTGCCCAAGATCACACAGTTGGTAGGGATTCAGAGTCTTGCAAAAGAGTTCGGAAAAGAGTTAGAGAGGCTTAGAAAGTTTAGCCAAAGTGTCCCAGGCAATCCCAGGATCGAAAGCCGGGGGCTAAAACTACCCCGTACAGTCGGTGGCAAGGGAAGCCAGGCGGAACACGGTACCTTAACGGAAAGGATCCTCCAGCGGGGGCAGTTGTTCCAGGCAGTGGCAGCAAGGCTCGACGTCGGTCAGGGGAGAAGAAGATCTCGCTGAAGAGCAGAAGAAGAAGGTCGTTGCACTGCCCGGGAAGAAACCAGCCGCAGAGTCCTCCGATTAAAGGGTTGTACCGACTTTCGCGGTTGGGGTAAAAGTGGTGGGTATTCCGGTTGCCGGGGTGCTTGGCACTGGCAAGGCGGCCACGAGATACCTCGAAGAGCGGAAAGAAGGTGAAAACTGGTTGTCCCCACCAGTCAAGGGAAGGAGCCACTCCGTTAAGAGTTCTCCTCGGTCGTCAGGAAAAGTGGTGAGATGGTTCAGCAGGGCTCCACCGGCGGTGTCGTCGTAGCAGATCAGCTCAGCTCGTCCCTCGTTGGATTCTTAGGTCCTGTGGCGACTTCTGAAGTTCCAGTCCCCAAAGCCCTGCTTTTATGTAGCAAACCCCCATTCACCCAGCCTAGCTGTCACTCAAACATGCTAAGTGGTGAGCTGGCCGGCTCGCCACTTGGGCCAATCAGGACGGAGTGCGACTTGAGTTACCTAGGTAACTCAGTCCAGGGTGCCTAAATCCCCCTCCACCCCTCCTAAGTACCCCAGACAGAGTGGCACCACTGTGGAGGGCTTCTGTGGAGAAGCCCGCCAAAAGTGGGACAAAGGGCTCCACTTTGGGTCAGAGTTACAGAGGCGAATGCCAACGCCATTTTAGCATCAAGTTTTGGCAAAAAATCCCAACCGGAGTTATAATAATAAATATATAAACCGGCGGTATGTTTAAGGCTACCGTAAATAAATAATTAAATGTGTTAGCCTAAAACAATGGGAAATCCCATAGGAAAATATTCGCGGTCGAATATAAAATGTAGTTTCCACTGCCACCAGCCAAAACTCGATCAGGGGGGACGGAGACGTGCCCCCTCGACTAGCAGACCCTGGGGCAATCGAATTGCCCCAGCCAGTACGTCCACAATATGATGGTTTGTACTGGTTCTGTTCAGGATTTAAGACTAGTAAAGTCTTTGGTGACTTTACATGCCCTGGGAGACAGTAGTCAGTCCCAGGGTATGGAGTCTATGTTGGGGAGTCCCTAGGACACCCCTGGGTTACGGCACAGAGGGTGCTGTGTAACCCACATCACAAAAATATATGCGGCCCTATGGAGTAAAAGACCCCATAGCCCATTCAACACAAGGTTTAACCAAGAAAACACACTTCAACATGCCCAAGAGTGAGGGTAAAAGAGTCTCACTCTTGGCAGGAGAAAAAAATAAACCCCAGCAATCCAGCAAAGCTGCTGGGGGACTCACTAGGTAGGGAAATTCAGCCTAAACAGAGAATTCTCCCTAACACTCGCCCCCCCCAGACTAAGGGACAGGAGGATTTAATCCACTCCTGGATGAACCTCATACCTCTAGTCGATGACATACATCCTAGAGAGTCCATCAGCATTTTGATGGTGACACCCTGACCTGTGCTCAATGGTGAAATCAAACCCTTGCAGGCAGATTGACCATCTCAATAGTTTTGGATTTTCCCCTTTCATTTGCATTAACCATCTCAAGGGTTGGTGGTCAGTCTGAATAACAAAAGTAGAACCATACAAGTATGGCCTAAACTTCTTCAGTGCCCACACAATAGCAAAGCATTCTCTTTCGATAGTTGCCCACCTTGTCTCAGGATCCTTCAGTTTCCTACTGATGAAGCAAATGGGGTGCTCCCTACCCTTCTCATCCAGTTGGCTTAGAACTGCACCTATACCTACAATGGAAGCATCAGTTTGTACAATGAAAGTTTGGTGGTAGTCAGGAGCTCTTAACACTGGAGCTTGGCAAAGAGCTCTCTTCAGTTTTTCAAAGGCCTGATTGCACTCCTCATTCCATTTTACCTTTTTAGGGAATTTGGGAGAGGAGATTACATTCAGTGGAGAAGCTATGGTCCCATAGTTCTCAATGAAATTCCTGTAATACCCAGTGAGGCCTAGGAAAGCTCTCACTTGGGTTTGAGTAGTTGGTGTTGTCCAATTTTGCACAGCTTCAATCTTGCTGAGCAAAGGCCTTATTTCTCCACCTCCTACCTCATGTCCAAGGTAGACCACCTTACTTTGACCGATCTGGCACTTACTGGCTTTGATTGTCAAATGGGCCTGTTCAAGGGCCTGCAACACATGTCCTAGGTGGTTCACATGCTCCTCCCAGGAGTGGCTGAAGACTGCAATGTCATCCAAGTATGCCATGCAGAAGTCTTCCATCCCAGCTAGAACTTGGTTCACCATCCTTTGGAATGTGGCAGGTGCATTTTTTAGTCCAAAAGGCATGACCTTAAACTGGTACAAGCCAACTGGGGTTGAAAATGCAGTTTTCTCCTTGGCATGGTCTGTCAGGGCTATTTGCCAATAGCCTGACGTCAGGTCAAATGTGCTGAGGTACTTGGCTGCACCAAGTTTATCCACCAACTCATCTGTCCTGGGCAAAGGGTGGGCATCAGTCTTGGTGACTGCATTTAGAGCTCTATAGTCCAAACAGAATCTCAAGTCTTTGGATCCTGCCTTTGGTACTAACACAACTGGGCTAGACCATGGACTAGTAGAGGGCTCTATTACCCCGAGATCAAGCATCTTCTTGACCTCTCCTTTGATGTGGGTTCTGATATGTTCTGACATTCTGTATCCTCTGCTTTTGACTGGCAGACAGTCACCAGTGAGTATCTCATGCTGGCCCCAAGGGGTCAAGCCTGGTGACAGTGAGAACAGGGAGGCAAACTGATTTAACATAGATTTGCACTCCTCTTGTTGCTCAGGTGTCAGGTCTGAAGAGAGATTGACTCCTTCAACTTTTTCATCTAAAGGCACACCTCTGAGGAGATCAGGGAGAGATTCACTCTCTTCTTCCTCTGCAGCTGAAGCTAGAAGCAAGGCTCCTACATCAGGTCTGGGGATGTATGCTTTTAGTCGGTTGGTGTGGAAGACTCTAGGAGCTTCCCTGGGTCTGCCCAGATCCACCAGATAGTTGACCTCTCCAAGTTTTCCCACAATCTTGAAGGGTCCCATCCATTTGTCTTGCAAGGCCCTCTGCCTTGTTGGGAGCATAACTAGAACTAGCTGGTCTTGAGTAAACTCAACCATGTTAGCCTTCTGGTCGTGCCAATGTTTGACCAGAGCTTGACCAGCTTTCAAGTTGTCACTTGCTTCTGCCATCATGTGTGACATTCTCCTCCGGAGACCTATCACATAGTCAGTCACTCTGACTGGCTTGAGGGGAGGAGCACCTTCCAATCCCTCCTTAATCAGGGCCAATGGACCTCTGACTGGATGGCCATAGAGAAGCTCAAAGGGAGAATAACCTACTCCCTCCTGAGGGACTTCTCTATAAGCAAAGAGAAGGCATGGCAGTAGAAGGTCCCACTTTTTCTTAAGGGGTTCTTCTAAAGCACCTATCATGCTCTTCATGGTTCTGTTAAACCTTTCAACCAACCCGTTTGTCTGAGGGTGGTATGCGGTTGAGAACTTGTAGGTAACTCCACAGGTTTTCCACATGGCTTTCATGTAGTGGGACATAAAGTTTGACCCCCTGTCAGAGATTACCTCCTTAGGAAACCCAACCCTGGTAAAAATACCAAGGAGGGCCTTAGCCACAGCCGGAGCTGTAACAGTCCTCATAGGAATTGCCTCAGGGTACCTAGTAGCATGGTCTACTACAACAAGGATAAACCTGTTGCCTGAGGAGGTTGGGGGATCAAGGGGACCAACAATGTCAATCCCTACCCTCTCAAATGGGACTCCCACAACTGGGAGAGGCACTAAAGGTGCCACATTCTTGGAACCAACCTTACCAGAAGTCTGGCAGGTGTGGCAGCTCTTACAATATCTATCTACTTCAGCCCCCATCTTTGGCCAATAAAAGTACAGAGAGAGCCTTTCCTTGGTCTTCTTGAAACTCAAGTGACCAGCCAAAGGTATCTCATGGGCTAGTTGTAAGAACTGTTGTCTGTTCTCTTGTGGGACTACAAGGCGTTTGTAGTCTCCAGGTTCAGACTCAGTCGGTTCACTGTAGAAGAGGCCATCTTCCCAGTGTAACCTATACTTCCCAGGCTCTTGCCCATCAGCCTGAGAAGCTGCCTGGTGGCGGAGACCTTCCAGAGTTGGACATTCTCTTTGCCCCTTACGAAAAGCTGCCCTGCTAGGCCCACCTTCCGCCAGTAAAGACTGCAGCTCAGGATGGTCCTCAGGGTCCAAATCTCCAATAAGGTTGGGGCCTCCTTCTAGCTCTTCCTCAGAGTCTAGCTCAACCACACAGGGTTGTACCTCCCTCTCAGCCTCAGCTGGAGGTGGAGTTACAGGTGTAACTTTGGACAACCTAGGGGAAGTCCTTGTTGGAAGCACTGGAGTGCTTGCTGCTGGCTTTTTCCTAGGAGTCTTGGGTTGCCCCTTTGCTCCTGATCTGGTAGTTACTGCAGTAAGTTGCTCCAGTGGGAGAGGAGTGATTTCTGTCATCATCTCCTGAGATAACCCTCGCAGGGTTTTCTCTCTTGCAGGTTTTGTGAGCTCCTGTAACCTTTTGCTAGGTGGTCTGGGGGTATGTGACACAACTCCGAGAGCTTTGAGGTCATTACCCAACAGAACCCTACCTGGCACTTCACATTGTACACTGACAGGTATTTTTACAGCCATATCATTACATTGGATGAGAACTGGTAACTGGGGACACATCTGCACAGGCCCACCAGCTAACTTGGTGAGGCATTTGGGTGCCTTAGCAACATCCTCTGCCTTGAAAAATGATTCATCCACCACAGTTATGCTGGCTCCAGTGTCCCTAATGGCAGGAGTCTCCTGACCATTCACCTGTACACTGTCCTTATAATACTCTTTAGTATTATCTGGGATAGAGTTATAGACATCTAAATTCTGTTGTTCCCACAACCCCAGAGAGACTAAAGAAACACTAGCTGAGACTCCAGTGGGTTCATCAGCTAGTAATAGAAAGTTTCCACTTGCCATATGTACTTCCTCTTCTGGAGCGAAGGCTAAGGAGGCAAGCTGGACCCCTGAAGGTTTACCCTTACATCTGGGATCTCCTTTCACATGGTCAGTAGCCTTACAAACAAAGCATGAGCCAAAGGCTCGCTGGAATGGAGGCTTGTTCTGACCTCCTTCTGGTCTGGGACCAGAAGGTACACTAGCCTGATTTGGTTTCCCTTGTGGCTTACCCTTATAGTTTTGTTTGGGGCCCTCTTTGGAATTTGTAGTATTAGAATTCTCTTTGGAGTCCTTTTTAGGCTGTTTCTCCCCATCCTTCTTCTGAGTTACCCCAGAATCCTTGTGAGTGGCCCTGTTGGCAACCCACAAGTCAGCAGCCTTAGCTAGTTTCCGGGAATCTAATTCCCTGGAATCAGCCAAGTGTTGTCTGAGCTCAGGAGAGCAGGCATCATAAATAGTCTCCAACATAAACAAATTCTTCATACCTTCATAAGTGTTCACCTTGTAACCCTTAATCCATCCCTCTAAGTTTTTCAACCCTTCACTCACCCAGGTAGCCCAAGGGGTACCATCATGCTTTTTGAGGCTCCTAAACCTCTTAAGATACTGGGAAGGGGTCTTCCCAAACCTAGCTATTAAAGCTAGCTTCACACATTCATAGTCCTTCTTATCCTCCTCCCCCATCTCCATTACCACATCAGTTGCAACAGGGGGAAGCCTAGAGAACAACCAGGGGAGTAAGTCATTTCCTGTGATGTTCTGGAGCCCATGATTATATTCAAACAGAGACAACCAATCCAACACATCCAACTTAGGCTCATACATACCAACCAATTCTTTAGGCATCCGGGGTCTTTTAGGACTGGAACTTCTAGAGGAGCCAGAGAGAGAAGCATTCTCAACAGATAATTTCTTCATTTCTAAGTCATACTTGAGCTCCATTTCCCTTAGCCTTAGTTCTTTGTCAGTTTGAGCATTAAGTTTCTTATACTCCAATTCTAGTTTCATTTTCTCCAGTTCAAAGTACTGAGGACTAAATGTGGGACCTGGTAAAGGTCCAGTAGGTACAGCAGGTAGAGCAGGCAGAGGCCTAGGGGGGACAGTCACAACAGCCTCACCCTCCTCTTCTGACTCTTCCTCAGAATCATCAACATTTTGCTCCATGTTAACTTCAATACTGTCATCTACAGTTGCTGGAGTGGTAGGTTCCTCTGAACCATCACCCAGACTTTGGTTAGCTAACAATCTTTCAATCAGTTCCATTTTCTTGCCCTTAGTCAGGAGATCCTTATGTTTACAGAGCACTCTTAAACAATCAGCAGTTTTGGCTGCAAGGGACTCTTGACTATAGCTTTCTATAACTGACATGTTAGAGGATTACTTTTACAGTGCTAAGCTTTGTGGTTAGTTGCACTAAGGTATCTAAAGCCCAATAAAATGTATACTCAATACAAATCCCACGGCTGTACACCAGTGTTAGGCAGAAACCTGTGCAGTTCCCTTGGGGAACACTGCAAAAGATTTAAGACTACAGGTATAGCAGTAAACCCACTTGGTAGCAGTCTGCACCACCCAGATTTACCTGGTAGCTGTGGCTGAGCAGTCAGACTTCCCTCAAGAAGAGTTAGGCAGTATGCAAAGTATACACAATATGTACTCAGACACAATAGCACAAGCAAACACTGACCAGAGCTTGGTTTCAAAAGTATATAGTTATTTATTTTCAAGAACACATAAGTTGAAAACACTCTAGCAAAATATAGTAAAACACTCTAAACACAGTTATATGGAAAGCAGTCCCAATCCTTATTCCTATCTAGACAACTCTAGGTTAACACCACATAATTCAAACAGAGGTGAGCGCTTAACGTTAGATGACACTCTAGTAGGTAAAAAGAAGGGAGAAGGAGCAGAATTAGGATAAACACACCACTCTAAGGTTAAGAACACTTTTTGTAAGCTCAAAGAAGCACAAAGTCACAGGTGAGCAAAAGTCACTAAGCAGGGCCCACTCTTAGAGCAGACAGAGCGAAAACGTGCCCAAGATCACACAGTTGGTAGGGATTCAGAGTCTTGCAAAAGAGTTCGGAAAAGAGTTAGAGAGGCTTAGAAAGTTTAGCCAAAGTGTCCCAGGCAATCCCAGGATCGAAAGCCGGGGGCTAAAACTACCCCGTACAGTCGGTGGCAAGGGAAGCCAGGCGGAACACGGTACCTTAACGGAAAGGATCCTCCAGCGGGGGCAGTTGTTCCAGGCAGTGGCAGCAAGGCTCGACGTCGGTCAGGGGAGAAGAAGATCTCGCTGAAGAGCAGAAGAAGAAGGTCGTTGCACTGCCCGGGAAGAAACCAGCCGCGGAGTCCTCCGATTAAAGGGTTGTACCGACTTTCGCGGTTGGGGTAAAAGTGGTGGGTATTCCGGTTGCCGGGGTGCTTGGCACTGGCAAGGCGGCCACGAGATACCTCGAAGAGCGGAAAGAAGGTGAAAACTGGTTGTCCCCACCAGTCAAGGGAAGGAGCCACTCCGTTAAGAGTTCTCCTCGGTCGTCGGGAAAAGTGGTGAGATGGTTCAGCAGGGCTCCACCGGCGGTGTCGTCGTAGCAGATCAGCTCAGCTCGTCCCTCGTTGGATTCTTAGGTACTGTGGCGACTTCTGAAGTTCCAGTCCCCAAAGCCCTGCTTTTATGCAGCAAACCCCCATTCACCCAGCCTAGCTGTCACTCAAACATGCTAAGTGGTGAGCCGGCCGGCTCGCCACTTGGGCCAATCAGGACGGAGTGCGACTTGAGTTACCTAGGTAACTCAGTCCAGGGTGCCTAAATCCCCCTCCACCCCTCCTAAGTACCCCAGACAGAGTGGCACCACTGTGGAGGGCTTCTGTGGAGAAGCCCGCCAAAAGTGGGACAAAGGGCTCCACTTTGGGTCAGAGTTACAGTGGCGAATGCCAACGCCATTTTAGCATCAAGTTTTGGCAAAAAATCCCAACCGGAGTTATAATAATAAATATATAAACCGGCGGTATGTTTAAGGCTACCGTAAATAAATAATTAAATGTGTTAGCCTAAAACAATGGGAAATCCCATAGGAAAATATTCGCGGTCGAATATAAAACGTAGTTTCCACTGCCACCAGCCAAAACTCGATCAGGGGGGACGGAGACGTGCCCCCTCGACTAACAGACCCTGGGGCAATCGAATTGCCCCAGCCAGTACGTCCACAATATGATGGTTTGTACTGGTTCTGTTCAGGATTTAAGACTAGTAAAGTCTTTGGTGACTTTACATGCCCTGGGAGACAGTAGTCAGTCCCAGGGTATGGAGTCTATGTTGGGGAGTCCCTAGGACACCCCTGGGTTACGGCACAGAGGGTGCTGTGTAACCCACATCACAAAAATATATGCGGCCCTATGGAGTTAAAGACCCCATAGCCCATTCAACACAAGGTCTAACCAAGAAAACACACTTCAACATGCCCAAGAGTGAGGGTAAAAGAGTCTCACTCTTGGCAGGAGAAAAAAATAAACCCCAGCAATCCAGCAAAGCTGCTGGGGGACTCACTAGGTAGGGAAATTCAGCCTAAACAGAGAATTCTCCCTAACAGCCATACACACCCATACTTGTAATACACTTCAATGGGCCACACACACACCCATACTCATAACACACATGAATGGACAACACTCACCCATGCTCAACATACTCATGAATGGGCCACACAGACCCATGCTAATGACATGTACAAGATGCACATCATTACTACAGAAAATTTCTCGGAAGTAGACAAATATCTTAACATTTCCTAAACTTTACTCAATTTGACATTTCCTAAGTCTGCACTTTTAAACATCTTCTTTTAGTAAAAGAAACACTAAAAGTCCATGTTGCCTGAAACTGCAACGTAAACAACCTGCAATTCCTCAAATAGTTGTTAAACTGACACAAGCTAACCTACCCATTCACACTTCCATGCAAATGTAAATTCCAAGAAGTGCAAAGGCAAATTCTGCCGCATTATAAAGTCCACTTTGCATGGTTCTATGATGAAACGTAACCTCCTGCAAATCCTCAAACTGTTATTCTGATATGCAGTGAACCACTATTAATAGCTCGCTATATAGCTGCACTCTCCGCACAGAATCACTCTGGTCGAAGCTTTTAAAATCTGCAACATACGAAACCGTCCACACACTCCATTCACACCAAACTATAGTTCAATCTACTGAACTAGCGAAACAATCCCTCTTTGGTATTTCCAACAATAATGTACAACCTCACAAAATCCAACATTGCATTTTCTTGGCTGTGGAACATTCCGTTAAATTGGTAACTCGTCCATAAAATACTTTGCAATGACTGACTCTGCTTGGGACATGAAAAACAGTAACGGTAATAACAAGGCTCAGCTGCATTACGATGAGAACCTTACTTGCTTCGAGTCAAAGTTCAATTTAATGCCACTCTAGTAGAGGCAGGCTCGCAACACTGCCCCATCATTTCACGCAGCACTCCTTCCTTCCCCTTGAAAGGCAATGGTAGTCAATTCATGTGTCAGTCTCCACTACAACGCAGCTAATTTAGGAACCCGGTACACGGAAAGGAAACTCATTTCCTGGTCACACTGAATGACGTTGCAGGGTCCTTTACTCGAAACCCTGATACAGCTCACCGGATAGACACGAACTTCTAAGCACCGGGCATTCTCTGACAGTACAGAATCTTCATGATCCATCATTCCACACAATCGCTGAGTCCCCCTGGTGGGTTGATGACATCATCACTACAGGATGGGAGATGAGGCCGCATGGAGCTCCAGGGCTCCAACTGTCACCCTGCGCGTTACGGGACGTCTAAGACATGTTATCCCCATGAGTGGGACGTGCCCAGTACCACGGCTCCTCACTCACATAACATCGTGATATATTAGGCGGCTGGCAAGCTGACAACCCTTCACTGCAGCACACTCTTACTGCCATCCTACAGCAATGGGTGTTTTTCCACGGACGCAGGTTCGTTTAGACAGTCTCAGCATACTATCGACTTAACGGCTCTCCAGGAATGGCACTCACTTCACTCCTTAGAGCTTGCATTTCCTAGCTCCACGTCAGCTCTACACCAGCAGTGACAGATGTGTCTCTGGCGCCTCTCCCTGGTACAACAAGAGCGACTTCAGGTACAAACATTTTAACCCCGTAGTGCCAACAGGAACAGTCTCTTGGGTTACCTTGTGTGGAAACTAAAACACCACCTCTCATGTTACCGGGTGCCATTATCTGTTACCATCTTTTGAAAGCCACTAGAGACGCCCTCTTTTCCCCTGGGTGGTGGGACTCATCATGGGGGGCAGTGGGCCCCCTCCTTTTTCTCAGTCTCTGTAATCCTGTGCTGCACCCCCCGCAGCAGTCCTTTCTCCTCTCTCTCATCCTTTTCTCCCAATGTCTGGCCCCATTCATGCAGGTACCTGTCTTATCCAGGTTCTTCTCAGGGTCCGCCTTGATCAATCCCATCCTCGTCGCCAATATATGTTATGACCCTAGGCAGGGTCAGCTGGGTAAAGGATACGCTGGAGGCCAGAAGTACTTATTGTTACTTTAATCAGGTGTCATCAGGAGATTCTTTA
This sequence comes from Ambystoma mexicanum, assembly GCF_040938575.1. Taxonomy (NCBI): domain Eukaryota; kingdom Metazoa; phylum Chordata; class Amphibia; order Caudata; family Ambystomatidae; genus Ambystoma; species Ambystoma mexicanum. Next base: position 455,889,911 of record NC_090935.1, read on the forward strand.
GTAGTTACAGGATCAAATTGGAGCCAACTGGCTCCCACCACCCAGGCTACATAATCTCAACTGTCCCTGGGTAGAACACTCACCACACAGCATTCCACCTAATCATACCCAAACACTCCATTCATGACATCACTACTCAGGCACTCATCATACATACTCCAAGAGGACAGGGAGTCACTCTTAACAGAGGGCCCTAAACAAAACCATAAGGGTAAACCACAAGGAAAACCATAGCAGACTAGTGTACCTTCTGGTGCCAAACCGGAGGGAGGCCAGAACAAGCCACCATTCCAGAAAGCATTTGGTAAATGCTTTGTTTGTGGCTCGACTGACCATGTGAAAGGAGATCCCAGATGCAAGGGTAAACCTTCAGGGGTCCAGCTTGTCTCCTTAGCCTTCACTCCAGAGGAGGAAGTCCAAATGGCAAGTGGAAACTTTCTACTACTGGCTGATGAACCCACTGGAGTCTCAGCCAGTGTTTCTTTAGTGTCTTTGGGTTAGTGGGAACAACAGAATATAGATGTCTATAATTATATCCCATATAATACTAAAGGGTATTATAAGGAAAGTGTCCAGCTGAATGGTCAGGAGACTCCTGCCATTAGGGACACTGGGGCCAGCATAACTGTGGTGGATAAATATTTTTTTCAGGCTGAAGATGTTGCTAAGGCACCCAAACGCCTCACCAAGTTAGCTGGAGGGCCTGTGCAGATGCTTCCCCAATTACCAGTTCTCATCTGTAATGACATGAATGTAAAGATACCTGTCAGCATACAGAGTGAGGTACCAGGACGAGTTCTGTTGGGTAACGATTTAAAAACTCTCGGAGTTGTGTCTCATACCCCCAGACCTCCTAGTAAACGGTTACAGGAGCTAACCAGACCTGCAAGGGAGAGGACCATGAGAGGTACTCCCGAGAAGATGATGATGAAAGACATCACTCCTGCTCCACTAGAATTGTCAGCTGCTGTCTCAAAGAAATCAGAAGCAAAAGGGAAACCTAAGACTTCTGTACCAAAACCAGCAGCCAGCATTTCAGTGCAGCCAACAAGGACTTCCCCGTGGTTGTCCAAAGTTACACCTGTAACTCCCCCTCCAGCTGAGGCTGAGAGGGTGGTACAAACCTGTGTGGTAGAATTAGACTCTGAGGAAGAGCTAATGGAAGGCCAGGAACTCATTGGAGATCTGGATTCTGTTGACCATCCTGAGCTGCAGTCTTTACTGGCAGAAGGTGGACGCAACAGGGCAGACTTCAGTAAGGGACAGAGAGAATGTCCAACTCTGGGAGGTCTTCGCCACCAGGCAGAAGCCCAGGCTGAAGGGCAAGAACCTGGGAAATACAGGTTGCACTAGGAAGATGGCCTAATCTTCAGTGAACCAACCGAGTCGGCACCTGGAGACTACAAACGACTTGTAGCACCCCAAGAGAACAGACAAGGGTTCTTGCAGTTAGCCCACGCGATTCCTTTGGCTGGTCACTTGAGTTTCAAGAAGACTAAGGAAAGGCTCTCTCTCTACTTTTATTGGCCGAAGATGGGGGCCGAAGAAGAAAAACACTGCAGGAGCTGCCACACCTGCTAGACCTCTGGTAAGGTTGGCTCCAAGAATGTGGCACCTTTAGTGCCTCTCCCAGTTGTGGGAGTCCCATTTGAGAGAGTAGGGATTGACATTGTTGGTCCCCTTGATCCTCTGACCTCCTCAGGCAACAGGTTTATACTTGTTGTAATAGACCCTGCTACTAGGTATCCTGAGGCAATTCATATGAACACTGTTACAGCTCCGGCTGTGGCTAAGGCCCTCCTTGGTATTTTTACCAGGGTCGGGTTTCCTAAGGAAGTAATCTCTGACAGGGGGTCAAACTTTATGTCCCACTACATGAAAGCCATGTGGAAAACCTGTGGAGTTACTTACAAGTTCTCGACAGCTTATCACCCACAAACCAATAGGTTGGTAGAAAGGTTCAACCGAACCATGAAGAGCATGATAGGTGCTTTAGAAGAACCCCTTAAACGAAAGTGGGACCTTCTACTGCCATGCCTTCTCTTTGCTTATAGAGAAGTCCCTCAGGAGGGAGTAGGTTATTCTCCCTTTGAGCTTCTCTATGGTCATCCCAGCAGAGGTCCATTGGCCCTGATTAAGGAGGGGTTGGAGAGTGCTCCTTCCCCCAAGCCAGTCAGAGTGACTGACTACGTGATAGGTCTCCGAAGGAGAATGTCGCACATGATAACGAAAGCAAGTAATAATTTGAAAGCTGGACAAGCATTGGTCAAGCACTGGCATGATCAAAAGGCTAACATGGTTGAGTTCACTCAAGACCAGCTAGTTCTCGTTATGATCCCAACAAGGCAGAGGGCCTTGCAAGACAAATGGATGGGACCCTTCAGAGTTGTGGGTAAACTCGGAGAGGTCAACTATCTGGTGGACTTGGGCAATCCCAAGGAGGCTCCGACAGTCTTCCACACCAACCGACTCAAAGCGTATGTCTCGAGACCTGATGTAGGAGCGTTGCTTCTAGCATCATCAGAGGATGAAGAAGAGAGTGAAGCTCTTCCTGATCTCCTCAGAGGCTTACCTTTAGACGAAAAAATTGAAGGTGTGAATCTCTCTTCAAATCTGACACCTGAGCAACAAGAAGAGTGCAAATCTATGTTGAATCAGTTTGCCTCTCTGTTTTCACTTTCACCAGGCTTGACCCCTTGGGGCTAGCATGACATACTCACTGGTGACTATCTGCCAGTCAAAAGCAGAGGATATAGAATGTCAGAAAATGTACAAACCCACATCAAAGGTGAGGTCAGCAAGATGTTTAATATCGGGGTAATAGAGCCCTCTACTAGTCCATGGTCTAGCCCAGTTGTGTTAGTACCAAAGGCAGGATCTAAAGAACTTAGATTCTGCGTGGATTATAGAGCTCTTAATGCAGTCACCAAGAATGATGCCCACCCTTTGCCAAGAACAGATGAGTTGGTGGATAAACTTGGTTCAGCCAAGTTCCTCAGCACATTTGACTTGACGTCAGGCTATTGGCAAATAGCCCTGACAGACCATGACAAGGAAAAAACTGCATTTTCTACCCCCGTTGGCTTATACCAGTTTAAGGTAATGCCTTCCGGATTGAAAAATGCACCTGCTACATTTCAACGGATGGTAAACCAGGTTCTGAATGGGATGGAGAACTTCTGCATGGCATACTTGGATGACATAGCAGTGTTCAGCAATTCCTGGGAAGAACATGTAACCCACCTAAGAGATGTTTTGCAGGCTCTTGGACGAGCCAATCTGACCATAAGGTGAGTAAATGTCAAATTGGTCAGAGTAAGGTAGTCTATCTTGGACATGACGTAGGAGGTGGAGAAATAAGGCCTTTGCTCAGTAAGATTGAAGCTGTGCAAAATTGGACGACACCTACTACTCAGACCCAGGTGAGAGCCTTCTTAGGTCTCACTGGGTATTACAGGAATTTCATTGAGAACTATGGGACCATAGCTTCTCCTCTGAATGTCATCTCCTCTCCAAAATTTCCTAAAAAGGTTAGATGGAACGAGGAGTGCAATCAGGCTTTTGAAAACCTGAAAAAGGCTCTTTGCCAAGCCCCAGTACTCAGAGCTCCTGATTACCATCAAACTTTCATTGTGCAGACAGATGCTTCTAATGTAGGAATAGGTGCCGTACTTAGTCAACTGGATGGGAAAGGTAGGGAGCACCCCATTTGCTTCATCAGCCGCAATCTGAAGGATCCTGAAACAAGGTGGGCAACAATCGAAAGAGAATGCTTTGCTATCGTGTGGGCTCTGAAGAAGTTTAGGCCATACTTGTATGGTTCTACTTTTGTCATTCAGACTGACCACCAACCCTTGAGATGGTTAATGCAAATGAAAGGGGAAAATCCAAAACTACTGAGATGGTCAATCTGCCTGCAAGGGTTTGATTTCACCATTGAGCACAGGTCAGGGTGTCACCACCAAAATGCTGATGGTCTCTCTAGGATGTATGTCATCGACTAGAGGTAACAGATTCATCCGGGAGTGGATTAAATCCTCCTGTCCCTTAGTCTGGGAGGGGGCGAGTGTTAGGGAGAATTCTCTGTTTAGGCTGAATTTCCTAACCTAGTGAGTCCCCCAGCAGCTTTGCAGGATTTCTGGAGTTTGTTTTTGTCCATCCTGCCAAGAGTGAGACTCTTTTCTCCCCTTCTTGGACATGTATGTGGTTGATTCCTGTGAATGTCAATGTGTTCTATGGGCTATGGGGTCTTTTACTCCATAGGGTCTCATGTGTTTTACTATGAGTGTTACACCGCACCCTCCGTGCCGTAACACTGGGGCATCCTAGAGGATCCCCACCATAGACTCCATACCCTGGGACTGACTACTGTCTCCCAGGGCATGTAAAGTCACCATTGGCTTTGCTAGACCTAAATTTACTAACAGAACTAGTACAAACCATCCTATTGTGGACGTACTAGTAGGGGTAATTCAATTAACCCTGGGTCTGTTATTCTAGGGGGCACTGTCCCGCCCCCCCTCGTCGAGTTTTGGCTGGTGGCAATGGAAACTACTTGTAATATTCGACCGCAAATATAACTCTATGGGATTCTTCCCATCGTTGGAGGCTAATACTTTTTCCCGTTAGTCTCTAACATACCGCCGGTTTATTTGTCTTAAATAAATCTACCGGTCGGTATTTTCTGCCAGAACTCGGTTTTTAAAATGGCATCTGTGTTCACCTCTGTAACTCCGAACCAAAGGTTGAGCCCTCCAGAGTGGTGCCATTCTGTCTGGGTACCACAGGGGGTGTGGGAGGGGGTTTAGGCACCCTGGACTGAGTTGCCTTGCCAACTCAAGTCGCACTCTGGTGTGATTGGTCCAAGTGGTGAGCCACCCGCTCACCACTTAGCGTGTTTTGATTGACAGCTAGGCTGAATGAATGGGGGTTTGCTGCATAAAAGCAGGGCTTTTGGGACTGGATCTTCAGAAGTCGCCACAGGACCTAAGAATCTGACGAGGGTAAAGCTGAGCCGACCTGCAACGACGACACCTCCGGTGGAACCCTGCTGAACCGACTCACCACTTCCCAACGACAGAGGAGATCTCCCTGCTGGAGAGTTTTCTCTCCCTGACTGGTGGGAACAACCAGTCCCTTTGCTTTTTCTTCGCTTCCAGGGCGTAGTGGTTGAATTGCCCGTGCTGAGCACCCCGGCAACCGGATAGCCACTAGCCCATACCATGACCAAAAGGTGGTGCCTTGTGACGGAGCACTCCGTGGCTGGTCTCTTCCCTGGTGGTGCAACGATCTTCAACTTTCCTTCGACGACGAGATATCTCATCTCTTGGCAAAGCCCCGACTTGCATCCACCACCAGGGACAACTGCCCCCACCGGAGCTGTCTCTTCACTTACAAGGTACTGTGTCCACCTGGCTTCCCTTGTGACGGTTAGCGTGAGGTGTCTTAAATCCTTACCTTTCCATTGGGTCGCCTCCAGACCTTCTTAACTTTTTGTTCTAAACTCGTCCAACCTTTCTGTGACAATTTGCTACAAAGACTCGAAGTGCGTTTCCACTGTGATACTTGTTGGGACATATCGCCTTGCCTCTCTCCGAGTGGGCCTTGCCTCTGAACTTTAATGCAAATAAATGGTGCCGGTGAACCTAGACTTGTCGAAATATGGTTACGGGATTGATACTTATAGTAATTGTAATTGAAGTTGTTTGCCGTATTAGTGCCAGTGTGTTTTCATAGATGTGTCCTTCAAATAAATAATTATATATCTATACACCCAAGCTCTGTTCCGTGTCTGCTTGTTCTATGGTGTAAATTGCCCTATCTTGTATACTCCACATACTGCCTAACTTTTCTTGAGAAAGGTCTGACTGCTCAGCCACAGCTACCAGGTGAATCTGTGTGGTACAGACTGCTACCAAGTGGGTTTACTGCCAAACACCTGTAGGCCTACATCTTTTGCAGTGGTCCTAGAGGGAACTGCACAGGTTTCTGCTTAACAGAGTGTGCAGGCTGTGTTCTGGAACCTAGTCTGAGGTTTCTATTTGTGATTGTGCAGGGTAGGAGGGTGGATGTTTGAGCGCAGATGGCTTGGGTGGTGTGCGTGGGTGCAATGTTGTGTGTGTATGTGGGGAGGGAAGTATGTTAGGCCCATTACAGAGAGTAGGAAGACATGGCGGTAGGAACTGTGTAGGGGCTATAGAGTTAGAAAGAGTAGGGCTGGACATCAAAGTACTAGTGGCGCGTTGGCCTGTGCTGCGAGGTGTGTGAGTGGGGAGAAACCATGTTGGAGCTATGTTATCTGAGTACTTGGGGTTAGGGATGATGATGCTTGAGGTGGTGTGTTGTCCATTACTGTGGTTTTGTGTGAGGAACATTTTATAAATTGAATGGTGAGGTGTGTGTGGGAAGAGTTTGTTGAGGAGAGAAATGAAGTGCCACAGGGCTGTAAATATGGCTGTGGGTGTGATGGGTGTAGTCCGTGGTGAATCCTAGTAGGGGGAGCGCCGGAGGGGCACCATTGTGTGTGGCGGTGGGCCGGCTGTTAGCTGTGTAGGTATAGGCTTAGGTATATATAGACTTGGTGATGACAAGAATTGACTGTAATTAGTGAGCATCAGTATAGTCAATGCCGTATAAGTAGTCTAAAGTGGTGTTCAGCTATCGAGTCATATGCATAATTACATACATAATTACATACATTGCATATAGACAGGCGGGCAGCATTGTGATCTTAGCAGTGTATGCTCAATATGCGACCTAGCAATCAGATATTTAAGGGAGGCAATAGGAGCAGTAGAAGATAATCAACAGGTAAGCAACAGTAAGTTCATAGATATGGTGATCGGTCGCAGTGTTAGAGGTGCAACAGAAAGTGGGTGCGAGCGTTCAGTGTTGTTGGGGTGCAGTTGGCTGGGTTGTTGGCACAGTCTATATAGGGGCCGTGGGTGAATCTTTAGTAGGGTATGATACCTACTACTACTGATAAGCAACACAGGGGGAATATGTTGTCACCTAATAATAAAGTCTAGTAACATACACGGATGGTGGAAGATGACTGTACGTCTTGGTGGGGGCGGTTAGGGGAGTTGCAAGTCTTTCTTGCAGGCAAGTCTGTCCAGAATCAGAGTTGGTAGTCTAGGCGTTGTGCGGACCAGCAGCATAACTGGGCCTGGGACATCGGCGGCACAGACAGGCACAGACAGAGCAGTGCCTTGAGGAAATGTGCCTTTGGGAAGTTGTGCCAGCTTCCGGCTACTGGCCACTGCAATTGGCTGTTGTAGGGGAGGCTGGCCAATCAGGGTGCAGGCAGATGGTCAGATAACACCTAGAAGAGGTGTTAGAGAGCAGGGGCCATTTTGGAATGGCGGATTTAGATGTCGGATTTAGCCAATTGTAGCCAAAAATGAAAATTTGCTTCTGGTAGGAGGCTGGTCGGGGCATCAACGATTAAATGGGATGATGCAGAGTAAATGTGGACTTGGATCACGCGGTTGCAGGCGCTGTGATTTTTGTGCTTCTCACCGTATTGCAGCATATAAATGAGGTCCATAGTCTGCTGCAGGCTGATTGCTCGGTGAGGACAGGGCTCCAGCCCTTCCCTCGTTGCTGGAAGCAGAAGTAATACAGGACAGGCACAGACAGAGCAGTGCCTTGAGGAAATGTGCCTTTGGGAAGTTGTGCCGGCTTCCGCCTACTGTCCACTGCAACAGGCTGTTGTAGGGGAGGCTGGCCAATTGGGGCGCAGGCAGATGGTCAGATAACACCTAGCAGAGGTGTTAGAAACCAGGGGCCATTTTGGAATCGTGGATTTAGATGTCAGATTTAGCCAAAAATGAAAATTCGCTTCAGGTATGAGGCTGGTCGGGGCATCAACGTTTAAATGGGATGATGCCGAGTAAATGTGGACTCGGATCTCATCACGGTTGCAGGCTGATTACTTGGTTAATTCCCATAAAGCTGTGCAGAAATGGATAGAGAAACTAATATAATTTTGCCATCCCAAAAATGTAGTCCCCAAAGCGCAGACTTCTCTGGGTATTATAGTATTTTACACAAGGAGCCTCATACGGAAAAGTCAGTAGCGTGCATTTAGTTAAATTAACAAGAGGCTTCATAATGTTACATACACATTTACAGCACCATCAAAGACGAGTACAATTCCTCTAGGCCTGCACATGTGATACAGCCATACTTCCTAATAGCTATTTTGAATTAATCTTAAAAAAACCTAACCCGGCACCTCGTACGGACAACACTGCAGTTTCAGATCTCAGGTGGTGGGCCCCACCTTCAATGATGACACTGAGCTGGGAGGTGGGCATACCTGTACCCTGGAAAGAGCCAAACATAACATTTGCATGTCATTATTGGTTTGGCGTCCTCACCGTGCCACCTCCCTAAACATGGATGCAGTTGCCATATTGTCTCATATCATGGCTGCTGTTTTGCCCTATGCAGGAATGCAATGCTGTTGAGACTATCAAAGACTATATTATACATTGGGTGACTATTTAAACACAACAAACTGAATATATGGGGAAAGGGGCCCACCTTTCATTATCAATGGACAAGCAGCAGTTTAATTCACAAAAGAATGAGGAATCACGGAAACCTGCTACATGGAAAACAGGATTTTAAAACATTGGCAGCAAAAACAGCCTGCACATGTGTTTGCAAAAAGACTTTAAAAAGCCACTTCGGAAAAAGATGTCACTGCTCGCAATAAAATATCAGGAAAGCAGAACAGGATGTTTGGGTTGGCCAAAGCAATGTATATTTGTCCACCCACAAAACTCCAATGACAGTTGAAGAGACGCTTACTTCAGGAAAAACCTGTTCTGGTTGGGTGCAAAACTACACAGTGAAAAGCCCCATTCCTGCTGGATGTCACAACTCCCATCTAACAATCACGCAAAAAAATGTGTTGCTTCTGAAGGCGTCAAAATTCACTATTCTACAGACCGACTGGCTGGAAAGCAGGGACTTCAAGAGAAGGCCATCCTCGGCTGAAGCATGACTAAAAGATGTGAATCCTTATCGCACCCACTTCAAAGAGACCACACTAACTTCAAAGAGACTCATAAAATTCTCTGATCACAGGCTGACCCATGGGGACAGATGGCTGTGGGGGATGAAACAGCCATCCCATTTGTTGACAGAAACACTCATCATAAATTCAAAAGATTATTTCATATTTGGACATTTTGCACAGCAACCAGAATGAGGATTAATTTCATTTGTATGCCATTTTTCACGTAATTTCCAGGCGGTTTTGGGGGTATAAAGTGCATCTACCTGTGACTCTGGGAACTGTAATGGCTAGTTAGGCTAGGTTTCTGGCTGATTTGAACATGTTGCAAATGTGAGAGTGGGTGAAAAGGTGGACAATGAAATTAGGAATATGCTCGATAATTTACACATTCATAACTGTTGTACATTTTATGAAAATGGCAAAAATGTGACACATGGCCATGATACACAGACGGATTTAGCGGTCGGCTTATTTAATTCCCCATGATCAGCTAAAACAGAATAACTGTTTTGTATGGCAGTTGCTAGTACAATTGTGAAGCTATGTTACATAACTAGTTTTTGGCAAAAAAGTGCAAAAGAGAACAAAGGATAATGACAAATGGAAAAAGAAAGATGGTACTCCCAACCCCTAAACCAATCCTGACTGTGGACAGAGAGAGAGTAACTGTCCGATTCTAGCAGCAGGGATTATTGCAGTGTGCTTCCTCTAGATTATAAAATTAGTGATGTCATTTCTGCTATATAATGTGGACTGTACTATGACTCAGTACAGACAGACACAACAACCGGGGAAGACAGAAAAGGAGGATAGAGAGAAGGCTGCTGAGACTTACCATCTTTGAGAGTGCAGTGACCAGACCCCTGCCCTTTCCTTCGAGAGTGTTCTGAGAATTGCATAAGCCCTTCATTTTGGAGCAGTGCATCCAATATTTTCCCATTGAAAACCCCAATTGCCAGTGTGGTTCAGTCATCTCCCCATCTCCCCATAGAAGAATCTCTTGTTTGCTTATGTTAGCATATCGCCATTGAAAACCCCCCTCATTGTCTGTGTAAAACTCCCAGTGTTTTTGTTAATTGTTATAGGGCCTCATTACACGGTAGGCGGTAAACCATGGCGCTATTAGCGCCATGGTTCATGCCGGTAATTTACCGGTACCACCTTGGTGGAAAGGGGAATTACCGCCCCATTCCAAGGTTGGAGGGGCAGTAATTCCCCCTTCCATCATTGCCCTTCCCCATTCCCATTTTTGCCCCATAGGGCATAATGGGAATGAGGAAGGCGCTAATTACGGCACCGCAAATTGCGGTACCCTAATTAGCTCCCTGGGTCCCTTTGCAGGTTGGTTTTTAACGCCTGCAAAAAGCAGGCGTTAAAATCCCCAACCCGCAAAGGGACCTCGTAGTAAGGCGGTAAGGATTTACCGGTACCGGTAAAATATCGGTACCGGTAAACCCTGACCGCCTACCGTGTAATGAGGCCCATAGTCATTAAAGTGTTGCCCAAAAGAATCAATCCCCTTGTGAGCTGAAAAACAAATTTGTCCCTGTGTTTAAACTATGCCCTGCTAAGCGAATTTTCATTTGCCAGTGTCATTCCTCTTTGCATCTGTCAGTCTGAACCCAAACCGATTTTATTTTTGGGAGCTACAACCTTTCCCAGAGCCTACCTGTCATTGTAAGCCTCAATGTAAACAAATTTCCATTTGCCGCTATATTTTCCCTTTGCATATGCTTTCTCCCAAACAACTATTTTCCTATTTTATTTCTATTTTCCCTGGTGTGCTGTTTAGTATTCTCTAAAGTTTTGCCTGTCTCTTAAGTGTAAGCAGTACACATTTTCTTCTATTCTGTCCCCTATCAGTTGTGAGAAATAATAAAAAACCCATTATTCCATTTTTCTCCAAAAACGGATTTTCCCTTTCCTTGCTGGCTTCCCACATTGTGGTGGTGGGCTTCACCCCAAAACTGATTTCCCCCTTTATTCCTACTCCTTGTCACTGCCTTCTATTCAAATGGATTAAGTCCAATTGATGTTTTGGGTGTGAGTGTTGCAGGGGGGATGCTTAACTGTAGGTGATATCACTTTGTGTGAAATTGTTATTTTCCTGTTTTGTCCAGGACATTGCATTTGTGTTGCCACAATTTTGGTGGCTGTTGCATTTTGATTATACTCATTTACATTGAATAATAAATTAATAAAATCTCTTATTAATACACACCGGCCTGGTTCCTAGTCCATTGTGGCACGGGGTGCTGATGGAGGTTGAGTGCAAGACGGGTGGAGGCCTACACAAAAATAATCTATAGTATACTAAAAATAAAAAGCGTTTTATTTTGCGCCACATTCATTGTAGGGGAAGAAGTTCCTTGGCTGGCGTGTGCCTACAATACTTGTCCTGAGCTGAAATGCTAAAATATCAGGAGACGTGTGGGGTGCTTTTTACCCTAATGCCAAATTTATTTTCCATACTGTTGATATGAGTAAAGAGAAAGTAACTGCACCAACAAAATCTCTCTCTCTCTCTCTCTCTCTCTCTCTCTCTCTCTCTCTCTCTCTCTCTCTCTCTCTCTCTCTCTCTCTCTCTCTTTTTTCTTTAGCCAAGTGCATGGTTATGTAAGTCTATAAGAACATCAATCCATCCCATACCTATTTTTACTTATTTCGTTTTGATGGTGCCGAGCAATTATAATGCAAAAAATAACAATTAAATAATAGTTGATACACTGATGCTGCAAGCTATCAATGGCTGGCGGGGGGAATAAAAGCACCCGGATAGCCGCTTGGTACTTTATTGTAGTGTGACTTCATAGAGAACTCTACTGCACTGTGTAGATTGTTTCTGTTTGTATTAATGCTGCAGGTGTCAAACATGGTTCTACGTTATTATAACAAATGCAATTACTTTATGGCAATTTACTTCGCTGTAATTACTTTGAATTGTTTTGTTGATTTGTTTTGTGGGATTTCCCTCCATGCTGCACCTTCACTACCACCCATTCCCTCAACCCCTGTCCAGCTTCCTTTTGCCCCCTAACCCTTGATTACACCAACACAATTTCTACCCCACAAAGTAGTCTGAAGTAACTACAGCAAAGTAAAGTGCCTTGAAGAAATGTACTTTGTTAAAACAATGTCATACTTAAAAATATACAAAGGACAGCATTTTTTTAAAATGTTTTCTGTTTCTTTTGTTTGGATATCCTAGATCTACTTCAGTACAAAACAAAGACATACAAATTCTCTATAGGAAAAACATGTGAAAAAATCAGAGGGCAAACCAAAAGCAGAGGGTATAATACAATACATATTCAATAATTGCTGCAGGTGTATACTGTATGAATTGATGAACACATCAATATTTAGCAGTAGTGTGCGATCGAATCAAGGGACCCAGTTGGGTGAGGTGTCAACCAACTGATGAGGCTCCCACCAGGATGCGCCCTGGTCCTGGGTCTATCTCTTGTACACTAGGTAAGCGTTGAACAACACGGTCATGGATGCTAAAGAGAGCAAAAGGAGTCTGAATCCCTCTGTGCTTGCAAGGACACCTACGTCACACTCTCCTCTCGGTAGCAGCTTGCTTGCGGCCAGGTCCAGCACATGAAGAAGCAGGTGCTCCTATCCCTGTTGACTGGCAAAGAGCCATGCAGGGGTCAAATGATACAGCATCTCGGAAACGGTGATTGATCAATATCCAAGACAGAATTGAGGAAAGCTTCACTGAGATCTATGGCCAACACGACTAATATGCCTCATATACATGTGATACATACAGAATGCAATGACAGGTACTGTTTTAATGGAAAGAAGTGCCTATGTCATTTTATCCAGACACACATTAGATCATTCGGTTACGATGGAGGGCCCGGGGACATATTTTGGCTTAGAGCTATTTGTATTAACCGAGCCATGAGTGCACAAAACCAGTTCTTGAAAGCTGTGTCCACACTGTTTGCAGTATAACCACCGTTTGTCTAAAAGACTGGACATGGTAACCGCTGAGCTAGAGATTGTCATGTGGGGTTTCCATATGTGGGCCTTACAAACATTATTCCTGTATTGGCTTCAAATGCAAAAATAACGAAATTACTGTTCTCTGGCACAAACTGCAACTGTATCATATCTGTTCACCACTTTATGTCTGTCACGCCTTGCTCAACTTATCATGCTTGTGGGTAATATTTACTGCTGTATACGCAGATGTCATTTATCTTAAGTCTAGGATTTACGCTGCAATTAAATGAGCTTTCTAGTCTTCTAGAAGAAAGAGATGAAAATCCAGTTCTTAGAACCCAATACAGCATTGCCCACCAGCACAGACAGTAAGGGTTCTAAAGTGCGCCTTTGTTCGACAATGTTGGGTAGGGTTTTCAGAACTACTGTGCCATCGTCCTTGAAATGGCCGCTTTAAGAAGGCATGTGTCGTGCTCCTATATCTGGCAAAGCTTCTCGCGAATCACTTAAAAGAGTCATCAGTTTCGGCAGCTTACACTCATTGACACAGAGCTCAGAGTTCCCACTGCACAGTATATTGCATGAAACTATGTGGCTTACGCTGAACACGTGCCAGAAGCAGGCGCCACTGTAACATCAATCCATGTTTTTCAGGCATTGAAATGCTGCTTTAGGAGGATAGGCTGATAAATAAAAGGAGAACGGGGGAAGTAAGAAAGAGATAGTATGATGTAAATGTTTAACTTTGATTTTTCTTCATTGTCACCTGATTGTTGAGTATTTTTTTTTTCTAATTGTCACCTGATTGTTGAGTATTTAATTTCGAATGTGCACACTGAAATATTAATTTGGTAAAACCTAGATCTTGTTCTAGAAAGATAGTGTTTCTGCTAAAATCGTATCTGGTTGCAACAGCTATTAATTATTCCCACCATGCAAGTCGGAGTATATTCGTGTGTCACCTGCTCTCCTTTATTTTCATCCCAGCAGGGACATCATTTCACCAAAATGCCAGGCGTAGTGGAAGTGACAACACACAACCCTTGAACTCTGATGATATCACAGGAAGTGATGTCATTTGACCCCATCCCGAAGTGACATCACAGGAAGCGATGGAACACAACCTTTCACCCCTCGACAAAACAGGAAGTGGGATCACATAGCATTGTTTCTAAGTACACTACGAAAAATATGCTTACGATACCACTGTAAAGTGTTATACATTTCATCCAAGAATGGATCACCATATGTATAGTTAATATAAGTGCGTATAGGCCCATATTTACCAAATCACTGTGAATGCAAGCAGACGTCCAAGGCCAAACGATAATAATGTGTTATATAGCACTTACACTTAAGTGTTTCATATAGAACAAATATACATATATTTACCCATAAGGTACAGGGTCTCGCAAGGGGCTTGTTCATCTCCCCTCCTATTTAACCTGTACATTTGATGCCTTTGTGAGGTACCGGAAGGTTTCGGAACATTTTTTTCACAAACTACGCTGATGATACGGTGGTCGAGCTGGGTAGCGACTATCTGGAGGATAGCGTTAAAATCTCGACGCTTTATAACATCATCGAGAATTGGATGGAGAGCAATTGGATGTGCCTTAATGGCAAAAAAATGGAGGTGATGATTTTCGGCACCCTTCAAGCCTGAGCCATATTAGGGACTGATTATGAGGTGTTATACATCAAGGACACCCATAAACAGGTGTTAGGGCAGGTGAAACTCTTGGGCTTGTCATGGAAGCCTCTATGGGAGCAGAGGCGCAGGTTCATCACCTGCATAAGAACAACTCTTACCATCTCCGCATACTCTGATCCATTCGACCGTTTTCGAGCAAGAAGAACAGTGCCACGATCGCAAGGGCTGCCATTCTTTACCGTTTAGATTACGGAAACTCACTCATGCTCAGGGCTAGCAAGAACTGCCTTGAGAAATGCCAGTTCATGGAGAACAATGCAGTTAGAATAATTAGAGGAAAGAGGATTAGTGAACACATCTCGATGGACAGGATAGCATTGTACCGCCTGAATATTGAAGATAGGATTAAATTCAAATCCCTAACTCTGGTGCATAGGTGCCTGTATGATACGGCACCTGAATATCTAAAGAAAAAGATCTTACAAGGTGGAACGGAAAATCATATTGCGCCTCCTATACAGTATGAATATATGTATATTGGCCTTAGCCAAGCCGCTTTGCGAAGAAATCCACGTTACAAGTTCTGGACCTTAGATCAGTTTAAGCCGCAATTTTAGGAATTTTATTCACAGAATCACTTTAAAAATATCTTCATCATAAAAGATTTTCACATTTTATATAAAAAACATATACAAATACATCCCACACATAGACCTTTGAAAAACATATAATGGAAGGAAATCACCTCGTGCTCATCCTTCAACATCAAAAATTGAGACATAAAATCCTCGACGATTGTCTTTGAAATCTCTATCCCAACATGTTTCTGTTCATATTGTCATACATGACTGAACATTCTTCAGGGGAAAATAGTTAGAAAGTAGATTCCTTCAATATCAAACAATTCAAGGTCGAGAAAAAACCTCATAGGAAGGTTGTCTCTAAAACCTATTAGTGGTATTGAGTCTCCTGCAACTTGATTTATTTCTAATAGTTGCCGAGCACTTGGACATTCACGTCTACCAGGTGCGTATGAATGCTTGTAAATAACATGAGAATCCAACAATATCTTGCTGGTTTCCAATCATAACCATATACAAGGATACCATCTGACGCTGGAATTCAAGCTAGGTATAGTTCCAAAGTGTCCCATGGGTCATATTTTACTAAGGTCTTTGTACGAGTAAAGTCCAAACCGCGCTCGCTCGTATTGGACTTTACGCGTACAGAGACCTTAGTTCTCGGCAACTATTGGAAATAAATCAAGTTGCAGGAGACTCAATACCACTAATAGGTTTTAGAGACATCCCCCCTATGAAGTTTTTGATGCTGAAGGAATCTACATTCTAAACTATTTTCCCCTGAAGAATGTTCAGTCATGTATGACAATATGAACAGAAACATGTTGGGATAGAGATTTCAAAGACAATCGTCGAGGATTTTATGTCTCAATTTTTGATGTTGAATGTTATGGTACATTTTACGTGATGCACTTTAGGATGAGCACGAGGTGATTTCCTTCCATTATATGTTTTTCAAAGGTCTATGTGTAGGATGTATTTGTATATGTTTTTTATATAAAATGTGAAAATCTTTTATGATGAAGATATTTTTAAAGTGATTCTGTGAATAAAATTCTATGGATTTTTGTAATTCTAATTAAGGTGTACAGGTCATCCATTTTTTATGGTGTAACACACCTGAAGAATCTTCCTGAATTTGTGGGTCAATGTAGATGGTTTTACACTTGTAATAAATCTTTTTACTTTGTGTATTATTGTAAATAGGTCTACCCCTGACCGTGGAGATGGGTTTTTCTGTTTAGAGGGCCCGTTATTCTTGTCCTGTTTATATGTATGTTGCTGGGTTGATCACATGACACCTCACTACATCAATCGCTGTGTTTTTCAGTATAATCCTATTACCTGGAGCCCTGTGCGTGGTGAGTGTAGATTTGGATTTATCCAAGATAGAAAAAAGAAAGTGCTGTATGTACAAAACCACGGTCAAGCCATGGTAATTGTCATTGCCTTTTCTATCGGAAACGCCGTAACCACAAGTGCTTGCTCACAGGGTTAGTGTCCCTGCATCACTGGATCTAGGAGACCACTGTAGTAGACCAGTGGCTTGTGTCCCTGTGGCTTCTTCTGCATGAGGACCGCTGTCATCACTGAGCTTTCTGAATGGGAAAATAGATAAAAACCTTAATTGTAATTGGGGGTAGCCAACACTGGCCCATGGCCCAATACCTCTTTTAGCTCCGCAAAATTCCCATTCATGTCTGCAGTTCATTTTATTGCTAAATTCTCCTTCTGAGCCTCTTTGAGTGCCTGAAGGAGAGGGTTTGTAGATGTGGAGTGATTCAATACCCACACCCTGCAATAGCTGCACAATCCCACAAACTGATGTATCTCTTTCACTGGGCAGGGACATGGAGTATTGTGTATCACCACTACTCTATCTGGGGTTATCTTGAGCCCTTCTGTGGATATGTTGTGTCCCAAGTACACCACTTCCTCTTGGCAGTACCGTAACTTTTCCTTATCCAATGAGTCTGCTCTGCACTCCGCTTCAGTCTCACTGCACACCAATAAATCATCTACACATTGTATCACCATGCTTGTCATATGCAAGTTACACATTTCCATCTGAAGCACTCTATTAAATATACTTGGGGAATTGCAGTACCCGTGGGGTAGCTGAGAGTGTTCAAATCTGACACCCCGATACGTGAACGCTGTCAGGTACCTTGAATCTGAATGTAATGGGATGCCGAAGAAGGCATTTTTAAGGTTGATGACTTGAAATATTTTGTTTTTGTTGGGATGTTACATAATATTGTGTCAGGATTCATCAGGAGTGGGAACTCTGCCTCTACACGGTTGTCCAGGGGTCATACCTCCTGTATGAATCTCCATGATCACCCCTTTGATTTCTTTACATGGTACATGGCCGTGTTGCCTGTGGACGTTGATGTCACAAGAAGGGTCTCCCTGGCCCACAAAGCATTAAACAATGCTGCCCCTAGCTACCTAGCAGACAGATTGAAAAGAAGAATGTCTATCAGACTGACGAGAGCCAGTAATGCCAAATGCCTCGTGGTACCGAGATTCAGACTCACCAAGATTGGAGGTAATAGCTTTCTCGTTCTGCCAAACTTTGTAACTCCCTGTCTCACGAGCTTAGAGCAGACCAACCATACCTACACCTCAGAAAGAACTACATCAACCTGCTCAACTCTACTGACCACTAGTTTGTACTGTTGCAACATCCTCATCTAGGTTGCCCTAGCCCATCCTGTTAATATATTGTCATGTGGAAATTAACTTGTTTATAACCTGTACATTTGTATTTATATTTCTACTGTAATCATACCTGTAAATATATTTTGTCTTACTGTGACCTATTTGTAACACTGTAAGCTTTGCATTTCCTTACTGCTGCACCTTGTTACCTTTGGGTTCAGTGCACATTAGAAATAAACAAACAAACAAACAAACAAGGCTGGTATATGAACCTGCGTCTTCTTCATGGGACAATGGTACTGTTTTGCTCTTGGTTTGTTTGATTTGCTCTTGCTCTCTCTTTCAATTTCATTCTTACAGCCCCGGATCCTTTTAGCACCCCTACATCATGGTGCCCTGTTGTCCACACTTTCTCAGGGACCTTCTTTAAATCCGCCTGTGTGTACCTGCCCTTCTTTTTCACCAGTTATGTTATGATATAATATGATATGGCATTTATAACGTGCCTATACACAGGTGTTTCTAGGCACAAAGAGGCAAGGGAGGGTGAACAGAGGGAAGACAGAGACAACAATCTTACTAGGGCAGGTGACATTGAGATAGCGCAAGTGCAGAGGAGGGGGAAGGGAAAAGTGCAGGGGGAAATGGGGAGAGGGCAGTGCAGTACATAGGATTAAAGTAAAATAAATAAAGACAATAAACAAAAAGTGCGGCCAGCCGGTGGCAAGTGCAAGGGTAAGTGCAGACATCAGGTGTCAAGTGCTGGGTGGGGGCTGTAGGGATACAGAGACAGCAAGGGTTGCCAGGGGGGCAGTGTAGGTGTGCAACTTGCAGGGAGGGGTCCTGGGTCTGAGATCATAGGGTAGCCAGGTAGCCAGTGCAGTTTCAGTTTAAGCCAGGCGATCAGCAGAGAGAAAGCAGAAGCAAAGATGAAGGTCTTGAGGTGCTTCCAGAACCGGAGATGGTTCTCCTCAAGTTTCAAAGAGGCAGGGAGGCTGTTCCAGAGGGAGACCCCAGCAGACGAAAGATATCTACCACCAACTCGTTGCTAGGAGAAGCGACTGACTCTAAGGGTGTTGGAGGCGGATGAGCAAAGAGCTTTATTTCGATATTTAGGAAGAGAGAGTTGAAGGTATTGAGGCCCTAGACCCCAGAAGGCCTTGTGGACGATGCAGAGGGTTTTGTACTTAATCCTAGCTGCCACTGGGAGCCAGTGCAGAGATTTCAGTCCTGGAGAGATACGCTCCCTGGGCTTGAGGCCAAGGACAAGTCTCACAGTCCTGGTTTGGATGAATTGCAGAGGGCGGAGAGTCAAGGCAGACAGACTTAGAAAGAGGGTGTTGCAGTAGTCCAGCCTAGAGAGAACCAGAGCTCTGGTGACAGTGAGCTTCTGGGAGAAGGAGAGGAAAGGAAGAATACCTCTGAGGAGGTGCAGCTGGAAATGTGACCTCTTAGAGACGTCAGAGATGTGAGGAGAGAAGAGGAAACTGTGGAGTCGAAGATGACCCTGAGGTTTTTAGCCGCACAGGTGGGAGCAGGAAGAGGGCCCAGAGAGGTGTCATCTGCATAGCACTGAATGTAGGGGCAGAGAGTGGCAATGTGGTGGGGAAGAAGTGCCAGGTACTGGTTGAACACCCAGGGAGAGAGGTTAAACCCCTTGTGAACACCAAAGGTAGAGATATAGATAGAGGAGATGAAGGACCCAAGTTGGACCTGGGAGGGTCGATCGGAGAGGAAAGAAGTTGGCCATGCCAGGGCCTGATAAGTTATAACCAGGTTATCACAGAGACAGTTGAGCAGGATGGCATGATCAAGTTAGATGAGTACACATGGGGTGTTGGAATCAAGGTTGGAGAGCGACTCTTCACAAATGCTCAGGGGGGCAGTTTCCATGCTTCTGGCAGCTCTGAAGCCAGACTGATGGTCATGGAGACAAGCAACAGATTCTTTGTGAAGATTAAGCTGAGCGATGGCCAGTTTTTCCAGGAGATTTCCCAGGATACGAGTGATGGAGATTGGGCGACTCCAGTGGCAAAGGGGTGGTGCGGAAGTCAGCCAGAGCAGGAGCAGGAGCCATGGTGTCAATGTGGTCCTTGATGGTTTTGGAGGAACAGGGGTAAACCTGTTTTGACAAGACTTTCATAGAATAGACTTTTCTAGAACCCTTGTCTGGGGAGAACAGGGGAAAGTCAGAGAAGGATGGAGGAGAGGAGGCCAAAGAAGGGCCCAGGGAAGAGCAGGGAGTAGAGGGAGGAGGGGAAGAGGAGAGAGAGAACAGGATGTTCTGAGTTTTAGAGATGACATGGGAAGCCAGGGCCGTGCAGAGGGCCTGGCAGGGGACAGGAGATGTAGAGACTGCAGCAGGATTGGCCAGCTCCTTGCAGATTTTAAAGAGTTCAGTTGAGTTGTTAGATGCTGCAGAGATGCAGGCTTGGATGTGGGCTCTATTCTTGGTGCGGGCAGAGAGCCGGTATTGCCTTTGGAGCAGGTGGCAGGCCAGTTTGTTAGAGGAGGTAACTGAAGCATGCCATTTCCTCTCGGCCACCCTACACTTGCATTTAAGGGTGACGTGGTCTGAGTCGTACCAAGAGTTGCACTTGTCTTTGGGCTTCAAGCGGATCCTCATGACAGGGGTAAAAACCTTGAGAGGATGTTAAAGTGGTGGTGGTAAAAGCCTCAACTGACACAAGTTTCATGGGTCGGATATCCGAGAAGGTAGGTGGCAGTGCTGGAGTTGACTTGGCCTGAGGTGTAGAGAGGGTGAGCTGGGAAATAAGGAGAAAGTGATCACTTCAGGAGAGAGGAGTGGTGAGAGGGGTGCCAAAGGGGAAGGTCTGAAGAGATCAGAGCATCCCGAGTGTGCCCTGCAGAGTGAGTCGGGCCAGAGGGGAGAATATAGAGTTAGAGAGAGTCACAGAGGTCGCGAGAGAGTCCAGAGGAAGGGCAGGAAGCATCCAGGTGGATGTTGAAGTCTTTGAGAAGGAGGAGTTGAGTGGTTGAGACAGGAGGGAAGAGAAGAGGTCCACCCACTACGAGAGGAAGGAGGAGATCTGACCAGGTGGCCAATAGATGGTAGCCACAGTAAGGGAATGGCCAGGAGAGAGAGAGAGCCTACAGACAAGGCATTCGAAAGATGAGTAGGCCTGCATAGGAATGATAAAGTCAGGAATCCACTCTGGGAAGATCAGGTCTACTGACCCTCCAGAATGGTTGGCTCTGGGTACGGAGAAGATCTTGTAGCCAACATGGAGGAGAGTGTCAAAGCTTGTGACAGAGCTGGCTGTGAACCATGTCTCGTTGTGACCGAGGACATCGAGGTCAAGTTCTACAAGGAGGCGGCAGATGTCAGAGGAGTGTTTTGACAGCTCAGCAAGAGTTTAGAATGGCAATATGAAGAAGGTTGCCATCCTTGAAATACTTTCGGGGAGGGGTACAAATGAGAGGAACATCCTGCAGAGGTGTAGAAGAAGCCCAAGGGGGAGGCAGAAGAAGAAGGAGTAGAGGGCAAGGTAGCCAAGGAGGAGACAGCAGGGAGAGGTGAGAAGGCCGAGGAGGAGAGAGAGGGGACAGCAGGAGAAGAAAGGAAATTGATAAGGTGCGGGAAGCGTCTATCAAAGAGGAGAAGGTTGGCTTGAGGGCCTTGGACCAAGACGGTACCATTCAAGTAAACATTAATGATGACCTTAGAGGTGCCACCATTAATGGGAGAAGAAGAGAAAGGAGAGAGCAGATAGACCATATGAATAGTCCATAGGTCTAGAGAGGGAATGACAAAGAGGATGTCATTGAGGGTTTGCCTGGAGGAGGCACTGGTATAGGTATCAGCGATAGGGGTGTCTGGGTTGGAGACCAGGATGTCCTTTTGAAACTTCTTCCTACCAGATTTAGTGAGGAGAACTGGATAGTCGATAGACAAGAAATTAGAAAAGAGAGGAGGGACAGAGAGCACCATAGAGTAGGTGGGGAGAGGAGAGAAGAGGAAGGGAGTGGGAAGGGGTAGGGGTAGGGGTGGGAAGGCACAGGGAGAACACTAGTGAAGGACACAGGATGAGTTGCAAGCAGACAAGAACAGAGAGAGACAAGATAAGTAGTCAATTGGACAAGGCAACAGAAGCTTAGATAAAGGTAGAACAAGTTTGCTAGATGAATGTTTTGCTAGGGTGCAAACCCAAAGGATGGCACTACTATCACAATGTGATTTAAATACCAGTGTTTTTGTTAATTGTTATAGGGCCTCATTACACGGTAGGCGGTAAACCATGGCGCTATTAGTGCCATGGTTCATGCCGGTAATTTACCGGTACCACCTTGGTGGAAAGGGGAATTACCGCCCCATTCCAAGGTTGGAGGGGCAGTAATTCCCCCTTCCACCATTGCCCTTCCCCATTCCCATTTTTGCCCCATAGGGCATAATGGGAATGAGGAAGGCGCTAATTACGGCACCGCAAATTGCGGTACCGTAATTAGCTCCCTGGGTCCCTTTGCAGGTTGGTTTTTAACGCCTGCAAAAAGCAGGTGTTAAAATCCCCAACCCGCAAAGGGACCTCGTAGTAAGGCGGTAAGGATTTACCGGTACCGGTAAAATACCGGTACTGGTAAACCCTGACCGCCTACCGTGTAATGAGGCCCATAGTCATTAAAGTGTTGCCCAAAAGAATCAATCCCCTTGTGAGCTGAAAAAAAAATGAGTCCCTGTGTTTAAACTATGCCCTGCTAAGCGAATTTTCATTTGCCAGTGTCATTCCTCTTTGCATCTGTCAGTCTGAACCCAAACCGATTTTATTTTTGGGAGCTACAACCCTTTCCCAGAGCCTACCTGTCATTGTAAGCCTCAACGTAAACAAATTTCCATTTGCTGCTATATTTTCCCTTTGCATATGCTTTCTCCCAAACAACTATTTTCCTATTTTATTTCTATTTTCCCTGGTGTGCTGATTAGTATTCTCTAAAGTTTTGCCTGTCTCTTAAGTGTAAGCAGTACACATTTTCTTCTATTCTGTCCCCTATCAGTTGTGAGAAATAATAAAAAACCCATTCTTCCATTTTTCTCCAAAAACGGATTTTCCCTTTCCTTGCTGGCTTCCCACATTGTGGTGGTGCGCTTCACCCCAAAACTGATTTCCCCCTTTATTCCTACTCCTTGTCACTGCCTTCTATTCAAATGGCTTAAGTCCAATTGATGTTTGGGTGTGAGTGTTGCAGGGGGGATGCTTAACTGTAGGTGATATCACTTTGTGTGAAATTGTTATTTTCCTGTTTTGTCATTAAAACAAAAGCGTCTATTTCAACCTGGTCGCTCTAGATAGGACATTGCATTTGTGTTGCCACAATTTTGGTGGCTGTTGCATTTTGATTATACTCATTTACATTGAATAATAAATTAATAAAATCTCTTATTAATACACACCGGCCTGGTTCCTAGTCCATTGTGGCATGGGGTGCTGATGGAGGTTGAGTGCAAGACGGGTGGAGGCCTACACAAAAATAATCTATAGTATACTAAAAATAAAAAGCGTTTTATTTTGCGCCACATTCATTGTAGGGGAAGAAGTTCCTTGGCTGGCGTGTGCCATGTAATAAACTGTGACAATGTCTACAATACTTGTCCTGAGCTGAAATGCTAAAATATCAGGAGACGTGTGGGGTGCTTTTTACCCTAATGCCAAATTATGTGTCTCATCAAGGGACCTCTGCTTAATTTATTTTCCATACTGTTGATATGAGTAAAGAGAAAGTAACTGCACCATCAAAATCTCTCTCTCTCTCTCTCTCTCTCTCTCTCTCTCTCTCTCTCTCTCTCTCTCTCTCTCTCTCTCTCTCTCTCTCTCTCTCTCTCTCTCTCTCTCGTCTTTGGCTGAGCCAAGTGCATGGTAATGTAAGTCTATAAGAACATCAATCCATCCCATACCTATTTTTACTTATTTCGTTTTGATGGTGCCAAGCAATTATAATGCAAAAAATAACAATTAAATAATAGTTGATACACTGATGCTGCAAGCTATCAATGGCTGGCGGGGGGAATAAAAGCACCCGGATAGCCGCTTGGTACTTTATTGTAGTGTGACTTCATAGAGAAGTCTACTGCACTGTGTAGATTGTTTCTGTTTGTATTAATGCTGCAGGTGTCAAACATGGTTCTACGTTATTATAACAAATGCAATTACTTTGTGGCAATTTACTTCGCTGTAATTACTTTGAATTGTTTTGTTGATTTGTTTTGTGGGATTTCCCTCCATGCTGCCACCTTCACTACCACCCATTCCCTCAACCCCTGTCCAGCTTCCTTTTGCCCCCTAACCCTTGATTACACCAACACAATTTCTACCCCACAAAGTAGTCTGAAGTAACTACAGCAAAGTAAAGTGCCTTGAAGAAATGTACTTTGTTAAAACAATGTCATACTTAAAAATATACAAAGGACAGCATTTTTTAAAAATGTTTTCTGTTTCTTTTGTTTGGATATCCTAGATCTACTTCAGTACAAAACAAAGACATACAAATTCTCTATAGGAAAAACATGTGAAAAAATCAGAGGGCAAACCAAAAGCAGAGGGTATAATACAATACATATTCAATAATTGCTGCAGGTGTATACTGTATGAATTGATGAACACATCAATATTTAGCATTAGTGTGCGATCGAATCAAGGGACCCAGTTGGGTGAGGTGTCAACCAACTGATGAGGCTCCCACCAGGATGCGCCCTGGTCCTGGGTCTATCTCTTGTACACTAGGTAAGCGTTGAACAACACGGTCATGGATGCTAAAGAGAGCAAAAGGAGTCTGAATCCCTCTGTGCTTGCAAGGACACCTACGTCACACTCTCCTCTCGGTAGCAGCTTGCTTGCGGCCAGGTCCAGCACATGAAGAAGCAGGTGCTCCTATCCCTGTTGACTGGCAAAGAGCCATGCAGGGGTCAAATGATACAGCATCTCGGAAACGGTGATTGATCAATATCCAAGACAGAATTGAGGAAAGCTTCACTGAGATCTATGGCCAACACGACTAATATGCCTCATATACATGTGATACATACAGAATGCAATGACAGGTACTGTTTTAATGGAAAGAAGTGCCATGTCATTTTATCCAGACACACATTAGATCATTCGGTTACGATGGAGGGGCCGGGGACATATTTTGGCTTAGAGCTATTTGTATTAACCGAGCCATGAGTGCACAAAACCAGTTGTTGAAAGCTGTGTCCACACTGTTTGCAGTATAACCACCGTTTGTCTAAAAGACTGGACATGGTAACCGCTGAGCTAGAGATTGTCATGTGGGGTTTCCATATGTGGGCCTTACAAACATTATTCTTGTATCGGCTTCAAATGCAAAAATAACGAAATTACTGTTCTCTGGCACAAACTGCAACTGTATCATATCTGCTCACCACTTTATGTCTGTCACGCCTTGCTCAACTTATCATGCTTGTGGGTAAATGTAATATTTACTGCTGTATACGCAGATGTCATTTATCTTAAGTCTAGGATTTACGCTGCAATTAAATGAGCTTTCTAGTCTTCTAGAAGAAAGAGATGAAAATCCAGTTCTTAGAACCCAATACAGCATTGCCCACCAGCACAGACAGTAAGGGTTCTAAAGTGCGCCTTTGTTCGACAATGTTGGGTAGGGTTTTCAGAACTACTGTGCCATCGTCCTTGAAATGGCCGCTTTAAGAAGGCATGTGTCGTGCTCCTATATCTGGCAAAGCTTCTCGCGAATCACTTAAAAGAGTCATCAGTTTCGGCAGCTTACACTCATTGACACACAGCTCAGAGTTCCCACTGCACAGTATATTGCATGAAACTATGTGGCTTACGCTGAACACGTGCCAGAAGCAGGCGCCACTGTAACATCAATCCATGTTTTTCAGGCATTGAAATGCTGCTTTAGGAGGATAGGCTGATAAATAAAAGGAGAACGGGGGAAGTAAGAAAGAGATAGTATGATGTAAATGTTTAACTTTGATTTTTCTTCATTGTCACCTGATTGTTGAGTATTTTTTTTTTCTAATTGTCACCTGATTGTTGAGTATTTAATTTCGAATGTGCACACTGAAATATTAATTTGGTAAAACCTAGATCTTGTTCTAGAAAGATAGTGTTTCTGCTAAAATCGTATCTGGTTGCAACAGCTATTAATTATTCCCACCATGCAAGTCGGAGTATATTCGTGTGTCACCTGCTCTCCTTTATTTTCATCCCAGCAGGGACATCATTTCACCAAAATGCCAGGCGTAGTGGAAGTGACAACACACAACCCTTGAACTCTGATGATATCACAGGAAGTGATGTCATTTGACCCCATCCCGAAGTGACATCACAGGAAGCGATGGAACACAACCTTTCACCCCTCGACAAAACAGGAAGTGGGATCACATAGCATTGTTTCTAAGTACACTACGAAAAATATGCTTACGATACCACTGTAAAGTGTTATACATTTCATCCAAGAATGGATCACCATATGTATAGTTAATATAAGTGCGTATAGGCCCATATTTACCAAATCACTGTGAATGCAAGCAGACGTCCAAGGCCAAACGATAATAATGTGTTATATAGCACTTACACTTAAGTGTTTCATATAGAACAAATATACATATATTTACCCATAAGGTACAGGGTCTCGCAAGGGGCTTGTTCATCTCCCCTCCTATTTAACCTGTACATTTGATGCCTTTGTGAGGTACCGGAAGGTTTCGGAACATTTTTTTCACAAACTACGCTGATGATACGGTGGTCGAGCTGGGTAGCGACTATCTGGAGGATAGCGTTAAAATCTCGACGCTTTATAACATCATCGAGAATTGGATGGAGAGCAATTGGATGTGCCTTAATGGCAAAAAAATGGAGGTGATGATTTTCGGCACCCTTCAAGCCTGAGCCATATTAGGGACTGATTATGAGGTGTTATACATCAAGGACACCCATAAACAGGTGTTAGGGCAGGTGAAACTCTTGGGCTTGTCATGGAAGCCTCTATGGGAGCAGAGGCGCAGGTTCATCACCTGCATAAGAACAACTCTTACCATCTCCGCATACTCTGATCCATTCGACCGTTTTCGAGCAAGAAGAACAGTGCCACGATCGCAAGGGCTGCCATTCTTTACCGTTTAGATTACGGAAACTCACTCATGCTCAGGGCTAGCAAGAACTGCCTTGAGAAATGCCAGTTCATGGAGAACAATGCAGTTAGAATAATTAGAGGAAAGAGGATTAGTGAACACATCTCGATGGACAGGATAGCATTGTACCGCCTGAATATTGAAGATAGGATTAAATTCAAATCCCTAACTCTGGTGCATAGGTGCCTGTATGATACGGCACCTGAATATCTAAAGAAAAAGATCTTACAAGGTGGAACGGAAAATCATATTGCGCCTCCTATACAGTATGAATATATGTATATTGGCCTTAGCCAAGCCGCTTTGCGAAGAAATCCACGTTACAAGTTCTGGACCTTAGATCAGTTTAAGCCGCAATTTTAGGAATTTTATTCACAGAATCACTTTAAAAATATCTTCATCATAAAAGATTTTCACATTTTATATAAAAAACATATACAAATACATCCCACACATAGACCTTTGAAAAACATATAATGGAAGGAAATCACCTCGTGCTCATCCTTCAACATCAAAAATTGAGACATAAAATCCTCGACGATTGTCTTTGAAATCTCTATCCCAACATGTTTCTGTTCATATTGTCATACATGACTGAACATTCTTCAGGGGAAAATAGTTAGAAAGTAGATTCCTTCAATATCAAACAATTCAAGGTCGAGAAAAAACCTCATAGGAAGGTTGTCTCTAAAACCTATTAGTGGTATTGAGTCTCCTGCAACTTGATTTATTTCTAATAGTTGCCGAGCACTTGGACATTCACGTCTACCAGGTGCGTATGAATGCTTGTAAATAACATGAGAATCCAACAATATCTTGCTGGTTTCCAATCATAACCATATACAAGGATACCATCTGACGCTGGAATTCAAGCTAGGTATAGTTCCAAAGTGTCCCATGGGTCATATTTTACTAAGGTCTTTGTACGAGTAAAGTCCAAACCGCGCTCGCTCGTATTGGACTTTACGCGTACAGAGACCTTAGTTCTCGGCAACTATTGGAAATAAATCAAGTTGCAGGAGACTCAATACCACTAATAGGTTTTAGAGACATCCCCCCTATGAAGTTTTTGATGCTGAAGGAATCTACATTCTAAACTATTTTCCCCTGAAGAATGTTCAGTCATGTATGACAATATGAACAGAAACATGTTGGGATAGAGATTTCAAAGACAATCGTCGAGGATTTTATGTCTCAATTTTTGATGTTGAATGTTATGGTACATTTTACGTGATGCACTTTAGGATGAGCACGAGGTGATTTCCTTCCATTATATGTTTTTCAAAGGTCTATGTGTAGGATGTATTTGTATATGTTTTTTATATAAAATGTGAAAATCTTTTATGATGAAGATATTTTTAAAGTGATTCTGTGAATAAAATTCTATGGATTTTTGTAATTCTAATTAAGGTGTACAGGTCATCCATTTTTTATGGTGTAACACACCTGAAGAATCTTCCTGAATTTGTGGGTCAATGTAGATGGTTTTACACTTGTAATAAATCTTTTTACTTTGTGTATTATTGTAAATAGGTCTACCCCTGACCGTGGAGATGGGTTTTTCTGTTTAGAGGGCCCGTTATTCTTGTCCTGTTTATATGTATGTTGCTGGGTTGATCACATGACACCTCACTACATCAATCGCTGTGTTTTTCAGTATAATCCTATTACCTGGAGCCCTGTGCGTGGTGAGTGTAGATTTGGATTTATCCAAGATAGAAAAAAGAAAGTGCTGTATGTACAAAACCACGGTCAAGCCATGGTAATTGTCATTGCCTTTTCTATCGGAAACGCCGTAACCACAAGTGCTTGCTCACAGGGTTAGTGTCCCTGCATCACTGGATCTAGGAGACCACTGTAGTAGACCAGTGGCTTGTGTCCCTGTGGCTTCTTCTGCATGAGGACCGCTGTCATCACTGAGCTTTCTGAATGGGAAAATAGATAAAAACCTTAATTGTAATTGGGGGTAGCCAACACTGGCCCATGGCCCAATACCTCTTTTAGCTCCGCAAAATTCCCATTCATGTCTGCAGTTCATTTTATTGCTAAATTCTCCTTCTGAGCCTCTTTGAGTGCCTGAAGGAGAGGGTTTGTAGATGTGGAGTGATTCAATACCCACACCCTGCAATAGCTGCACAATCCCACAAACTGATGTATCTCTTTCACTGGGCAGGGACATGGAGTATTGTGTATCACCACTACTCTATCTGGGGTTATCTTGAGCCCTTCTGTGGATATGTTGTGTCCCAAGTACACCACTTCCTCTTGGCAGTACCGTAACTTTTCCTTATCCAATGAGTCTGCTCTGCACTCCGCTTCAGTCTCACTGCACACCAATAAATCATCTACACATTGTATCACCATGCTTGTCATATGCAAGTTACACATTTCCATCTGAAGCACTCTATTAAATATACTTGGGGAATTGCAGTACCCGTGGGGTAGCTGAGAGTGTTCAAATCTGACACCCCGATACGTGAACGCTGTCAGGTACCTTGAATCTGAATGTAATGGGATGCCGAAGAAGGCATTTTTAAGGTTGATGACTTGAAATATTTTGTTTTTGTTGGGATGTTACATAATATTGTGTCAGGATTCATCAGGAGTGGGAACTCTGCCTCTACACGGTTGTCCAGGGGTCATACCTCCTGTATGAATCTCCATGATCACCCCTTTGATTTCTTTACATGGTACATGGCCGTGTTGCCTGTGGACGTTGATGTCACAAGAAGGGTCTCCCTGGCCCACAAAGCATTAAACAATGCTGCCCCTAGCTACCTAGCAGACAGATTGAAAAGAAGAATGTCTATCAGACTGACGAGAGCCAGTAATGCCAAATGCCTCGTGGTACCGAGATTCAGACTCACCAAGATTGGAGGTAATAGCTTTCTCGTTCTGCCAAACTTTGTAACTCCCTGTCTCACGAGCTTAGAGCAGACCAACCATACCTACACCTCAGAAAGAACTACATCAACCTGCTCAACTCTACTGACCACTAGTTTGTACTGTTGCAACATCCTCATCTAGGTTGCCCTAGCCCATCCTGTTAATATATTGTCATGTGGAAATTAACTTGTTTATAACCTGTACATTTGTATTTATATTTCTACTGTAATCATACCTGTAAATATATTTTGTCTTACTGTGACCTATTTGTAACACTGTAAGCTTTGCATTTCCTTACTGCTGCACCTTGTTACCTTTGGGTTCAGTGCACATTAGAAATAAACAAACAAACAAACAAACAAGGCTGGTATATGAACCTGCGTCTTCTTCATGGGACAATGGTACTGTTTTGCTCTTGGTTTGTTTGATTTGCTCTTGCTCTCTCTTTCAATTTCATTCTTACAGCCCCGGATCCTTTTAGCACCCCTACATCATGGTGCCCTGTTGTCCACACTTTCTCAGGGACCTTCTTTAAATCCGCCTGTGTGTACCTGCCCTTCTTTTTCACCAGTTATGTTATGATATAATATGATATGGCATTTATAACGTGCCTATACACAGGTGTTTCTAGGCACAAAGAGGCAAGGGAGGGTGAACAGAGGGAAGACAGAGACAACAATCTTACTAGGGCAGGTGACATTGAGATAGCGCAAGTGCAGAGGAGGGGGAAGGGAAAAGTGCAGGGGGAAATGGGGAGAGGGCAGTGCAGTACATAGGATTAAAGTAAAATAAATAAAGACAATAAACAAAAAGTGCGGCCAGCCGGTGGCAAGTGCAAGGGTAAGTGCAGACATCAGGTGTCA
Source organism: Ambystoma mexicanum (assembly GCF_040938575.1). Taxonomy (NCBI): domain Eukaryota; kingdom Metazoa; phylum Chordata; class Amphibia; order Caudata; family Ambystomatidae; genus Ambystoma; species Ambystoma mexicanum. The sequence goes on from NC_090935.1 coordinate 455,920,677, forward strand.
AGTGCTGGGTGGGGGCTGTAGGGATACAGAGACAGCAAGGGTTGCCAGGGGGGCAGTGTAGGTGTGCAACTTGCAGGGAGGGGTCCTGGGTCTGAGATCATAGGGTAGCCAGGTAGCCAGTGCAGTTTCAGTTTAAGCCAGGCGATCAGCAGAGAGAAAGCAGAAGCAAAGATGAAGGTCTTGAGGTGCTTCCAGAACCGGAGATGGTTCTCCTCAAGTTTCAAAGAGGCAGGGAGGCTGTTCCAGAGGGAGACCCCAGCAGACGAAAGATATCTACCACCAACTCGTTGCTAGGAGAAGCGACTGACTCTAAGGGTGTTGGAGGCGGATGAGCAAAGAGCTTTATTTCGATATTTAGGAAGAGAGAGTTGAAGGTATTGAGGCCCTAGACCCCAGAAGGCCTTGTGGACGATGCAGAGGGTTTTGTACTTAATCCTAGCTGCCACTGGGAGCCAGTGCAGAGATTTCAGTCCTGGAGAGATACGCTCCCTGGGCTTGAGGCCAAGGACAAGTCTCACAGTCCTGGTTTGGATGAATTGCAGAGGGCGGAGAGTCAAGGCAGACAGACTTAGAAAGAGGGTGTTGCAGTAGTCCAGCCTAGAGAGAACCAGAGCTCTGGTGACAGTGAGCTTCTGGGAGAAGGAGAGGAAAGGAAGAATACCTCTGAGGAGGTGCAGCTGGAAATGTGACCTCTTAGAGACGTCAGAGATGTGAGGAGAGAAGAGGAAACTGTGGAGTCGAAGATGACCCTGAGGTTTTTAGCCGCACAGGTGGGAGCAGGAAGAGGGCCCAGAGAGGTGTCATCTGCATAGCACTGAATGTAGGGGCAGAGAGTGGCAATGTGGTGGGGAAGAAGTGCCAGGTACTGGTTGAACACCCAGGGAGAGAGGTTAAACCCCTTGTGAACACCAAAGGTAGAGATATAGATAGAGGAGATGAAGGACCCAAGTTGGACCTGGGAGGGTCGATCGGAGAGGAAAGAAGTTGGCCATGCCAGGGCCTGATAAGTTATAACCAGGTTATCACAGAGACAGTTGAGCAGGATGGCATGATCAAGTTAGATGAGTACACATGGGGTGTTGGAATCAAGGTTGGAGAGCGACTCTTCACAAATGCTCAGGGGGGCAGTTTCCATGCTTCTGGCAGCTCTGAAGCCAGACTGATGGTCATGGAGACAAGCAACAGATTCTTTGTGAAGATTAAGCTGAGCGATGGCCAGTTTTTCCAGGAGATTTCCCAGGATACGAGTGATGGAGATTGGGCGACTCCAGTGGCAAAGGGGTGGTGCGGAAGTCAGCCAGAGCAGGAGCAGGAGCCATGGTGTCAATGTGGTCCTTGATGGTTTTGGAGGAACAGGGGTAAACCTGTTTTGACAAGACTTTCATAGAATAGACTTTTCTAGAACCCTTGTCTGGGGAGAACAGGGGAAAGTCAGAGAAGGATGGAGGAGAGGAGGCCAAAGAAGGGCCCAGGGAAGAGCAGGGAGTAGAGGGAGGAGGGGAAGAGGAGAGAGAGAACAGGATGTTCTGAGTTTTAGAGATGACATGGGAAGCCAGGGCCGTGCAGAGGGCCTGGCAGGGGACAGGAGATGTAGAGACTGCAGCAGGATTGGCCAGCTCCTTGCAGATTTTAAAGAGTTCAGTTGAGTTGTTAGATGCTGCAGAGATGCAGGCTTGGATGTGGGCTCTATTCTTGGTGCGGGCAGAGAGCCGGTATTGCCTTTGGAGCAGGTGGCAGGCCAGTTTGTTAGAGGAGGTAACTGAAGCATGCCATTTCCTCTCGGCCACCCTACACTTGCATTTAAGGGTGACGTGGTCTGAGTCGTACCAAGAGTTGCACTTGTCTTTGGGCTTCAAGCGGATCCTCATGACAGGGGTAAAAACCTTGAGAGGATGTTAAAGTGGTGGTGGTAAAAGCCTCAACTGACACAAGTTTCATGGGTCGGATATCCGAGAAGGTAGGTGGCAGTGCTGGAGTTGACTTGGCCTGAGGTGTAGAGAGGGTGAGCTGGGAAATAAGGAGAAAGTGATCACTTCAGGAGAGAGGAGTGGTGAGAGGGGTGCCAAAGGGGAAGGTCTGAAGAGATCAGAGCATCCCGAGTGTGCCCTGCAGAGTGAGTCGGGCCAGAGGGGAGAATATAGAGTTAGAGAGAGTCACAGAGGTCGCGAGAGAGTCCAGAGGAAGGGCAGGAAGCATCCAGGTGGATGTTGAAGTCTTTGAGAAGGAGGAGTTGAGTGGTTGAGACAGGAGGGAAGAGAAGAGGTCCACCCACTACGAGAGGAAGGAGGAGATCTGACCAGGTGGCCAATAGATGGTAGCCACAGTAAGGGAATGGCCAGGAGAGAGAGAGAGCCTACAGACAAGGCATTCGAAAGATGAGTAGGCCTGCATAGGAATGATAAAGTCAGGAATCCACTCTGGGAAGATCAGGTCTACTGACCCTCCAGAATGGTTGGCTCTGGGTACGGAGAAGATCTTGTAGCCAACATGGAGGAGAGTGTCAAAGCTTGTGACAGAGCTGGCTGTGAACCATGTCTCGTTGTGACCGAGGACATCGAGGTCAAGTTCTACAAGGAGGCGGCAGATGTCAGAGGAGTGTTTTGACAGCTCAGCAAGAGTTTAGAATGGCAATATGAAGAAGGTTGCCATCCTTGAAATACTTTCGGGGAGGGGTACAAATGAGAGGAACATCCTGCAGAGGTGTAGAAGAAGCCCAAGGGGGAGGCAGAAGAAGAAGGAGTAGAGGGCAAGGTAGCCAAGGAGGAGACAGCAGGGAGAGGTGAGAAGGCCGAGGAGGAGAGAGAGGGGACAGCAGGAGAAGAAAGGAAATTGATAAGGTGCGGGAAGCGTCTATCAAAGAGGAGAAGGTTGGCTTGAGGGCCTTGGACCAAGACGGTACCATTCAAGTAAACATTAATGATGACCTTAGAGGTGCCACCATTAATGGGAGAAGAAGAGAAAGGAGAGAGCAGATAGACCATATGAATAGTCCATAGGTCTAGAGAGGGAATGACAAAGAGGATGTCATTGAGGGTTTGCCTGGAGGAGGCACTGGTATAGGTATCAGCGATAGGGGTGTCTGGGTTGGAGACCAGGATGTCCTTTTGAAACTTCTTCCTACCAGATTTAGTGAGGAGAACTGGATAGTCGATAGACAAGAAATTAGAAAAGAGAGGAGGGACAGAGAGCACCATAGAGTAGGTGGGGAGAGGAGAGAAGAGGAAGGGAGTGGGAAGGGGTAGGGGTAGGGGTGGGAAGGCACAGGGAGAACACTAGTGAAGGACACAGGATGAGTTGCAAGCAGACAAGAACAGAGAGAGACAAGATAAGTAGTCAATTGGACAAGGCAACAGAAGCTTAGATAAAGGTAGAACAAGTTTGCTAGATGAATGTTTTGCTAGGGTGCAAACCCAAAGGATGGCACTACTATCACAATGTGATTTAAATACCAGTGTTTTTGTTAATTGTTATAGGGCCTCATTACACGGTAGGCGGTAAACCATGGCGCTATTAGTGCCATGGTTCATGCCGGTAATTTACCGGTACCACCTTGGTGGAAAGGGGAATTACCGCCCCATTCCAAGGTTGGAGGGGCAGTAATTCCCCCTTCCACCATTGCCCTTCCCCATTCCCATTTTTGCCCCATAGGGCATAATGGGAATGAGGAAGGCGCTAATTACGGCACCGCAAATTGCGGTACCGTAATTAGCTCCCTGGGTCCCTTTGCAGGTTGGTTTTTAACGCCTGCAAAAAGCAGGTGTTAAAATCCCCAACCCGCAAAGGGACCTCGTAGTAAGGCGGTAAGGATTTACCGGTACCGGTAAAATACCGGTACTGGTAAACCCTGACCGCCTACCGTGTAATGAGGCCCATAGTCATTAAAGTGTTGCCCAAAAGAATCAATCCCCTTGTGAGCTGAAAAAAAAATGAGTCCCTGTGTTTAAACTATGCCCTGCTAAGCGAATTTTCATTTGCCAGTGTCATTCCTCTTTGCATCTGTCAGTCTGAACCCAAACCGATTTTATTTTTGGGAGCTACAACCCTTTCCCAGAGCCTACCTGTCATTGTAAGCCTCAACGTAAACAAATTTCCATTTGCTGCTATATTTTCCCTTTGCATATGCTTTCTCCCAAACAACTATTTTCCTATTTTATTTCTATTTTCCCTGGTGTGCTGATTAGTATTCTCTAAAGTTTTGCCTGTCTCTTAAGTGTAAGCAGTACACATTTTCTTCTATTCTGTCCCCTATCAGTTGTGAGAAATAATAAAAAACCCATTCTTCCATTTTTCTCCAAAAACGGATTTTCCCTTTCCTTGCTGGCTTCCCACATTGTGGTGGTGCGCTTCACCCCAAAACTGATTTCCCCCTTTATTCCTACTCCTTGTCACTGCCTTCTATTCAAATGGCTTAAGTCCAATTGATGTTTGGGTGTGAGTGTTGCAGGGGGGATGCTTAACTGTAGGTGATATCACTTTGTGTGAAATTGTTATTTTCCTGTTTTGTCATTAAAACAAAAGCGTCTATTTCAACCTGGTCGCTCTAGATAGGACATTGCATTTGTGTTGCCACAATTTTGGTGGCTGTTGCATTTTGATTATACTCATTTACATTGAATAATAAATTAATAAAATCTCTTATTAATACACACCGGCCTGGTTCCTAGTCCATTGTGGCATGGGGTGCTGATGGAGGTTGAGTGCAAGACGGGTGGAGGCCTACACAAAAATAATCTATAGTATACTAAAAATAAAAAGCGTTTTATTTTGCGCCACATTCATTGTAGGGGAAGAAGTTCCTTGGCTGGCGTGTGCCATGTAATAAACTGTGACAATGTCTACAATACTTGTCCTGAGCTGAAATGCTAAAATATCAGGAGACGTGTGGGGTGCTTTTTACCCTAATGCCAAATTATGTGTCTCATCAAGGGACCTCTGCTTAATTTATTTTCCATACTGTTGATATGAGTAAAGAGAAAGTAACTGCACCATCAAAATCTCTCTCTCTCTCTCTCTCTCTCTCTCTCTCTCTCTCTCTCTCTCTCTCTCTCTCTCTCTCTCTCTCTCTCTCTCTCTCTTTCTCTCTCTCTCTCTCTCTCTCTCGTCTTTGGCTGAGCCAAGTGCATGGTAATGTAAGTCTATAAGAACATCAATCCATCCCATACCTATTTTTACTTATTTCGTTTTGATGGTGCCAAGCAATTATAATGCAAAAAATAACAATTAAATAATAGTTGATACACTGATGCTGCAAGCTATCAATGGCTGGCGGGGGGAATAAAAGCACCCGGATAGCCGCTTGGTACTTTATTGTAGTGTGACTTCATAGAGAAGTCTACTGCACTGTGTAGATTGTTTCTGTTTGTATTAATGCTGCAGGTGTCAAACATGGTTCTACGTTATTATAACAAATGCAATTACTTTGTGGCAATTTACTTCGCTGTAATTACTTTGAATTGTTTTGTTGATTTGTTTTGTGGGATTTCCCTCCATGCTGCCACCTTCACTACCACCCATTCCCTCAACCCCTGTCCAGCTTCCTTTTGCCCCCTAACCCTTGATTACACCAACACAATTTCTACCCCACAAAGTAGTCTGAAGTAACTACAGCAAAGTAAAGTGCCTTGAAGAAATGTACTTTGTTAAAACAATGTCATACTTAAAAATATACAAAGGACAGCATTTTTTAAAAATGTTTTCTGTTTCTTTTGTTTGGATATCCTAGATCTACTTCAGTACAAAACAAAGACATACAAATTCTCTATAGGAAAAACATGTGAAAAAATCAGAGGGCAAACCAAAAGCAGAGGGTATAATACAATACATATTCAATAATTGCTGCAGGTGTATACTGTATGAATTGATGAACACATCAATATTTAGCATTAGTGTGCGATCGAATCAAGGGACCCAGTTGGGTGAGGTGTCAACCAACTGATGAGGCTCCCACCAGGATGCGCCCTGGTCCTGGGTCTATCTCTTGTACACTAGGTAAGCGTTGAACAACACGGTCATGGATGCTAAAGAGAGCAAAAGGAGTCTGAATCCCTCTGTGCTTGCAAGGACACCTACGTCACACTCTCCTCTCGGTAGCAGCTTGCTTGCGGCCAGGTCCAGCACATGAAGAAGCAGGTGCTCCTATCCCTGTTGACTGGCAAAGAGCCATGCAGGGGTCAAATGATACAGCATCTCGGAAACGGTGATTGATCAATATCCAAGACAGAATTGAGGAAAGCTTCACTGAGATCTATGGCCAACACGACTAATATGCCTCATATACATGTGATACATACAGAATGCAATGACAGGTACTGTTTTAATGGAAAGAAGTGCCATGTCATTTTATCCAGACACACATTAGATCATTCGGTTACGATGGAGGGGCCGGGGACATATTTTGGCTTAGAGCTATTTGTATTAACCGAGCCATGAGTGCACAAAACCAGTTCTTGAAAGCTGTGTCCACACTGTTTGCAGTATAACCACCGTTTGTCTAAAAGACTGGACATGGTAACCGCTGAGCTAGAGATTGTCATGTGGGGTTTCCATATGTGGGCCTTACAAACATTATTCTTGTATCGGCTTCAAATGCAAAAATAACGAAATTACTGTTCTCTGGCACAAACTGCAACTGTATCATATCTGCTCACCACTTTATGTCTGTCACGCCTTGCTCAACTTATCATGCTTGTGGGTAAATGTAATATTTACTGCTGTATACGCAGATGTCATTTATCTTAAGTCTAGGATTTACGCTGCAATTAAATGAGCTTTCTAGTCTTCTAGAAGAAAGAGATGAAAATCCAGTTCTTAGAACCCAATACAGCATTGCCCACCAGCACAGACAGTAAGGGTTCTAAAGTGCGCCTTTGTTCGACAATGTTGGGTAGGGTTTTCAGAACTACTGTGCCATCGTCCTTGAAATGGCCGCTTTAAGAAGGCATGTGTCGTGCTCCTATATCTGGCAAAGCTTCTCGCGAATCACTTAAAAGAGTCATCAGTTTCGGCAGCTTACACTCATTGACACACAGCTCAGAGTTCCCACTGCACAGTATATTGCATGAAACTATGTGGCTTACGCTGAACACGTGCCAGAAGCAGGCGCCACTGTAACATCAATCCATGTTTTTCAGGCATTGAAATGCTGCTTTAGGAGGATAGGCTGATAAATAAAAGGAGAACGGGGGAAGTAAGAAAGAGGTAGTATGATGTAAATGTTTAACTTTGATTTTTCTTCATTGTCACCTGATTGTTGAGTATTTTTTTTTTCTAATTGTCACCTGATTGTTGAGTATTTAATTTCGAATGTGCACACTGAAATATTAATTTGGTAAAACATAGATCTTGTTCTAGAAAGATAGTGTTTCTGCTAAAATCGTATCTGGTTGCAACAGCTATTAATTATTCCCACCATGCAAGTCGGAGTATATTCGTGTGTCACCTGCTCTCCTTTATTTTCATCCCAGCAGGGACGTCATTTCACCAAAATGCCAGGCGTAGTGGAAGTGACAACACACAACCCTTGAACTCTGATGATATCACAGGAAGTGATGTCATTTGACCCCATCCCGAAGTGACATCACAGGAAGCGATGGAACACAACCTTTCACCCCTCGACAAAACAGGAAGTGGGATCACATAGCATTGTTTCTAAGTACACTACGAAAAATATGCTTACGATACCACTGTAAAGTGTTATACATTTCATCCAAGAATGGATCACCATATGTATAGTTAATATAAGTGCGTATAGGCCCATATTTACCAAATCACTGTGAATGCAAGCAGACGTCCAAGGCCAAACGATAATAATGTGTTATATAGCACTTACACTTAAGTGTTTCATATAGAACAAATATACATATATTTACCCATAAGGTACAGGGTCCCGCAAGGGGCTTGTTCATCTCCCCTCCTATTTAACCTGTACATTTGATGCCTTTGTGAGGTACCGGAAGGTTTCGGAACATTTTTTTCACAAACTACGCTGATGATACGGTGGTCGAGCTGGGTAGCGACTATCTGGAGGATAGCGTTAAAATCTCGACGCTTTATAACATCATCGAGAATTGGATGGAGAGCAATTGGATGTGCCTTAATGGCAAAAAAATGGAGGTGATGATTTTCGGCACCCTTCAAGCCTGAGCCATATTAGGGACTGATTATGAGGTGTTATACATCAAGGACACCCATATACAGGTGTTAGGGCAGGTGAAACTCTTGGGCTTGTCATGGAAGCCTCTATGGGAGCAGAGGCGCAGGTTCATCACCTGCATAAGAACAACTCTTACCATCTCCGCATACTCTGATCCATTCGACCGTTTTCGAGCAAGAAGAACAGTGCCACGATCGCAAGGGCTGCCATTCTTTACCGTTTAGATTACGGAAACTCACTCATGCTCAGGGCTAGCAAGAACTGCCTTGAGAAATGCCAGTTCATGGAGAACAATGCAGTTAGAATAATTAGAGGAAAGAGGATTAGTGAACACATCTCGATGGACAGGATAGCATTGTACCGCCTGAATATTGAAGATAGGATTAAATTCAAATCCCTAACTCTGGTGCATAGGTGCCTGTATGATACGGCACCTGAATATCTAAAGAAAAAGATCTTACAAGGTGGAACGGAAAATCATATTGCGCCTCCTATACAGTATGAATATATGTATATTGGCCTTAGCCAAGCCGCTTTGCGAAGAAATCCACGTTACAAGTTCTTGACCTTAGATCAGTTTAAGCCGCAATTTTAGGAATTTTATTCACAGAATCACTTTAAAAATATCTTCATCATAAAAGATTTTCACATTTTATATAAAAAACATATACAAATACATCCCACACATAGACCTTTGAAAAACATATAATGGAAGGAAATCACCTCGTGCTCATCCTTCAACATCAAAAATTGAGACATAAAATCCTCGACGATTGTCTTTGAAATCTCTATCCCAACATGTTTCTGTTCATATTGTCATACATGACTGAACATTCTTCAGGGGAAAATAGTTAGAAAGTAGATTCCTTCAATATCAAACAATTCAAGGTCGAGAAAAAACCTCATAGGAAGGATGTCTCTAAAACCTATTAGTGGTATTGAGTCTCCTGCAACTTGATTTATTTCTAATAGTTGCCGAGCACTTGGACATTCACGTCTACCAGGTGCGTATGAATGCTTGTAAATAACATGAGAATCCAACAATATCTTGCTGGTTTCCAATCATAACCATATACAAGGATACCATCTGACGCTGGAATTTAAGCTCGGTATAGTTCCAAAGTGTCCCATGGGTCATATTTTACTAAGGTCTTTGTACGAGTAAAGTCCAAACCGCGCTCGCTCGTATTGGACTTTACGCGTACAGAGACCTTAGTTCTCGGCAACTATTGGAAATAAATCAAGTTGCAGGAGACTCAATACCACTAATAGGTTTTAGAGACATCCCCCCTATGAAGTTTTTGATGCTGAAGGAATCTACATTCTAAACTATTTTCCCCTGAAGAATGTTCAGTCATGTATGACAATATGAACAGAAACATGTTGGGATAGAGATTTCAAAGACAATCGTCGAGGATTTTATGTCTCAATTTTTGATGTTGAATGTTATGGTACATTTTACGTGATGCACTTTAGGATGAGCACGAGGTGATTTCCTTCCATTATATGTTTTTCAAAGGTCTATGTGTAGGATGTATTTGTATATGTTTTTTATATAAAATGTGAAAAGCTTTTATGATGAAGATATTTTTAAAGTGATTCTGTGAATAAAATTCTATGGATTTTTGTAATTCTAATTAAGGTGTACAGGTCATCCATTTTTTATGGTGTAACACACCTGAAGAATCTTCCTGAATTTGTGGGTCAATGTAGATGGTTTTACACTTGTAATAAATCTTTTTACTTTGTGTATTATTGTAAATAGGTCTACCCCTGACCGTGGAGATGGGTTTTTCTGTTTAGAGGGCCCGTTATTCTTGTCCTGTTTATATGTATGTTGCTGGGTTGATCACATGACACCTCACTACATCAATCGCTGTGTTTTTCAGTATAATCCTATTACCTGGAGCCCTGTGCGTGGTGAGTGTAGATTTGGATTTATCCAAGATAGAAAAAAGAAAGTGCTGTATGTACAAAACCACGGTCAAGCCATGGTAATTGTCATTGCCTTTTCTATCGGAAACGCTGTAACCACAAGTGCTTGCTCACAGGGTTAGTGTCCCTGCATCACTGGATCTAGGAGACCACTGTAGTAGACCAGTGGCTTGTGTCCCTGTGGCTTCTTCTGCATGAGGACCGCTGTCATCACTGAGCTTTCTGAATGGGAAAATAGATAAAAACCTTAATTGTAATTGGGGGTAGCCAACACTGGCCCATGGCCCAATACCTCTTTTAGCTCCGCAAAATTCCCATTCATGTCTGCAGTTCATTTTATTGCTAAATTCTCCTTCTGAGCCTCTTTGAGTGCCTGAAGGAGAGGGTTTGTAGATGTGGAGTGATTCAATACCCACACCCTGCAATAGCTGCACAATCCCACAAACTGATGTATCTCTTTCACTGGGCAGGGACATGGAGTATTGTGTATCACCACTACTCTATCTGGGGTTATCTTGAGCCCTTCTGTGGATATGTTGTGTCCCAAGTACACCACTTCCTCTTGGCAGTACCGTAACTTTTCCTTATCCAATGAGTCTGCTCTGCACTCCGCTTCAGTCTCACTGCACACCAATAAATCATCTACACATTGTATCACCATGCTTGTCATATGCAAGTTACACATTTCCATCTGAAGCACTCTATTAAATATACTTGGGGAATTGCAGTACCCGTGGGGTAGCTGAGAGTGTTCAAATCTGACACCCCGATACGTGAACGCTGTCAGGTACCTTGAATCTGAATGTAATGGGATGCCGAAGATGGCATTTTTAAGGTTGATGACTTGAAATATTTTGTTTTTGTTGGGATGTTACATAATATTGTGTCCAAGGATTCATCAGGAGTGGGAACTCTGCCTCTACACGGTTGTCCAGGGGTCATACATCCTGTATGAATCTCCATGATCACCCCCTTTGATTTCTTTACATGGTACATGGCCGTGTTGCCTGTGGACGTTGATGTCACAAGAAGGGTCTCCCTGGCCACAAAGCATTAAACAATGCTGCCCCTGCTACCTAGCAGACAGATTGAAAAGAAGAATGTCTATCAGACCGATTAGAGCCAGTAATGCCAAATGCCATCGTGGTACCGAGATTCAGACTCACCAAGATTGGAGATAATTTGCTTTCTCGTTCTGCCAAACTTTGTAACTCCTGTCTCACGAGCTTAGAGCAGACCAACCATACCTACACCTCAGAAAGAACTACATCAACCCTGCTCAACTCTACTGACCACTAGTTTGTACTGTTGCAACATCCCCTCATCTAGGTTGCCCTAGCCCATCCTGTTAATATATTGTCATGTGGAAATTACTTGTTATAACCTGTACATTTGTATTTATATTTCTACTGTAATCATACCTGTAAATATATTTTGTCTTACTGTGACCTATTTGTAACACTGTAAGCTTTGCATTTCCTTACTGCTGCACCTTGTTACCTTTGGGTTCAGTGCACATTAGAAATAAACAAACAAAAACACAAACAAGGCTGGTATATGAACCTGCGTCTTCTTCATGGGACAATGGTACTTGTTTTGCTCTTGGTTTGTTTGATTTGCTCTTGCTCTCTCTTTCAATTTCATTCTTACAGCCCCGGATCCTTTTAGCACCCCTACATCATGGTGCCCTGTTGTCCACACTTTCTCAGGGACCTTCTTTAATCCGCCTGTGTGTACCTGCCCTTCTTTTTCACCAGTTATGTTATGATATAATATGATATGGCATTTATAACGTGCCTATACACAGGTGTTTCTAGGCACAAAGAGGCAAGGGAGGTGAACAGAGGGAAGACAGAGACAACAATCTTACTAGGGCAGTGACATTGAGATAGCGCAAGTGCAGAGGAGGGGGAAGGGAAAAGTGCAGGGGGAAATGGGGAGAGGGCAGTGCAGTACATAGGATTAAAGTAAAATAAATAAAGACAATAAACAAAAAGTGCGGCCAGCCGGTGGCAAGTGCAAGGGTAAGTGCAGACATCAGGTGTCAAGTGCTGGGTGGGGGCTGTAGGGATACAGAGACCAGCAAGGGTTGCCAGGGGGGCAGTGTAGGTGTGCAACTTGCAGGGAGGGTCCTGGGTCTGAGATCATAGGGTAGCCAGGTAACCAGTGCAGTTTCAGTTTAAGCCAGGCGATCACAGAGAGAAAAGCAGAAGCAAAGATGAAGGTCTTGAGGTGCTTCCAGAACCGGAGATGGTTCTCCTCAAGTTTCAAAGAGGCAGGGAGGCTGTTCCAGAGGGAGACCCCAGCAGACGAAAGAATATCTACACCACACTCGTTGCTAGGAGAAGCGACTGACTCTAAGGGTGTTGGAGGCGGATGAGCAAAGAGCTTTATTTCGATATTTAGGAAGGAGAGTTGAAGGTATTGAGGCCCTAGACCCCAGAAGGGCCTTGTGGACGATGCAGAGGGTTTTGTACTTAATCCTTAGCTGCCACTGGGAGCCAGTGCAGAGATTTCAGTCCTGGAGAGATACGCTCCCTGGGCTTGAGGCCAAGACAAGTCTCACAGTCCTGTTTTGGATGAATTGCAGAGGGCGGAGAGTCCAAGGCAGACAGACTTAGAAAGAGGGTGTTGCAGTAGTCCAGCCCTAGAGAGAACCAGAGCTCTGGTGACAGTGAGCTTCTGGGAGAAGGAGAGGAAAGGAAGAATACCTCTGAGGAGTGCAGCTGGAAATGTGACCTCTTAGAGACGTCAGAGATGTGAGGAGAGAAGAGGGAAACTGTGGAGTCGAAGATGACCCTGAGGTTTTTAGCCGCACAGGTGGGAGCAGGAAGAGGGCCCAGAGAGGTGTCATCTGCATAGCACTGAATGTAGGGGCAGAGAGTGGCAACGTGGTGGGGAAGAAGTGCCAGGTACTGGTAGAACACCCAGGGAGAGAGGTTAAACCCCTTGTGAACACCAAAGGTAGAGAGATAGATAGAGGAGATGAAGGACCCAAGTTGGACCTGGGAGGGTCGATCGGAGAGGAAAGAAGTTGGCCATGCAGGGCCTGATAAGTTATAACCAGGTTATCACAGAGACAGTTGAGCAGGATGGCATGATCAAGTTAGATGAGTACACATGGGGTGTTGGAATCAAGGTTGGAGAGCGACTCTTCACAAATGCTCAGGGGGGCAGTTTCCATGCTTCTGGCAGCTCTGAAGCCAGACTGATGGTGATGGAGACAAACAACAGATTTCTTTGTGAAGATTAAGCTGAGCGATGGCCAGTTTTTCCAGGAGATTTCCCAGGATACGAGTGATGGAGATTGGGCGACTCCAGTGGCAAAGGGGTGGTGCGGAAGTCAGCCAGAGCAGGAGCAGGAGCCAGGGTGTCAATGTGGTCCTTGATGGTTTTGGAGGAACAGGGGAAACCTGTTTTGACAAGACTTTCATAGAATAGACTTTTCTAGAACCCTTGTCTGGGGAGAACAGGGGAAAGTCAGAGAAGAATGGAGGAGAGGAGGCCAAAGAAGGGCCCAGGGAAGAGCAGGGAGTAGAGGGAGGAGGGGAAGAGGAGAGAGAGAACAGGATGTTCTGAGTTTTAGAGATGACATGGGAAGCCAGGGCCGTGCAGAGGCCTGGCAGGGGACAGGAGATGTAGAGACTGCAGCAGGATTGGCCAGCTCCTTGCAGATTTTAAAGAGTTCAGTTGAGTTGTTAGATGCTGCAGAGATGCAGGCTTGGATGTGGGCTCCTAATCTTGGTGCGGGCAGAGAGCCGGTATTGCCTTTGGAGCAGGTGGCAGGCCAGTTTGTTAGAGGAGGTAACTGAAGGCATGCCATTTCCTCTCAGCCACCCTAACACTTGCATTAAGGGTGACGTGGTCTGTTCGTGCCAAGAGTTGCACTTGTCTTTGGGCTTCAAGCGGATCCTCATGACAGGGGTAAAAACTTGAGAGGATGTTAAAGTGGTGGTGGTAAAAGCTCAACTGACACAAGTTTCATGGGTCGGATATCCGAGAAGGTAGGTGGCAGTGCTGAGTTGACTTGGCCTGAGGTGTAGAGAGGGTGAGCTGGGAAATAAGGAGAAAGTGATCACTTCAGAGAGAGAGGAGTGGTGAGAGGGGTGCCAACGGGGAAGGTCTGAAGAGATCAGAGCATCCCGAGTGTGCCCTGCAGAGTGAGTCGGGCAGAGGGGAGAATATAGAGTTAGAGAGAGTCACAGATGGTCGCGAGAGAGTCC